>NC_043982.1:3696870-4896870 GCF_902150065.1 Myripristis murdjan
AAAAGTCAGTGGCGGTTCTGCCCATGTTGCCGCCCTGGGCGAAATTACTGCCTTGCGCCCTTCCGTTCTAGCCGCGCGCGCACACGCGCAGCGAGAACTTCCAAGCGATAACGGCCGCTACCGGTGCCCCTCTGGCGGCTACACGCGCCCCTCCCAGAGCAGGGGCGCCAACACCTGCACAAATACCTTTTTTGGAAAAATACTTTTTATATGGACAAAATCTTGTTTGTATAAAAAAAAAAAGCCACCGGTCAGCATCAGGCGGGCCGGCCGCGGCACCGGCTTGATGCTTACAGGTGCCGCGCCCACCCGGTCAGGTCTGCCGGATCTGACAGGTGAGCGGCGCACACATACTGCCATCCTGTTCAGCGGATAGCCATGAAAATTGTGCACTTTTACATAGAAGCATGAAACTTCTACCATAGTAAGTTTATACCATGAGGTTTATTTTCAGATGTGGAGGGAAGTCAGATTTGACCTCTGAGGCCCGGCAGAGGTCAAATCCAAGATGGCCGCCAATAATATTCAAAAATGCATACCTTTGGAAGCAAACACAATAGAAAAACACTTAAAATGTCATTTCCCACTAACCTTTGGGTGCCCATTCTGTTTATGATACCTTTGAAATCACCAGAATTCAAGAATATGCATTTAGACAAATGTGGAGGTCAAATTATGCAGACAAAGGGAGGTGAACGGTGTTTTTGTTAATACGCGGCTGCAGCAGCACAACGGACAATGACACAGACAACATGGTTGATTATTGACTGCGCAATGCGGCCATTCGCCGGTAATTGCGGCATCAGGCGAGCCTACCTACTGGTTTATATGCAAGCACAATACATGTGTATTTGCTTAGACCCCCAATATTAGACGAGGGCGTTTTTTCAGGGCATTTTCAATGGAAAAAAATATTGTCTTATATTCAGATGAATACGGTAATAGAAAACTGCTTTGCAGCGAGGATGATTTTTTTTTTTTTTTTTGCGCTCATGCCGCCCCCCACGTGACATGAAAATATGCCGCCCCGGGCGGCTGCCCGCTTTGCCCGTGCCTAAAACCGCTACTGCCAAAAGTAACAATAATTTGCAATAGCCTTCACTGCCTGAGAGCTTCTCTTTCAAACAAGCATGTCAAACAGTGAATGAACAACAGATGCATGACAACTGGTCAGCGAGAAAGGGATTATTCTGCATCAGACAGGTGAGCTGCAGGTAAATGAATGTGAAAGTATGTCTATCACCCCACCGGCCCGGTTGGTTGACTGACTTGAGATTAGAGCAAACAAGTATTTTTTTTTCAACCGGTTTCAACAAGTAGGTCTTATTTCCGAGAAGCCTGAACAAAATGTTCAGGCTTGGTATCAAATGGTATCAAAATGATACCATTTGTATGAGTGACAGGCCGCTCCCTTTAATAACAAAAGAACAAAAGAAAAAAAAAAAAGAAAGACTGCTGCCATAACCAAAGGCAGACGAGAGAGAATGTAGGAAATCCAGTTGGAACATTTATCGAGGAGTACTAATACTGTGGGACTGAATTAGTTGCAGCAACACTGAACCTCTGCCCTCAATGACCCTAAAAATAAATAAGCTACCAAAAAAGTTTTAATTTTGGTGGAAATTCTGAAATGTATAATGTTAGTTGGGGTTTTGGTGTGTTCTTAATTGCGTAAGCACACACACATCATAATGCAGGCTTACATACAGGCACTGTATGTAAGTTAGTGGGTGGTTGAAACTTTAAAGTAGCAGGATGTTTAGCTAGTAAGCAAGCAAGTATATGGACAAACTATACATACTTAACTACAATTGTAAGGATTATATTCAATATTTGGACGGAAATCCTTTGTAGTCTTTACCTGCCTGAAGTCTGGAACTTGTGGACAACATCACCAAATTCTGAGTTTCCTCCCTTGAGACGCTCTGCCAAGCCTTTTGCTGCTGGTTTGTAGAGTTCTCATCGGGCCTGAAAATTAAGACCCGACCCGACCCGGGCCGGACTGGGCCAGCCCGAGGCCCGACCCGACTCGACTAATTAGCCGAACTTTAGGCCCGACAGCCTGATAAAGCCCGAAAAAAAAAAAAAAAAAAATCGCCAAATTTGCCATTATTTAGCAGCGCCGGTCGGCCCTATCAGTTGGCATCAAGCGGCACCATCAGTCGGCATCAGGCAACTCACCTGTTAGATCCAGCAGACCTGACCGGGTGGGCGCGGTATCGGTGCCGCGGCCGGCCCGCCTGATGCCGACTGATGGTGCCGCCTGATGCCAACTGATGGTGCCGCGGCATGTGCGGGGCCGTGCGCCCCCAGTTGCACTGCCCATAGCAAAAATCGTCCCTGCTGCCGAGTCTGCCAGCACAGCGAGATACTGCTGCAACTCTCTCTCACTTGTTTGCGCTGCGCTCGCACAGCTGGTTGTCTGTCTGTCACTGAAAGTTTAGCCTCCAAATCCAATCCAGTCTCTCACTCTCTCCACCAGTCACATAAAAATGAAACGTCATAATCAATAACACAACACATAATTCTATTTTTTTATTTAAAAAAAAAAAAAATCCCCCACAGAACCAAAAGCCCGACCCGACCCGCCCAATTCACGTAAATTTTAGGCCCGACCCGACCCGACATTTTCGGGTCGGGTTCGGGCAGAATATGAGAACTCTACTGGTTTGTGGGTCTTTGGGCCTTCAGTTTGGTCTTCAGCAGCTGAGAAGCAGCTCAGCTGGGTTGAGGTCTGGGGACTTCTTTGCTTTCAGTAACTCTTGGGTTGCTTTCACAGTATGCTTTGGGTCACTGTCCATCAGCACTGGAAAGCTCCATCCTATCAGTTTAGTGGCATTTGGCTGAATCTGAGCAGACAGTATATAAACATTGTATATAAACATCAGAATTCATCCTCCGACTTCCATCAGCAGTCACATCATCAATAAACACCAGTGAATCAGTTCCATTGGCAGCCATACATGCTCATGCCATAACACTGCCTCCACCATGCTGGACAGATGATGTGCTCTGCTTTGGCTCCTGAGCTGCTCCTTTCATTCTCCACACTTTTCTCTTCCTATTAGTCTGGTACAAGTTCATCTTCCTTTCATCTGTCCAAAGAACCTTGTTCCAGAATCAGGCAGGCTTTTCTAGATGTTTTCTGCTATGTCTAATCTGGCCCTCCTGTTCCTGAGTAACACCAGTGGTTTGTACCTTGCTGTTTACCCACTGGATTTATTTTCTCTCAAATGTCTCTTGGCTGTAGATTTGGACAATAATACCCCTACCTCCATCACAGCATTTCTGACTTCCCTGGACATTGTGAAGGGGTTTTCCTCACCAGGGAAAGAATTCTTTGGTCATCCACTTTAGATCTCCTCTGTGGTCTTCAAGGCCTTTTGGTGTTGCTGAGCTCACCAGTGCATTCCTTCTTTTTCAGGATTTACCAAACCATTGAATTTGGCTACTCCTAATGTTGTTGCTATCTATCTGATAGATCTTTTTTAGTCTAATGATGGCCTCCTTCACCTGCATAGACACCTCTTTGGGTCACATGTTGAGGGTTTTGATAAACAACAACCAAATGCAAATGCAAACTCTTGCAATGAACTCCAGGCCTTTCATTTTCTTCATTTGTTGTGGAATAATGAGGGAAAAAGTCACACTGGCCATGAAACTGCTTTTAGCCAGGTGTCCAATTACCTTTAAATCTATGAAAATGGGGTAACAATGTATAAAACTGGCCATAATCCTAAAAGGTTAATGCCATATTTTTGTGCAACCCCTTAAATTAAAGCTGAAAGTCTGCACTTCAGTCACATCTGCATCACTCCATTTCAGATCTACTGTGGTGGTGTGCAAGGGCAAGATTATGAACATTGTGTCATTGTCCAAATATTTATGGACTAACTGTATATTGAGAGTAACTGTATATTGAAATGTAGTAGTATGTAGTTCTGCAGTAGTTAGCTGGTGGCGGGTATGTAGACTTTAACCTCTCACCTCTTTCTTCCCACTCACATGCATGGACGAGATGAGACTTTGGACACTGGAAACACGAATGGGTTTGGTTCTCGTGCTGCCTCCCTTCGGACAACTTTATTGTGGTTTTTCCATCATCAGTTGGTTTCTTGAAATGCGTAGTAAGTTCTGGCATCTCCTTGAGCGCTTGTGCACTTTTGGGTATCTTTTACAGATGACTTATATGTTTCTCTGTCCCTCAGTGGCCGACAGGAATGGATTTATTATCAAATCATTCATCATTAATGTCAGGAACCAAATCGACTCTGGAATCAGAATAGTTAAAATCCAAACGATGATAAATTGCGAGATTTGGTTAAGCAATTTGAAATGAATGCATGATATTTACTGAATTTTTTTTTTTTTTTTTTTATGAAACATACAGGTAAATGTCTTGCAACTATCACTATCTGAAAAGCAAATCAGATAAAAAATAAAATGCATATTAACCTTAGTGTGGCAGCCTGTGAAGTGAAGCCCATGCATGTGAGATGGCCATGGCATTTTTTCCATTTGGGACGTAAAGACTGTTTCCTCAAAATTTCACCAAATCAAGGTACCATACAAGGAGCTTCCCAGTGTTTCCCGCTGAAATGAAACAGTCCTAATCGGCCATATTTCCTAAAAATGCTGCCAAACTGGGAAAGTCCTTGGAAATGAGACAAACCCAGAGTGTTTCCCTCTTTGACTTGTTCCCGAGGAGGGCTGAACATTATCCAAATGAAATACTAAACATATGGAGCGACACTCTTTTCCTTTTCCTGTGTGTTAGTTACTGTTACTGACATTTATGGCAATTTCCTATTTACTAATGTATAGTAATTTTGATTCATCGACTAAAACAGAATTTGATTCGTGTTTTTGATATTTTCCCATGCAGACAGCATCAGCGACTGTTTCTTGGATGACTTGAAATCTACTTGGTATTTGCGACTGTCTTGTGAGGGAACCTGTTTGCCACTTGTTTGCACAGAGGCGAATCAAATTATCTCAGTATGAAGCTGTCACTTTTAGATGAGAGTACCAGTAACTTGTTGAGAGCTTGTAATAAACTGAATGATTACAGTTTCAGCCCGCTTAAATTAACCCAATTATGGAAGTACCTGCCAGGGAATATATTGTATATGACTAATTAACTCACTTGTTTATCGCCACACCAAAACCAGTTCTACAGCTGGCAAGTGATTGTGAGGTACATAGCGAGCATGCCATTCAGTCCGGCAGGGCATTTTTCCAGGTCACAGAGGTATAAAGGTGCGGCAGGTGGATGTGAGAGGCAGAGCATCAGATGGCAAGGAGCTGCATCGCTGGCACCATGGCTTCCACACTGCTGATCCTGCTGCTGCTGGTGTCTCTGGCCTCTGCATCTCAATACTACGGCGGTCATTCCTCTTTTGAAGTCCACAAGGGAAACTCCCGTGGAACATTTCAGGTGAGGGATACAGCCCCTACAAAATCCCAGAGAGGTGATCTCTGGGGTGGGCTTCTGTTTGCTGTGACTGCGGATCCTGGTGAAAAAATCAGGTCTGAAAAAATATTTAGATAAATTGATGTCTGTCGTTTGGTTAGAATTTTTATGCAAAGACCTATAATATAAGTGAATGTATTATTTTCATTATTATTATTGTTATTATTGTTAATTTTACTGTGGATAGCCCCAGTCAAAGTTGAACTCTATATCTGGCAGCAGGACTATTATGCATTTTATTAGGAATTGTAATAATCAAAGTGTATGTAAAATTTTTGTCTGTCAAACTGTAACAATAATAATACTAATGAATAATAATAGTAATAATTATTGTAGTAATGTTATCAATAACAACAACAACAACAACAACAATAATAATAATAATAATAATAATCATGGGGTGAAAGGAATTCTTTTTTCCTTTTAAAATTTTTCTCTCTTTTTTTTTTGGCATTTTGTCAGTGTCATATTGTTGGAAAAGCTTTTCTAAAATCAGTAACAGAATAGCCTGTAAACATCCCTATGGCACGTTCAGCGGTATGAGGACCAGAGGATGGTCCTCATACCTCATACCTCATACCTGGCTTTGTTTGTTGTTCAGTAATATGTTGTTCAAGATACCAAATTGTTTCTGAGTACAAAAAATATTACAGAGGCTTAATTAATTTCTTTTTACATTAACACTAGTTACAATTAATGTGATGTTGTTTATTAATGCCAGTCAGTCCTCCCTCGTACATCTCCAGTTAGTCCAGAATGCTGCTGCTCGTCTGCTAACTGGAGCACGAAAGAGGGAGCACATAACTCTTATCCTGGCCTCCCTCCACTGGCTGCCTGTGCATTTTAGAGTTCATTTTAAGATTCTTTTATTTGTTTTTAAATCTTTAAATGGCCTCGCCCCGCCCGACCTCTATGTGTTACTTAAACCTTACGTTCCTGCCTGGTGCCTCAGGTCAACTGACCAGCTGCTCCTGGAGCGACCGAGGTCAAAGCGAATGCTCAGAGGGGATCGAGCTTTTTCGGTTGCTGCCCCCAAACTCTGGAATGACTTACCTGTGCGCATTAGACAGGCCTCTTCACTGTCTATTTTTAAAACCTGTCTTAAAACCCATTTTTACTTATTGACTTTTAACCCAGCATGAGACGTCGCTCTGTTTTATTTGTTTTATTTCTATCCTTTTTACTGTTTAATTGCTCTTACTGTTTTGTTGTTTTATGATCATTTATGTACACTGAGACGTTGCTCTGTTTTAATTTGTTTGATTGTTATTATTCTTTCTACAGTTTTTACTGTTTTGTTGTTTTATTATCATTTATATACAGCAGTTTGTTTCAGCTGTGGTTGTTTGCTATATAAATAAAGTTGAGTTGAGAATTACTAACAATCATCAAAAGTAGACAAATTAAATTTTCTAAAAATGTGCAGCACTATAACTGGTCAATGGCCTCAGCTGCAGTAACATAATGATTTCTGACTGAATATTTACCTAAAATGATCTTGTCCCACAGGTTGAGTTTCACAACAAAGTAACATTTGATGGGTGCGGGTACTCCCACATCTGGAGATGTTACAGCGGTAACTGTGGCTCCCAAAGCAGGCAGTCCAGAGGCACGATCGACAGCAGCACCAATGCACCACCACGTAACCGTCAGTGGTGTGAAGCTGAAACTGTCCAGACAAGATTCATCCCAAGTGACAAACCATTTCAGATGAGGTGTGATGAGGTCACAATATTATAACTGTTTCTATTACAAACTTTTGTTTAACCATTATTAACTAAACACTATGACTGTTTATTGATCCAGTCACAGGTTGTTCTGTAGCATCCTCTTTTTCAGCCATCCTGCTTCACATTCATACAGTTGTAAACACATGTATGTGCCATGGTTTTGCCAGTTGTAAGAGTGAGTAGGGATGTTAAGATGTTGTCGTATCCACACACCAGGGTTTTCAGCTGCTGCTGGGTCCCAACAGTCAACTCTGTCGGCTCCTGGAGACTATCAATGATGGTAGATTTGGGAAAAAGGTCTGACACTCAACAGCCGAACATGCCTCCAGATATCGGTACCCTACCTTTGCTGCGGTAAGTCTCCTACATGACTATACTAACTTCAGGTCATCATTTAGTTGACAATAAATACTGACTTACTATTTTCAATGAATGCAAGGATGTTTAATCAAAATAATTGAATATTCACCCATTTTGACCAAGTGTAGTGGTTGCTGTTTGTCATCCCCTCTAAATGTGCATGCTCTTGAGCCAGCATTTAACCTGTGTATTAGAATCCGTCTTTATTTGATTTTATTTCCTATGGCAATAAATTGATGCAATGTGAACCCATTTTTTAAAATGCTGACTGCCCAAAAGAAGTCCTGCATTGCCTGACTGTACAATTTGAACATGTTGTGCTTCTACTGATCTTTGTATGTTCTGTCAACTGATTAATTTACTTACTATGTCTGGAGTTACATTTTCACTCAGGTGCTTGTCATAGTGAGTTAGCCTATAATAATGTGTTGTTACAGGTGATGCCCTTGATAATACTGATATTCCAACTATACCATAGTATTATTCTTGTTACTGCTACACCCATTTGATGTCTTATCTGTTTAACTATCTGTGCTTGCTTGGTTCCTTGCTTGGTTCTAGCTGAGTTTATTTTTTGTGTAAAGACAACCTTGATAGTTTGTTAATAATTGTTTCTCTTGTTAATGCTTGAATTCAGAGTTCCCAGCAACTGTCCGCGGTCATACAGGCTGATGGTCTCTGATCCTGATGGTGACCGAGTGCGATGCAGATATGGAACTGTCCAGAATGTCGAGTGCAACAGGTGCAGCCAGCCTGCAGGCTTTCACTTAAATGAGGTTGGTTGAAAACTTAATTTCCTAACACCTTGTGCAACTAGCAACTTTGTTTGTTTTTGTTGTTTGTTTTTTGTTTGTTTGTTTGTTTGTTTTGTTTTTCTTTTTTCTTTTTTCCATCAGCTAACTTCAATGTATTCATGCTGGTAGGGCTCTTGCGAATTGCAATATAGCTACACCTCACAAACTGGTGTCTATGGACTTGAGATGGTAGTAGAGGACTTCCCGCAGCGCCCTATCACACTGGCCTACACAGATGGATCTCGATCCAACAGGTTTCCACTGACTGTAAGAAGAGGCAAACGCTCATATTATGGCACGACTGCCATGTACTCGTGGCAACATCAGTCAACAACCGCACCCGGACCTACCATTTCATGGTGGTGGTGGTGGCACCCCACAACTACAGCTGCACCCAGAACAACCACACCATACTACAGGGCCGGACTGGGAGACTTTTTCAGGCCACGAATCAGTGAGGTATCAGGCCAGAGCGTGGGCGGGGGGGGGGGGGGGGGGGGGGGTTAATGCGGTGCCACTCGGATGCAGGTCGGTGGGGGGGTGGGGGGGGCACTGCAGGACTGCGTCTTGCTGGTGTCTTCCAGTCAGATCTGCCGGATCTGACAGGTGAGCGGCCTGATGCTGGCCGGTGCTGCGTCGCGGAGTAGTAACATGAAGGGCGCAAGCCAGTAATTTTGCCTAGGGCGGCAACAAAGGCAGAACCGCCACTGCTTCCGCCTCCTCTCCTCTCCTCCACAGTCAGACACACACACACGAGTCGCGACACCCCCTCCTCAACATGCGCTGCCTGTTTACAACGGACTCGGACTGTTGGGGCGGGTGTTAATCAAAACAAACCAATCATGTCTTGACCTCTTCACAGGTTGCTGGCCTCTGATTGGCCTGGCCTGTCTCTCTGACTTAAAAAAAAAAAAAAAAAAAAAAAAGATCAGACTGGTGAGGCCAGCCGGACCGGACCGACAGCTGATTGGCCTGGCCGGCGACCTGTTTAAAAAAAAAATAAAAAAAATAAGACGGGCAGGCCACCGGGCCAGTGACAGGCCGCTTCGGGAAATCTCCCGGTTTTCCCGATGTACAGTCCGGGCCTGCCATACTACAATATCAATCCTGGGTGGT
The DNA here is from genome assembly GCF_902150065.1 of Myripristis murdjan. NCBI lineage: Eukaryota > Metazoa > Chordata > Actinopteri > Holocentriformes > Holocentridae > Myripristis > Myripristis murdjan. The sequence goes on from NC_043982.1 coordinate 3,706,344, forward strand.
GGTGGTGGCACCCCACAACTACAGCTGCACCCAGAACAACCACACCATACTACCCTATCGCTTCATGGTGGTGGTGGCACCCCACAACCACGGCTGCACCCACAACAATCATGGCTGCACCCACAACAACCACGGCTGCAGCCACAACAACCACGGCTGCACCCACAACAACCACGGCTGCAACAACAACAACCACGGCTGCACCCACAACAACCACGGCTGCACCCACAACAACCACGGCTGCACCAACAACAACCACGGCTGCACCCGCAACAACCACGGCTGCAGCCACAACAACCACGGCTGCACCCACAACAACCACAGCTGCAACAACAACAACCACGGCTGCACCCACAACAACCACGGCTGCACCAACAACAACCACGGCTGCACCCACAACAACCACGGCTGCACCAGCAACTACCACGGCTGCACCCACAGCAACCACACCATACTACAATATCAATCCTGGGTGGTGGTGGTGGCACCCCACAACTACAGCTGCACCCAGAACAACCACACCATACTACCCTATCGCTTCATGGTGGTGGTGGCACTCCAAAACCACGGCTGCACCCACAACAATCACGGCTGCACTAACAACAACCACGGCTACACCCACAACAACCACAGCTGCACCCACAACAACCACGGCTGCACCCACAACAACCACGGCTGCACCCACAACAACCCCACCATACTACACTACCACTCCTTGGTGGTGGTGGTCCACCACTACATCTGTCACAACCACAGCTGCACCAATAACAACAACAACCAGACTGTCTTCTTCCTCTGGACCTCTCACCAAACTTCCTCTACAATTCTCTGTTCTTGGTAAGCCAGCCAGTGTACTCCTCCTCAGTGTACTCCTCATTTATATAAATTTATATAAATATAAAGCGCTTCTATGAAGCGCTTCTATGAAGCGCTTTATATTTAAAAAAAGTTTTGCTTATTCTTTGAGTATGCATATATCACATCTGTTTAATGTCTATTTAAACATTATACTGTAGCAGCAAACATGGTGTAATGTTGCAATTAAATCAATGTTTATTTGAACCCCAGTTGATGCGCCTGCTCCATCTTGCCGTGTGGGAGACTACTTGCCACAGTTCCTGCACCCAACACCCGCCAATGGAGAACGCCTCCATGCTGAAGCCAACAAAGAGGTGGAGATCAGAGTCAAAGCACAAGCTAACTATGCAACGTAAGGGAGAATAGGCATGAACACTGTTAGCCTTGTGGCAGCTAAATATCCCTGTCATTTCAGCATGTTAGTTATGACCTCAATAATCACTAGTACATTTCTAACTTGTGCTGTTTTCATATAGACTAGAAGGTATCATCATCAGTGGGCCCCTGCGTGTCACCAAGCACCGGACCACACATAATGAGTTTGCCATCAGATGGACCCCTGCCACAGATGATGTAGGAGATCATTTCCCCATTTGCTTTGCTGCCGAAGCAAAAGCAGGGTACGACTTGTGTTCATTCCTTCATGAAAGCATAGGCGTGAACTTAATTTCACTTAAGCTCCATTTTTCAGGAACAGTGTGACCACTCCATCATCAGCCCATCACTGTCACCATCATTTCAGAATAGACAAAATAGAAGCCCATTCCTCAAAAAGGGAAATAGTTGTATTCAGCTCAATTTATTTTTCTGGACCATAAAAAAGCTCCTCTCTTGTCCACCTCTTATGAATATTGCTTCACAGTGAGTAACTTAGTACAAACAGGTATTTACTCATGTCTCAACTGTGCTTGAAAAAGAGGTAGGAAAAAAATGGTGTAAAGCAATCAGCTGTCAAACAGGAGTGACAGGAAAATAGTAACAAAATGTAAACGTATCATGTCAAATGCAAAGGCTGATATTCTTACCTGTACCATCTGAAAATGAAACCCCATATTACAAAAGTCTGTGCGTCCTCTGGATTTAAATAATTAAATGCTAATTACAATGTAAATTGCATTTTGTCATGGTCACAAATTCAAATTAAGTTCACAGAACTAATATAACTAAAATAATGTAAAGACTTCTATTTCAGATAGCTGTTCTTCTGTCATACCCCTAGAAAAAATATTTAAAAAATATGGGGAATCTGGCTCGAGCCATATGGATAAACGGTGGGCAAAAGAGGAGCTTTTGTTTGGCCAATAAAAATAAACTGAACTGAATTTTTCCCCTAAGTCCTTCTGTTTGTTTGATATGGTGGAGGGGTGAGCTTCTGATTTATTTATTCTGAATAAATAGCTCAGACTTTCAGGCCTCAATCTTATAGTCTGGCCATAAGAAGATTGTAACATTGCTTGAAACAGTTTGTTGCAAGCTTTTGCCTGTCCTTACCGAAAACCTTAAATTAATCGTTGCCAATGGTTTTCAGGTCTCGCGTCTATCAGTCTGAGATGCGATGTGTCTTGGTGGTTGTCGTGCAGGACAGTGGTAAGTCTGATTGGCTTTGCCATGTCAACATCTGACACATACTGTAAACCAAAAACTGTGAAAGTGTACACAGTATGTTGCATTTTCACTAATTATAGCACCTGAAAATGTGGCGCTGTGGTATCAAACACAGGTTTTCTGGCTGGCAACAACATGATAAGCAACTTTAGTGCTATAGAGACTTCTTTTAAAAAAACGTTCTCTTGTTTTAGTCAAAACCAACGTCATCTGCCAGGAGTCCACCATGACAGTAGAGGTGGAGAGAGCCTCATTATCTGGAATTCGCGTGGATCATCTCCGGCTTAATGATCGCAGCAACACAGCATGCAGCCTGCAGTCCCACTCCAACAGCACTCACATCGTCGCTGTCATCCCCCTCAACTCCTGTGGCACTCAGATTGAGGTAAACCTGCCATTTGCTGCAGTAGCTGGTGGTATTTCCTTCACTGGTCAGTGCAGTCGTAGCATAGTTCATGAAACCCTTTATACAAGCAGAAGTAGAGAATGCCACAAAGGGGAAAAATACTTCAGTAAAAGTAAAAGTCATTCCAAATTCCTATAGTATCGACATATACTATTGGTACTAAAATGTAGTTAAGTGTGAAAAGTAAAAGTGCACTGCAAAAACTCAAAATCTTACCAAGATTATGCGTCTTATTTCAAGTCAGAAATTTCTTATTCCTAGTCAAAATATCTCATTACACTTAAAATAGACATGATCACCTCAGAAGTAACTTGTTTCTAGACAATTGTCTCTTGTTTCAAGTGAAAATTTGCGTGAAACAAGTGAAAATTGCTTGTTTCATTGGCAAAATTTGTTTCTTGTTTCTAGCTAATTTTCACTTATTTCAAGTGAATTTTCACTTTTTCCACTGGCAAATTTTGCCAATGAAACAAGCAAATTTTCACTTGTTTCAAGTGAATTTTCACTTGAAACAAGTGAAAATTGTCTAAACACAATTTACTTCTGAGGTGATCATGTCTTATTTTAAGTGAAATGAGATATTTTGACTAGAAATAAGGCATTTTTGACTTGAAATAAGACAAATAATCTTGGTAAGATTTTGCGTTTTTGCAGTGTGGTCATTGTGAAGAAAGGTTGTTTTCAGAGGTTTTTTTTTTATTGATCCATTAACCTGTAAGAAGTATTTTAATGTGGAAGGTAACTGCTACTTGAAATGTTGGGTAGTTTCATCTAATAGTGCATCACATTTGATGTTTTGCATGGAAAAGCTTCTTCTGGATGTTAAAGCATGTAAATGCTTTTTTCGTGAAAATAACAGGTCACTCCAGCCGTCAGATGAATGTAATGCAGTGAAAAGTACATTTCCCTTTGAAATATTGTGTCAAAAAAATATAAAGAAAGGAAATACGTAATATTTAAAGTGCCAGTACCTCAAAACTGTACTGAAATGCAGTACATGAGTAAATGTGCTAGTTACTTTCTTCCTCTTACCTCGTGGTCATCCTGTGGAAATCTTGGATTTGTCTAAATGACACTGCCGAGTTACAGATCGAGTTACTGGAACTGCTTCTAATTTGCAGTTTATTAACTGAATCCATCACTTTTTTACTCTGCAGGAAGATGATGATAACTTACTCTTCAAGAATGAGATCACCACCATCGATGATGTCAGCACCCTCATCACCAGGAAACACCTGCTGGAGGTGGAGTTCTACTGCCAGTACCCCAAGAGAGGAAATGTGACACTGGGCTTCACCGCTCACAGGAGCAGCTTCACCATGTGGGAGAAAGGCTTCGGCACGTTCACCTACGAGTTTGAGTTCTTCCACGGCAGCAGCTTCCAGAGAATGATGGATCCCAGTTTGTACCCGCTGGTGTATGATGTGGGGGAGAGGATCTACATGCAGATAGAGGCCATATCTTCCATCAACAACACTGAGCTGTTTGTTGAGTCCTGCAGAGCTGCACCATACGACAACCCAAACTACACACCCACCTACTCCATCATTGAAAACGGGTGAGCTCCCCCCTAGTGGCAACAGAGTAAAAAACAGTTGATTTTTTTTTTTGTATTTATAAAAAAAAAAAAAAAAAAAAAAAATTCCTCATCTGTTGTCAACAGATGAAGAAATTTGCTTGCAGCTCAAAACACATCACAGTAAATTACATTTTACACACATTTATAAATTATGAAAGACACAACCTGCAGAGTCCAGACGACAGTAACAGACCTGGTTCCAGTGTGAATGGTCTTTACCAGTTTAGCAGGGTTATTGCATTTGGCATTAAAGAGTTTTTGGAAATGTTGTTGGTTGCTGCAACAGCTCTTTAGCGCCCTCCTGAGGTCAGTTTGATGAACTCTTTAAAGAGAGGACTTTCAACAAGACATCTGCAAGCCATGTCTGTTCTATTATCCCGTTGCAGAGGATTGTGTGTTTTCAGCCAAGAAGCTGACAGATGTGAGGTGACTGTATTTATGTCTGCAGCGGCAATGTTACTAATGTTGTTTTTGTTTTGCTCAGGTGTGAAGTGGACGCGACCACTCAAATCCACTCACCGAACCACCAAAACCATTTCAGCTTCAGCATGGAGGCCTTCAAGTTCATTGGGAAGCATGACCAGGTGAGGAATGACATATTATAGTATCTGTTTCCTGTAACATCCATAGATGTCATGGTTAATACTCACACTGCAAATGTTCGTGATGTGAAAAGCTCTTATGCTAGTGATATGACTGAAGTTTGGCTGGACTGATGAAGGGCAGAGAAGGATCATCTTGCATGAAGAGGCAAAGCAGAGCGGACCTGGACTACAACTCTGCTGTCACCATTCAAGTTGGCTGATGTAACGGCACCTTATCCCATTTTCAGGTGTACATCAGCTGCTCGGTCATGGTGTGTGAAGCAGGGAACCCCAACACCAGGTGCTCTCAGGGATGCATCAAGTCCACATCTCCTCAGTCTTACAGTCACCATCGTGGCAAGAGAGAGGCCATCATCCAAACTGCAAAGCACTTTGTTTCCCAGGGACCCCTGCGCTTGAGGTCATCTGAGAGCACAGGTAAGGCTGATTTTGTTTTTTTTCCCAGAACATCTTCCATAAACTAACACTCTTGGAGGGCTTGCAGACCTCAGAGAACACTGGATTCAAAGTGAGCCTCTCTTCCTGTTTCTTACAGCGACCAACCTGAACCTGAACCTGAATCTGGTATTCATCGCTGGATGTCTTCTCGCAGCGGTTGGCATGATCTGTGCAGTGGTCATTTACAAAAGCAAAGCGTCAAAGATCAAATATCAGCCTTTGCCGTCATTTGAAAATTAAAACAGCAGTGTGTGCAGTGCATCACATGTGGTGACCACAGTGAAAAGCTGTGGGAGCCAACTTCTCGTTTGGACACTATTTTTTTTCACAGTATATCAAAATTGTGGTGTTGAAGTCTGTATTTTCTCCTCTACTGGTAACTGATGATTTATTATGAAAAAAAAATTGATTTGTCTTACATACGGGTTGCAGATGACTCTGAGAAACTTTTTATGTATCTTTGTATGTGCCTACTGTGTGTTTTTGTAAGCTAAAAGAGGAAATACATAGAAGACTGTGACTACAGGGTGATCAGCATGTAATGCAGTTTCTGGGTGCTGTTTCAGTGATCAAGAGGGTTTATCACTGTGGAATCCACGCAGCTCTGCAACTCCTTCTGCTATCATGCAATGTATAAGGTGAAACAAATAATCCAGGGAACTAGATTTTAGTCTTAATCCATCACAATAAATCCAAAATCATCAATGGCTTAAAAACATTGGGGAGACTCCAAACTGATTGTAATACATTTTCATAATCAATCAATAAAACCGTATACTCTCTTTCATGAACATTCTCTTTATCTGCACACATTTGCATACAATTTGTCAAACCAATCTGGCAGAGCAGCTTTTACAGGCCTGTGCTCTGGAGATCTGATCAATACCATCACCACAGCTCCATTAACAGGTAACAGTCCTGACAGCAAAGGTGAATTTAGGCACCATGGAGAGGAATATAAACCAAGAAGAGGCACGGCTGCCAGCAACAAGATCACAAGCTCTAGGAGTGGAGCTGCAGGCCCCTGTTTTTCTTTGCGCCCTGTGTACACCTGTTTACACCTGTTTCAGGCTGGAATAAGATTCAATACTGTATTGCCATATCATATTAGCTGATTGTTATTTGTCTTGGCTCACTGACATGGCGCAAAGTACAAGACCAGTGGTAGACTCAGGTTGAAGAACAGAAGTGAAAAAATAAAAAGGGCACCTGCTGCACGACAGGCGGTCCCACCTACGATGCATCATTTATCAGGGACAAACAACAATATTCGTATTATAATAATTGAATATAATTGTTAGAGCCATAATGTAGTTTCATGTTTGTCTTATTTTACTTTATCAATCTGAAACACTGACTATATGTGTATACATGCAGTTCTTACATTGAACACAAGGGGAGAGAATTAATTTAAGGAAGTGCATATAGTTCAGCTGGTGATGATGACAGTCAGGTGTGTGAGACGAGAGGCAAACAGGTTTTTGACAGTCTCTGTGGGCAGCGGAGAAGTTTTTTATTTACTCAGATGTTTGAGTTTATGAACGGAAACTTTATTGTTTGGACTGAATACAGACAATTGTGTAATACCTATGTTATGGTGAGTATTTGTCGTGGTAAATAAATGGATCGCGAATCCAAAGACAAACACTGGACTTTGGTTTATTTTCAGCCCCAGAACAGTGTCAGAACAAGTTTGCCCGTTCGCCCCTCAGTCAGCAGCTCATTTAAATAGATTGTTTAATTGAAAGTCACTACAGTAATTACTGTATACTGTACTATATATAATGTTGTTACATATGCATTACAAAAGAACACAGCACTACCAGCAGCCCTCTTGCTTTGAATGGAATTAACCCACCGCAACATCATGCAAACAAGATATATTGTTTATCAATGTGAATTTATAAAACCCAAATATAAAAACTAGGTAATGCCTTTACATGCCTAAGGCACTTTTTAATGGGCATGCACCAGACTCCCTGTGATAATTTTAACTAAGGCATACATCCCTTTTTCTTTATCTCCAAATATCTCAAAGCAGTTAACACCAAACTTTAAAGTCCTATAGGCTTTTGTGCAAATTACTCCCGTAGGGAGGAATTTTCAAATTTCTGTGTGATTTTCTAGCAGAAAGTGTGCCGCACCCCCACAGCTAAGACGGTGTGAGCCACCCACAGCGCCACATCATATTTTCTCCACTGGAAACTCGTCTTTTAAGAAACTTCCCACAGTCTCACACATGGAGGGCCTTCATAGCACTGCAGTACATTTTATCCAGTGGAGGGGCATTGCTCCATTAGAGGAGCACCTCATTTATTATAATTTATTAGTATTATTAATTATTTATTGCACCCTAGAGGACATTAGATCTTTTTTCCCATGTGAAGCACAGACTGTGGGGCACATCCTCTCATTTTTGCCACTTTAGGGGCACTTTAGCCATGCTTTTTCAAACACCAGGGGTCAGCCAGTGTACAAGACAGTCATAAATGAAACGACATAAGTCAAAGTGCAGCTAGAACGCAGGTGTATGACAGATCTAAAATGCAGCGCTCATCAGGTTACGTATTTGCAGATCATCGTTTTATGTTGTAAAGGTTTTGATTAAAAGAACAAATGCAGCCTTAATAGTCTGGATAACATTCAGACTGTAATCTGTAACAGACTGATTGTCTTTATCAGATTTATTTGACTTTGAATTTACTTTTAAACTACTTGTTCTCCCAGTGTGTGTGTGTCTTTACAGTCCTGGGACCTGTTAAGTAAGTGGTACGTATAACTATTTCCTGGTCAGTCACTGAGTCCACGCTTCATACTGATGCAATAAAGTGCATTTATTTTCCACGACAATTTAAGGAATGCCTTCATTAACACCGTGAAAACTAAACAAAAAAGAGACAAACAATCTCAGTGAATATCTGTAAGAATATGTAACTGTAAGCACAAGCACTGAGCCTTCTAAGCTAACTGTGAATAGCCAAATACAAGCTAGCTAGCTCATACGTGATGAATGCACACAAACTACTATCATGAAAACAAACGTCAACATTTCAAACCAATGAGTTTAACCTTATAAACAAAAGGTTCAGTTCAAAACAAAAGAAAGTTACCGTGTGCGCCCTTGACCAGTTGAAAAATAGTTTGATCTTTCTCCCGCACTGCTCTCTCTCTTTCTCTTACTCATGTCTCTGCTCTTACTTGTGTCTCTACTCTTACTTCTCACCTGTCTCCCCCTAGTGGACAACATTCAGGTCAACAGGCTTAAATAAACAGAAACAAAAAAATAAAAATATACTTATGACATCCTTTACACTCCCACCAAATTACCCTTGATTTATGGCATAAACACACAAATATTGAGCATATCACACACTTAGCTAATAAATCACTGGTAATTTCAATGCCATGTCAAATTATAAAGCATATATCATGAGACACAAGGAGTTGGACTGCATTCAACTAAAACAACTAACTTCTGGATGGGGCGCTCAACTACAGATGGCTTGCTGAGGCGTTCACCTCCTTCCCCTAGTTTACGTTCACCTATCTGTATGGTAGCTTTGCGGACAAATCCATCATCATCCTTGCATACGTCCAGAACCCTGGCAAGCTTCCACTCATTGCGAGGAGCATCTTCTTGGACGATGACAATGTCATTGACATGCACATTCCGTCTTGGGGTGTGCCACTTTTGCCTCAGAGTAATCCCAGCTAGATATTCTTTCCTCCATCTGCACCAAAACTGCTCTGATAAATACTGCACCCGCCTCCACCTTTTCCTGGTGTATAAGTCCTCTTTGACAAATCTGCCTGGTGGGGGCAGGGGAATGGAGGATTTCATTGTGAGCAGATGGTTTGGTGTCAGTGGTTCTAGGCTTGTGGGATTGCTGATACTGTCCACAGTGAGAGGGCGATTGTTTACGATGGACATGGCCTCGTAAAAGAAAGTCCTGAGAGAGGCATCGTCCAATCTCCCAGTGCTCTGTGCAAGAACTGAACTCAACACACTCCTCACTGTACGTATCTGCCTCTCCCAGACACCTCCAACATGACTTGCATCTGGAACATTCATGCAGAAGTCGCACTGTCGGTCTGCCAGAAATGATGCCACTCTCTCCTCATCCAGTTCTTTCAGGGCTCTTTCCAGTTCATACTTTGCACCAACAAAGTTAGATCCACGATCTGATCTTATTTGTCTCACTGCTCCTCGGATGGCTATGAAACATCTCAAAGCGTTGATGAATGCATCTGTTGTCATGTCTTCCAGTATCTCTATGTGTATTGCTCTGGAGCAGAGACACGTGAAGAGCAGACCATAACGCTTTTGCTCCTTGCGGCCCTGCTTAGTGTGAAAGGGCCCAAAACAATCCATACCACAGAATGAGAATGGCGGTGCAGGCTCGATGCGATCTGTTGGAAGATCTGCCATCCTTTGCTGCTCTGTGGGCCTTCGAGCTTTTCTGCAGGTGACACACTGCCTTATGTAACTGGCGACTGCTTTACTTCCTCCAATGATCCAGTACCCATTGGCTCTGATTTCATTGAGGGTTTGCCCTCTTCCTTGGTGCTGGGTCTTCTCATGGCAGTAGCCAAGGATGAGGCGTGTCACATCACCATCACTTGGTAAGATTGCTGGGTGTCTCACATCGAAGGGCGAGGATGCCTTCCTCAATCGTCCTCCTACTCTAAGTATGCCATCATGGATCTCTGGGTCAAGCTGGTAGAGTGGGTGACTGTGTGAGAGCCTTCCAGATTCTTGGCTCAGGATGAGCATCTCTTCTTTGAAAGCTTCTTGTTGCACGAGCTTGATGAGAGTAAGTGAAGCGCTCCTTCTCTCTTCTACATTTAAGGTTCCGTCTTCTTGGATCTCTCAGCCAGTCTGTGAATACGTGCCACAACATTTACAGCAGTGGTCCATTTTGAGAATCGTGACAGTCGCTCCAGAAAACTGTGCTGCTTCTCAGCCAGCGTGTTCAGTACCTGTGCTGCCTTGACCTCTGGGTCTCCCACCAACAGCTCTGTTGTTCCTTGCTTGATATCAAGCTCTCTTTCCCATAGGAACTTGGGTCCTTGAAACCAATTAGAGTCAATCAACTCTGATACTCTGAGGCCTCTTGAGGCGTGATCGGCAGGGTTCTCACTTGTATCGACATAATGCCACTGTTGTGGGTCAGTTGTTTCGCGAATTCTCTGGACTCGGTTTGCTACAAAGACGTGGAAACGTCGAGCCTCGTTGCTGACATAACCCAGAACTACTTGCGAGTCCGTCCAAAAGTACTCTTCATCAACCCTGAGCTCTAACTCCTCCTTCAGCATACTACTCACAGCAGCAGAGATCACTGCGGCAGTTAACTCAAGCCTTGGTATTGTGACTACCTTTGTGGGTGCAACCCTTGCCTTGCCCATTATCAGTGTGCAATGTACCTTGTCTTTACTCACTAATCTGATGTACGTGCACTGACCATAACCTTGACTGCTGGCGTCTGAGAAGTAATGCAGCTCAGTTCTCAGGATCTTTCCAAAGTTCTCAGGAGAATAAGATCTTGGGATTTGAATTTTTTCCAGGTTTTTAAGGTCATTGACCCAGCTCTCCCACCTTGGCTTCAACTCATCTGGAAGTAATTCATCCCAGCCAACACCTTTCTGACACATCTCCTGGAGCACTTGCTTTCCTGACAGGAGGAATGGGGCCAAGAACCCCAATGGGTCATACACAGAGGCTACGGTTGAGAGAATTCCACGCCGTGTCATTGGTTTCTCATCCAGTGAGACCTTGAAAGAGAAGATGTCCCTCTCTACATTCCATCGCACTCCAAGTACTGTCTGGACTGGGAGATCATCATGGCTGAGATCTACGTCCTTCACTCCTTTGGCTCGTTCACTCTCACAGATTGATTCCAGAACCACTCGATCGTTGGAGATGAATTTGTGGAGACGCAATTGTCCTTTAGCACAGACAGCTTGGGCTTCTTCCACCAGCTTGATGGCCATGTCCACAGACTCAAGGCTTACGATGCCATCGTCGACATAAAAGTTCTTTCTGATAAAGTCTGCTGCTAAAGGGTACTCTCTTTCATTTTGGTTAGCGAGATACTTCATGCCATAATTGGCGCACCCTGGAGATGAGGCTGCTCCAAAGAGGTGAACCCTCATGCGGTACTCTTTGGGCTCGGACTCCGTGTCTCCACCTTCCCACCACAAGAACCGCAGGTAGTCTCGGTCCTCCTTGCTGACGTGGAATCTGTGAAACATCTTTTCAACGTCGCACATCACAGCAGTCGGATGCTTGCGAAATCTACATAACACTCCATTCAGTCCGTTGGTAAGGTCAGGTCCAGTGAGAAGATGATCATTCAAGGCAGTGCCTTCATACTTCGCAGAGCAATCAAAAACCACTCTGATCTTGTCAGGTTTTCTGGGGTGATAGACCCCCTGATGTGGTATATACCACACATTGCCTAGCTCTGGTTTGTTGTCAGCCTCCTCTGCATCACCATCCTTAAAGACACCTTCCATGAAGTTCACATAGTCATTTTTAAACTTGGGATCTTTGTCAAACTTGCGTTTCAGGTGCCTCAGTCGGACTAAGGCGAGCTTCTTGTTATCTGGGAGACAGGGACGTGCCTTGAAAGGCAAGGGCATCTCAAGGTGGTTACGGTCATTCTGCTGAATTCTTCCTTCAAGGATTTGGAGAAACTGGATGTCTTCCTGAGATATGCACTTTTCTCCTGGGTTGGTGTCTGCAAAATCAGACTCGAGTGCTCTAATCACAGCAGCTGGTGTCACAGGAGGCAGCTCTCTGACGGATATGCGATTGCACAGTCCTGTCACGTCCTTGGAGTTCACACTCTGGGGCACACTCCCAACGATACTCCAACCCAGATCAGTCCTTATGGCATAAGGCTCACTGTCACCTCCTGTAATAACTTGGCGTGGAGCTAGTGCTCTGGAGCAGTCATAGCCGATCAACAATCCAACCCCGCAATCCATCAGTGGGGGCATTACATGGGCTATGGCTGCAAGGTGATTCCACTTGTTGGCAGTTTCACGGGTGGGAATGTGTGCTCGTTCGAGTGGAATGAAGTCCCTGGAGTAGACGGGAGGTAGGTTGATGGTGGTCTCTGAGGAATAGCCTCGAACTTTAAGTCCACTGACTCTCTGACTTTTTATGGTTGAGTCCTTTCCCATCATAGTGGAGAGCTTGAGTTTCACTGGCTCTCCTGCTGCTTGCAGCCTCTCACACACCTTCTGGTCAACAAATGTTTTACTACTCTGAGTATCCAATAAAGCATAAGCTAGGGTCTCTGATCCAGAGGTGGTTGATGATGAGATCCATACTGGGACTATCATTGATGTGCTGCCGTCCTCACCTCCATTCACACTGCATGATAGTGCAGAAGTATTTCCTTCCGTGTTCTGAGCTCTTTGCACAGGCGGTTTGTCCTGAGCTCCGTGTGAAGGTGACTTCTCCACAGGCGAACGGTCTTCGTGTAATGGAGTGGGATGACTCCTTTTACATTTGCCACACATGGCTTTCTTTTGACAGTCTTTTGAGTTATGACCTTTCCTCAGGCACGCAAAACACAGATTATTATCTCTGACAAACTTTCTCTTTTCTTCTGCAGAGACTGCCATTAGCTTTTGGCATCTATGTATGGAATGACTTTCTTCACAGTACATACATTTCACTGGGCCTGAGTTTGGTGTGGTTGTGTTCTCTCTCTTGGTTTTGTAGAAATCTTTTGACTTGGCTTCATCACTAGTGTGGGATTTGACTGTAGTGCTTGAAGAGTCTGAGGTCTGCACATTGATGGCAAAGGTGTTTGCTTTTGGACGCTTTGTTTCTCTTACAGGCTTTTCTTCAGTGGGCTTCAGAGCATACAGCGAAGAGACTGGGTTGCACGCTATACGTGCCTCTTTTGAGATGAAGGAAGCAAACTCCTTAAAGCTGGGGTAGTCTTTGGCCTGATCTAGCTGCTCAGTAACATGGCGATTCCACCTTGAAGTTACCCACTCAGGGAGTTTAACTAACATCTTCTGGTTCTCTTCGCAGTCATTAAGTACCTGCAGACCTTTGACATGAGGCATAGCACTGTCACATGCTTGTAGGAAGTCACTGAATTCTCTCAGCTTTATATACTCCTTTGCTCCGATCTTGGGCCACCCGTTGAGCTTCTCTCTGTATGCACGCTGTACTACAAAGGAATGGCCATATCTGGCATTCAGCTTCTCCTAAGCTTGCTGATAGGCTTCTTTATCTGTTCTGTAGAAATTCCCTTCCAGAACTGACCTTGCCTCTCCAACAACGTACTTTTGCAGGTAAAACAGCTTGTCAGCAGGATTAGGGCAGCGTTGATCTATGAGAGCTCTGAAACTAGTGCTCCACTGTATGAACTTTAATGGGTCACCAGAAAATACTCCAGGTTCTGGAACTGGGAGTCGAGTAAGTACAACTGAATCATTCAGAGCTTGCAGTATTGATGTTTCATTTTTTGGAGCTTCCTGACCTGCCTTGCAGGAGTCTGCGGAATGAGGACCCATCACGTTGCTGCATGCTGGGCTACATCTTTGACTATTTTCCCGTGACTCTTCCTCAGTGTACACTTTAAGCTTGGCTTCCATAGCCTCAAGATCCCTTTGATGTTCAAGTCGTTTTAATTCTTGACGCTGTGCATTGATGAGGATTTCTTTTTCAAATTCAACCTTTTTTGCAGCTAACTGAGCAGCCGTCTCAGCTCTCTTGGCTGCTATACTTACTGTCTCTGAGACAGGCTTGGAGATGCTGGCATCAGATGATCCGGAAGCTGTGGATCCGTATATGGATTTGGCATAGTCCTTATCCAGTAACAATCGCAGCCTTGGCTTTTCAGCTTCCTCATCAAAATCCTCCCCTACTTCAGACAAGCGTACTTTCATTAATTGTGTTAAATCTCCTGTCACCGCTGAGCAGGCATCTATTTTTCGCCTTACTTCCTGAGAGGGAGTTGACTTTCCTCGTAAATTGTCATATTCTACTTTGGCTATAGCCTCAAGCCTTTCAAGAGAGTCCATCATCTCACATAGGTCATGATCAGAGCATTCATATTTTAGACTTGAACGGATATTTCTAACATGGACTTTCCATTTCTCATATGCTGTGTAGAACTTCCTTTCTCTTTGAGCAATTTGCTGCTCTGTCAATTCTAACATCTTTGGTGTCAACGTTTCTCACGAGAGGACTTCCTTGTTTCTGCCTGTGGTGCAGCTGCACCTTGCTCGTTAGACTTAAGCTCATTGTCTGACACCTCTGACTGTTCTACCTCATCATGTAGGTTGTTAGTCTGATCATCTGACTCTTTTAGTAGGCCTACCTGCAGAGGTTCAGGCCTTTTAACTAGCTCATCATGAATTTGTGGTTCACTGTTCAATGACATTTTTTTTTTTTTTACTGATTACATTAATCTCTTGACCACAAATGAAATGACAACACTGTGACGAAACATCAGATGTGTAAAGAGATAACACTCTGATATGACGCTTCAAAAGGTGAATTCTAAATTTCTATGAAAACACTTTAAATGTAGATCTTAAATCTCTATGAAACACTTTAAATGTAGATCTTAAATCTCTATGAAAACACTTTAAATGTAGATCTTAAATCTCTATGAAACACTTTAAATGTAGATCTTAAATCTCTATGAAAACACTTTAAATGTAGGTCTCTTTAACATATCTTGGGATTATCCATCAATTGTCTGAGGGTGCAATTTCAGAATTGAAAGATCTGACCTTAAGGAAGTAAAGCTTCACGTTGAAAGCTGAAGCTCATTGCAGGCAATATAGCAGTACTGCACGCTGAATCCACGGGCTACGGGCGACGAAGCAGTGCTACGCGCCGAATCCTGACGTCCGCGGGCGATGAGGCAGTGCTGCGCTGAATCCTGACGTCCGCGGGCTGCAGGCGATGAAGCAGCACTGCACGCTGAATCCTGAAGTCCACGGGCTCCAGGCGATGAAGCAGTGCTGCGCTGAATCCTGACGTCCGCGGGCTGCAGGCGATGAAGCAGTGCTGCGCTGAATCCTGACGTCCGCGGGCTGCAGGCGATGAAGCAGTACTGCACGCTGAATCCTGAAGTCCACGGGCTCCAGGCGATGAAGCAGTGCTGCGCTGAATCCTGACGTCCGCGGGCTGCAGGCGATGAAGCAGTGCTGCGCTGAATCCTGACGTCCGCGGGCTGCAGGCGATGAAGCAGTACTGCACGCTGAATCCTGAAGTCCACGGGCTCCAGGCGATGAAGCAGTGCTGCGCTGCACGCTGACGGGTCTGACGTTATGGCAAATGTTGCACCTCAGCAAGATGGAGATTAGGCTACGTTTTCACTATAACTATTTCCTGGTCAGTCACTGAGTCCACGCTTCATACTGATGCAATAAAGTGCATTTATTTTCCACGACAATTTAAGGAATGCCTTCATTAACACCGTGAAAACTAAACAAAAAAGAGACAAACAATCTCAGTGAATATCTCTAAGAATATGTAACTGTAAGCACAAGCACTGAGCCTTCTAAGCTAACTGTGAATAGCCAAATACAAGCTAGCTAGCTCATACGTGATGAATGCACACAAACTACTATCATGAAAACAAACGTCAACATTTCAAACCAATGAGTTTAACCTTATAAACAAAAGGTTCAGTTCAAAACAAAAGAAAGTTACCGTGTGCGCCCTTGACCAGTTGAAAAATAGTTTGATCTTTCTCCCGCACTGCTCTCTCTCTTTCTCTTACTCATGTCTCTGCTCTTACTTGTGTCTCTACTCTTACTTCTCACCTGTCTCCCCCTAGTGGACAACATTCAGGTCAACAGGCTTAAATAAACAGAAACAAAAAAATAAAAATATACTTATGACATCCTTTACAGTACGGACCAAGACTACATGTCATTCTAGTTGTATACAGGTGTTGTTGCGCTGATTCACCACATGATGGCGCAAGAACTGTTTTTATTGAAAGCTCCATCCCTCAGAAAGTGTTGCTTTTTCAGCTGCTCCCCACCAGAGAGCTGAAGGGCTCTAGTTTCCCGGCGCAGCGCGGGGTGGCGCAGTGAGGCGAACCCCACGCAGAGCTAGTTTCGCCCGGCGAAGCGGGAGAGGCGGACAGTGTCCAAGTTTCGCAGGCGGAGGTTCGCCGAGATGGGAGTGGCGGCGCAGCGGGGGGAGGTGCCGACAGATTCAGCTTGGCGCAGTGACAGTTTCGTGCTAAAAGGCTTCGCCAAGGTGCGCCAAAAGCTCGCCATCTGAAACCACGTCTACTTTCAGCGCAAGGCGGAGCGGAGCTGGCGCAGTGGAAGTTTGGCTGGCTGGCGCACATCACCAAAACCTGACATCAGCTGTGACGGGACAGTTGATATGGAGATATATGTATGTGCTGATTGTGATCGTAGCATTGAATAGTGTTTTTTTCGGTATTTATTGCATCGTTCATGTGTCTAACATCCCGGAAGCCTGCCTGTGAGGTTTTGGTGACATGTCTGCACTGCTCGCCGGTCTCCGCTCCGCGCCTGTCTCCTGAGCTCCGCTCCGCCCGCGGCAATAGACCTCCATGTCAGCTGTGTAAACTTTCATTATGCCTTCACGCAGTGCATTTTAAAGGCAAGGACAGGGGCTCATTTGATTGGTTACATGTGAATCGGCTGTGTCAAACCCACTCCATGCCTTCTCTCCTCCCCTCCGCCGGTAGGAGGGATGGCGGAGTACTTGCGCCACCGAGAACGGCGTGCCAAACTTGGAAAATCCGCCTGGCCACACCCAGTTGGCGAAGCGCATCTGCGCTACGCCCCCGCCTCGCCTGGTCTGCGAAACTAGAGCCCGAAGTGTTAAATAAAGTCCATAAACTGTTTGTGATTAGTTGAACGAGTGTAATAGATGATTGTTATCAACACATTAATGTTTACCTCATTTTAAGGGGACCAACATCTTGCTTGTAAGACATCTTATTTATTTCACAGTGGCTGCTTGGTAGAGTCAGAATTTGGCGTAAACAGGGAAGATGAGGCTTTTTCATGGTGTATATGTATATACAGTCACCTAAAGGATTATTAGGAACACCATACTAATGCCGTGTTTGACCCCCTTTCGCCTTCAGAACTGCCTTAATTCTTCGTGCCATTGATTCAACAAGGTGCTGGAAGCATTCTTGAGAACTGTTGGCCCATATTGATAGGATAGCATCTTGCAGTTGATGGAGATTTGTGGGATGCACATCCAGAGCACGAAGCTCCCGTTGCACCACATCCCAAACATGTTCTATCGGGAGATCTGGTGACTGTGGGGGCCATTTTAGCACAGTGAACTCATTGTCATGTTCAAGAATCCAGTTTGAATTGATTCGAGCTTTGTGACATAGTGCATTATCCTGCTAGAAGTAGCCATCAGAGGATGGGTACATGGTGGTCATAAAGGGATGGACATGGTCAGAAACAATGCTCAGGTAGGCTGTGGCATTTAAATGATACCCAATTGGGTATCATTTAAATGCCACAGCAGCCTGCACAGTGGTAACAAGGCATAACGGATCCATGTTGTCATTCTGTTTACGCCAAATTCTGACTCTACCATCTGAATGTCTCAACAGAAATCGAGACTCATCAGACCAGGCAACATTTTTCCAGTCTTCAACTGTCTAATTTTGGGGAGCTCGTGCAAATTGTAGCCTCATTTTCCTCTTTTTAGTGGAGATGAGTGGTACCCAGTGGGGTCTTCTGCTGGTGTAGCCCATCCTCCTCAAGGTTGTGCGTGCTGTGGCTTCACAAATGCTTTGCTGCAAACCTCGGTTGTAACGAGTGGTTATTTGAGCCAAAGTTGATCTTCTATCAGCTTGAATCAGTTGGCCCGTTCTCCTCTGACCTCTAGCATCATCAAGGCATTTTCTCCCACAGGACTGCCGCATACTGGATATTTTTCCTTTTTCAGACCATTCTTTGTAAACCCTAGAAATGGTTGTGCGTGAAAATCCCAGTAACTGAGCAGATTGTGAAATATTCAGACCAGCCCGTCTGGCACCAACAACCATGCCACACTCAAAGTTGCTTAGATCACCTTTCTTTCCCATTCTGCCATTCAGTTTGGAGTTCATTCAGTTTTGACCAGGACCACACCCCTAAATGCACTGAAGCAGCTGCCATGTGATTGGTTGATTAGATAATTGCATTACCGAGAAATTTAACAGGTGTTCCTAATAATCCTTTAGGTGAGTGTATATACAGTATGTGTATGTATATGTGTATATATATATATATATATATATGTGTGTGTGTGTGTGTGTGTGTGTGTGTGTGTGTGTGTATGTAGAAATTGCTAATTTTAAACTGTCTGGATTGCTTGCATTCAAATTTTCTTGTTGATATAGTGTGTCATGATGACAATTTAGCATCAAATTCCCAAAGAAAATTCCAGACACAGAAACGTTTAATTGACACAGTCATTAACCTAAAAGTACTGTCCAGAACATTTTTTGTGTCTCCTATTTTCTGTCTTCTGAATATATTAATATATATAGAGCTACATATCTATCTTCACTACAAAAACATGCTCACAAGTGTAGAATTTAGAAAAGACATTGCAGGCAAATAATAAATATCAATCCTGTAATAATCAGCCATGAAGCTCCCGTATATTCCCTGAAGTGATCTCTATTATTATTATTATTATTATTATTGAAGCTGTTTCTACACACCATGTTACAATGGAGTTCTGTGGCACAAACAAGTACTTAACATAATTACCAGTCTTATTCTCTGATGGCACTGGCAAATTATTAATATTTTTATATACATTAGTATGATTATGTTTAATACTGTTTCTTTCTGCCATTTTGAGGATGTTGATCGTGCTGCAGAGGGAGAAATGGAGAAAGCGGTCTTGGGTATCTACGTTGGGGGACGAGAGGGAGCAGAGGTGACAGATCCACCTGAGGATGTTGGCATAATCGTTGAAGGATGTGCAGTGCTGCAAGACCTCAGAGATATGGCAAATGGCTGTGCATGCCTGTTTGGCTTGATCTATTGTTTGAACTTGAGCTATCCCAAGGACCTGCGATACACTTTCGAGTTTCTTCAGAAGGTTTTGATGGGATTGGATGGGAACAAGCTCTCCACTAAGGTGCAGGTCCTTAAAAACAAACTGCATAAGTAAAATCACCCTCAAGACTGGATAAGAACTGGATAGTTTTTCCTTGTGTAAAGATGAACAGGAATACAGAGTGCTTTTGGACTGTGCACTGATGCTGGACTCAACTGTGAAGTTTCAAGATATTTTAGGAACATTTAGGTGACGGTAGAGACTGCTGAGAATTTGTAATATGTGACACTTCAGAAATTAGAGATCATTGTTAAACATCTGATGACTTACTTGACACTACAGATTGAATTATGGTCAGAGACACTCATATCCATGCACATACTATGAATGCCCATGCTCATTTTAAACATGGATCATCTGAGTTGTCATGTTGATGTGCTGTACACTAGAAGTGCAGAACTAGGAGTTATTACATGTATTGTGTGCTCTGGAAGTGAAATATTTCGTGGCGTACTTTTCTCACATTAATAACCATTTGAAGTGTTGTGAAACAATGACGTATATTTCAAGTGAAAGGTGGTAATGTAAGTAAGTCGTAACCATCTTGTATCTGAAGACCACCCAGCTGGTCTTGAAGAAACAGCTTCATACTTAGTTTGTCCTAATTTGATTGAAAATAATGTTTTACGAGAAACAATAATTCAAAAATTGGCAACTGTTCTTTTGAAATTAGAGGTATTTTCAAATCTGCGGTGTTCAGCAATTAATGGTTAGCTTTTCACATCTGCCATGTTTAGCTTTTCACATCTGCCATGTTCAGCAATTGATGGTTAGCTTGAGGAGCTACATTTCATTCTTAGCTCTGCAGCACTGCCTATATTACACAGTGTAGCTCTTGATGTTTTCTATAAGCATAACCTCCAGGTTGGCCAGTTTATAGTTAACCAAATGTTTAACAATTTTGATAATGTTTAAGTATCAACATGCCTTAAATTTAGGCATGTTATTATTTTTTTAATGAGTAAATTTTCATTTTTGAGAATGTGTATATACACATGCATATAGATAGATAGATAGATTTTTATTGTCATTGCACAATCATATACGTATAATAATGCAACGAAATTAGGGCTCAGTCCTTTCGGTGCAGGGGAGAATAGAAAGCATCGTGCATCTTGCTAGTTGAATAGCCAAGTCCAGTAATAGATGGCTGCAGCCATGTCTCTGATATCAGAAAAAATTCAACAGTCACGGAAACACTTGTTGGATGTGCAAGCACAGTTCGTCATCCCGTGTTCGCCATATTGTACACATGTGACTTTGATTTTTAAGAATCCCACCTATGTTTCCAGAATAAAGAGTTAAGTGAATATGAGCAACTTAAATTGGATTTATTTGACGTATTTATTTAAACAGCACAACTAGTTGCATTAATACTTAATTGCATTAACGCAAACCTACCACATTAATAATGTTCATTTGTGTTAAGTAAATAGAACTCAATCATATTAAGTTAAATGAATGTGGTGTCAGTAAATCCAACATAATGTTGTTGTGGTTATGCAATGTACCAATATCATATAGCTTGAAAATAAGAGAATTAAGTTAGATTTACTTAACACATGTTGTTCAGATTAATAGTACATTGCTTTTCCAATTTAAACAACACAGTTTCGTGGGACCGGTTGCCATAACTTAGTTAAGTAAATCCAACATTTTATTTCTTAGAGTGTATGTAAAGTGAGATCAACAGGGATTTTGGTGAATAGTGATACGACGTCGTGTGATATGAGGATTTCATCTTTTTGTACTGTTATGTTGTTGAGCTCTTGTGCCAGCTGTTTTGAGTTCTTGCAGTGGTGTTCTGTTTTTCCAAGGAGTGGCTTGATGATCCAAAGACCACCTAGGGAGAGGGGGGCGTGGCCACCCGACAGACTCTGACAGGTCTGTCGGGCCGATCAGCTGATAAATGACACGTCAGCAATACGTTGGATGACGCTTCTGAGGAAGACTGGAGACAGTCGAAACTGTCAAGCAGGTATGAACAGCTCATTCTCTTGAATTTGTCTGAATAGAAGAAAACACTTATATATCGCAATAGAAGACAAAATGAACTTAATCAGTTGGTGCCCTTGCTATTCTGTCTGTGTTGAACCCAAAATGATAAAAATCTAATTTCTTTAATGAAATCAACTCCTACTTATCCTCTCTATTATGTGTGCTCAAGGTTGGAAAGTATCCCACCCACACACAAACTATATCAACAATCCCCTTAATTCCAGCATGCCACTTTATGCACCCTCTTTGTGCCTTATTCAGTAATACCCCTGATTTTTAATCAAATTCAGTTGTCACTTTCTCCACTCTTACGCCTTTTATTTCATATGTTTACTGTCCTGTTATTTCGGTTTCTTCACTCCACACAGTGCTCCACACTGTAGCTGGAGATTTCTCCCACTTTAGATTCTCAAAAATCCATTTGTCTGTTTGATTTAAGACATATGATTCTCTATCTGAACTGTCTGTCCCTGCTTGAACCTTGGCATACATATCATTGAAGCTGAGTGAACAATGTTCATGCAACCACTGAGACACAGGGCAGATGCTGGGCAGGGCTCCCATCACTCCCATGAATGATGGGAGCCATGATCAGCTCCATCCATCCATTTCAATGTCAACTATGTGACTCACTGGACTATGAGAAGATCATCTAAGTCTTCAGCAGCAGGTCTTGTTGTCTCAATTTGATTATGTAAGAAATCTCATGGTACATTAGAATGTTTTCTAAATATTGGTGCCCTGGTAGCTCACCTGGTGGAGCTCATACCATGTAACAAGGCTGAGTCCTTATAACAGTGGCATCTTCATCTTCATCTTCATCTTCATCTTTATCATGTCATCTTCTGTTGTCAGACTCATCAGCTGGCAAGACATCCTGAGCACAGCTGTGCTAAGTGTGTAGCCGTAGTGCTGCTCTACATTATGGTATAATGTAATGCATGTGGTACAATGGTAATTTCTGTGATGGTCATGTTTGTTAAAAGTAACGACACTTATGTTTCAAAATTAATGTGGTATTTACTTATATAAAGATTTAACAGCTGGTCTCATACCAGTGTGCCAGCAGAACACAACCCTAAATTGGGCTGTTGTCCATTCATTTTCTTCATGTCTTAGTGAATAGAAACCTGATGGGTAGGTTGGAGTGTGTAGTGGAGGAGTGGCTGGATCATCAAAACAACACATGACACAGCTCTACCTATTACTCACCCATCAGCAATTCAGTCTGCTCAAAACACACAGCCTGCAAGCTCTTGTCAGTCTGATCCCTACAGAGTGTGGAGACGACTGTGTGAGGGAGAATTTTATGTGGTTCACCATCGCCATCATCTGGTCAGTTGTGAGACAAAAACAGGCAGTCAGGCATTGTACATACATATATGCAGATATGAGCAGATATGAACAGACCACACAAACTTAAAAAAAAAAAAAAAAAGGTGGGAAATGAAAGGAACGTTGATGGTATCATCACAAAAAACACAACCAATTATTCATTTCCATGGCTTCTGAAAGTTGACAACTTTGTTAGCTACAGAAGCAGAACATCATAAGGTGGTGTTTCAAACTTATGTTACACTTATATTCAGCCTATTCATATTTTTAAATGGACAGATTTGGATTACATGCTATTAAATCTTTAGTACCTCTGCATGATTTACAAAATAGTCTCTTGCAGTGTAAAATATGAGTAAATTGTAATAAATAGGCCAAATATTCAAAATCACTTGCATTATCATTTAAGTTTGGAGAAGCATGACTGCACCATTTATTTTACATGCTTTTTCAGACAAGCGATATAATCATCATGTACGAGAAGCACCATGAAAATAAATAAAATGTGAGACGAGATAGAAGGGAATTATTTTTTTAGATCACATTCAGTGAGAAGAGGGATTGTGATTCAGCGGGGTAAAGTTGATATGAGAGGTACTTCTTCAGTAGGTGGATTATCAGTAAGTGATGGAATATGTAGAGTGACTCTGCTGTTTTGGCTTTAAGTAGGAGGATGAAAGGTCATTCCACCATAAGGAAGCCAAGAGGAACAAGAGTGGAGATGACAGTCCTGTTTAATCAGTCATTTCACATGCTCTCCATGACTTTCCCATATGTGCTTGATGATACAAAGCACCATAACTCATGGGAGTGGTCAGAAGGGGAGCAGAATATTTAAACAGAACGTACTTGCCCATGTAAAGTCCTAATTTTTTAGGGTTAGGGTTAGTTAGGGTTCTAATTATGTTTTTTGCTCACCTATATTGCTGGTTTTCATGGTGTTATACTGTGATTGTATTTTATTCACTGTCTGTCTGCCTGTCTTTGATCTGCTTTTGACGTGGAGTGGATTTGGTTATTGAATATTGTCTTTCTTGTCTTATCACATGATGTATGTTCATGGAATGAAACTGTGTGTTTTGGGGTTTCGGACTTGGAGTTAGAGTTTCAGAACTGAACTGCCAGGAATCGTGTTACTCACAAGCTCACAACTGTGTGTGTCTTCTGCAGATAATTAATGTTCCACCTTTGTCTCTGTGTGAGTGTGTGTGAATGGTTGATGTGTGTTTGTCCGAGTGCGTGCTCTGTCTACTTCAGATCCAGGTCTTCATGGTGTAGGTGGCTGTGTGGCCCGGGTCCCTGGCTGCTCTGGTGCATCCGGCTTCCCTTGGCGTCATCATCCCTCATCTGCCACCTATCTATCCTCATACATTTTATTGTTTGTTATCTGTGTTTACAACATCTATTGCACGTCTGTCCGTCCTGGGGAGGGATCCCTCCTCTGTTGCTCCCCTGAGGTTTCTTCCTATTTTTCTCCCTGTTAAAGGGGTTTTTTAGGGAGTTGTTCCTCATCCGATGTGAGGGTCTAAGGACAGAGGATGTTGTATTTTTCTGTAAAGCCCTTTGGGACAAATTTGTAATTTGTTAGGGTGTCCGGTATGGTGACCACAGGCTTGCATCCCCACTTTATGCAGATGATGCGGTTCTGTTGGCAGCAAGTCTGAGGTCATGATTCTCTGGTGGAAATAGGTAGTTTGCCCTCACTGAGTTGAGAGCAAGTTACTGCCTCAAGAGGAGGAGTTCAAATATCTCTGGATTTCGTTCACAAGTGAGGGTAAAATGGAGCAGGGCATTTATCTAAATCCCCTTGAAAAAACAGAAGAGTTAACAGTAAGCCTGTCACGAAAGCAACAGATTCTGGTGCATCTTCACTCTTTGCTAAATGCTAGCTTCATGGACAAAGGACTTTGGCAAGCAGCCAGCCCAACAGCCAAAGGAGGCAGGGTCGGAAATGTTGTGGAAATGTTCTGGACATGACCAACTGGTAGGAGTCCTCGGGACAGACACAATGGGGGGATTATGTATCCCAGCTGGCCTGGGAACACCTTAGCATCCCCCAGGAGCAACTGAGCAACACCAACCAGGTCCTGGATAAGTGGCACAAAATGGATAAAAGGGTGGATCGATAAATTGCTCTTACTCAGAGCAATAAGTAATTTTAGAGTTAGATTAGATTATTTAGTAGATTAAAGTGTTCATTTATGAAATCCTGGACTTTTGAGGCATTTTTGGTCCTAAGGATAAATGTGGACAATGTGTGGACTATTTGTATGTATATAATGGTGGGGTGTCATGAGAGGTGGAGTGGTCTTATTTCGCCTTTCTTTGGCTGCTGTGCTCTCTTTTGCTCTTTTGCCTTTTTGGGATCCTCCCCTGAGCTGTATCAGATCTTGCTTCCTGGGTGGGTCAGCCCTACCAGCAAAGATGTTTATTGATGTTTAACCCTTTGAACCCCAAAAGCCTAAAGGTGGGATTATTCTGGAAGTTTTCTTTTTCTTTTTTTTTTTCTTTTCTTTTCTTTTTCTTTTTCTTTTTTTTTTTTAAATCCTCTGAATAAAATTCACAAATTCTCTTTATTTCTGTTCATTGTCATTTTTGGGGAATTTAATTTTCTTGTCATTTATTTTGTGGTAAATACATTTTTTATTTTTATTTTTTAAGATTAAATTTAAGTATAAAATAAAATTATAATAATTACAAATGTCATTTTCGCTATTATTATTATTATTATTATTACTATTATTGTTATTATTTTAATAATTTTAATAATTCTAAGCTAATTTGCTAATCATCTTTCTTCCCCATTATTGACTTACTTTGGTTTAATGGAGTTAGTGGGACCTGGACTATTGCTCTTTTTTCCCTTTCTGATGTTTGGGATGGGTGTTGTTTTGTGTCTTTTGGGGTCTCTGGACATACTCTGAACAACCTGTGTGCCAATTGTATTTAAGCACTTGTTGTTTGTTGTATAGAAAGGTTATGTGTTGAGAAAGGTTATGTGTTGACTGAAACCTCATCCAAGTAAATTCATATAGTGATTGTAGTGATTATACTGTATGTATGGAAATTCTATGCATTTTGGGGATTTGTTTTTTTCAAGGGGATTGATTCCCTGCACCACAGAGAGGAGAGCAAGAGGCAAGCAGAGCAAAGGTAGTGAGAACTCCTCCAAGAGGAAGTACTAAGGGTCAGTGAGGACATGTGGAACTGACTATTGAAACAGCCACTGCAGTATTACTTTGCGTGTTTAAGGGGTGGCATAGAGGCTCAGGGGTTTGCTGATTCACAACAAGGTCTTGGATTAGATTACTTTCTTCTTCACCTCCATTTTCTGCTCCTCATCTGGAACCAGGTTGCGGTGGCAGCTGCCTGAGTCAGTCTTTTCCAGGGCCACATGCACCAGTTGCTCCTGGTGGTTCCCAAGGCATTCTCAGGCTAGCTAGGATACATGATCCCCCAGCGTTTCCTGGGTCTTCCCTGGAGTCTCTTTCTAGGTGGTTGTGCCCAGAACACCTCCACCGGGAGGCGGCCAGGGGGCATTCTGACTAGATGCCCGAACCACCTCAGCTGGCTCCTTTCAGAGCTCCTTGCGGATGTCTGAGCTCCTCACCCTATCCCTAAGGATGTACCCGGCCACCCTGCAGAGGAAACTCATTTCTGCCACTTGTTTCTGCAGTCGGTCATAACCCAGAACTAACCCTGAACATAGGTGAGGGTTGGAGCAAAGATGGACCGGGAGATTGAGAGCCTTGCCTTCTGGCTCAGCTCCTTCTTCACCACACCAGTTCAGTACAGCGACCACACAACTGCTGCAGCTGCCCCAATCAGCCTGTCAGTCTCCCGCTCCACTCAACCCTCACTCGTGAACAAGACCTGGAGATATTTGAACTCCTCCACTTGAGGCAGTAGCGCACAACTCTCACTGCAGTTATACAGGGACCGAATGGCTGGCCTGTGACCTGCCTCCAACCCACTCCCCCAGCCTGGCTCCAGGAGGGGGCCCTGCCCTGCGTTCCAATACTCATACTACCATACTATTTAGTAGGGAAAAAAAGAATTAGTATGTCCCAATACATACTAAACTACATACTTTGTAAGGGCAGCTGCAGTACATACTAAAAGTAAAAAGTATAAGTATGCGATTTGGAACGCAGGGTTGGTTTCCCTATACCGGAAGAGGTACAGGTAAAAAAAAAAAAAAAAAAAAGTATATCATTGTTAATATTATTCTGTGCTAGGGAAGTTTGGACAAATCATCACACCAGTGTTAACTGTTGTATTGTCAATTTGCTTGCCGTATCAGTTACCTAAAGGGTAAGGTAAGGTCTTTTTTATTGAGGGAAAACTGTTAGGCAAAATGGGTATAGTAGGTATACATGGGGCTTTAAACATATTCAATTTGTTGAATTGTTTTTGCCATATCTCACATTATAAATAGGCAATAAATAGCCTCCTCCACAATAAACGCCTCGTTGTTGTTTTGCATATCTATGCTAATTCCACAAATTTATTTATTTTTTTCTTTGCACCACATATATTTAAGATAACATAACAGTTGATTCCACTTTCTTATCCCGTGGCCTTTACTTGAAGCATTCCTACACTTGGGTTCCTGGGGGAAAAAAACAGACACAGGAAGAAGGTGTGCCTTGTCGACCTGGTGGGTAAAACTTTAGAGCGTTTCCGTGTCACTTCCTCGTTCTTCAGCTGGAGGCAAAATCTTTTATGCGGACGGACTCTCTCTGAAATAGTCGAACTATTCGAGGCTTTATTTAAACTTTATCTGACCTCCTGAGTTACAAACTAACTAAATGTTTCTAACAAGAAGCTAATTTGTACTACATTTGCCTGTGAGCTCCTGGCCGGCATAAAGTTTTGGAGCTATGGCTGACGGTCGGGAAGAGGAGGAAAGAGGACTTGAAGAGCAGGGTGCTGTGGGTGGGGAAGGTAGGCGACAGGCCATGCCAGGCCACTTTCCTGTGTTACATTAAGTTTTTGCCAAGTTATATGTTATAGTAAGTAGACAAGATAAATAAAATACTCTGACACTCACCACAATTCTATCCCCGCTATGTTTCGTCCTCTTGTATGGGGCGAGTAGTCCACTCAGTCATCCTATAAAAACTTCGAGGATTAATGTTGTTTGGTGTATTCGCAAGCACGTCGTGAAGTTGATAAAAAGCTTCGACGCACTGACAAGCTTGTTTGGTGGAGACTATTCGGCGTAGAAAAAAAATGCGTGAAGTCACAATCATATCAGCAGAATCTCACCATTAAGACTTTGTTTCGCTTTCTTCCCCCACTTCCCCGTGTTTTGGGCGAAGACGGAGGGGATAACAAGTCAACCAGTATTAAAAGTTTAAATTCTAGTGAACCGAGTGCCAATTCGCGTATCAGATAACGCCGAATTGAAAAGTGGACCCTTAACATTTGCGGAATTCACGTCATGGCTTATCAAGTAGATTTATATTTGCCGATAAGCGAAGAACACTAAACAGCCGGTTTTGTTAACGGACTCTGGCGCAGTTCTCCTTCCGCGACTTCGTTTTTTTTTTCCCTTTTCTTTTTTGTTTAGAATTAGTGACACATATACTTTTAAGACAGAACGTGCCAAATAATACAAATGTAAATCATTGTTGTGTGCCAGGGAGAGCCAAAGGTTTGGTGCCAGCTTTATTACGGGTTAAAGGACGGGGTGGCGACCTTCTATCGGAATGGCCGCTGACATCCGTAGTAAACTTGACGTCACATTTGGCCACCAGTGTGAAAGACCAGGAGCACAACTGTCAGAGTCCACACTATCAAGCAAAATATTAGTCAAGTAAATGAAAACGAGTGGTCTGCTCTCATTAAAAATCTGTATGCAGGTAAAGTGTCAACCATAGACTTTGAATGAATAGAACGGCCACTTTCTGATGGGTCAAGGTAATTTCTTGTGGTAGGCTGTACTTGAGGATTTAACTGTGAACAACACTACCTTCAAAGCATTAAACGACACCATGGCCGTTGTAACATATAGTGATCCCAGAGTCTGGTGGAACAAACAACTGCTGATATCCATGACAACATTGTCAAACATTGTGTGGCAGCCCTCTTGAGGTTTGCAAGACCATTCCAGTTCTGTGATGTCAGCTTACACCATCTGATAGTTGGTTGTTTGAAAAAACTCAAAGAAATCACAGTTTTCCCCATTTGACACTTTTTAATGATTGGTTAGAAATTAGTAACACCTTGAACTTATTATGAGTTAGAGATGAATCCGCATATTTTTTTTTAAAGGCACTACTTGGGTTGCAACAATTGAATGTTTTCATTTTCAATAATTTTCCTTTTTTGATTTGATTAATAATTTAAGGGCCTAAATATTTGTAATGAATGATGACAAATGCAGACTGCTGCTTCCCAGAGCTCAAAGTGGTCTCATCAAATTGCTTCCTTAGTCTGACCATGCATCCTTTGGGAAGTAAATAGAGAACTAAGACGTTTCCGCTCTTGAGAGAATAATATCAGGAAGTTTTGCAAGTTCCAGCAGTCTGCAGGGTAACCTCCTTCCTACAGATATTAGTCATTTATGTTTTGAATTGACGTTTACATTTCATGTTCCACCATTGTATGCTGTTTTCCCGGTAGCAAAACTCTGTGAGATGCTGTGCAGCAGAAGGTGGCTGGTCAGTCTGTCTTGACAAATTGCAGTCTTCCATGAACATTAGGGGTGGGCATGGTTTGGATATGAACAATTCCTGATTCCAGTTGTTTGAGTGTCAGTGTCAAAACAGGTTACTTGTTTATTTCACAAGAAAATCTTATTTAAAAAGAATAAGAAAAAAATAAAATGAATGTATTGAGTGAGTTCAGTTTGGTTTCTGTCATTTATGGTGAATGATTTGATAGTAAATCAATTCCTGTAGGCCATTGAAATGATAACACAGGGCACCCAGTGGCTCACCGGATAAGAACGTGTACCATGTACCAAAGCTGAATCCTGATCGCAGCATTGTGGTTTCAAATCCGACCTCAGGTCCTTTGCTGCATGTCATCCCCTCTCTCTCCTGCCTTTACTGTCTCTCTACTGTCACTGTCAAATAAAGCAGAAATGCCAAATAAAAAAAAAAAAAAAAAAAAAAAAAACTTAAAAAAAAATGATAACATGGCAAAACCAACTCATTTACAGTTTGTTTGCAACTAAACCAAATAACATGATGTAACATGAATATATATACAAAGCCTTACCTGATGAGGTGCTGGTTGTTGTTGGCTCAGGAGAGCTGGAGGAGGGCGAGGCAGGAGAGGGAGAGTGCCGCAGCACATCAAACACAGCACCCTCGTTGATTTGTACACCATGTAGGTGAAGAAGTTTGGACATGTTCGTAGTGCATCCTCCCTCACACCAAAATAGTTTAGCATAGCTGTTACACTGTGCTGCCAATCCGGCATTTTTCAGAGTAAAATAAAGCCACATTTGCGTGCTTCTTGTTTGCGGTCCATGATTCAAACTCCACAGGTGGATACTACGGTAACCCTTATGGAAACTGAAATTAGCACGAGTAAAATTTGTTGAATATGTTTAACAGGAACTGATCCCTGGAATCAAAATAAAAATGTGTTTTTTCAGAACCATATTTCAGTTGCTAAATGGCGCTGCTAAATGACATAATTAAATGTAATGGATTAGTTTAAATTTGAAATTTGGGTGCTTTTGGAAAGGAAACTCATATTTCCTAAAGCATATTAATCCTGTAATGTAACTTGCAGTAGGCCATATAAATTATGGTATTAATCAAAGCATAAATTGCAATGACTGTATTGCCTTTTTAAAGTAATTTCTGCACTATTGATAGTAGTGTATTTTATCAGTCATGGTTGAAGATTTGTGGATAATAACAAGCAAAACTATCAATATTCCAGATGTTGTCGATGACCCCATCATGGAGCAAGGAGCTGTGCTTCTCAGAGGGTAAGTTTTACAAAGACTATTATTGAAACACATTCACTGTTAAAGTGATAGCTTGGATTCTTAATCATATGGTGGTATTTGCTGGATTGTGTGAGTGTCAAACATTGGCAGGTTTGGTCACTTACAGTAAATCCATTCCTGTTGTAAGAGCGAAAGCTTCATTGGGAGCGTACTGTATTTAGCAGTGACACAAAGCTGAAAAATTGCCTTTAAGAATACACAACAACACACGTTTGGTTTGGTTTCATCACTGTCCCCAGCAAGCTGGTTTCCAGAATGGTGAGTCTTTTTTCAGCTGTAGCACTACCACTGTATCACCTCGCAAGTTGGCAGTGCAAGGGCTGAAAATAGATCCGCCATTTCGGAAAACCAGCTGGCTGAGGCTAGCGCTCAGAGTGAAACTTAGACAACCTTGTATTGTTGTGCATCCTTGGAAAAAAAATTCAGCTTTGTGTCACTGCTTGAAATCGTGTTGTTTTCTTGTCAATGTCTGTTTGGGACACTCTTTTAACAAACTTAGTGGATGTAGTGCACTGGCATGGACCAGCAAATGCCACTATATGGGTAAGAATCTGCACTCTCACTTTACAGTCATGTTAAATGGTACGAATCCTGTGTCCCTGATACATTAAAATCTGAAAAGATGCAGGAAACTCAGTATTGATGTGTCCAGTGGACGCACCCTATTGATTCAATTGAGGAAACCAATTCAGAATTGAGCTAACTCAGCCGGCAAGGCCGTGGGTGCCATTGAACTGAAGAACTCGTTACCCGATCACTTTGGGCCATTCTGGAGTTAAGCAACAAGCACACCCTAACTTCCAGTTAAGTTTTCAACCCAGTGCTCAGGAAGATGCGCGACTTCAGCTGGGGAGTAAAGTGTTTTTTTGTTTTGCTAATGAATGTGTACAGGAGAAGTCACATAATTCACAAAATGGATTATCTCCACATAATTTCCAAGTTTGTGTGAGGTGGCAGATTTTCATGTCTTTTCAACACGATGGGGCTGAACTGACAGGTAAACTAGCTGAGTCGCTCTGAATCAGCCTCCTTCACCGAATCAGCTCCATGCAGTGAACGAGAGAATGAAGGCTTATTATGCTGAGGCTCAGGTTGCTATGTCTGTGTTTTTAATTTGGTTACTTGCTTACTGAATGATATGGTGTTCAGGAGGGACGCAGCATGCATCCTCATGCAAGACCTCTGAACAAACTCCGACAGAATTAGTGAACGAGTCATTTTGTTGAGCAGACTGAAATGAACTGAATCCTCCAAATGAACTACACTCTTTGCACTTTGTGAAAGCAGTTGGATAGTTACATAAGAAACATAGGAACATACTTAATAAAAGTTCATCTCCGTTCACACAGGATTTATAAGCTGCTTGCAGAGCAGCACAATGCACGTCAAGAGAAGTGCTAGACACAAAACTAATGTTTGTCAATCTCCTGTGTGGCTGGTTTCTGAACTATAGGTATGTGATTGGACGTATGAATACAGAGGATCCAGGGCAACGCGTCTCTTCTGTGGATCTCGGAGGAAGACCAAATGAACAGCAGGATCCACAGATAAAAGAAGTGGTGGAGCAGCTGCTCAAGATTGCCGAAGAGATAAACCGGAATGCTGAGCTCCAACGGTAAGCTATGCCTTATGCAGAAAAATAACTACTGGAACGCATTGGCCTGAGAGTGCAGTTGTACCTACAGTATGTTATCTTTGGTCCAAGCCAAAGTAGAAAAGATCATTTGGTGACGTTTTTGTATGTGGTTTGTCGACAGAGCTTTGGTAATCTGTGATCCTGCGAGTTTGGAGAATATGGGAGTATTTGAAACAAACTGTATTCCGGTCCCTGCAATTTCAGCAAAGCCAGAACTGAGCGTCTCACAGAGACTGTGTACACTTCGTTTTAACATGTGTTTTGGGTCATCTGAACACAAGTGGACAACCAAAAGGTTCAAATCTGTCTGTATCATGCGTCTGAAAAGTGTCTTAAGTGACCAGTGTGTTAGGATTTTGTTACATCACTTCATTAACTATGTCCTTGCTGGGGACACACAAGGACACATTAACTTTTACACTACAAATGATATGTGGTAAAATGCGTCCCAGACTACCTGGGCAAGTAGTTTGAGTGATCAGATCGCAATGCGTCTTTGCAGTTGTTTACACTTGAAGTTAGTGCTTTCCACCTGTGATCTGATCACCCGACACACATTTTAAAGCAAACTGTAGACAGGGTATTAGAGAAATAACTGTATATGAGCATCAGTTCAGACTCTTTTCTTTAACCATGTTTCATTTTGTTATGCCATCTATCTCTCTGGTATGGTACACTCTGGTGGGAGGACCTGCTATGGAAACCTACCAGTTCATTTGTCTCTCAAATAGGTGACCTCTCTCTCTCTCTTCAATCTCTGTCCTGCTGCCCGCATAGTGAGTATAGATAGTGTGAACTGTTCAGAACTTATGATATAAGCACAGTTGTAAGTTGGATAAATTATGCTGTGAATGTTATTCCCTCAGTCATTGGAGTTGCATTGTACCATTTAATGCATTTCCTGACAAACTGTCAACAAACTGCTCTGTGAACACAGTGGTGTTAAAGTGATAGTTACTCCATACAAATGTAATGGATCATCCAGGTTTTACCAGGCAGCTTTGGTGGGAGTGTGCTGCTCCAAATGAATGCAAGTGAATTGTCACCAGCAAACAAGATTTTGAATGTCAACTACTGAAACTACAAACATTTTTTGGGATGCACAGAAAGACAGTTTTATTGTGGTATTTATTATTGAAGCTCTTTTCCACTTCTTGCTTGCTTAGTGGCGGAAACTGCTGTGTTTCTGTATCACTGGGTATCAGCACTCACTACTTTAATTTTGTAATATGCTGGGAATGCACTATAAGGAATTCTTAAGTAAATTAACTGTTACATAGGCTATTTACTTCTGTGTCAAAATGCCGGCATAGCTGTGCTGCAGGTGCATGTGGCTCTTGCAGAGGCTGCTGCCACCGGAGCTTACTGCACCTCTCCAAAACTATAACTGCACACAGGGCGATGAAAGACCGCTGAGGTCCGCTGGACTCCTTTATGCTCTTCAGTGTTGTGTGCCAGTTGATTTCCACTGAATGAAGACAGCGTGGTGCCGGTTTTTGTCTCTCATCAACCGGCTGCAACTGAGGAGCTCTGTTCTGCTCTGATGTTGCCAGCTCATCCCCAGATTCTTTAGACTACAAGTGCTAAGGTCACAGTGAGAAAGAAATTAAAACATTGCTTTGGAGTGAGTTTCAGTGAATGCAGCAATCTGTTTTTTTCTGAGCTTCATTAGAATTAATAATATCCGAACACTGCTTCTTGCACTTTTCTCCAACACGAGTCATTGCCTGGCAAAAGCACAATGCTACATACCCACCAGTGCTGTGAGTAACCAGCCGTTCACATCTGTTACTACAAAACTGAAAATTGTAGCTCCTGCACGCGTGTAAACTGATGTGTTTCTGCCTTGGGACTCACACACCAGCACCCTGATGGGTTCATTTGAGTCGTTTTGCCTACATGTCACATGTGACACTGAGTTCATTTGCATAAAGTTGATAATTTTTCAACTTCGCCTTGTCGCCTCACTTTGTCATTTTGTTTCTATGTCACTGTACCCGGTGTTGTCTTGAGTCGCTGGCTGCAATTGACAGTAACTGAATTTCTTTCACTTATGTCTTTTTTAGTAACAGGTTTAAGAGGGAAAGCATATATAGCGTATATTACTGGCCAGGCCACTGAATTAGACTACTGCAGAAATACTGTAGGGCATGGGTCTTCAATTTAAAATTTTAGGAAGTCCAGTTACTCAAAGTTCCTCCCCTGTAAAGGTCCAAGCCATCATAACTTGTCTTGTGAGTTGCAGGCCTACATGGGTGTAGTAACGAGGACCTCTGTTTGTATATGAGTGTGTATATAACTATTAAATGTAATGGAGTTTGTTGTTACCTTTACTGTTTTGCACAAGGTGCTGATATGCACAAACAAAATGTTGCTTAATGAACAAGCAAGAACTTTTTTTTTTCTACAAGGTGATCCCATTTAAAGTGTGTGGTGAAAGCCCTAAATCTTTAATTGCTGAAAAAACAATGCTGCAGTGACTTCTCTGAGTCAAAAGCCTGCCCTTCTAACCACACCTGACATTGCTGGGTGTGGTCCTGAGTCTGCTCTGTTGCATTTTTCGGGGATGATTATTTCTATTGATGAAGAAAATGTGTGTTCATCTTCTGTTATCAGACTCATCAGCCAGGTTCCGAACAACTGTGCTCAGGATGTCTTCATGACGGTGGCCAGGAGCATCTTTACTGATGGCATCAACTGGGGTCGAGTGGTGGCCCTCTTCCATCTGGCCTACAGACTCATCTACAAGGTAACCACCTGGATGCTCCATAAATCAATGTTATAATCTTACATGAGTGCAGTCACGTTGAAGTGGGGTCTGTTATTATAGCTTATTGAAGGCCAATTCTGAGATCTTTGCCCCGCTGGAAAGTGGGAGCCTATATATCACTGTGACGGTCGGCTGGTCAGCAGTGAGGTCCAGAGGACCAAGTCTTCAAATCTATTTTCTTTTTCGGCATTTCTGCTTTATTTGACAGTCACAGTGGAGATAGACAGGAAGGGCAGGGGGGAGAGAGGGGATGACATGCAGCAAAGGACCTGAGGTCGGATTCGAACCCTGGTCGCTGCGATCGGGACAAAGCCCCGGCACATGGTATGCGCTCTTAACTGGTGAGCCACCAGTGCTGCCCCTTCAGATCTATTATTCACATGGATTTTTGGTGACAACATTGATAGTTTAGGTTTTTTGTTTCCAGTTGCCACACGGACACAAATACCTGAGCCTATAGCTCCACGCAGAGCTCCAAATAACACTTTCATGTATCTGGACTTTAGACTTAGACTTAGACTTAGACTTCTTTTATTGTCATTGCACAAAAAAACACAGCAGTGAGATTTTGGCAACGAAATGTCGTTGCTTGGCTTCCGGATTACAGCAGAGATGGAATTGTGGGACCGTTTAGGTATATATAAATATAAATATTATACATAAATATAGTCTATATAACTGGTATGATATGGTCTATATAACTAGTGCTAAAAAACAGGAGCTAAATAGTAATGAGTGCAATTTAGAATAGCTAGATAAAACAGAATGTACAACAACAGACTAAACAGTGTAAACAACTGAATAACCAGTATAAATAATAATGAGTGCAATTGAGAATAACTAGATAAAAACAGAATGTAAACAACGGACTGAGCAGCGTAAACAACTGAATAACCAGTGTAAATAATAATGAGTGCAATAAGAACAGAATGTAAACAACAGAAAAAGAAAACAACTGACTAAACAGTGTTAACAGTGGAAGATTGCACAGAAATGTATTGTCCATACGTAGCTGCTGGGCGGGCGGGGGGGGGGATTATTGCACAAATAGGAGGTAATTAATTCTCCTCATCCCAGGGGTGTTTCCCGGACTGGGCTACACACCCTGGGCCTGAAGAAACCATACCTCCATAAAGGGATATTGCACAGAAATGTATTGTCCATACGTAGCTGCTGGGCGGGCGGGCGGCGGAGGGGGGGGGGGTGGGGGGGGGGGGGTGGTTATTGCACAAATAGGAGGTAATTAATTCTCCTCATCCCAGGGGTGTTTCCCGGACTGGGCTACACACCCTGGGCCTGAAGAAACCATACCTCCATAAAGGGATATTGCACAGAAATGTATTGTCCATACGTAGCTGCTGGGCGGGCGGGCGGCGGAGGGGGGGTGGGGGTGGGGGGGGTTATTGCACAAATAGGAGGTAATTAATTCTCCTCATCCCAGGGGTGTTTCCCGGACTGGGCTACACACCCTGGGCCTGAAGAAACCATACCTCCATAAAGATATATTGCACAGAAATGTATTGTTCATATGACAAGTTATTTGGCATTTAGTGGGGTTTTTTTCTGAAATTGTTCAAAATTAACATGCCATTTCTTTTTTGGTGCGTCAGATCAGTGGCCAGTATGTTTGCTCGATCTGGTGAAAAACCGCTTGTGCTCACCACCACCTGATGCCCACCTTTGCTCTCCAATTACCTACAGTATACTCACCCTGTGTTTTTGAGCTACTGCCACCTAGTGTTGACAAATACCACTAAATGTCCAAACAAATCAAAAATGCAAACAGCAACTACTCTATGAAATCTATCCATTTTGGTGACTGTATAAACTTTCCTCTAACACCACCAACAGGTCAAATTGTTAATGTTGCACACTAATATCTCACAAAGTTTTTGCCTTGCCATGAAATTTGGTGACAACATTCATGTTGACTAGAGGCAGGCCCAGTGGAGCATCTGTGTTACAAAGAATGGGCTTGTTTTAAATGAAGCTGCTGAGAGTGGATGTTTTATCTGACATTCAGTTTCTTTAAATGTGATAATTTTCTCTGAAATGTCAAAAATTTGTATTTAGTGTTTAATGTGGTAGGCTGCATTCCTAATGCAGCTTAAAGACACTCTTCTTAGAGTTTACGTAAAAGGGTAGTAAACTATTTTTTTTAAAAGGTTTTTATTGTCATCCTTGATAGAAACATCATCAATATATATCTATAATAAGCCCATGTTCTAAGATACTCAAAGCTTAAAAAGCTCCACTTAAAACACTAGTAAAGGCTTCTATATGAATAAGGAACTTGAGCAAATGATGACAACAGTCATAATCTTTCTCACATCAACTCCACTACCACCAGCCCCCAAAGTGGGAGTCTTTATTAAGTAACCTTTATGGCAGTGTTAGCTAGGAAAACATATGCAAATAAATGCAGTGCCATTAAGGCCAGGTGGCTGTTTCCTTTCCAGCAAGCGGGATGTTGTCACTACAGTGAGTTGGTCTTAACTTCCACAACAATATCTTTACCCGAGGATAATGTCCACCCAACCCTGTTGGACTGGATTACTGTAGAAAATAGGGGTGCAAGGGATCAAAAAACTCACGGATCGGATAGTATCATGGTTTTGAGTCACAGATCGGATCATTTTTCGGATCAGCAAAAAAAAAAAATGACAAGACAAATATAACTTTGTCCTCCATTTATTTTGTATAACACTTTTGCCCATTAAATAAAAACATTCAACTAAAAATGTCCATCCAATTTTTAATTAATATTTTAAATTATATAAAAACAACTTAAAGTGTAATTTAAGGCATGATACCTTCTAATTTCAGGTGCCATAGTGCCTACACACCGTAATGGTTTTGTCCACCAGGGACGGTTTTTGCTATGGGCAACGTGGGCAACCACCCAGGGCGCAATCTACTTGGGGGCACACGAGCGCTCTCCAAAAAAAAAACTAAAAAAATTAAAGCTGCAAGCTTTAATTTTTTGGTTTGGTCTTTCTACGTTTGGTCTTGGTCTTTCTACGACATTCCTGTGGGCCGCAGCGGCTGCTGCGTCCCTAGGTGGCGCTAGCGAGTCCATTTTTGCATTTAGGGGGTCCGATTTTTGATTTTATCGAATTTTTCACCAGACCTGATGTACGTGCCGAATTTGGTGAGTTTTTGAGCATGTTTAGAGGGTCAAATTAAGGCCGAATCACACGTAAGTGTAATAAGAAGAAAGAAACGCTACAGATAAAATAGGGCCCTCTTCCAGAGAGGCGAGGGCCCTAAAAAAGAAAAGTGTGTCCTCAAAAAAAGAAAAAAAAATCGCCAGTTTTCTAGACTACCATATTGACCCGCATAAAAGACGACCCTGGTTTTAAGACGACCCTCTTTTTCAAGACCCTTTTTTGGAAAAATAAGATACTTTTTTATATAGACAAAATCTTGTTTGAATAAAAAAGCCCAGGCTGTGCCTGGGCTGCGGTAGGAGTAGTAACATGGAAGGGCTCAAGCCAGTAATTTTGCCTAGGGCAGCAACATAGGCAGAACCGCCACTGTTGTCCACCTTCCTTTTTCCATCATCACTGTATGTTACAGGGAAGCCAAAATACTCCCATACATGTGACTTAAATGATGCAGGAGGTTTTTCAAGTTCCTCTGCTTCTCCGCTAGCCATGATTCCTGCAGCGCTTGACCAGTGTGGATTGCACATGCGCCCTTCACGTGAACGTGCACAACTTTTTTTTTTTCATCAACCAATCCGCGGACCATGCGCGTGCCGAACCATGGAGAGAGATCCGTACGGATCACGGATCAATGATGATCCATTGCACCACTAGTAGAAAATGCAGCCTCTGGTTTATTATACTGAGTGAGTTTTAGGAAGTGTTGGTGGATGATGCAGAAAGCATGAAGAATAATACTAAATAAGAAAATCTCAGGTATTCTGACTGGTGTTTTTTGTTCTGGTTTCAAAGGCACTGACCACTAACCATCTAGAGAACATCAGGATTATCATCAGCTGGGTTCTCCAGTTCATCAGAGAGAAACTCTACTTCTGGATCGTACAGCAGGGAGGCTGGGTGAGTGATGGATTGTCCACTGAAGTGGTTCCATGATGCACTTCATGTTGCAGTGCTTTAATTTGACCTCACAGCTTATGTCTAGAGATGCTGTCTGAAATAAAGTTGAAATTAGAACAACACTTTATGGGTTTACGTTCTAATGGAAAGAGCTTAGTTTGATTCAAAACTCTCAATGTTCTCTCATTTTGTAGTTTCTCACTTTTATTTGACGTTGCTCTATATCTGTTGTAGGAGGGGGTGATCCGTGGTATTTCCCGATGGAGGACAGCAGCAGTAGTTGCATCAGTAGTATTGGTTTTTGCCTTTGTTTACTACAGGAAGACCCGCTGAAGCCATCAAACCTCAAATCGAGAGCTGGAGATACGTTTCCTGAATAAACTTGGCCTGGACCTTTTTAATAAGAGACAGTTTCTTGATTTTTAATATCACCACTCCCTAGTCTCCTTCTCATGAACCACTGAGGTCAGCTATGCAGGGCTGTTCTGTAGACTGTTCTGTGTTCTCAGGTAATCAAGGAAAGAAAGGGCAGTCTGTCCATTGTCTACCTTCATCAGCTAGTATGCTACTGTTTAATATCTATTATGGAGTTATAATAAAGGACTTTAAGGTGACCTAACATATCCCCTTGCAGCCATGTTGGAGGTCTCCTGGTCTTGGGCAGCAGAGGCTGTGAACAGCTGTTGGCATTTCAAATGTTTTTAAACTTACCACATGGCTTTCTCAGTACAATTTCTTAGACATGATTTAATTTTGGCTCTGTTTTTGACTCAATTTTTGTCATCAATAATAATAATCAAATTTTATGTTAGATAATGTCAGCCTGTGAGCTAGGTCATTATACTCAGCTGTACACAAGGTTAAAGGACCACGCTAGTGATTTTTAATGTTTGGCCCATTTACTACGATTTACCCACATTTTCCATTGTAATCAAAAGCCATCCATTTTCAAATATGAATTTTGAGTTGAAACACCCTTCTTATAATGTGCTGCCTTTGTGGCTTACAGTCATCAACATTCATAAACCTCAGAACTCATAATTGGCTGTGGAAAGCAAACATCTCCTCGGGACTGTTCTCAAGCACAAACCACAACAGTGTGGCTCCTTTTAGGAAAACTAATGTGGACAGCTTTATTACAGTGATGGAATACTGGTGTGAAGAAAGTTTGAAGTCTCTGAAAATTCATTTTCATATCATAGGGGAATGAATGGAATCTAGTGGCAGGATAAAAGGGAGGAAAATTTATGTTGGAATTCTAATATACAGTTGTTTGCTGTGGGAAAAGATTAGCAGAAATATTAAGTAAATATTTTGTAGATATTACGCTAAACATGTAAAATCACTGGTATGGTCCTTTTTAAAATGGTTCTTCAAATAGCTGTAGTCATTTAATTAGCAGCATCTAGCATTACAAGTGGAATCTGCTAGTACAGTAGCCGAATATCAAGATTAATTCCTGAGCTGGCAAACAAAACCACAAACTAGTTTGTTCACATTACCTGAGCTGCTCTCATAGGCTACAACTCAGTGTTTTGGAGTAGACATTAGGGCTAAAATTTGGAGCCACAGCACCTTCCCTTTTTTTTAAAACAAAACAAACAAACAAACAAAAAAACATTGAATGGATCTGCACCCATACAACAACAATCTCTCCAAGTGTCTTTCTCTTTTCAGCGTGTTTAAATATGCAAAAGATATTTTCTCACAGCTAGTTCTCCATTTGACTTCCATGATGGTGTGCAGTAGATATGAGATTTATACCACAACTGTAAAGACCCGTCAGTTCTGGTGCAGAAAATGGATAACTATATAATTTACTTATTAAAGTATTTTGTGGCAGAAAGTAGCTGATTATGTCAGTGCATAATGAGGGAAAGGAGTAGCAATTTGCAATAGAGGGAAATCCCTGACTTGCTATGTGGGGGGAAAAAAGGGTTTTGGGATTAAAAAAAAAAAAAAAAAATCAATGCAATTGTCTATTATTATTATTATTGTTGTTGTTGTTGTTTCATTCCAGGACACTAGTGCCCGGATAAATGTTTTGGCTAATGATTTGTTGTGGGGACCACTGCTGTTAGCTTATACACTGTTTTAAAATGCCTTATGTGCTTTTGCCAAGTATATTTTTCCAACCAAATTAGTCTTTTTGAGAAGGAAATCTTGTTATTTATCTTCTGCCGTATGGTATTTTTTTTTTTTATGTAATTTAAAAATTACCTTATTGTAAATTTGTTTGATTGGACTCCAATGGATAAATTTAAGTTTTATTGAATAAAAAAATGCATATATACCACTACTCAGATTTTGATTCTTTCCAACTTGCACTATATGAATGACTCTTGTGACCTATCAATCAGGCTTCTTTCTTTCTTTCTTTCTTTCTCTCCAATTTGCTTCTCTCTACCATCAGTTGATATATTAAGTGTAGTGATTCTGCATCAGGGTTTGAGATTTGATTTCACAACAAATTTGATTTCACAACAATAAGACAACAATAAATAATAATTAAAGCTGCAAGCAGCTTTGAACGAGCCCTCGCACCCGTGCCCCGCGTCCGCCTCGTGCCTGTCGGCTGGCACCGGTTGGGGACGGTGTCTGTTCACGTCCCTGCAGAGACTCTCTCCTGCAGGCGCATGAGCTGTTGGCAGTTCTCCCAGACACAGAAAGAGACACACACACACACACACACACTCAATCACTCACTCACTCACACACAAACACACACAGTGCTGGCCCTGCCACTAGCGGTGCCCCTCCAGCAGATGGCGCCCTTGGCTTGAGTTTGAGTTTGCTTGAACTGTGCTTGAACTGCTTGAACAGTGCCATGACATCTACCCTACACCTCAAAGCAATATGAAGTTCAAAATATGTATACAACTACAGCCTAGAGGCTTTTAAATACAAAGTTGTTATACAGAAATTTCACAGACACAGGTATGCAAAAAAATAAACTTTTTAGTAACCCCCCCCCCGTTATACTTCAGAATCGTCTGTGTCAACTTCCTCTCCACATGAGAGGGCATTTATGTGCATGAAAATGTGTTGTATGGAGATGGTTTGTATG
This sequence comes from Myripristis murdjan, assembly GCF_902150065.1. NCBI lineage: Eukaryota > Metazoa > Chordata > Actinopteri > Holocentriformes > Holocentridae > Myripristis > Myripristis murdjan. Next base: position 3,748,796 of record NC_043982.1, read on the forward strand.
ACTTGATTTGTGGGGTGTATAAGTAATTTCTTTTATTTCTTTTGTTATTTCTTTTATTTATTTATTTATTTATGTTAAGCAAGTGCTTCAATTAATCATTGTAAGAGAGTTTAAGTAACAGGTCTACCTACCGGGTCAAAATAGGGTCAAATTAAATTCAGGCCCATGTTGCATACATTTTTTTATTAGAAAAATTTCTGTAAGTATAAAAAGAATATAAAAATAAATTACAATGAACAAGTAATGACAAAATGTAGGGAAAACAAACAAACAAACAAGCAAACAAACAAACAAACAAAAAGCTTTCAGCATTTGCTAACTCATTTGAGTACATTTGAAATGTCTGAAAGATGAAAAGTAATTTAATAATTTTTGTGAATTTTTTTTTTCAATATGTGATTTCCATTTTTTTTTTTTTTTTTTTTTTTTTTTGTATTTTCAACTGTAGTCCAATATGTTTGACCATCGGCATCTTTAAAAATGAAAAAGGAGAGTAGCCTAATTTTTTTAAGCCAAATCATTTTATGAATGTAATGTTTAGCCAAAATAATAATCAAATTGATTATGTAAGATTCATCTGCCAAAAATGGAGATTAAACATTAAACATGAGAATTCCAGTTAAAAGAAAACATTAGACAAACTTGTTTATGCTATGTTATGATGATGTCATTGTTATTTTGTCAACTGACCAATCAGCATCGAGTAGGCTATTCAGCACATTTCAAATCAGCAGCTGTTATTTCATGTTACATTTGGAAAACACAAGCTGGCTACACACAAAATGGATTTAGCTGTTAGTTCAACACAAATGGAGGCACAGGCAAGCTAGTTTCTGTAATTAATTTTTTTTATTGTTCAGTAAAATCTTTAGAGATTTAAACTGAAATTTGATTTCACTTTAAACTTGGTTTTAGCTGCTCCTGGCCGTTAACTGCCAGCTAACCCAGCTCTCACGGTAACTGCTTGAAGAAAGTCACGTCTTGTGCATCTTGGTTTAACTTGGTTTAACGTTCATTTAGGTTTCATTACATCTCCAAACTTGGATTTAGCTACTCGATCAGAGCCCTGCCTAATTTTAAAGTCTGATTAGAACAAATCAGGGATCAGCGTTTAAATTAAACCTGGTTGGTGGAGCCCAGTGTCAGTCAGTGAATCAACCTGCCCTCTGTGCCACAGGACGCCCAGAGCGAGACGGGTCTGTCCCGAGCAGAGAGGGTCAGGCTCCAGATGATCAGGACCTTCCGCCTGACGAGTCCAGAGGAGCCCAGCGATACAGCAGGTACAGAGAAGTTTGAGGTCTTTACTAACATTTATCTACTACTTTCAGCAAGCTCAAGTATTGTTCGTTAATTTTTAATTTTTATTTCATTTTATGTTTCAGTATTAATTTTAGTTTTTTCTTTATTGTATTTGAGGCACGATATAAGAAGTTAGAACAGGTATTACAACACAAACCCAGCACTCCCAGTCATGTCGACGTCCCAGACTCAATAACTCGGCACCAACGCCTCCTTATGTTTCTTGTAGTGACAAATTTAACCAAACTGACAAAGATGAAAACTAAAGACATTTCTTTATGTGTCTGTGCAGCTTCACATTGGAGTATGATTTTGATTCGTTTTTTTTTTTTTTTTTTTTTTTTTTTTTTTAAGAATACAGCTAATGGAATGGATCTTTATTGTCATTATGCAAAAATGTACAATGAAACTCCGTTGGCTTCTCTCAATATAAAAACAAAAGATATAAAAAGCATTTAACTAAATTAATCTAAAAAACACACATGCCACCAGTAAAACAATAAACAAGACAGCTATTAAAGCTGTAAAAGTGTCAAAAACTGCAGAAGTGTCAGCGCAGAAGAAAGTGACTGTGCAGCTTAAATAGTAAATAAATAGTAAATAAATAATAGCAGCCTTGAGTGCCTGTCTAACTGGGATTAATTTAGCTCACATCTAAATAGCTCATATTAATCGGCCATGAATTAGCTTCCGATAAACAGCATCATTTTTAAATAACTTCAGGAGCAGCAGATGATTTTCAATAATATCATGCTTTAACTTTAACTTCCCCCTTCATTGTTGCTGCGAGCTGCGCACTCGTGACTGTGAGAGCAGCTGAACAGACAGGTGCTTGTTTTGTCACGATGGAAGTGTCAATAAAGTTGCGCAAACAAACTCCTCTGCCGACACGGTGACATGAGTAAACGCTACAGCTGTTGCCATGGCGAGGTGAACCACCCGGAAATATTCTGATTTGTCATGAACCAAAGGCCTAAACCAAGTGTATAGCTGGATTGGGACTACAGCTACTTTTGCTGCTGAGGTGGTTTGCCTACTTCCTTGTTGAATTGGTTACATTTTGTAATATTTTTTAGCATCTTTATTTAGTCTGCCCCTTGCGTCCACACAGACACACACAGAGTGGGTAAAAAAGGATGAGGTAGTGTCACGCACAAGGTTGGATCTAGGAGGTAGCCTACAGTGTGGTAAAAGTTGTGTAGTAGATGATAATCTATCTATGTAAAAAAAAAAAAAAAAAAAAAAAAAAGAGTCGGTCTTGTTGCAGACATGCTGCGAAGCGTAAACTCATGTATGTGAAGGAGCTTGGCTGTTTACATCAGAAGTGTGTTTTCTCAGCACCTTTATACACTCTCTCTCTTTGAATTTTCAATTCATAGAGTTTTATTGTCATGACGACACAGTGTCGATATTGCCAGAGCAAATAACAGATAAAGAAAATGAGTAACATTCATTGGCATCATATAAATGATAACAATGTAAACAATAACAAGCTTAAACATTTTCAATCACAAAGCTACAACGAACATGATGGCACAACAAAACCATTAAGAACTTATCAGTATTGTTCATCAATAACTTCTTTACATGAACATATTGATCCAGATGAGCCTTTTTGTGAGGAGTGATGGTTTCCTCCTGTGTTTCCATGGTCGTCGTTCAGCTGGTGGCACGAGGTGACATATTCAGCTGTCAGTGTGCAACAGTTTGGTTTCTTTCCTAAAAGACAGTGGTCATGTATTCTGCCACTGTGTGTTGTCGTTTTAGGGCTAAATAACAATCCATTTTGCTTTGATTTTTTTATGGTGTGCAGTATTTCTTGTTTTTGTCTGCTCATAGCCATGTGGTTTGGGGTCTGTCCTGAGGAAGTGGGTGTTTGGTCGATGTCAGGGAACAGGGTGGCTGTAAAGAGGCTTTTCTCCAAGTTCATTTCTAGGGAGTTTAGTGCTTTGTGGTGGAGGCTGTTGGGGTTATTTGGTTTCAGGTGCTTATTGAATTGAGTGGCTCTTTTTCAGTTGTAATTAGGAGGGGATATTGGCCCACTTCTGCTCAGCAAAATTCAACATAGAATTTCTCAATGGGGTGATTGTCCTGGTTAGCAAATTTCAAATGACCTCTGAGTGGGCACTATATGCTATACCACTGCTATATACAGCAATGAGTTTGACATTTCTTTTAATTGCATAAAATGTCTGTCTTGATTTATCTCTCAGCTCACTCACAGCCATTTGAAAACTACCAGTTGCCACATTGAGACATAAATATGTGTAGCCTAGTTTTTTGCATGTTGTAATGTAACTGTGTCTAGATAGAACTGATGTTTAAGGTTGTGATTCCCAGAACCTTTCTGGAAAAAAAAAAAAAAAAAATCAGTATCTTGGAATTGTTTCGGTTGGCAATCAGGGCAGGGGTTTGACAGAGACTGTGCAGGAGACCCAAGTGTTACTGTAGGTGGGTGTTACAAGGGGATATAGAATGTGCCTGTTTTTTGGTGAATTCATTTATAATTGTTGAAAAGAATAGGATTAAGACTGCATTGTGTGTTTGATAAATGTGGAATGAACTGCAGTGTGTCAATTCATTTTGAAAGGACAACAACAAGCAAATCACTGACCAATGGCAGTCATGTGTTGGCTGCCGATCCTGGTTTAATAAATTAAAGTTTAGAGATTTAAAACAAAATTCAACCAAGATGATGCTCGCCTACCCCCAACCCCCCAAATTTACCAATTGATTAATTAATCGATTAATTGTTTAAAAATGTGGGCCCAAGGCCTAATCAGATGAGAATTCATCTGCATTTCAGAAAGCTAGCCATTTTTTCGAATCCATCCCAAAAAGGCAGCCATTTTAAAAGTTAATGGAATAATTCACAGGTGGAAAGATGTTCTTTTCATAAAACTGGGAGGTCTATGGAGTAGAAAGGGGCAATTTTTTTTAAAACTGGTACTACATGACCAGGAAAAAAAAAAAACAGAAAAAACAGAAAAAAGTTGGCTGTGGTATTCCCTTTAGCTCAAAACATAGAAAACCTACAACAGGGGTCTCAAACTCGTGCCATGGAGGGCCAAGAGGCTGCAGGTTTTCATTCCAACCAACAACTCCACCAGGTGATTTCACTGATCACCCTACCTCGAAACAGAGAGGCGGGACTAATCAGTGAAATCACCTGGTGGAGTTGTTGGTTGGAATGAAAACCTGCAGCCTCTTGGCCCTCCATGGCATGAGTTTGAGACCCCTGACCTACAACAATGGGCACCACCCAAGTCTGTGGCCACAGAGGGCGCTGTTGCATATTTTTACATGAATAATTCTGTGCAAATGAATGTGATAGGATGACACATCACCTGAAAACATTTTCACATATTCTGAGAATTAATTTCTCAGAATAATTTTTGGTTTATTACAATAGAAACTACAAAATGTGAATGTGTACCATTCATATAACCACACTATGTTGATATGCATGCATGTGTGTATTTTTGTGGGTGTGTATTGGCATATTTTCCTCTGTCTGTGTGACAGATGATGAAGCCCCCACCAGTCTGCCAGATAAGGACCCACCACAGCCAGACACCTCACCGTCTGGTCTCAGTCTGCGTGCCCACAGGGTTCTAGAGAGTATGTTTCAACAACATGTGTGATTTTATCACACACAGCAACTTCTGCTGCTCCTTCCTCTCTCATTAGTTACTTTTTCAGTCATACTCTTTTGAAGCACTTGTCTTTTGCCTTGTCATTCTTGGAGCATTGAAATATTGTCAGGGTGCTGTTGCCCTTGTGCCATCTCACACCTGAAACTCTTCCTTATTGTTGTCTCTCAACAAATGAGCCAAAATTAGTCTAATTTTTGGCTCTTCTCTCTGAAAAGAATCCAGACTTTTTATGTTACTTTCCTGCCCTGTTGAGATACATTGTCAAAGATGTTGTTACCTTAACAAAATGCTCTCAGGTAAATGGTTCAACGGCATAATGATCGGCTTCATCTTAGTGAATGCCATTTCGCTGGGCATCGAAGCAGGTTAGTGTCTTTGACCTTCATAATATATTTACAAATGTTTAGAAAAAATGCCATATCTTGATAATATCAAGGGGTATCATATTTGGTATGGGTCTCATGACAATTTTGTGATGATACCGCTTATTTGTGTGATTTAAAGACATTGTTTTTATTCATCCTCACATCTCCAGAATGGAATGACGTCCCAAAGAAGGAATGGAAGACGCTGTACTACTTTTTGAAAGCTGTGGACTGGATCTGTGCTATGGTATTCTTCATAGAGATTATCCTAAAGTGGGCAGACGACTTCTGGACTTTCTGGAAAAGGAAGTGGGACATCGCTGACTTCCTCATCACCGTCTTGGTAAGGACAGTGGGCCGAGGATGTCCACTTAATAATTTTAATTTTTTAATAAAAGAAGTGAAACACTGCAACAACAAATCTGTACTAGCTTCATAGTCAGGGTTAAAATCGTATTTTTCCCTTAACAGGGCCAAAAATCTACCAGTGGGATGAGATGATACCACTAATGTACAGATCAATTTGTTTCCAATGTTCATCATTTTAATCAAGTGTCTATTTCTAGATCCCAATGGGCTGCTTTATTTCAGCATGTTTATACTTGTTCCCAGAAAAAATCCTGAAACAAATGAGAATGCATTGGAAACAAGCAGGATTCTCTTATCTCACTGAAACTCGTGTTGGTTCTTAATAATGAGAAATGACGTGTACTTAATGCTCTACGTAATGACTGCATTTTCATGCATGAATTCACGTCATGTGGTCGTTCATCTAAAAACATTGTCAGTCAGTGTTGTTGTGACCTCTGCCCACCCAGTCATTTGTACCAACCCTCATGATGACCATTGGATCAAACGTCGGAACCATGGAGGTTTTCCGTGTCTTTAAAGAACTTCGCCTGCTCCGCACCTTCAAGACAGTTGCCAGGTCCCGCAGAGCTCAGTTTGTTGCGCAAACTATCTACCAAACCACGAAGGTAGAGGACAAAACTACCAAGAGTTAATTTGTGCTCAATTTCAATCTCTCGCTCTCTCTCACTCAGATATAAAAATAAATAGATTTGTACATAAATGCATATTTCTATCTTTTAAAATGAATCAAACATCGGATGCATGTATGATTAGGACTGAATTCTCTGTCCTTCTTGGGTCCAGGATCTTAGCCCGTTTCTGGTGTTCCTGCTGGTGTTGCTCTTCGTCTTTTCTGAGGTGGCAGTCGAACAGTTTCACAAATACCCGAAGGAGTCAGACGACAGGAACTACTTTAAGTAAGTGATCAGTCAACAGATAGATTACTGTATTGATTAATCTAAAAACGGTAATTGAGTAAAGTTACTTGTTACTTTTCACAAACTCATGATCACATTACTTTACTAAGTACTTTCTCTAAAAAGTAATTTGTCTACTTATTATTTTACTTATATATTAAGTCCTCATCAGTTGGCGAACAAGGCTTGACAACAAATCATATGAGTACTGATGAATGAATACGTCTGTGTCTCTAAACAACAGTGACATAGCGATGACTATGTGTACGCTGTCCATCATCTTCACATTTGACCACTGGACGGACGTGCTGCGCCACATCGTCAAGAAAACTCCGGAAGAAGATCATCCCTACTGGACAGGCTTCATCGTTCTGTGGCTTGTGATAGCAAGCATCTTCATCAGCAACATGATGCTGTGTATCGTAGGTACAGTGTTTCAACTGGCCAGAAGCAGAAACTGCAGCATTTGTAAATCTCACATTGTGGTAAGAATGACTCCTTTTGAAGTCTCTGGTCCTCAGGATCCAGTCCTGTTGGTTTTTAGTCTAGCGATCCTAAAGGGGATGGACCTACATCTTTGAACACCAGGAGACTGTAATTAATCACCTGATCAGATAGAACACCGGGGGAAGTTTGCAGTTGAGGCTGATGGACAGGGCAGACGAAATGTAAATGCAACAAGTGTCTTGAGATTTGAAGTTCAGTGACTGGGCAGAGACTAAGATCTGGTGACGTAGAGGTGGGTGACTGGTTATATGTAGTGTAGGTGTGCTTGACTGCAGCATTGTGTGGGGCTATGCTATGACTCCAGCACACCTGTGTCACTCAGACAATCATGCACTCAAACACACACACACACACACACACACACACGCTGGGGTGAGAGAGGGAGAGAGTCATTGGGGAAGGAGGACACTATATGGGATGTTGAGTGTCAGTGGAGACAGGAGCAGATCATTGCAGTAGCAAGACAAATATGGACCAGATGTTGTCTGAAACCAGTCTGCTGTGTTCTTCTCTGTCCAACAAGTCAAAAATGTTCAAAGCTTTCGGACACACCTGGATAAGGAAAACAAAGGGGTCAGGGTGAAGGCTGAAAAAGACATCGCCATAGCCAAAAGAGTGCAACGGTGAGAAAACTTCATCATGTAGATTGTAGTTTACGTTAGTCCAACATCCTGAAAGTACATCTGCAGGAGACAAGACTCTCTTGACATTATCAGAGATCACACGTCATAGACACACACCCATTGATCTGCTGTCATTATTTATGAAAAAAATGATAAAGTGGGGTGAAGTGTTACTTAAAGGAAGAAGGAAGGAAGGAAGATTAATACTGTTTAAAATGCTGCTGTTTTTGTTCTCTTTATTTAGTCTGCTAGGGTGTAATAAATTCTGTAGAAAATGTTGTCCTGTGGTGGTTTACCTCTGCAGGTCAGTGGAGTTAGCAGAGGCTCGAAGGGCAGGGAGGGAGAGCCCTGCATCTGCTGAAGAGGACAGTCCAGGTAAATGTTCACAGTATCTCACATTATTATTTTGCCCTATTCAGGTGTTTACATATTGAGTCCGCACATGTAAAAATTATGTCCTTGTTTGCAATAACCCAAACAGCCTGAAGATGCCGCTGCAATTCTTACAAACATACACTGAAAAAGAAAATCTCCAAGAGTTTCACTTGTTTCAGGATTTTTTTTTCTGGGAACAAGTATGAATATGTGGAAACAAAACAGAATAAGGCAGAACAGTCCACTAGGATCAAGAAAATTACGTGTGTGTGTGTGTGTGTGTGTGTGTGTGTGTGTGTGTGTGTACTTGCAGACTGGGAGAACTTGAGGCAGTACATACAGACTGAAGGAAGGCTATGGGACCAGGACAGACTCTTGAGGTTGAGAACAAAAAAAGAAGATTCCCAATTTATTTTCATATTTTTTTTTTTATAAGTTTTAGAGTTTCTGAGTTCTTTTCAACCCCTCCTTGTAATACAAGATGAGAAATGTGTATTACAAAGGCAACGCTAACTTCCCAAAATCTTAAAAAAAACAAAAAAAAACAAAACTCTCTTCACTACAGGATTAGTGTTAAACTGTCCTGACCAGGTAGTGTTACGCCACAGATTTTATTCAGATTAGTCAGAATAGGAACAATGATTTAGTAACTGTACATCGGTAATGACTTCTTGAATCAGGCGCTAACCCTCGTTACCGTGGTTACCACTCAGTTAAAATAGGATGTTTCTGTAATCTGGGCCCTGGTACTTGAACTTTAAATGCTCGGATAGTCCTCTAAGGCATGTGGTGCTTCATGTTGCCAGGTTCTTTGAGCTGATCGAGGACCTGCAGCGCCATGCCGAGAAGACAGAGAGGCTTCGCCAACACTTTGGTGAGGTTTGGTTCATGAGCTTGTCCTGTTGTTTCCCTATTGCTCTGCAAAGCACTGTTTTAATCCCTTAATCCCCCCCCTCTGCTGTGTTACAGAGCTGTGCCTCCAGCGCTTTGAGCTGCATGTCAGTGATCGCCTGAACATTTCCATGAATTGAATGTTTTTTGGTTTTTTTTGATATTGTGTGATGCCATTCGCTGGCCTGTCCCATAAGGATTCAGGATTTGATTTGATTCAAATCAAATATGGCTTCACATTGCTACACCAATGGCTTCACATTGCTACACCAATCAGTAATATAGCTTTTAATTGAGAGATTTGATTGAGCATCTGTTATCTTTGTTTGCATGTTTTTTTTTTGTTTGTTTGTTTGTTTAATAAAGAATACTGAAGACCCTGTTATCATTTCTGTTTATTTTCAGTGTTACATACTTGTGAAAAGCGCCTGAACGCAGCCCAAACATAAGAAATCTGATCTGGAATCACTGATATAAGATTTGAATACATTATTTTAATAATTTTCTTGTAACTTTTTTGGTATGTTTCAACTTTTATTTATTTATTTGTTTGTTTTATGGTAATTATTAGTATTCTGATGTTGTCATTTTTAAGTGTTAACATGTGTATCCGGAGTGATGATGAAGTTCATTCTATTCACCATGACCGTAAAATCAAATGCTTGTCGAAAAGTGATTCATCTTAATATGTTGTGGCCACAAAGACACTGCTACTCTGTGCTGCATTTAATTTTTTTTAGTGAATTTTTGATGGAATAGAAGTGCATTCATTGTCCTTGTTGAAAAGCAGCTCTTATGCCTGACTGAACACCTGAAGCACTCCTGCACCTTAAACCAGCTCAGTTTGGCAGATCTGGGCCCCCAGCTCTTTTGGTAAACCACTTGCTCTCTTTTAGCAGTGAATGCATTTTTATGAGGAGGGATATTAATTGTGATAAGCTGAAAACGATATCTACAGAGAAGGTCATCAGTCAAAGAGGACTGATATAAAAATGTGTCAAATGCCAGACAGTGAAATTTCCATTGGGCCTCAGCTACAGCATACAACACCTGCAATAAACGTCTGCTGGTAGCAAAGCAAATCTAACTTTTTTTTTTTTTAGCATGAAGAGGTATCTGACCCACCCTCTAGCTTAGGGTTTCTCAACGGGAGCGGTACCGCCCCCCAGGGGGCGTTCAAAGAAGGTCGGGGGACGTTGGAAACAATTCTTTGACAGGGGGGCGTCGGGGATCTTTGAAAAAAAAAATAAAAATAAAATATGTATATATATATACAGTACAGGCCAAAAGTTTGGACACACCTTCTCATTCAATGCGTTTTCTTTATTTTCATGACTATTTACATTGTAGATTCTCACTGAAGGAATCAAAACTATGAATTAACACATGTGGAGTTATGTACTTAACAAAAAAAGGTGAAATAACTGAAAAAATGTTTTATATTCTAGTTTCTTCAAAATAGCCACCCTTTGCTCTGATTACTGCTTTGCACACTCTTGGCATTCTCTCCATGAGCTTCAAGAGGTAGTCACCTGAAATGGTTTTCACTTCACAGGTGTGCCTTATCAGGGTTAATTAGTGGAATTTCTTGCTTTATCAATGGGGTTGGGACCATCAGTTGTGTTGTGCAGAAGTCAGGTTACTACACAGCCGACAGCCCTATTAGACAACTGTTAAAATTCATATTATGGCAAGAAGCAATCAGCTAACTAAAGAAAAACGAGTGGCCATCATTACTTTAAGAAATGAAGGCCAGTCAGTCCGGAAAATTGCAAAAACTTTAAATGTGTCCCCAAATGGAGTCGCAAAAACCATCAAGCTCTACAATGAAACTGGCACACATGAGGACCGACCCAGGAAAGGAAGAGCAAGAGTCACCTCTGCTTCTGAGGACGAGTTCATCCGAGTCACCAGCCTCAGAAATCGCAAGTTAACAGCAGCTCAGATCAGAGATCAGATAAATGCCACACAGAGTTCTAGCAGCAGACCCATCTCTAGAACAACTGTTAAGAGGAGACTGCGCCAATCAGGCCTTCATGGTCAAATAGCTGCTAGGAAACCACTGCTAAGGAGAGGCAACAAGCAGAAGAGATTTGTTTGGGCCAAGAAACACAAGGAATGGACATTAGACCAGTGGAAATCTGTGCTTTGGTCTGATGAGTCCAAATTTGAGATCTTTGGTTCCAACCGCCGTGTCTTTGTGAGACGCAGAAAAGGTGAACGGATGGATTCCACATGCCTGGTTCCCACTGTGAAGCATGGAGGAGGAGGTGTGATGGTGTGGGGGTGTTTTGCTGGTGACACTGTTGGGGATTTATTCAAAATTGAAGGCACACTGAACCAGCATGGCTACCACAGCATCCTGCAGCGACATGCCATCCCATCCGGTTTGCGTTTAGTGGGACCATCATTTATTTTTCAACAGGACAATGAGCCCAAACACACCTCCAGGCTGTGTAAGGGCTATTTGACCAAGAAGGAGAGTGATGGAGTGCTGCGGCAGATGACCTGGCCTCCACAGTCACCAGACCTGAACCCAATCGAGATGGTTTGGGGTGAGCTGGACCGCAGAGTGAAGGCAAAGGGGCCAACAAGTGCTAAACACCTCTGGGAACTCCTTCAAGACTGTTGGAAAACCATTTCAGGTGACTACCTCTTGAAACTCATGGAGAGAATGCCAAGAGTGTGCAAAGCAGTAATCAGAGCAAAGGGTGGCTATTTTGAAGAAACTAGAATATAAAACATGTTTTCAGTTATTTCACCTTTTTTACATAACTCCACGTGTTCATTCATAGTTTTGATTCCTTCAGTTAGAATCTACAATGTAAATAGTCATGAAAATAAAGAAAACGCATTGAATGAGAAGGTGTGTCCAAACTTTTGGCCTGTACTGTACATCGAAACAAAACCTATCTAGAACATCTGACATCTGACATCTGATCTGTAGGTATTCTCATTCTGATAACTTCAATCAACAGTTTGCCACCATATCTAGTTTTCTTTAATCTATTATTCATGATTTAGGTTGCTGGCCACTTGAGTTTTGTGTGTCAGGTTTTGTAACTGAACTTATCTGTTTTGAAAATAGTTTATACACTTTTGCAAAATGGACTGGAGTGGTTCAGTTGACAAATTAATTCAGGAATTTACCAAACTGGATGCATTTTGTGTCAAAGCGGGGAAAAACTATCCACAGTTTGGACCATATACAGCACTGTTTTGCTAAATGTGTGAAGAGTTTTGAAAAAGTGAACTCAGTATTGCTTGTAACCAAATGTTGCCTAAATGCACTTACACTTAGTGCACTTAAGACTGTTTTAAGATTACTTTGATATACTACAAATTGTTCATTAACCTAAAGTAAAGTGAAAATGCAGAGCTGGCAGTGTAACACCAGCTATCCACAGCTACTGCTGTGCCACTAATACGTGTGGACCTCCAATATGGCCACTAGATGGTGTTATGTCACCTGAAAGCCATCAACACAGCTGTTTTGTCAGTGGGTCGGCAATACCTCATGCTTCCTCTGAACCACATTTTGTAACATACAGTCTGGAGAGTTTAGGCAAGACGTTTTGGGGTTTCAGGACCACACCTGTGCCCTTTAACACAGAAAAGTGAAGAATTCCTGAGGAATCCTGCTTTTAACAAACAGAGGTGATCGTGCTTTGCAGAAAATAAAGGACACAGATACTGAAAAAAGTGGATGAACAAAAATGACACATTGAACAAGTGCATCACAAGAGCTTGATTGTGTGTCTCTGAGAGACCGACAGAGACAGACAGACACTAGTTACTACCATATGGTAATCCGGTGGCACAGCCTGGCTGAACTAGCAAAATTCCTTTAGTCTTTAATCTCTAAATCTGTCATAAAAGGCAAGCTTGCTTTCTGAAACAGGTCTTGGCTTTATGAGTCTTTGTTGTTATTTATTAACAGTTGTTGACTAAATTTGTGTTATCTGAGGGTGCACACAGGTGTGACTGGTGACTTCGATCTGCGTGCTTAGCACCAGGGCCCTGCAGAGCCTTGCTAAAGGTTAACCTTCTTTCATTAGTATCACCTGAGTTTACCCTGCTAGACCTAGTCTGTCAAATGTTTGCTCTGGAAAAAGGTCTATTGTGTCCTGTACCTTTCCTTACAAGCTCTTTATTATCATTATCATAATTCTTATTCTTATTGTTGTTGTTGTTATTATGATTGTTGGACAGTCCACAAGAGAAGGGAGTAAATAACAAGACAAGTTGTAGCTGGTGCTGAAAAAAAAAAAATAGTCTTAGCTCTGTCTTTTCTTTCAGATTCAGGGAATGATGAGGAGGGGGGACGATGCTTTGGTGTGAGAAATGTAAAGAGAGAAAATCTGTGATAAATTGAGGCACAAGACTGTCAAAATATCAAACCTTACAAATTTGGAGTCCCACAGTCGTTTAAGCTATTAATTATGTTAATGGAGCAATTAAATTCTAAATCCAGGAGCCCGTGAGAGGGTTTTTAATTTAAAAGATTTTATTTAATTTTATTTTACCCTCTGAATGTAATTGACTATTTTTTTCTTTTTAATTTTTGAGGGAGGATATTTTTCCCCCCACATTTTGGGGTACTTTTTGCCAAATTCTCAGTTTTCAATAATTTGGATATTTTCGAAGTGACTGGAAAGTGGCGAGGTCACATCCTGGACAAGCTGTGGTGGTTGTGGTAAGCTTCCTGTGGTGGTTTTAAAGAGGAAGGCTTTTGCTGCACAGGGCATCTGTCTGTGTAAAAGTGTGGAACTATGAATCAGAGTGATGCTGGAAAAGAGCGTCGAGCCCAGTTTCCCTGTAAAAATAAAAGCGATGGTGTTCTTTAATGCAGAACAAGAAAGATTTTTTTTTTTTTTTTTTTAAGTTAATGACAGTATCACCTCACCTTGTCATTATAGTGTACCAATGAGTGAGGATTGTTGATATCATCAGCAATTATTACTGGTTCACCATCTGAAGCTTTTACCTTCATGTTGTGTTAGCTAGCTGACATTGAGTAATCAGTATTGTTTATGTTCCTAACCACCGATAAATCTTTGGTATCAGGATGTAAAATCGGACATCTTCCATCCGGTTTGATCTCAGTTTGTGTACCAAAACTGTTGTGACACCGTTGTGAGTTAGCCAATTGAATATTGAATAAACATTCTTATCAGAAACAGTGTGTAGCTCCAAAAATGGGTTGAACCAAGCTGTGTAGCTCATAAAGAGAGCTAAATAGAATAAATGGCATAAAAAGAGCACAGAGATAATTCAGAGCACAGAAAAGGAGCCGGCCAGTGCATTACTGAAGTCACTGCTTTATTACTGACATGAGCTTTTGGGGTGAAATCCATTCATGCAGTGAAATATTGAAGTAGACATCATTGGATTACCAGGTCTCAGTATCAATATTATATAAAGACTGATCTAATTTGAAGCAATGCACACTCAGAGTGCTTCAAAAATTACTTGTGTATTATTGTTTACTAGTTTATTTTATCATTAAAGTCACATTCACACTGATCGCTATTTAATTGTAGTCTGATTCCCATTCATTTCCTATGGCCGCTCATTTTTGACCATGAACACAGATGGACAAAAGTCAAGTACTATTATTTATGAAGGTCTCCTCCAAAAGCTGCCCGCTGTATCTGACAGCACGTATTGACTGGAGAACTGGGACACATGACACCCACTCACAGGACTAAAGTTTCCTAGAATTCACACAAATCAGCCTGTAGATTTTTTGGATGGCACATTTGGACGAACTGCAGTGGAACTTTGCAGCTTCAGTTCAGAAATCAGCTCAACACTCTGACTGAGCTAAGATGTGACCATTTTTAATTAACTTAGTACTGTATTTTATTCCTTTTTTTGAGTTACTATTATGGCATTATTGTAATCCATTTTGAACATTTTAAATTATTTTATTATTTATGTATTTCTCCCTTGAAAATGAGATTTTTTTTTTTTTTTTTGGCTGTTTTCTTTCACTTACACCAACAACGTCCACCACTCTGTTTCTCACATCTCTCAACGCCACTGCTGCTGCTTAAAGTTCTTGCTCACGGGTTAGTTTGGTGATTAGTTTTGCTGCTGGTAAAAACATGATTTTGGAATATACTGCTGTGTGAGCTCCCTCATTTGTCAGAGCCAGTTCATGCCACTGTCACTCAGATGAAATAAACTGCTTTTTTAAATAATCTGTCAAGATTTGACCGAGCACAGCACCTGGGTTGACTTTATAGGCTGACTGAGCAAAATGATAACATTCTATCTCTGTTTTTGTGCCTGTCCTCTTGAAAAAAAAAAAAAAAAAAAAAAAAAGTTTCAAAAATTTATATTTGCATTTGCATTAGTGTAGGCCAGCTGGAACATCGAAACCAGAATCAGAATCAGAAATACTTTATCTCCGTGGGGAAATTGGGTACTAGGCATTAATTACACACAATAACACTGCTTTTTTATGGCTTTATTGGATATTGCTTAATTGAGATAAAAAACAAAACTTTCTTTCAAATTGAATTACCAAAAAAGCAAAGGACTGGTATAAAGTGACATGAAATTACTTCAGATAACATTTACCAATACAAAAATATCAGTGAGCATACAACAAGGTATACAAGGCTTGCACTTGCAATCAAGCTGCTGGATATCCTACGTAAAAATTTAAATAACTGAATAAATACTTCAATTATTTGTATATTCAATTATTAGTATATTCAGCGTCAGGCTTGAACATTGGGAGTGGTGCAGTGTGCTATTTCTAAGTCACAGTGCTGTCAGTGAATATGCATCTCACAGGAGTAAATTTCCCACATGGTCATCTTCCAGATTGGTATGCTGGTAATTCAGGGACCAGCTTTTCAAAACATCTCCAGAATAAGAAGATCTGATGGGATTAAATCTGAAAATAGTTTTTTTGAAATAGTTGACAAAGTTTCTGATCCTGAAAATCTGGACCTGGATTTTGCAATTTAATCCGGCCTTTAATCAGGACTAAATGCTGTCTTTGGCTTTTTCAAAACTCAAAGAAAGAATCCGTATCAATTTAATTTCAGAAATCAGATCATTTTGATCTCATCTAGAGGGCTGGACTCAGAGAGGACTGACAAAATGGGTTTGCACACCTTTTACAGAAAGAAGTTCAAACCTTGAAGAATACAAGGGCAATAAACCTGTGATCCCTGAAACTGATTTCATAATATATTTGAACTAAAAAGAATCAGCTGATTTTTTTTATTCTTAATTCCTACATGTAGCTTTACAGTAATAAAAATACGTTACAACCACTGTCCATGAGAAGTGCTTTAGAAGACTTTCATTTCTCAAATCATTTAAAAAAAATGGTTTGATATAAAAATAATAATAAAAAAATGTTAATATTGTGTCCATAGATTAATTGACTTAAGGTAAGTTTGCAGATGGAGAAAAGGTTGTTCATTAATTATTTCTTTCTCATTACCAAAGTATTTCTCCAGCAGATGGCCACACAGAGGAGGATTCAAAGCACTTCAAATCCAGATTTGGAAATCTGGATCAGTATTATCCAATCAAAATGGGATGTGATTATCCAGACTATTCTGATCCAGGTTTAAAAAAAAAAATTGAAAACCCGGCTCCAGGAGAATGATTTTGTCTCCATCTTTGATGCTAAGCATTTCTTGTGATAGTATTTCTATACTGCAACTCCCACAGATCAGCGGTTTCTGTCTTTTCTTTCTTCAGTCGTGGTGACTGTCACTACTCAGGCTACCTATGAAGTTCCTCTTCTCCTTACTCCCTGCTCATCGCTTCCTCTGCAGCAGAGATTCTCTCCTGGGAAGGCCTACCAGACACCAGGTGTTCAGAACAGCTCATGTAAAAACTTTTGTGAACTTGCTGTGGGTGGATTCACCACTGGTTCATATCAGTGGACAGTAGAAAAACAGACAGTTTGTCTGTGTGGAAATGTCACGGATCATTACTTTAAAATGGAAGGATGAAAGATGAAAGTATTGAGCAGGTGTCTTTCTCCGCTCTCTATTTAGTTCTGCTCTGACGGGGCTGCATCTCTGGATGTGGTGGCAGCAGCAAACACTCCACCTGTGGAGCAGGCTGGACCTCCAGTCAGTCCCTGATTTGAACTGTCCAGGTTCCCGTGTGATTGGACTGCTTTAAAAGCATGCAGGGAGAAGCACATGGCTGCAGGCCCCAGACAAACCAGGACAAATCAGGACACATCGATTCAGTGTCTCAACGCTGCTATTGCCTCATCTCTTGTTGAAGCTGGGACTGTGGATGATCTGGGATAGCTTTCCAAAGGAGTCCATAGTGTCCACAGTGTATTGATGTTGTGTTTGTACTGCGCTCTGCTCCAGCGGGTCCAGGGCATCCAGACCACCAAATAAGCCTGGATCCAGGGTGCTGATCCTGGGGAGGAACTGGGACAGAGCCGGGAGGCCCCTGTCTCGGCCCTGGAGCCTCTGCCGGTGGTTTCCCAGACTGAGCAGGGCTCCGTGTTTATCAGAGATGTAGATGTTGTAGCCGTCCGGCAGGATCTGTTCTTTGAAGGTGCAGTCATCTTTGGTGTAGGTGTGCTGTACAAGGTGGAGGACACTGACTTTTAGGAAAATATAAAATACTTTTAAGATAAGATCAGAAGAAATTTTTAATGGTTTTGTGGTATTATCATAATTATGTGTTATTCCAATTTTTGGTCATTCTTTTGTAAGATTTTGGAGTAATTTTAAGGCAGTTTTCATGCAATTACAAATGTGTATTTATTTAAATAATTTCCATTTAAACAAAATTACTTTGGAATTTTTTGGATCATTTTCTTGTCTTTTTCTAGCCATTTCTAGGTAATTTTCTTTTTATTTATTTCATTTCATTTTATTTTAACTTATTTTGGATAATTTTCTGGTCATTTTCTTTTTTGTGGCATTTGCATAATAATTTTCTTGCAATTTTCTTTCCTTTCTTTCTTTTTCTTTTTCTTTTTTTGCTTTTCTTTTTTCATTTTTTCTTTTTTTGTGGTAATTTCTATTTTAAAGGAATCAAGTGAATTTGCTCAAATTTCAAAGGGTAATACATTTCACTTATTTTTCCACAGTTGCTGTTATTTGCTGCCTGTCTGTTAAGCACTTTGTAACTTGAACTATGACGGGTGCTGTATAAAGTTTAGATTCTATTTTTAAATAGCATTTCTTTTGGGTTATGGGTTTGAACTTGGAGGGTCAGCAGGCTAAAAAACTAATCTGGACAAATTAGTTACAAAGACAGAAAAAATCCACCCACTGTGGCTGAACTCAGTCAGTGGGATTATGTGTGCCTCTGGAGCAGCTCTGTTTCCTGCTGTTTGTAGAACCTAAACTCCAGTCTGTAGAAGTTTGGTCAAATGGACCTATACATTTGGGTTGGGACAGATAGGCCCCCTCTTATCAAGATACGTACGTAAAATGTGCAGTAAGTTCTTCGACAGCTGTTTACATTGTCCACAGAGAGTCAGCCAGAGGCCAAGGTTGTTGTTGCTGCTGCTTGATATTTTCATTCAGGTTTTTCACTTTGCAAACACATCCTACCCAGAATCTCACTGGACAAAGGTTGATGAACCAGTGACTGCCTGAATGAATGACTGTCTGGTATGCAGTATTTTTGAATGTGTAAAACCATTTATAAAATATGAACATCGGGGCTGTTTAGGTCATTGGCACTGGGGGGTATGATTTGGAGTACCTTATGAGGATTTTCACTATTAAACACTACATAGGCTAGATCTATATCCATGTTGGGTTGCTGTGTCCTGATGCTCATTTCAGGATTGTCCACAAACACAACTGATAGGAACATAGGGCGTTACTCTTTTGGAATCACAGGTGTTTAATTGGCTATAGCGAATAACTCAGTTCCATCTGGTAAGAGGGCTTGTAAAGCACTTCTAAAATGCTGTTTAGTTCATCTAATTTTGGAATAACACTCACACTTTGTCAGTGACTGATCCTTCAGTATCCTGTGATGTTTTTTAATCAGCTACATTTGAACTGAACCATGCAATAGGCTACAGTCTTATAAAGTGATAACAGCTTGTAAAAATATGTCAGTCATCACATCAGATTTCAGTGATATAAAATCTTTCATGTCATGCTCTTGGATTTATAATTCAACCACGAACTACTAACTATTACAAATTTAGACCGTTTTTAGATCGTTTTTTCTGACAATATCTGGTTCTTTTGTGCAATTATTTTGTTGATTTGTTAATTTTATCTATATTTTTTTCTATGTACATGCTATGGTGATCATAAAGAATCATATTTTGAGTGATAAATTTTACGGGATTAAAAAAAAAAAAAAAAAACACTGTGGTAACCGAGAGGCTGATGAGACAATCAGAAAATTTTCTGCTCTGGTATTATAATAATTATAATTTGTAATGAATTGCATTGTAGCCCGTTGGGCGGTTAATTAGGTGATGGCCGAAATGACCCCCACTACCTCTACTGCTATTTGAATCAGCTAATGCTCTAACAGGCCTTTCAGCATGCAATATGGAGATGAAAAAGAACACATTTCTGCACTGATTTTGATTAAATGGATCCATGGTAACTTTCCGTGATTTTAGGGCTTTATCATTTTATTTTCCACCCAGGGCTTGGCGATATTATGTTTTTGATTTGTGCATGTGTAATTGTGCAGTAAATTAATACTGTCAGGTGCAGGCCTAATCTACTTGAAGTCCTTACCGATGAGTACAGTTTCCCATCGCCTTCAATGCAGAGAAACCGTGCGGTTGCTACTCCTCTGATGACGACATAGCCCGGATCCACTGGCCGGATCTCCAGCAAGCCTGCGAGTTACACATATAGATCTAATTAAAAGAAAGGCTGCTTAAACAATTCAGGCGCTAGAGTCTGCAGCATTTCAAACTGAGAGGTGGTGGGGATGTAGCTGACTTACTGTACAGGGTTTGGTCTGCAGAGCCGTGGATCTGTCCATCTCCACTTATCAGTAGGTGCAGACCGGGCCGAGCGGCGTACAGATGCCTGAGTCGGACCACTTGGCCCCAGCCGTGGGCGATGTGGGGCCCGTGGTCCGATAGGGGCATGCAAACAACTCCCACGGCAAAAAGCACATTGGCAATGGACAGCGCGGTGAGCAATAGCAACGGCATGGTGCGTCAAAAACTCTCCTACCGCCCCCAAGTTGGCAGTGTGAAGTAAAACAAGTCTAACCCAAACCCTGCCTTTTAAATGTGGCCCTTATCAGCAGCTGATAACCCCGTTCCCCAAAGCCAGTTCCCAGAACCAGACCACAACACACCCCTACTTGGCATCCAACTAAATCATTGCTCTCTGTTGGCCTGAGTCCCAATATCAGCAGTGCTGTCCTCTGTGGAGAGAAAGCAGTACTGAACTCAATTCAAAACTCTTGCGATTAAACGTGCCCTTGACTACCTGCGAAAATACAGATTTTACACAATATGACTCAATTCGTTGTATACATTCAGTGCCTATATCCACCAAGAAACATTTTTTCTAGTCATGACATTGTGGCAAATTCAGCTTTATAAGTGGTTTTATAAGTGGTATATCATTCCACCTTGCATTTTTTGCAGGGATATTGTGAGAATAATCAGAAGCTGAGATCCCCCCCCCCCCCCCCCCCCCCCCCCCCCCAGAATAACGTGGTGCTTGTTAAATCATGTCCATGCCGAGTTTACCAGGCGGCCCAAACGATTCGGTCAAGGTTGTAAATTATGTTCTACCATCTGCATGTTTTGCGGATAAGCAATGATTTTTAGTCCACATCAGAAAAAGTCTAATCCAAGTCTCACCATTCCTTTATGGAAATAACAAGGGCTACTACTAATAGCTCAGTTCTTATAATGGTGATAGTAGTAGTTAATGTTGTTGCAGCAGAAGGCCTAACAGTGTAGTAGTAGTAACCCTCTGACCTTTAAAAGGTGATAGTAGGGAAAGAATGCTCTGTCCCATGCCTAACTACGCATCACACATATTGCTACATGATTCATTAATCTATGTTGCATAATTATGTTACATAAATTGCTGCCAAACGTACACAGTGAAATCGCACGTTTTTTATTTGTGGATAGGGTAAAGTCTACAGATGAGGCTCAATCCAGGCGCTGCTGTCAGACTGGGTCATTTGACACTAATAGGCTAACAGACATCTTTCCGCTCTTATCGCTTTCTGACCTGCGCTTCCGATGCACCGTCTTACATTTACATACAAGTTAAACAGTAATGAAGAGCAAATAACACCATTCATGAAAATGCAGCCTGAGGCCCAGCTTCCAGGCGTATCTGTCTCTAAGTTTTTAGATTTGTGAAGTTTATCCTCCTCCTCCTATGCTGGTAAGGGAGCGCTGGGTGTAGGTTCATATTGCGCCCTGTCGGTTTGCAGAAATGAGTCTTAAAAGTTTTCCAATATGGTTCGCTGTTACCCAAAGCTCTATGATGCACCGTTTCTGTCACTAGATGGCGCTCCTAGAACATGCATTTATTTGTTTTGCACACAAGGGAACAGTGGTGATTTAGACTCGAGGAAGAAGATGAAGAGGGGATTAGAAAAGAGGAGGAGGCTGAGGAAGAGAACGAGGTGATGGAGCATAAAGAGGACAAAAAGGGAGAAGGAGGTTGCTTTGTAAAGTGTTGTAGTGGGATGGCCCTGATACAGCATGGCTCTAACTAGAATGGTTCTGGTCCACTCATCCATCAGTTCTTATCACCAACTATTCAAAATAATTAACTCCTTTTATATATGATGATATCAGAAAATGTTATTTTAGACATCATTTTAATTACATGCCTAATTTGCATCATACTGATTCTTTGAGATGGTATGTGACCAGCCATTATCGACTATTCAGACCCTGGAGGGAACTGCATTGCCAGACAAGGCTTCTGTCATGCTGGAAGCAACCGTCTCTTCCAGAAAAGAAGCTGGTCTTTAAGAAACAACACAGTGTGTAAACAATGAGTAGAACAGGCCAAGCTCAAGTGTGTTCACTGAAATCACCAAAAATACACAAAAATCCAGAAAATGGATTAGTGGTTGAAACATAGCAGCGATACAGCTGAAAACAAGGAGGAAGAAGAGAAAAAGAAGCAAAAACAGAGACACCAAAACCTCCTCAGTATCAGGTTGTTGTTTCAGACAATGATGGAGCTGGACAGGGTTTTTTTTTTTGTACCACCCATTTACTATCTTCCTCTCATTGTTACTGAGTGCTGGATCCTGGCTGGATGCTCCAAATGCTAACTGTTAGCCCCCTGCCATTGAGCTGGACTTTCCCCCAGCTAACAGTCTGAAAAACGACCATTTTAATTTGCTCAAATTGTTAAATAAATGAAGAGTTTGATGATACGTAGCAAAATTTGTGAAGCCCAAGATGACTTGAAAACCTTAAAAAAAAAATCAACAGTAGAGCTACTTCCTTGTGCAATCTAAGCTCTGTGTTGGTCCTCAGTCACAACATCGGCTGCAGGAGCCTGAGAGGTTCATGAAACGTGATAGAGAGGAGTGGAGGAACAGAAGAAGCTAGTCACAACATTATTCACCAGCTATCTTTTACTACACTGGAGAAGGTAGTTATTTTTGTCCTCCAATATGCGTCCATGTGTTCTATGAAGAAAACAAACGATAGCAAACTCATAAATCTACTTCAGTCTCTGTGGGGTCTACTGCTGCTCTCGTGCTGGAAGGAAGTGTAATACAGGAAGTACTGAAGTTACCGGATCTTTCTGAATGTTGATAACAGGAAGAATACAGTTACAAACAGTAATTTGAGCAAAACTGTCATCGATATGCACCCAGCAATTGTATGTGCTTTTTAGTAAATAAACCAAAAATCAAATATATTCCATCAATTTTATTTATAGAGCGTCAAATCATAGCAGACGTTATCCCAAGGCGCTTTGCAGAAACCCAACAGATATTGGCCAAATCCATGGACCAAAATGTCCCCCAAGGGCAAGTACAGGGCGACAGTGGCGAAGAAAAAAAAACCTTTTAACAGGGCCAAAAACCTCGAGCAGAACCCAACTCTGGGTGGGCTGCCATCTGACTCGACCAGAAGGATTGAGAGATGGACAGAGAGAGAGAGAGAGAGAAAGAGAGAGAGAGAGAGAGAGAGAGAGAGAGAGAGAAAGAGAGAGAGAGAGTTTGACATAGGGCTGTATAGTAATACTAGTGATAATTGAAGTAATTATGATACTAACAGTGGTTGCGACAACAACAGCAACAGTAATAATAATACCAATAATAATATTAAAACTGATAATAATAATGGTTATAGTAGCAACAGTGACAGCAAGAATAATAATTATGATAATTATAGGTCTGGATGTCTTCCCACTACATTCAGGATTGAGAGTAGAATTGATCGAGTAATACTAGTAATTGCATCAGTAATGATAGGACTAATGACAAGTAAATTAGATATTGTAGAGCATTGGGCATTGAGCAGGATCACGGGGGGATCAGAGGCAGAAATACTTGCTGAAAAGCAACAGAGGAAGAGAGAAGGGAGAGGAGAGAGCACAAAACTACAGGAGAGAGAAGATGGCCAGTAAGTAACATGCATTAATGGAATATGGATATGAGAGCAAATGAAAGAAAAGGATGTCTGATTCTTGGATCCAAGTTGGAAGATGGATCCACAGAGCCTGACAGCTGAGGGCTCTGCCTGCCATTGGACTTTTGGATAGTCTAGGAACCACAAGTAAGCCTACATTTTGGGAGTGCAGTGCTCTAGTGGGGTGGTCAGGCACTATGAGCTCATTAAGATGAGGTGGTGCCTGACCATTAAGGCCTTTGTAAGTGAAGAGGAGGATTTTAAATTCTATTCTGGATTTTACAGACAGCCAATGCAAAGAAACTAATATGGGAGTAATATGATCTCTCTTCTTAGTTCTGGTCAATACATGTGCAGCACCATTCTGAATCAGCTGGAGGCTCTTTAGAGACTTGTTGGGGCAGACTGAGAGTAAGGAGTTGCAGTAATCCAGCCTAGAGGCAACAAATGCATGGACAGGTTTCTCTGCGTCTTTTTCAGAAAGGAAATGCCTAATTTTTGCAAATTATACCACATGAAATGGGAAAGGAAGCATTTCAGAAGCAAATCCTGTCACTATATATTATCTTACAGCCCTAAAAGCGCTCATCTTTGAAATGTTGGAGTTATATTTGTGAAGAGGATTTGTTTACTTGGTTACAGGCCCTACACTCCAGCTGATGAAATGAGCCTTGTAGTGGGCCAGACTGCTGCAGCGTGACTTGAACTATCACTGACATTTGAGAAGCATGGCCTGTAATGTTGATGACACTGTTTGAGTCAGAGTTGGCCTGAGCAGTCGTTTGGTTGAAAGAGACTTTAAGACTCAGCAAGATGATGTCAGGCCAGAGTGAATATCAGGCTTTTGTGTGGAGAGGATGTTACTCCCCTACAAACTGACCTATATGATCATCCACATCTATGTTAATTTCCCATCAAACTATCGGAAGTTCTGTGAATGTGCTTGGTTGTGAGATTGTCTTTCCTCTGTTGCCCAACAGTCCAATGGTTTCTGGTCATTTTAAAAGGAAATCTTATCAAAATCCAAATTATGTTTTTTTTTTTTTCTCAACTTATTAAAATGGCTTTTCATGTGATTCCCCTTCGATCTCAATGTTTACAGAATAGTTTCTGAAGTTTTCATTTCATATACTTTTATTGTCTCCGTAGGGAAATTTGTCATGGACTGTCTGATGGTCCTACAGTTTACAAATAAGAGAAGGACAGCAGCATCGTATGATCGCACCAGGCGACACACATCACACATAAAAACAATTTCAAATGCAATGCATAATCCCGGAACAAACAAGACAACATCAGTAACTGTATCCATACAGTACACAGCAAACAACAAGTATCAATCGCCCGTACCATCATAGCACACAGCAACAATAAATATCAATCAATCAATTACCCGTACCGTTACAGCACACAGCAACGGTACCCTTTAGTCTTTTCTTACAGGAAGTTGGACACAGTGCTCCCCCTTTCACCCCTTGTATACTGCTGTTTTCATCTACATCCGCTATTAGCACTGTATGTCCACAGGCAATATGCATATTACATCATCTAGTATACCTTTGGGGTTACTTCTGTACTCTAGTACTACTCTGTGATCTGCATTGAAAAGTATCATATGCAACCAAACAGATGACTCAATGACCCTGCCATCCAACCAAAATGAATGAACAAATGAACCAACCAATGAACCAACCAACTGATGTAATGCTTACTGAGTTCTTGGCCCATGCAATAACAATTTTAAGTCTGGCAGTGGTATCATTCAGTGACATGGACAATGCACCTATTCTCCCATTTTTTTGCTTCTATGAAAGCAAAATAACAACATTTCTCAAGAGCCACATATGGCTTGAAAAATTCTTGACAACATACATCTGTAACTTTCTTGCTTTGGTATGCCTTGATTAATCCATTTTCAAAACACTTGCCCCTCACATACATGTTGCCCACATCCATCCACATGTTTTCCTCCTAAGACTATTTTTGATGCTACTTTGTATGAAGCCAGTGAAATAATTTCCAACATGAGCTGACAAGGGTGCAGAATAACTGAAGGTAACTAAAAGGAAGGACACTGACAATTAAGCTCCCAATAATTTATTGATACCATGTTTTGGTCATGGGTCTTTATCAGGTGTGATGATGCATTTTTATTGATTTAAAAGATACCAACAACCCAGAGCATTTTCTGCTTATGTCACAGTGATAATGGGTTCCACAAAACTTTATTCCTGGCCTTTGAATGCTAGGATTCTTCACATGCGCACAAAAAACCACACAACCCAATTACTAAAGTGCTTTTAAAAGCAGTGAATGGTGCAGCTCCATCCTACCAGGGTGAACCAGGGTTTACATATGCCATAGAGCTCCTTGGGTCAAAAGTTGATGATCCATTTTGTGGTCGTTTCATCAGACCTGCATCCACATGTTGTGGACACTTAGGTGAAGGTAGGGGCTGAACTGATTGCTGATCACCACCTGGTAGTGACTGGATCAAATGGCCAAGAATACACCTGCTAAGCCCTAACGGGTTTGCTGGAACATCTTGTGGATGACCCAGCAAAGATTTCAGCTCTCACTTCCAAATGAGTGTCTGCATCCTGGAGGAGGTGGTAGACATGGAGTCAGAACAGTTCAAAACCTCTGCTATGGAAGCTGTGGCAAAAAAAGTTTGCTTATCATGGTGGAAACCCAAGACCTTGCTGCAGGACAAAGGGCTGTCAGGCTGAAGACTGCACAAGGGACTTTGGATACACCTAAAAGACACTGGAAATGCAAAAAGCTGCAGCTGCAGTAGTTGCAAGAGTGAAAACCCAAGGGTTTGGAGAGGCTGTGGAGAATGACTTTCAGGCAGCCTCAAAGAGGTTTTGGAAAACTATTTGGTGATTTAGGGGGTAACGGTAGCACATTTCCCAGGATGCTCTCAGCAGAGCAGAGACATGGAAATATTTGACTAGGGACACTGTCAAAAAGGTCAAAGGAATACTTTGAGGAATGACTAAATTTGAAGACAAATCCTCTGTTCAGGCAGTTGTGGTAGAAGATCTTGTAGGGTCTGAACCCATCTCCTTGGCAGAGGTCACTGGGGAAGCTATTCAATGATAAAGTGGAAGAAATGGATGAGATCGATCCAGAAATGCTCAAAGCTTTAGTTATAGTTGGGCTGTCATGATTGACATGTCCCTTCAATTCCTCAGTGTCCTGTTGACTTTGGAATAGACTTCACAATCTTCAGTCTTCAAACTAGAGTATATTAGTTATGTTCTAAAAGCAAGGGCTCATATTGCTCAACTTCCCTTGGAAAGTCTGTGCCAAGGTGCATGAGGGAGACACTGGTTGGTTGTCCAAGAGGTGCAATGCAAATTTTGTAATGGTCGTGGAACAGTGGACCAGTTTTTTACCATTTTACCAGACAATTGAGAGGATTATTCAGATGATTTTGTGTTTTGTAAGCCTAACCCCCTCAGTGGGATTGAGACCACAGGTAAAGGAGGTGGAAGTGAGGTTTCTCCACAAGATAGTTGGCCTCTATGTGATAGGGTGAGGAGTGCAGCAGTTTATGACCACTGTTACACTCATTCCAATTTTACATCGCACATGCAGGTTTTACGTGGGTTTTTACCCTTGGACTACCCCCTAAAAAGGCAGGTGCTATCATTTACATTATCAGAAGTCCTGGAATGCAAAATTCACCTACAGATTAAATGATGTAAAAATCTTGCATCTCGACTGAAACAGTTTTGTCTCCAAATTCAAAGCATAATTGAAGTTGCCTGCCTAATACGTAGAGCATGTCCTGTATGAGGGACGAAAAATGACAAAACAATAAATAAATGAATAAATAAATAAATACGCATATAAATATATAAATGCATAAATAATTAAATTAATAAATATTTCTACACTACAGCCTCCCCCAGTCCAGGCAGTAGCAGTGGATAGGATCACACCCACAAACCAATCGTGCTTAAGACTAATGTAAGAACCGCCCACCTTATTAACATACGACACAGAAATACAGAAATAAATAAATGTGGAAATGTAGAAATACAGAAATAAATGTAGGAATAAATAAATAAATGTAGAAATACAGAAATAAATGTAGAAATAAAAGAAGGAATAAATAAATGAATAAATGTAGAAATAAATAAAAGTATAAATAAATAAATGTAAAAATAAATATATAAATACACAAATGAATAAATAAATGTAGAAATAAATAAATAAATAAATAAATAAATGTAAAAATAAATAAATAAATACATGCATAAATGTATAAATACACAAATAAATAAATGCATGAATAAAAACAGAAATAAATAAATAAATAAATGTAGAAATATTTATTAATTTAATTATTTATGCATTTATATATTTATATGCATACTTATTTATTTATTCATTTATTTATTGTTTTGTCATTTTTCGTCCCTCATAGTCCTGTCTGTGACATACACAGGTCACAAATTAGCATGTGGTACTTTTGCATCTGTGTTAACTTAGCTTGTTTCCATACCCATGAACTGCATGCTCACTTTAAAATAATTCTAGTGATTCATAAAGGTCTGGTGTCAAGTGTTATTTCTCTTTTGAATACCTAACCTAACCAAACGTTGTTGATGTATTCAAGCAGTGCCAGAGCCAGGGAGAGCATAGCTTATTTGCTGAAAGTGGCTAACATGAGAAAGTATATGATACAATATAGACACTGCTATCAGTGTTTTAAATAGATTAAATCTAAAAAAACAGTCAAAGCAGGGAAACTTCCCCACCGTGGGACTAATAAAGGAATATCTTATCTTATCTTATCTTAACATTGTGTGCTGAAGGTATTTTTTTAGAGAGGATGATGATTTTTTTGTTTGTTTGTTTGTTTTATTTTGTTTTCTGCCAGTGGGATTTGGCAAAAGTTCAATTTAATTTTTATACTAGCCCTTCTGGAAAAAAAAAAAACAGTGTGTTGTTGTTATTATGATTATTATGATTATTATGATTATTATTGTTGATGTTGTTGTTGTTGTTGTCATTATTATTATTATTATTATTATTATTATTATGTTATTGCTGTTTTTTTTTTCCCAGTTATTGTTATTTTATTGTTATTTTCGGTGGTTACTGTTCATGTGATGTCCTTGTGTGGTGTCACTTATCAATAAAACAACAACAATAAAAACTGAATTACAAAAAAAGTAGCCTAGCTCTGTTCCACAGAGTTAGTTTTAGTGGCTAACCTGCCAAAGCCAGTGGCTCGCTATGGAACTCCCTGGAACAGTGCTAAAATCAGCCCGACTTCACTCAGTCATTCATCCAAGTTCAACCATGACTTTTTCTTAACCTTAACCAGGTGGTTTCACCATGAAAGTCTATGGGGAATAAGCACCATTAAATGGCAGGTGAAGAGCATAAAATGTGTAGTGATAACATGTGAAATGACCTTAAAAGTGGTGTGCTATTTGTACACACTCCCATGAAATGTGTTGCAAGAACAGAGAACATCAAAGCTTTCAGGAAGACTTGATATTGTGTTACATCATCAGCGATACAGACTAGCAAAATGGACAATTATTTATAGTGAAGTTGTAGATTATTAGTTTACTGTTGAATGGGTGCAAGAATAAATGTGTGTATGTGCAACCTGGGTTGGTATGTGAGTGTGTGTGTCTATGTGTGATTGGCAGGTGTTTGGCAGCAGGTGTCTCATCAGATATGCTGGGCGCTGGCTGCAGCTGCTGAGGCCATTTGAATATTCCCACTAAGCCTCTGATTTGCCTCTGGACCATGCAAGAGCCGCCCAGCTATTTCAACACCAGCTTGACCTTGTTTTCTTTAGTAATTGATGAAGTAATAACAGCATCACAGACTGAAAAGTGAATGTGAAATGTTTGAAAACTGAACTTTATCAGGCCACTTTTTTCAGTTCAGAATTTAATCATTTGTCTGACAAGGTGAATTCAAATGAATCTCAGATCTGAAAGATTTTAAATTATTTCAAATATATAAGTTGTGGTGAGTGTCTGAACCTTGTCCCAGGAGTAATAATGTGTGGTTGTCTCCTCTGTCCTCCCGTGCCTTCTTATAGACTGGATCAGATGCTACACACAGAGTGTCGTCTCAGTCAAGACGCCTCAGTGTAAAGTAACCAAGCCGAAACACTCAGTGTACGTCTGGAGGTTGTCCATCCAAAACATGACTCTGCTGCGTTCAGGGGAAGTCGGCCCTTGAAACACCCGTCTGGTAAATTTCCATCTTGTGAATTTCATTAGCACAATACATCTCTGTATTTTTTTGCATAATCAACAAATCCAGCAAGCATACATTTATGGAATATCTCGCTGAAATTTGGAATTATGAAACTGAAATATTTGCATCAAGCACAAGCAATAAATTTTTAAGATTCATCCGTTTAATGTCTCCAAAAATAAATAAATAAATAAATAAATAAAAAATATATTTTAAGAAGCTGGCTATCAACAAATATCTGAACAAAAAAGTCTTTTTAACAAACAGTTTACCTGTGAATACTTAAGTACACGTAATGCCAGTAACTTTAAGACTTTTACTGAAGTAGTATTGTACTGTTACTTGAGTAGTTTTAGAGGAAGGTGTCTTTACTTTTACTTAAGGATGAATTTTGATTAGTTTTTACACCACTGCTAGATGCTATTCCTTTCTTTGCTGTGAGGCCATCTTTACTGTCTTCTCTTCCAAACCTTTGTCTAATAAAACATCAAAACACATGGCAAGAGTGTGTCTGTATGTGTGTGTGTGTGTCTGTGAGTGTGCGTGTGAGTGTGTGGGGTGGGGCATGGAGGGCGGTGGTGGGACCATTCACCACTCTTCAAAAGAAAAAGGGGAAATGTAGTACTTGACCTAAACTCTCCTCACCAACCCATGTGTCTACTCAGACACCAGGAAATGGCTGTTAAATTACTTCTTTGTTGGCACACACATCGTTGTTAACTTGCCTTCTTCAGCTTGAAAGGCTCAGGCATTTCAGCCCCAAAGGTATGTGCGTGTGTGTGTTTGTGTGTGAGGCGTGTGTGTGTGTACACATGGTACACACGATGTGTACCTAACAGACAATGGGAGAGTGGATGCAGGAGGCAGTCTCTCTATCTTTAGTGTAGTTTACAGCCTGGGAGCAGGCTGGCGCTGGTTTTCAGGAGCAGAAAGCTGTCATTCTGTCATTCTTTGAGGCCATGACAAGGCCTGTTTTAGCCAAGGCTGCAGCCGAATGAAGGGACACAAATACATGGAGTGAACAGCTAGGCAAACACCTGTCCTGCCCCGAGCAAGGCCACGCTACAGCAAGCACACCATCAAACAACCACACTGCTTCTGCAGTGAGAAGGGGAATCTTAATTACAGTCATCAAAAATGCCAAATTACTGGGAAGTATATTGATCATTTGTTCATTCTGAACAGTATCTGTTCTGACTCCATGTCACGTAACTTCATACTGTAAAATTGTTGGGTTCAGTGTGATATTTTGTTAAAAATGAGCTGTCCATGTTAGGCACTTCCACAAACAGGCATTCAGAGCTGTCAAGCAGCCAGGCAGGTCAGGCACAGCACGTAGAGCCCGCCTTTCTCAGTACTAGACCCCAACAACCAATCAGATTTTGTGCTTGTTTGTTTGAAAGCTTTGGTTGAAATGGCATATTTAAATGGCAGATTTCTTATGTTTAAATGCTTGTGAAAGGCCTCTGAACGCAGCCTAATTTTTGAAATCACAGCAAATTCACTTGATTTCTTTCAAAAACATGGGGAAACAAAGTGAGCAAATTAAGAAGAAATGACCAGGAAATTAGCAAGAAATAAGTAAAGCAGACTTTTAAAATTGCTTATATAAGCTGTTTAAATGCTTGGATATAAAAAAACATACACACAAGAAATTTGGAAATGTTGGAAAGATTGATTCCTGTTTGTTATTGATGATATTCAGTGGATTTCGATGGACTATTCAGGAGTAACTTTCTCCCAATTCAAAGCAGAACTTTTTTTCTTACATTCAGTCAGCAGATTTGTCTCACCTTTATTATGCATATGCAGTCACTCCTTTAAACGTAGAAGCCTGTGGGTGGCCTTTTTTTGGGCTGGAATGTATTTATACATTTAGAACTATACTGCACATTTATAATAATTTTTTATAGTTTTTCTGCTGCTTTTCTTTTTTCCCTTGATCTATTTGATTTTTTTTTTCTTTTTTTGTTTTGTGCCTCTGTCTTCCAGTAATTTTTTGGGGTACTTTTCATTTTCTGCTTATTTTCTTAAAAATAAGCAAATTTCTTGCTAATATGTGGGACATATCTTGCTAATTTGCTCATCACCTTTTTTCCTATCCAATGTTTTTGAAAGAAATCAAGTGAATTGGCTCAGGTTTCAAAGGGTCAAATGACCATGAAGGTGTCTGACTGCAGCCTCACAAGCAGCTAAACAAAAAAGAGTGGGACAAGAAAAAAAAAGAAAGAAATAACATGTAATATGAATGAGGCGGGACCGACAGTTCCAATAGGTGAGTAGTAACTGGAGAAACTCTAACAATTGGTGGAGGTGTGTGTGTGTGTGTGTGTGTGTGTGTGTGGTGGTTGAGGGGGATTGGGGGTGGGGGGTCCAGAAGTGAGGAGACCCCCCAATAATAACTGTTAAACCCTCTGATTAGAGATGAACACTATGATGTCAGCTTCACAGTTTGCATTATACCAGCACTCACTTTGATAAGGCACAGACAGACAGGATGCTCTTCACTGAAACAACAGTACAGATAAAGACGCAGCATACAACGTGGGGATTATGTTTTTATTGTCAACGTCCCTTAAGTTAGACTTAAGTCATGTGCACAGCACATACAGCATGGCATTTTAGCAGCTCCTATATAAAACTACAGGACAACTGATAAAAGTAGGAAATACAAAATTGTCATAAGACCACAGGACTCATCATAGATAGTACAGTATCATCACTTTGCGATAGAAATCCCTTTCCTGAACGTAAATGTCCAGACAGCAGAGCAGTTTTGAAGAAATATATTATGTCTATAGTTAATTTAATTAAACCCATGGCATGAATAATGGTGTCCAAGGATGTCTGAGGAGTATAAAATCCTTTGTGAGCACTGTGACCATAGCAGACTGTCTTTTATCCACACAGGAGTGCATTTTCCAACTGCATTGGTTTTGCTTGCCAAATAATCAAATGAGCAGCCAGCATAGAGGGCTGGTCTTGGGTCAGTGACAGAGGGCAGGAGGGTATTTTACTGTAAACATGATGCTTGCCATGCAAAGTAGTGACACTGGAGAAGACTGAGCACAGCTGTGAGCACCAAATACACCAATACACCAGTATCCATCACTGCTGCCCAGCTGTGATGCTGATGGAGAAATTGCAGTTTTTACATGAGATGGCTTTACATTTTAACACAAGCTGACATTGTCTTTTGCACCGATTTGGACAAGTTGGATAATGTTTACCTGACACATCCTGACACTACAGGGCCTGAATGGCTCGGATCAGTCTCGATATCCATGCTGGTCTGAAGGAATCCCTGCCCGAGGCCGCGACACTGACAGTTTGCATGATATTTGTTTGAGCTATTTGCAACTTAATACCCAGCGTATGCATTTGCACACGCTGGGTATTAAGTGCACATGAATGCACACGAATGCACCATCATGTCTACTGAAGCCACTCTTGCTCAACAGTGACAACAGTACAATCGCAATTTACCTACAGCTGCAGTGAAGGAGTTGGAGGCCAACATTAGTTACAGTACATGCTATGGTATGTGGAATGTTGAAACTGAGATTTAAAACATTTAAACCTCTTGAAATCGAGTAAGAAGAGAGAGCATAGCAGAATAATAATAATAAAAAAAACAGTAGGCTGTGTTTATCTGTCTCTCACCAGTCGTTTTGCTCCTGTGTTTGACTTGGAGAGTTTTGTGATTTGTTCATTGATCACACCCAAGCAAACCAATCAATTGCAGCTCATGCAATCAGGCAGAAATTTCTACCCAGCTCTGTTGGTCTACGTTTGAAACTGTCCTCCCCCCAACAGGAATACCAGCACCTTCAGTTACTTAGAGGTTATATTTACAAAATATATAAAGAAAAATATAGGGTTACTGGCCCTAGCATATAGTACAGTCCAACAGCTGTCCGTAAATATTTCTCCCATGATTATCCTTTCTAAAAGTAAATCACAGGGTAAAGATAGCTGGAACGTGACAAGGCGCAACTAGGACAACATGGCCACCAGAGCTGGGCTACAGTCAACTGCAGGGAAACACAGAGAGAGAGAGAGAGAGAGAGAGAGAGAGAGAGAGAGAGAGAGAGAGAGAGAGAGAGAGAGAGAGAGAGAGAGAGAGAGAGAGAGAGAGAGAGAGAGAGAGAGAGAGAGAGAGAGAGAGAGAGACTGGGGGACAAAATATAATAAGTTAAGGAAAACTAGAGGGAATTCTGTGGAGCTATGGGACGGCCAGTGTAAAAAGTAAAGCTTGGCAGAAGGGATTTGTTTTGGGAAAGGAGAGGACACAGAGAAGAGGGAAGTCTGCAACTGGAAAGTGATCGTCGTGGTGCCGTGCCAGAATTTGTTTCCCCTGCAAAATGTGTTTCCCTCGTGGCGTGTCCTCGTTTTGTTTTGTTGTTTTGCCTCAAGGAAATCATCGTGAGGGGAAATGCACTTAGTAAATGACAGGCAGACTAATGTATAGCTTGACAGCTTCCTTGTGCAAACAGTTGGACGCATGTGGCTTGAGATAATAAGATAACAAACGAGCGCGATCCGCTGGCTAGCTCACTTTCATTCTTTGCAATCCTGTGAAATGTTTTTCATGCTTTTGTTTTAATATTTCAACAGGCGGCAACGGCAATGCCAGTTGCTTGTTTGGTTAGTTTCTTCCCTGGTGTGAAATCAGGGCAAAAACCAAGGTGAAACACATTTTTTGGGGGAAATCAATGACCCATATGGAAATCTATGAACATGTAGGAACATGTGTGCCACAAACCCAGGGAAAAGCTGTCATATCAACATCATATCAACATATATGCTTCTTGCTACCCTCTTTTGTTTTGTTTATTGCTCATTTGTTTGATTATATTGCCTAGTGTTTCTACTTGTTTTAATTGGCCTGTCTTTAATCTCTTGTTTTGCCACTTTATTTTAAAGCACTTTGAGATACACCTCTGTATGAAAGGTGCTATATCAATAAAGTTTATCATTACAATTATTGTTATTATTATCCCCTCTGAGTAATGATGTTGAACTTGTGTAACTTATTTTTGCATATGAAAACCATAAGGGAGATTTATATGTTCATATATGAAAATGTATGGTCATACATGCCATGTATGGAAATCCCCTATATGTACTTCTATTACATTTCCGTATAGGGATGCATATTTGTTTAGTCCAACTCCTATCAGACAATCGGAAATAACTGGGGACTTTTGACATTCAGAATACTGATATTCCACAGTCAAGGCTGTGGTTTCCATGTTGCATTCTGAGCACACTGACCTTGCCTTTAAACTCCCAAATTCCCTGCTTATATAATGTCAAGAGGATGCCTCTCTCAATCGGCAGTCTTATGGATCTGACTAAGATTGACGGCAGAAAAGTTCAGAGTTCACCACCCTGGCAGAGCTAAAAACAGACCAGTGGAGGTTGGGGCTCTTCAGCAGCGTGGTCTCTCTCTCTATGTCTCTCTCTCTCTCCCCCTCTCTCTCTCTCTCTCCCTCTCGCTCTCTCTCCCTCTCTCTCTCTTTCCCTAGCAGTAAGATGATACTGTTTCAATTAGGCTCCAGTGCCACACAAAAGAGCCCAAGCATTGGGCAATCAGTGGCACTTCTGACACCAAAGACCCGATAGCTCATTTCATTTTTTAGCGTTAGGCTAAAAATAAGGTCCTTTTTTTCATCATTTAAAAAAAAAAGTAGGCTAACAAACATTTCCAGTGCACCTTCAGTGCAAAGAACATCATCATCCAAACACAGGATTTGACTCATCCAGACTCTCAGTAGCAGCAGACATTCGATGACTTAGAAAATGAAACATAAATAAATGGATTTCGCATCTCTTACCCCTACCGCCCCCCTCAAGCACCTACTCACTGAAAAAAAAAGAACCTGTTCTGTCCCTCCTTAAAAAAAATACAAAACTGTAGCTTAACCATAAATTAAAAAAAGAATGGATATATACAAAGTTGAAACATAAGATATGATACACTTCTTGCGTAAAGCTCCATGTGAAAGTGCATCATGATTTGGAGTCCCCTCACCTCCTCAGCCCCCGCCCCCCACCCATCTGCTTCTTCTTCTTCTCCTCCTCCTCCTCCTCCTCCTTCTTCTTCTTCTTCTTCTTCTTCTTCTTCTTCTTCTTCTTCTTCATACTGAGGTGAAGTCTATTTATGAAGCCATTAGATTCTTGGCAAGAAATGTGTCACTGTCATGGCGGGTGACACTCGGTTTCCTCTTTTTGTTTTGCCGTTCTTGCTCAGGCCGATGTACATCCTCGGGTAGGCCACCGACTCGTAGGCGTTGTAGTTGTTGGCAAGGAGCTTCTCTCTGAACTTGCACTCGTTGTTGTAGTGTAACTGGAACAGAGGGAGATTGGGGAGGGGCAAATAGGGATTATTTGAAATGTCAATTGTTTGATGGCTATGAGACAAAACAAAGACGCCGGGTCCCTTTTTTGGGGGGGATGGGGTGTTGAACTTTGTATTGTTCATTTTGATGACTATCAAACAATTGCTCTATTTTCAGTTATGATTGTAGGGCTATTGTTGCTCTTTTACTCAGCAGCCACGTTTACATACACACAGAAAATGGGATTGTAATGTGTTGAAGACAATAATGTGAGTAAGGCAGGAGCCATGTGCCACGATAAGGCAGGGCCCAGGACAACATACTCATACATGTTATTGCCCTTAACGGCAGAACATGACTTTAAGCACCTTTTTTGGCTCCATGTTTGACAAAGGACACGTAAATGAATACTAAAAACTAATAAAGAACGGAAGAAAGAAAGACAGTGCATAACAGTGTTCCCAGTTGGGATGTCGAATCATCAGCGCTGGGCTCCACCCAGATAGATCTGATTATTCCAAATCTTTTGTTATGTGACATCATAACAACTTTCCTCTCAGACTTTTTGTCTCAGCATTGTTATCGAGTGCATAAACCCACATCGTTGCACTGCTTGGTTAAAGGACCATACCAGCGATTTTGCAAGTTTCGTGTAATATCTACAAAACGTATATAGTTCATGTTTCTGCTAATCTTTTCCCAAAGTGAGCAGTCATATTTTAAACCTCTGATATCATTTTTCCTCCCTTTTATCCAGCCATTAATTCATTCCATTATGTTATGAACTTGAACTTTCAGAGACTTCAAACTTTCTTCACACCTGTATTCCATAATTCATATTTAATAATCAATATTTTGATTATATTTTGTGAAATCTTAAGTACCCCCACATGATTTGCCAAATGGTTTGCTGTAGTAAACAGGCCAAACACTCAATATCACTGCAATGGCATTTTTGCAACAAAACTAAACTATAGGGTTTTCAGTTGAGCCCTTAAAGTTTGATTTTACTGGACTTTACAGAGACTAGTTAAAGCACGGCTACACCTGTGCCACATTTAT
This sequence comes from Myripristis murdjan, assembly GCF_902150065.1. Taxonomy (NCBI): domain Eukaryota; kingdom Metazoa; phylum Chordata; class Actinopteri; order Holocentriformes; family Holocentridae; genus Myripristis; species Myripristis murdjan. The sequence continues at coordinate 3,786,007 of NC_043982.1, forward strand.
TTAAATGTGGTTTTACTGACAATGTAATAGTCACACTTCCATGTGCCTGAACCGTGTTGGTGGTTTTCAGTACTTGTTTTTCTTTACACAGTGCGTTAACTGAACTGGAGATCATAAATGTAAGAAAAAGTACAAGATAATATACAAAAATTAACAATAACATTAAAAAGCTGATGCATTTAGGTTTAATTCCAGGGCTTTAGCTCTGTGTGTCTTCAGCAAAAAGTTGGTATTTGGTGTGTGTGTGTGTGTGTGTGTGTGTGTGTGTGTGTGTGTGTGTGTGTGTGTGTGTGTGTGTGTGTGTGTGTGTGTGTGTGCGCGTGTGTGTGTGTGTGTGTGTGTGTGTGTGTGTGTGTGTGTAGAGCTGGGTGGTCTCTTCATGGCCAGTTTGCTGAGGGAAGAACAGTAGGTGCATGTGGTGGCTGGCAATGCTTGGAATGACATGCTCAGTCTGAATGATGAAAACCCATGCCACAGTCTTTTACACACACACACACACACACACACACACACACACACACACACACACACGCACGCATGCACGCACACACGCACACATGCACCCACGCACTACATGTGGGATGTGATCAAGCACACTATAAAGAAAACTGAGCCATTCTTGATCATTTCTTCTGTGTAATATGTCTGATAGCACCTTTCGTGAGCAACCAGTCAAACTGAATTAAAAAAACTGAGCTATCTTACTTGGCTAAAAAAGCTGATTCTGAATTTAATGTGTGTGTGTGTGTGTGTGTGTGTTTGTTTGTGTTCGCGTGCGTGTCAATGTTTGCACACTTACAGATCCGTATAGCTTTCCTCGGCGGTTCATGGCCACGAAGAGCCCACTGCGAACGCCCAGGAGAGTCACCACCCCTCTCTCCACTGGAGAGATCTGCAGAAGACCTGCAGGGAAAACACACACACACACACACACACATATAAAGAAGCTGCTCTGATGGGATGACACCTCAGACTCAACATAGAAATCAACCCAGCATCTTTCACTGTCAACACGTTCACAGGCTGATCAAAAAGACAGCAAACTCACAAGCTTGGAATTCAAGGTCAACTTTCTTATTCCAAGCAGGGAAATTAATTTAGCAGAAAGCCAGCCATGATTAATTAATATCTGTGAGCAAAACATCCATTGCAACACAATTACTCACAAAACATTTCAAGACATAAGATATGCAAAAGTAGGAAAATCAATTTATGCTTAGAACGTTTTGGGGTCAAATATTTTGAATGTATTTTTCCCCACTTGGGATGCTAATATCTCTGCAACACTAGCCTATCAGCAGCTGCCCCAATTTCCGAGGGCTCTTTGTATCCTATCAGAGTGGGCTTTGTTTTCCCACGGGTTCATTCATATTTTTTCCAGTGTCCATCATCCAGACAACCAATCACAACGTCTGCTTCTCACTCACTTTTGTCTTTCTGGATATGTACCTCACTCATTTTGTGCAATCATTTCAGCTCTGGTTGGTCTGTGTGACCCACCACCACCACTTTAAAGATTCAGAGTATCATTCATGAGACAGGTAGATTCAAATGTATCATTGTATTCAGCAAAGTCTCATTTTGTTCATTGAAATGAGTCTGTCCTGGCTGAGCTGCACTTCACCCAGACACAACTTTAATTCTACCTGATGCTCATGACGTGTTAACTGGGTCTGACAAGCTGTGGGTTCCATCCACGTCTTAGCCAAGATGAGGGCAAATGTGATCTGGTAGTTTTTATAAGCATCATGATGAGAAAGGATCAAGGAAAAAGTGACATAAATCTATTTTAAAGTCACATAAAGGACCTTCAAGAAAAATCATTCCTTCTTAGCTGAGTTTGGTAACCTACATCTAGCCAAAAATAAATAATTAAATAAATAAAAATAAAAAATAAAAAATAAAAAAATCTTGTTAGAGCCTGTGTTTGATAGTTTTGTCAAAATGACAGAGCAGGTCTTTGGCACTTTTGGGGGGTAAACGATATTAGACTCAGGGATGGTTTAGAGATTAGTGAACTGAGTCCCCTGCTGATGCTCAATTTCTCACTTGGCCTTGGCTAAGCCGGTGGGTTACAGCAGCCTCTCTGCATGTTTTGTTCCTGATCTCATTTTGAAATGTTTTACAGCAGCTTGAATTCTTCAAAGAGATTCTGTGTAATGTATCTCCCTGAATTTTATGCCGTGTCTCAAAATAGTGCGGAGGGAACACAAAACAAGCTTTAAGTTCCCAAGCAAGGCTGTCGATGCCACAGCTCGGCTTTTTGTCACTTAATAGGACTAACGTGGATGGGAGGGATTAGATTTGACATGCTAGGTAAATAACTGTTTGTTATTCTTTGTGTCTGCAAATGTCAGGCGTTGTATGACTTTGTCTGGAGCAGGCTGGTGGGGTTAATCTGCCTTAACAGATGGGTCTGTGTGCTGTGTCCTAACTTTAGGAGCTGGCTGGCCGCTGGCCTGGATCACAGCGAGATCTGATTACACAGAGAGCGGAAAGCACCTACACGTCTGCTCAATGGCACTAAGGAAGGACTCCAGATGTTCGGGTCCTGTCACTGGATCAATATCTGCAACCCGTTCACAACAGCCTAGACCCCACCTGTGTCAGTACTGTTGATCTGGGCGAAATCAAACTGTTTGATAATTGCGATAGGGAGGCAGGTTTTGATTCGAAACTCTAATCTGTCATTGATTTCCAGAAAAAAAAAAAAAAAAAAAAAAAAAACTTTTCTGCCGTTGGCTATTTAGCTCATAAAGATTCTATTTTTCAACCAACAACTCATGAAACCCATGACTGAAATCAGACATCAACAGTTCAATTACACTTGTTGATTAGTGATAAAACAAAACGCCCTCTATAAATTAAGATACTGTTAACTGGAATATTTCTATTGGTTATAGCTGCACCGTAAAATGTCAAAAGTGGAGAAATACAGGGTATCGCGCACCTATCTAATTATTAATTAACTGCTCCAACTTACTGTAACGATTTTCGTTGTGCACTCCCGTTATTCTGCCGTCCGGTAACACCTGAATATGAAAGCCAATTCCCACGTTGCAATAGAGGCGCCTCAGCCTTTTAATGCCCAGGAGGTAGTCGCTGTCCCGGCTGATCTCCCCCCGCTTCTCCCCTGGGATCCGGGCCAGGGACCGGGAGTAGAGGGCCTCCCAGCGGTCGGCCGTCCCGTTCAGGCCGGGGGCGCATCCCGCCAGTCCGGTCACCAGGCCCAAGACTAGGACAGTCCGCAGGGCCGCCAGAGAGCCCATCCCGGGTCTGGCTCTGTAAACAGCCTCCCGGTGCCGGTTTTTCCAATGAACCGAGAACAAAAAGTAGAGCGACAGAAAAGAGCGTGTGGAAGTTGCGCTCATTCCCAGACCGAGAGGCGCACTGACTTCAGCGTTGGAGCGACATTGATCTGCATGGACGCTGTGCAGCCATGCCTCTATATTTATACCTGCTGGGACATTACATCACAGCTCCGCACTTAGAAGAAATGTACAAACTGCATTTTCACATTCAAATGCACCCAAAAAGGGCTGGGAAGTGATTGGAATCAAATAATAGCCGTCTTATCTCACAGCAAAGTCAGGAGTTTTGGAGAGAATAAATGACTAAAGACGTAGTAATAATAAAAAAGGTTCTTTGTGTAAGGCCTTCATTATCAGCAGTGGAATATCATAATTTATGTATGGGAGGATGTAAAATAGGAAATGGTCAAGTTAACAGACTGTGGTGTCGAGACAGGAGACAGTTCTATAAATGAACAATAACAGGAAAAAACAAAGGTCCAATTCAACCAAATGAAAAAAAGGCACTAACTTAAGACTGGTAGAGAGAAAATGGAAATAATACTCCGGGTTCTTATAGAAAACAATGGTAAGACTAAATAGAGAGTTAGCAGGATAAGTAGATGCTGTCATTGTTGGCCAAGGCTCTCCATGCTGACCTTTTACTGTAATACTGCTGTCTAAATTTGGGAATTGCCTTAATGTGGCAAGAGTAAGTGTAAAATAATGTGGGGTTTTTTTTTTTTTTTATAAGTAAGCCAGGAATGAGAGTTATTTTTTTTTAGTCTGGTTATTGTCCATAAGAAAATACACTCTTTTTCTATGTCCTAAAAGCCAATCCTGTAATTACAATTGTCCCCATAGCCAGTCCTGTGTTTACAATTATTACCATTATAATAATTGTTTTTGCTTGTTCCCAAGTTTTTGCTATAGGTTTTTGCTGACTGATCATCGATCACTTGCCCAAAATCTAAATGGAAACTGAATTGGACAGATCCCCATTTTAAAGCCATTATCACTCATGTGTATTAGCCACAGGCCTGTATTTATTTCTACAGTCAGTTCTGAAAGTCGACTCTAATGCCCACAGATGTAGGGGAGAGTAAGCACACCTAACCCCATCACTTTATGTGCAAAATAAAATTGATTAAATTTTTCAAATGAGAAATGTCTAAATTCCTAGTATATGTCAATCATAAATATTCAATCGATAAAAAACATTATTATTGATTTTTGTTTGTATTGGTGGTTGTTCACCTCATGATGATCACAAACCTGAGGTCATAGTTTACCCACCTTTATATCATTACATCACTGCTTATACTTTGTTATGTATTGAGAGTTTACCCTTTTTTGTTAGTTTCCCCATTATTTATTTCTATGTTCAGTCACTGAAGGCCTTCCCTCTCTGTCAACCCAGAGACAGGACCCTTTGATCTCTGGGGTGGCTCAGTCTTGCTCCTCATTCACCACGCATGAAACGTTTTCTCACGTTCACGTTCGGCTGATCCTCAATGTACAACAACATTGTCTCTTTGTATGCTGCAAATTGGCAGTCAGATCTTAGAGACAACCCTGAAGTATTGAAGCCCCTGGTTGACGATACCAGGCCTACAAGATGGCTGAAGGATCTCCACGACCTAGAATGGTTGATGGACCGATCGACTTCTTGGATGGCTGATGGACCACTAAACTATCAGACCTTCAGGATGGCTGACACACCATGGAACAACTGGACCTCCAAAATCCAGGATGACTGATGATCCATTAGGCTTCTATAGAACAGCTAATGAATCACTGGTTCTCCAGGAGCTGATTAACCACCAGACCTCCAGGAAAGCTGTCAGATCACTGGACCCGATGGCTGATAGACCACTGGATCTCCAGCGCACAGCTGACAGATGGGACTCCAGGGCAACCTATAACAGTAAAAGGTGACAACTGGAGCCGAAAATTATTTGTCAGAGAGATGCCATATTAGAACCTTTTCTGGTTCCGCAAAGAAGCTTTCAGACCATCGTTCTTTAAAGAACCATTTCTTCAAATTGTTCAAGTTGCCCAAAAGACCTATAAGTTACATGGAAATAGCAGCTAATCATTTATTCTTAAAGGAAAAATAAAATAAAGATGCCAACTGGAACCAAAAATGGTGCTTCAAAGACCCATCAAAAAGTTATAGAGGTGGTGGCGAAATAGTTCTTCAAAGAACTTTAACAAAGAAAAGTTCTTTAAAGAACAGTTTTCAAAATAGTTCTTTCCAGAACCATTTGGTTCAATGAAGACCCCTTTTCAAAACCTATTTTAATGCAGAACCTTCCACTAAATAAGTTCTTTAGTATAGCTGAAGATTCTCTATGGAACTTTTTTCAGTGTGTATCCAGAACAACCACCATGGTGCCAGGCCATGATATGCACATATACCTGTATGTGGTGTGCTTGTGTTTGCACCCCTCTGTCCAATGCTGTAAGTTTCCTCTGAGGTCACCCAACTTGGTCTGTTCTATCTAATGACACCAGTGTCAAACCAGTGTCAGAATGTATGTGAAGATCTAAAGATGTTTGTGAACTGTATAGATGAGCACGTCCTCTGCTGTCGCTCTCCATGGTGCTGCAATTTCCTTCCCTCACATGATGTTAAAATTAGGGTGAAATGTTTTTGTCAAGCCATCTTAAGATTTGTGATACATGTCTTTATGATATTTTGTGGTGTTGTACATGAGCCGAGTTTTTAGGTTTTCTGGTCACAATGAATTATGTTGAGCAGAAAGAAATTTTGGATCTCATTGTCTGGGTGTTTGCCACGATTCAAGATTCAATTATTTCAATATTCAACATATATTAATAATTAAATATTCATACATTCCATCACTGGTTTGTTAACTCACTCTTTTTCAAGCCTATGCAGTGCAACCTCTTTCAGGAGAATTCACAATTGCTGGAAAATGGGACAATGCTTTTTATATGAAGATCTGTGACTTTGTAAATACTGGAAAATGTTCTTGTATTGTCTTTAATTCTTTATACTCAATTGTATTCTTGTCCTTTTATTTTGTTGCTGCAAGCCTTAAACAAACTAAACATTAGTCAGCCCTGCAAGCTTCTTAGGTTACACACAGTCATCTGTCTAACCAGTGAGTATAACAGAAAAATGATTCCTATTATTCCTAAAGATTCCTGTCATAGATGTATGTAAACTGTGACAAAGATGTCCTACTTATTAGTGAGTGTGTCTCTCATGTATCATGTATACAAGCAAAGGACGTGGGATATTTCCTCTGATATTGTTGGCACTGTGAAATTGGATGCTGGCCAGCGACAGAGCTGTCACTGAACTGCTGCCAGATTGGGTTTGCTATGTGACTTGTAGCAATAAATTTGTCTACAATGCATAATTCTTGCTTGAAAATTGGTAAATTTATGAGTAAAATCAGGCAATTATCCAGGGCTTTAATTATCATCAAGGTCTTCTCAAAATCCTACACAGAGGATATCCAGTCTTATGTCTTTCAAAGAAGCAAAACTTGTAATTCTCCCATTAAGCCTGAGATGTGACAACAAACACAACTAAAAGTAAAATATCCATTTGTGGGTGGGCTGTAGGATTTACAATTCACAGTAAAATGCTTGAAAACCAAGATTTTGATGTGATTAGATTTTTTTCTTGGGTGTGAAAAAACTGAATAATGTTTTTGATGTAACTGTAAAGTTCACTTTGGATTTTTATTTCCCTTGAATATCTACATTTGATGTCCTTTGTCTGATTGTAAGTACTGAAAAAACTTTGAGTTCAACAGGCACTGAGCTGCCCTGCCATGAGTCAGAAAAGGCCATATATATTAGATTCACATTCACACATGGTCATGGGGCAACACTGTGTGAGGAGGGAGGTGACTAGCTTGCCTCTAGGGGGCAGTATCTACAAGTGAACGCTCCTGAAATGCAAGCCTGTCACCTGCCATGAGCAGAGGTCCAATACTTGGAAATTTGACAAAAACCTTTCCACTCTCACCAGTAGTACGGTGATAAGTGTCTTACACTTTGACTGATGTGTCCCTCTGACCTCAAATGTTTGTGAACAAAAGCTCCCATTTGTAGAAATTTAGTGTAGATTGTCAACATCTTTCAATTTGACACTATTCATGCCCCCAATTTAAATATTTCCCCAGGAATTTTATTCTTGTCTGGGTTAAAAAGCCTTTAAAACTGCATTTTGACCATCATGAAACACTAAAACTCTTCACTGAAACCAAGAGTAATAGCAGTAATGATCAATTTAAAAAATGAAAAAACTGATCTATGTAGCACAGTCTTGTGTTAAATCATTATGTGATACTCCAACAAAAGTTACATAGGTATCTTAAAGTTGTTTGACATATCTCAAGCTTGCACGTGCAAACATTATCCATTGTGGACATTATCAGCCTATTTTAATACATGTATAAAACATATATAAAGTTACATGGAAGACCAATATCAAAAGCACTGATGTGGGTGATTAAGGCTTGCTCACTTGCCAAAAAGTACAAGTTCTAAAATGTATGGTAACTTTCACAAGGCGACTGAACCATGACAAAAAAATAATCTGAATAATCTGTGTGTATAGCAGGTTTTTCTTTGCTTGCCGTGTCACCTGAAGAACAGACACAGCTTGTAAGGAAAACCCAGAAGGACAAAATGTGTCACATCAGTCGCCAGCTTATTGATGTTGAAATGAAAGGGATCCTCTGGGTTTCCCTTTCTGAGAGATAGGCTCACGGTGATAGAGTTATTATATAATTCCTGTCAAAATGCTCTCCAAGGGATCCTTATCCCTCCACCCCATCGGCCCAGCGGATATTGCAGATGAATGCTGTTTTTACTGATAAATCTTAGTGGGGCAAATTGTTTAGTAGGATGTCACTGAGGGACATAGGGGGGTTTTGTCTGAGCTATAGGCCTAGGAAGAGATTCAGAAGATAAATGCTGCTAAATAAAATAGAAAGGTGGGGGAGAGGAGCCTCAAAAGGCCATAATTCTTCTCAAGTCCTGCATTCCTGTTGAGTAATTTTAGAGTTTGGCATTCATAACAAGCCATAGCACGGTGTTACACTTTGTATGACACAGTTTCTGCTTTCAGGACGGCCTGCCTTGTTTATCGACTCCACGGCTTTTGGTCGGTGTTTCAAAAAAACCCCAAAAGTCTCAGGCGGCACCGCTTCCCAGGCCCCCCTTGGGAGGAGCTATTGTCCGGGCCAGGAAGCCTCCCCAGCCCGCAGGTATAGAATGACAAGGCTTTATATGCAGCTACCTATAGATGGGACCTAGGCAAGGCAGAGCCTGCAAAACTGAACATCCAAACGAAGAGTCCGAATGCTGCTTGCGATGAATTTTGCATCAGTGGTTGTCCGTCTGGTTTCTGCAACAGGTGCAGCACTTTAATAAATGAGCTGCAGCAAGGAGGAAGGGATAATGTAGCATAAAGGGAGTGTGTGTAGTTGGGGGTGGGGGTGGGAGTCTGTGTTTGGAACTCGTCTATATGCTGCAACAAATCTAACTAACCCAGTACCACAGCCATACCAGTGTACTACAGTTCTTCATGGGTTGAATATGGCAGAGCAGGCTGTTCTGTAATGAATACTCAAAGGGAATATCCACATCAACTGTAGAATAGACTTCCCACAAGAAAAGCCATTATTGGACTATATGTGCAAGCACATAATAACACTACTTAAAGGTATTGAGAGACCTTTGAATGACCCTTATTCACACTGTCATTCATACAGTAAGCTACCACAGCTTCTGTTTGACGGTAGTGAGGCAACTGTTATCTAAACTCAGTTTTCTAATTTGAGGAGGGAGGGTTTAATATAGTCTTACATTGTGTAGGAGAAGTGGGCAAAGACATTCTGCCCAGGTTAGACTTTTACCATGAGTGATAATTTTGCGTTATTGTTGCCCCCCCCCACACACCCCACCCCCATTCAAAGTGCCGTGGCCGAAGGGGCAGCAATGAAAGCTAATATGATGAACACACGAGCACGCAAGGCTGAAAAAACTTTAAGTGATTTTGGAACTTCAATAAGTTTCCAGGAAGCAAAATAATAATAATAATAATAATAATAATAAATCATTAAATGTAGTTTTACAGACTTTACAGTCTGAACAACTACAACCTCAGCTTTTATGTAAACACTTTACGTGGCATGTTGAAAACTGTTTTAAAATTGCAAAAAATTAGTATTTTGAACATCTCAGGAAGGAAGCAGTTCAAAATACAGTATGGAAGTCTACCTGGAAGTAAATAATAATAACATTACACACAGATTCAGCTTTCCTAAAGTGTTCATAACTACCACAGACCACAGGAAAAAAAGCACAAATAGCACGTCTCTTCAACATAATGTGTTCTTTCTTTCGACTTTGGAGAAACTCTGTTCATTTGCGTTCGTTATACAAAATAAAAGAAAAGTAGTCACAAGGACAAATCAGCCAGTTGTTTCCTTTTCGTCAGTACCATTGTGTTTTATGTTTGAAGAGGGCACAGTCACTGAGTAAAAACTATGAAACAAAAAGCCACATAGGTAAAATGTAGAAACAGTAATCAATAACTTAGAGAAACACAGGCACCAAATAAATATTCATATCATTAGTAAATATACAAAGTACTTCTTGCAGTTTACACACAGTAGGCTATCACATTGTAAGAATGTCACAAAAATACATCTGATCCCATCTGAGTTACTTTCCCTTTGCTTTTTAATGTGAATCTGAAAAAAAGTGCTTTGCTGTGTAAAGTCCCCTCTCCAACGTCCATTGTCGATTATCTGCAGTCGGCCTGCCTCCATTGTTTGTTAGCACTTAAAAAATAGCAAAATATTATATTCTGTTTGTCATTAAGCTTTTGACAAATGAAAAGCAATAAAGTCACTGTACATGCATATATACATTAATTGTACCACTTCTATCATTTTTGCTCCAAAATGAAAAAGCCACCATCTGAAGTTTGACGATTTGCAGCAAAATGAATATTAGCACGGAAGTAGAAGTCTTTACAATATAGTATTGAAGTTATCTGTGTTTAAACATTTGCTTACAAGATAGTGGCATTTTGAAGGAGTCAGTCATGAATATGCAAGGAATGAAACGCTTCCTAATGCCAACCTTACTAACAGCTTGTCGCCTCTTGCCACATTATAGAGACAATAAAAGATTATACAGCTCAGTTGACTTTGGTCACATCAGTGCTTATAGGTGTGGGTGGGTGGGTGTATGGGTAGCTGTGGATGTCTGTAAAAAACAAACACACGTCGCCATCAAAGTGTGATTTTATACTCCTGTCAGTGGAAGACCTAGATTTAATGTATGTGCCCCTAAATTTCCTGGGATGGCGTTTCTCAGCTCTTTTCCTTCTTCCTTCTCCATTTTTTTCTCTGTGCATCAACAGCAGAAATGTCCACTAATCCAGAACGCTTGCATCCAACTGAATTTCCAAACTTTTTTCAGGTTCTCCATTGATCGCTCAATCAAGCTATGTGCCAAGAACAGGGGTCCATGTTTGGGCGAGTTGTAGCCCACCAAGGTTAGGCCAAAGTTTCAGATTCCATGTCCGACTGTCCGGCTCAGTCATCTGGCCTTCGGCCTTTCCTGGCACGATGCCGGCGTCTTCGGCGCTCACCGCGGCCTGTGTGGTGATGCGCGTGGTGGTGTGGACTCTGACTGTCCCTAAGCCGTCGCACCATCTCGTGGTCCTTGTTGCCCAACACCCGAGGCAGGAAAAGAGAAGCTTTGTCAGTGCTTCGGGTTTTGAACCCTCGCCGTGGCCGGCCTTTACCATTGATAGAAACGTACCACTGGCGCTTGGCACTGGCGCGACGCTTGCCGCCGCCGCCCCCTGGTGGTGAGGGCTGCTCGGTAGAGTGGTGGCGAGATGCGTAGGTGTTGTAGCCTAACTCATGGATCCGCTCCACAAACTCACACTCTTTGTTGAACACTTCCTGAAGAGAGGAGGAAGGAGAAAACAGTCAACCACATGCATCATGCAGCTTGTCATGGTCATGTTTTTCTTTCATTCACAGCATCTATTCTCAGTTTACAGGCAAAGACATGCTGACTGTTTCCAGTGTACAATGTGTCAAAAACCCCGGTCAGTCTCACAGGACTTCTATCAGAAATAAGACGAGGAAGAATATCTACAAAATTACACAATTTACACCAGATACGTATTACAGTGAGCTCTTCAAACTGCTGCTTCTGGGCCACTGTTTGAGGACCATACCAATGCTTTTGAATGTTTGGCCCTTTTACAACAATTTGCAACATTGCAACAAACCATTTTGGAAACCCTATGGATGTTCTAATGATTTCACAGCAAATAATCAAAACCCCTCCTTTTTCAAATCTGAATTTTTGGTTGAAACATCCATCTCATAATGTTCTGCTTCTGTGGCAAACAAAGTCCTCAATGTTCATAAACCACACGACTAATAATTGGCTGTGGAAAGCAAATGTTTCCATGGGGACTATTTTCTGGCAGAGGGACTGTTTCACTTCACCCAATTTCAGTTCATCAAAACACAACAGTGCTGCTGCTTTTAGGAAAACTAATGTGGAGGACTTTATTACAGTGATGGAATACTGCTATGAAGAAAGTCTGAAGTCTCTGAAAGTTCATTTTCATATCGTAGTGGAATGAATGGAAACCAGCAGCTGGAGAAAAGGGAGTAAAAATGATATTCGAGTTCTAAAATACAATTGCTTGCTGTGGGAAAAGATTAACAGGGACATGAAGTTTACACATTTTGTAGATATTACACTAAACACTGGCATGGTCCTTTAAAGAGGAGCGAGGTGTTGAAGGGTGAAGGTGAGTTGACAGAAATGTGTATGAGCTGAAACGCATGCTTACTGAGGCATACAGCCGTCCTTTATCATTCATGGCCAGATATCTGCCAGAGAAGATCCCTTTTATGGCCACGACACCCACATCCACCGCTGTGATTTCCATGATGCCTGCAATATAAAGGCAGATGATGTTATGGATTGCTATATGTGTGTAGAAAACATATTTAGTGGCTCATGAAAAGTAATAGCATATTTATTCAAATGTCTCTTTAAAACAATAATGCTCTAAAATGGAATAAAAATACCTTCAGGAAATATATATATAAAAAAGCTTTTACAATGACAAAAAGCAAATTTATCCCCACATTAAAACACATTTTACGCACAGCTTGGGGGAATAAAATGAATGTCCACTTAGATTTGCCACCTCTTCCCACTCTATTCAGGATGTGTATTGGCTTTTTATTATAATCAGTGGCTGATTAGTCAATGGCCTATTGAGTGCTTTGGAAAGCATCTAATCGTCTCTGATTAGATAAATACATCCGTTAGGACAGCACCTTTGTCCCGCCTAGATGTTAATTCTCGGCTGATACTTCTAAATGCAAATTACATGTCGGCAGGGCAGCTTCCCGAAGAGACGATTTAACACGCACAGGCACACAAACGCGCGCACGCACACACACCCATAAATCAGTACAACTAATGTGAACCAATGAGAAACTAAATGTGAAACTTCAGTAGATCCTGACAGGTTGACCACCGGCACAGAAATGATCAATGTAAAGCGACCTCCACTCAACAGTAGTATCATTTCTGTCGAAAGTCCATACTGCATATTTTAAACGTAGAAATATATTTTAAGCATAGCAATATTTTTTATAATCTTTTCACAAAGCCGAATGTTCCATAATTTCATCCCCCACACTATCTACATTTCCCAAAAATCTGAAAAAAGAAAAAGAAAAAAAAAATCGCTCAAAAATATTATTCCACTTTTTCCAAATCCACAATACAAATTTTACCCACACGTTCATCACATAGCTGCAAACAATTAAGCGTTTAGAGTATTTTGATGTACTCCGTGTGCATAAAACTGACTAAATACTCACTAAACGGGTTGTTTTCCTCCAGTGATCCATCAATTCTCCCATTGGGGTGGATTTGCAAGTGGTATTTAGTAGCGCAGTAGAGTTTCCTGCGTCGCGGCGCTCCTCCGAGGTGTTCATACACTCCTCCGCGGCCCCCCGCGTCTCTCCGATGCCGGGGGTCGCAGGCCTGGCCCGGGGCGCAGGGGGCCCGGGGACTAACGGGATCCAGCAGGCTCAGCAACACCAGCAGAGGAATCATCAGCATTGTGGCATGGCCGGAGAGCGACGACTGTGGCGAGAAAATAGAGAATAGCTGCTGGCGCTCGGGGTCCCATTAAAGTGTCGGGGGCCCAACGCTGGAGAGCTCCAGCCCTGCGCGCATCCGAGCCGACCGACACCGTGACAGCAGCACCGGGGTGGGATCCGCTTCTCTGGAAAAGCCTACTGTGGATCGGACTGAGCGCCTCAGCTCAGACTGAGCGGAGATATAAAAGAAGCTTGCGGTGACAATAGGCTGAACTCCGACCAATTGATACAAAGGAAAGGGGGAGGCAAAAGGTATCAGCCCTGTGTGAAGTGAGAGACTGCTGCGTGGATAAAATTACACAGTGGCTGAGTGTGGAACAGCTCTCTCCTCTGAACTCCTCTTTAGAAATATCCCATAGAGCAATTAGACATCCCAAATTATACAGGCAGGCTGAGACTGCAGCGATCAGAGCAACAGGTGATGCACAAAACTGTTGCTGGCTATCCACATAAATCAATTAATAATCTTAGTAATATTTTTAATTCTTACAGCTTTTTTCAATTTGCATTGAATTTCCTTTAAGGATGGATTCATTCATTTAGGTTTAGCAATATCAGGCCCATATGTTCTTTTTGCTATGTCACTCCATTTACATGACTTTATTTGACCATTCACAAATAATTATTAAGATTTTTTTTTTTAAGGTATTTTATGGATCATTATGAAACAACAGAAAATTCCTCACACTTGAGATTTGGGTGGTCCTTGTCTACTTCAAGTATAAATATATTTATCCCCATTTAACAGGTGCTTGTCAAGGTCACGCAGTAAAGCCATCATTACAGACTGAGGTCAATATCAAGTTTCTGTAATTTGTAATTTGCCTTGAATTAGTACTCCTTGATGGCAGCGACGTCCTGCATGTGGCACCGAAGCAGAGCATCCACCTCTTCCAGCGGCAGACAGAGCAGAGGGGGTGGTAAGCCGCCACTGTGGGAATCAAACCGTCGACCTCTTGTCTCGGCAGCTGAGCTTTCCAGCCTGCTTTGTCCTCAGGTATTTATAAGTTCCTTCTCCGCTCCGCCTTGAAAACGCTGCCCGTCCTCGCCACGGATAGTTTCTCTGGAAGTTTGATGGGAAAAGACAAATCAATGGCCTGTCACTGATCCCAGAGGGGCTCTCCATGTGCTCTCCATGCCATACAGCCTCCTCTCTCCTGTGCCTTATTCTTTATCCCTTCACCCAAGCAATGGATTGCCCCAGACTTTTCCCATCCTAATGCCCCGGCTCTGGCTAGGCAGCAGCCGGTGGGCGGAAGAGCAGCAGGCTAAATGACTACTGCCTAAATTGCTTCCATCTTGGTCGCATTATGGTTTGCATTCTGGTAATTAGCACCATCATCTACAAATCTCTCTGCCCTTTGGCGCTGCTCCACGGCGGCTATGAAGGCCTCTGCTGAGAATCCCCAAGAGGAGTCAATGGTTAATTTGTCTTCCCCTCCCATACATCACCCAGCTAGCTGCCTCTGTCACTTTATTTACCCTCACAATCAGGAAAAAAGGGGGCTCATATAATTAAAAATGCATATGCATTTATGCTTCGAAGACCCCTCACAAGTCAGACAACACACCAAAACATCAGCCAACTCATGTATATCAGAAGTTGTTCTGGTGGCCATTTCTAAGTGAGACGCTCTTGATGTGGTTAAATGCTGGAAGAGGGTGGAACCTCAGATGTGGTGTGCTGTTTCTCTCAGAAACTATTTTAATTACGCTCCCTCCACACCGCCCACAAAGCATCCCAGCAATAAGCTCTGCAAACGGTCTGAATTTGTGAGGCACATGCACACACACATGCCTCTCTCTTAAAATCAGGATGACTGTTTTTTTTTTTTTTTTTTTTTTTTTGAGGACTTCATTTTGTAGTCTAAAACTTCTGTTGTGATACTGCACTGAAGCCAAGTGATAGATTTGCAGCATGGATCACTTATTTTTATGGCTCATGATATGTCTGCAGTAAATAAGCAGATCTGAAATACAACTGGAGTCATTTAGCCCCACTGGCACCTAAAGGCCAACAAGCAACAATAAGACAGTGAGCAATATTTTTGCTTCAAAATGCCTATGTCAAGATAAATATTTAGCCAGTTTCAGATTATTTACCCCACTGAAATATTTCCAACCATTCCATTTGCCATCATCCACTTGACAAATGAATCCAAACTGAGCCACATGAAGTGCTCTAACATAAAACCCAAAAGCATACATTTTAACTTTCCCCTTTTCTCTCCTTCAGCCATGAATGAAAGCAAGAATTTCAGGGCTCCTTTTTTAATTGACCTCCCTAAAATTCTCCCCCCACCACCATCCAAAAAAAGCCCCCCTTTTGGCACAAAAGGGGTTCTTTTCTGCGATAATACAAAGGTTATTAGCCAGGTCCTTTTCTTGGCCCCCCCTTTTAGTGGAGGAAAAAGGAGGTACCAGTAATCCAGAGCAAATCAAAATGACCTTTGAACCCTTTCTGCTGTACTTTTTCTCATGGCCAGATTTCTTTGGTGAGGCGGTGATCAGAGGGCTGAGCCCGGCCGCTGCCTCTCGTCTCCTGACAAATCGCTGCTGAGCCTCTTTTGTCCCCATGACTTTGATCTCACCTGCTTGTCAGGCGCTTCAGAAAGAAGTCTAGTACAGTTCCAGCACACAGCAAACAAATTGGCAACTATTTTATTCTCCCTCCCTCTCTCTCCCTCTCTTTCAGTGGAGTTCAATCCAGTTCAGTCTGTGTTATCGGCATGAACACTACATGAATGGTGCTGCCAAAGCATCTAAATACAACTGAATGAAAGTAATAGTTCATCACAATTAACTAGGCTAAAATAAAAGATCAGCTCCTTTTATATTGGATTAGATGAAACTTTAATGATCCCTGTAGTGAATCATTTCTGCAGCAAATACTAATCTAAAAGACAAAAAGGATACAAGTAAGAGTAATGCAAATAGGGGTTATATAAAGATACCCAAATGACATATCAAGTAGAAAACTATCAATGTAAATGTGCAAAAAAATAAAAAAGTCCGGATTCAAGCATTAACAAGATGAGCAAAATAGCAGCAGTAGTGTTGTGCTCCCATAGTGTCAGTTTTTCTTTACAATGAGCCAAGAAAAAAAAGTCACGATGAATCACTCTCTAAACATTCTTCCTTGTGTTTGTTGACATTTTGTAATGGAAGTCTCGTTGCTGCTGTTGTGAACAGGGAGCTGATGGTTTTGTTTCTCAGATATAGGCAAAGAGGGAACATCCCCGGACATTTACGAGACGTCCCGTAAACGTCCCCGAACATCCCGTAAGTGCCCGGGGGCTGTTCCCTGCGTGCCGGGCTATTATCAAGTGGCAGAGCTTGAGTGACTTATTACTTTTCCGTTCATTCTGTCCCTGTCTGAAATGTTTCTCGGTATCTGTTTTTCTATCAGGTTTGCTGCTTCCTTGCGACAAAGTGCTGAAAAAACGTAGGATCTCATGTAACTAGTTCCCAACCTCTATTTCCTGAAACACATTCGCACAGGATAAAGTAATTTGCTGACATCAACAGTGCCTCGGATGCAATTGCCCAAGGTCAACGATTTATAATTCGTCACTTCCTGATTTAACAATGCAAAACTTTTGTGCCAAAAAAAATGCAATAAAAAAAACGTCCACTAAAGATTCCATTGCTGCCTCTATTTTCTCATAGCAGGAGGAAGAATCAAGCATTTGAAGAAGAAATGGAAAAAGAAGCATAACAAAACAAAATACAGATGAAATTACTACGCAGGAGAAGTGTTATCATAGAACCTCTGTTGTCACAAAATTTACAGATATGGCAGGTTCGCACAAGATTAAAATCACCAACACTGGACGTCTTTAGGTAATGTCGCGTAAATATGGAGAAACCCTGAATTTTGATGCATGATTCCAAAGAACTGCTCCTGTTCATGGGAATCTTAGATCTGCAAGCATTTTGTGAGGACAGCGCTGCTCTGGACGCAGAAACAGCCTCATTGGTTGAGGTAAACTTCAGTGGGTGGAGTTTAAGAAGCACAGGACGGGGTTGCCCCGGTGGCTCACCGGTTAAGAGCGTGCACCATGTACCAGGGCTTTGTCCCGATCGCAATGACTGGGATTTGAATCCAACCTCAGGTCCTTTGCTGCACGTCATTCCCTCTCTCTCCCCTGCCTTTCCTGTCTATCTCTACTGTGACTGTCAAATAAAGCAGAAATGCCAAAAAAATAATAATAAAAAAAGAAGCACTGGACAAACTTATGCCACCCCGTCGCCAGAATAAAATATTGCAATTTTACGTTTCTGCAAACCAACAAATACACTGAAATGTCAACGATTGTGTACCAGAAATATGTTGCATTTCAGCATTTATACTTACGGCCAATGGGGTGAAGCTTCAGTGTCACGTGACTGTTAATGTTTGCTTCTGTGGCTTTGTTAGCCACCAAAACTACTTGGTTAAGGTTAGGAACAGGGCATGGTAAAGGTTAGGAAAATCTTTGCCATCACGGTTAAGGTTAGGAAACGGTCATGGTTAATGTTAAGAAACATCAGCTAACGTCCGCCAATGTTACTTAAAATGTCACTAAAAATAAACACGGCTCTCGCTTGACACAAACCTTCGTCTGCAGAAGCAAAGCCCTGTTGTGCCGACTTGACAATGTGACTTTTCAGCGTATGCTTGATTTACATAAATGTAAAATGTCAAGATTCTTCCAGGTACCTGGGGTGGCTTAAGAAAAAAAAGCAATTCTGGTCAAAATATAATTGAAAAAGATCTTGGAAAGTCAGCTAGCTAGGTAACGTAGATAACGTAGAATGGGAGGATGTAATTTTTTTCTGTTAATAACAAGACTGCTTGGCTTCATAATATTTGCTATCTTTCCTGTCACGCCTTGCCTCTTTCACTGGGGTTCAGCTGTTACGTAGCCAGAAAGAAATGTGGATCTTTGGCTCCGCCCATTGCAGTTTATTTCAACCAATGGGATCATTTCTTCCCCCGGAGCAGCTTTACCTCCAGGAACTGACTGAATTTGCTTTGTGCTCAATGGTGTTCAATTTAAGTAGCAGGCATGTATTTTGGAGTCACATGCACGAGGCACATCAAAGTGAAAGGATTTCCTTTATGAGTATACAGGGGAGAAAAAACAAACAACATGGTTTGCCTATGTTGTCCATGTATTCATTGTGGTATAAATTGGTTCTCATGCAGGACAGAGGAAATGTGAGTGAACAGACAGATGGAGAAAGAGCTGAAAGATGGCCGGAGGGTGGAGGAAGCCTCTTCAATGCAAAGTTTAACAAAAACAAAACAAAACATGGAGGATAAAGAGTGGCACATTTCATCGGAAGATGGGTTAAAATAGCAACCTCTGTCATGTTTTCTCCTTATGTTTCTTTCTTACTCGCTTTCTCTTTCTCACTGCTCTCTCTCTCTCTCTCTCTCTCGTTCTCGCACTGTCACTCTTTGTCTCTCATTCACTCGCTCTCTCTCTGTAACCAGATAGGTCTGTCCTATACTCCTACAGCCCTTTGATTGTTAGCTGCAGGTTTCAGATGCCTGCAGAGCGGCTGCACCTTCCAACAGGCAAATGATTGTGGAGGGATGAAACTCTAGAGGCCATCAATGGTTGTCACAGACAAACACACACACACACACACACACACACACACACACACACACTCTAACCCATTAAAGGACCATACCATTGATTTTGAATGTTGGGACTGTTCACTACAATTTCCCCACACTTTACATTGCAACAAACCATTCTGCAAATCATGTGGGGGAACTAAAGATTTCACAACATATAATCAAAATCCTTCTATTCTGCCCAATTTCTGCCCATTGCCAAGTCATCAAACCACAACAGTGCTGC
This sequence comes from Myripristis murdjan, assembly GCF_902150065.1. Classification (NCBI taxonomy): domain Eukaryota; kingdom Metazoa; phylum Chordata; class Actinopteri; order Holocentriformes; family Holocentridae; genus Myripristis; species Myripristis murdjan. The sequence continues at coordinate 3,805,372 of NC_043982.1, forward strand.
TGCTTTTAGGAAAACTAATGTGGACGACTTCATTACGTTGATGGAAAACTGGTGTGAAGAAAGTTTGAAGTCTCTGAAAGTTCATTTTCATATCGAATGAAGGGAACAAATGGCTGGAGAAAATGTAGGAAAACAGATTTTGGGGCTCGAAAATATGACTGCTTGCTTTGGGAAAATATTAGCAGAAATGTGAAGTGTATGCATTTTGTAGATATTACACTAAACATGCACAATCACTGGTATGGCCGTTTAACACACAGAAACCATTCACATACATACATACACACGCACACACACACACACACACATATGTTTTCACACATTCACAAGCCCCGACATTACAAGATAGATAGATAGATAGATAGATACATAGATAGATAGATACTTTATTCATCCCGAAGGAAATTCACAGTTTTCAGCAGTATCCACAGAGTACAAGATTAAGTAAATCAAAAATAAAGAATAAGTAAATCAAAAATAAAGAATAAAAGATGACCCTCGAGATCTGAAGATCTATGTACCCAATGTGCAAAAAAAACAATGTGCAAAAAAACCAATAAAACCAGTGTGCATTGATTTATACAATGTGCATAGATGAGGGCAATGTGCAAATTCACAGTATGCACACACAAATGCACATCTTCCCAAATCCATCACACATGCTAAATGGTAAATGGAATTGCATTTGTGTAGCACTTTTCTAGTCTGCACTCAAAGTGCTTTACATTCACCCATTCACACAGTGATGGCAGAGGCTGCCATGCGAGGCGCCAAGCTGCCCATCAGGAGCGCTTCGGGCAGTGGTGGGGAAGCTTTGTGGTTCAAGGACCGGGTACAATTTTGAAAACCAGGTGAAGGGCTGAAATCCACGTTTTCATTTTATTATGTTTATTATGTTCAGTAAAACAACTTTTATTGTCATTCCACATATTCAGTTTCTTCTCTGTCCCCACTTTCTACATAGCACATGTTGCTTCCAAATACATTTAGATATATCATAATACTTTTGCATTTCACCTTTGCAATATGAACCAAACAGTTCATTTGACTACAAACATGTGTTTGGAGGTGTGTTTGTGTTTCAATGTGCTGTTTGAAAAAGCTGGGGATCAAATCAGGAACTATTAATTAAATTAGATTAGATTAACTTCTGTCGAGCCCCAGAGGGAGAAATTCAAATGACACAGCAGCAGCAACAGTAAAAGCAAGAAGCTGACATCAAGGCAATATTTTTTTTTCACCTATGTTCCGATAGAAATAGTTTCTCCTATATCCCTATAAGAAATAAATAAAAAAAAAAAAATAGCAATACCTATATACAAAAAGGTAGACTAAGGCGGTGTCTGTTTGTATATGGTGTATTATGTGCATATGCATGGGTCAGGCTTTAGTTGGCCCATGTCTGGGTTAGGGGTTGAGTGTCTTGCCCAACAGCACTTCAACATGCTATTTGGAAAAGCTGGGGATCAAACCAGGAACTACTGCCTGCCCATGATTACAGATGAAAATGAACCTTTCTGGCTAACTCTGGCTTATTTTCAGAAATGCAATATGCAGTGTGAATTAAACTGATGAACTAAAATTAAACTGATCAACTAAGTTTTAATGGAAAAAGCCTGATTACTAGCTCCAACCTCCTGAGCCACACTGCCCCAAATATACAGCCACACATTCATACACAGGCAGGTATACATACCTAAATCAACACACACACACACACACACACACACACACACACACACACACACACACACACACACACTAAAGGCAGTAGGAAGCTGGGATGGATGGATGGATGCTAGTTGCTAGCTGACAGTGATGAAGTAGCTCATTTGAAACTCAATGTTGCTTCATTTGCCCATGATAGCAGTCCATTGAAGCCAAACCGCAGCTGCTCCACAGGGGGCGCTGCGTGAGAAAAGCTGCTAGCTGGGGATATGGAAGACAGATGGGCTTGTTTCCCCAGGTTTCTGACTTGTCGAGTCTCATGCCAGAGTTAATATGGGTTTTTAACTCGGAGCTTCCCTTCATTTGTCTTTGTTAAAGGGGCATGAAGTAACTTATGACTTGTACTGACCTCTATGAAAGCACTGCAACAACACCGACAGGCTTTCTGGCACAGTTTACTGTGGCCTGTAATTGACACAAACATTAAAGTCACATTGTCACATAGAGCTGATTAAGCTAGCTAATTAGATCAGAAACTCATCAGAAGCATGTTGTGAAGGTGAGATTTGGCCAAGTAATCACTGAGTCACTGGTATTGATCTGCAACCCTGTCATCGACCCGGAGGAGAATAAAAAAACTTTGTTTATTGCATCTCTAAAGAACAGGACTAAGGGTTTTGATGGATTGGTCTTCCCTTCATGAAGTTGATGTCTGTCAAGAGAAACTGGCATCGAGCTGGTGCTGACTGAACTGATTATCTAAAAATGCACCTTTAATACTCAGTGGCTGCTGTGTTTATTGCTTCCTGCTCAGCAGATATGGCGATTTATGCAAGTCTTTTAGAATACATTTTCAAATGCACTGGCTAACAACTGCATTCAATAACTGCCAAATAACTCAAATTTGAAAAAGCTTGGCAAGCAACATTTTGCTTTGGTGTTGTGGTGGTAACTGATATATGGGACCTATAAACGTAGGAAATGAGTTTAGTTGATTCCATATTTATTGCAGAACTGGTTAATATTACATTGTTGTCTATGGGAAGCTCTTGAATTTGAATTTGAATTTATTATAGGATAGCCCCTATCCTATAATCCCTTCACCTGAAGCGATTCAGGTATGCATGAATATGTTTCACTATTATCTTACCCTTGCTTTCAATGGAGAGTTTTTTGTTGTGCAGTAATTAAACTTCTCGATAATCAATATCAGAGCAAACTGTCAACAGCTTCAATATGGAAATATTAATATTGGATGATACAAACACACATCAGATTTGATTTACAATGGTACATCATTGTCATACAGGAATAGCATGTGATGGTTGGCTCATTTTCAGGCAGTGTTATCCACTAAGTCAGGCGTAGAACTATTTTTTTCCCGCAGGCTGTCCTCCACAGAGAGGGAGGCTGCTCCGTCACTCAGTGAGCTAGTTGGCCAAGATGACAGACGTCTGTCTTGAAGGTACTTGAAGCAGCGATATGTTTGCCTTTGTCTTTCAGCCGACATGTTGCAGCTATGTTAATGCCCCTCTAATGCCTCTCTGCAGGCTCTCCCAGCAGGGTCCCAGAGCTGCCACATTTGCTTATCTAGGCTGGAGTTTCCATGCCTGAAAAACCCACCTATACATCAGTTAGCTCTGAACCATGTGTATGGCTCTCAGAGGCTCATAGACATTAGGGGTTGGCTGATACAGGGTTTCTGAGGAGTGGCACTCATATTTGTTTAAAATAAAGCTGCTGATACTTTAGTCAACACAGTAATTGAGTATGGAATTTTTAATTTAAGTACTTTCACTTTGTGTGTCCAAGTGTCCCAGAGTCTTATTCCTGTCAGGGTGGAAACTAAAATGTGACATTTAAACCCAGGGCATAATGATGATGATGATACTACTACTACTACTACTAATAATAATAATAATAACTGACGGATATTTGTGCACAATGTAATGAAAATGTCTCATTCGATTCAATTTAATTCAGGTTAAGGGTTTCCCATACTATTGGTCAATTAGACAAAGAAAACTAAAGAAGTGGCACGCTGGTATAAACTGGTATAAAGCCACAGCATTTGCACAGTGAAATATTTGTTTTGTGTTGTTTTTTTATATGCAGACGTTGAAACCCTCCTTCAAATCCCACGACTTCCCGCGATTCGTGCACCTGTTGCACAAGCACATCATCTTAGTGTAACTTTTTCCCTTTGTGTGTTTGATATACAAACTAGATGCCAGTATTTAGTGCAGATGTCCCAACTGTACAGCAAGAAAGTGTGGTTTTAGTATATCACACACTTCCCACTCATACGGTCTACCTTAATATGTGTTAAAAATGTTAGCAGCATTTTATTCATCTTTTCTGTTGTTATGTATGTATGTATGCATGTATTTATTATTAGTGTGATTAATACTATAATTATTACCCCACTGGATCCTGTAACTTGTTGCTGCTGCAATGTATCAAGAAAGTTTAGTTTAATTTCCACTTGATCATAATCTAATCTATCATAATTAAGGGTTATAAAATATGTGGGGAAAATCCAAAAGCTGCACCCTTGATTGAATTTGGTGTAAAATGAGCCCAACTCCGCTTACTATCTTTTTATAAATTATCAGTTTTTTGGATTCTTTATATCTGTTTGGGTGTGAATGCACTTGTGTTACGATCTGAGTAAGTTTTATATTTGCTTTCCTCTAAAATTAGGAAAAGGTCACTTCTGGCCCATGTTGTCGTGAGCCCTCGGCTCGGTGTGTGTCAGATGGAGCGGCGCGGTCTGGCTGAGATCAACTTAACAGCTACAAACTGCAGTGACAAGGAAAAGGCCAAGGAGCCGGGGACAGCGTTTTCCACTCACCACTGGATAATTGCTATTTCAACAACAGTCCCTTTCCCACCCCACATTCCCCCTTCCATCCCCATCACACACACACACACACACACACACACACACACATACACACACAACCTCACACACACACACACACAGAAAAGCCACTGGTTGGAGACTTGTTTGGCATTCCCTGGGATTGTGCTTTCTAGGCTGAGGCCATTGTTCTCTGTAATGACACTTGACATGAGGTGACATGGCAAAGTAGTCAGGGGCTAAACAGCAGGCTGCTGGCTGGCCTGAAACAAAGATGGCTTTGACCGTTCCGCAAGCCCACCCTTTCTGTTGCAAGAGCAGGTTAGCGCCGTTGCCGGTGCGTTCACATCATTTAAACTCTGAAGAGTTTACTCATTTAGCTTGGCTCACTTGGCCCGCTGAGAGCAGTGCCATTTGTAGTCAGATGGCACCTGATAACCACACGAAGATGCTTGGAAATGTGAGTGTCAGTGCGATTGATGATGTAATCTGAACAATCTACAGGAAACCCTGAAACATAAGGGTTTATGGGTATATGGAGATGAATGTTGGTAGCTGATAGCCCCTGTGCTTGGAAAGCCCAGCATAACAAAATGAGGGTCACCCTGGTGCTCATGTTCAGCTGTTTCTTCACATGTTCTCCAAGGATCATACCAGTGATTTTACATGTTTAGTAAAATATCTACAAATGTATATACTTCACATTGTGTTTATCTTTTCCCAAAGCAAGCAGTGGTATTTTTCCTTTTATCCAGCCACTGGTTTCCATTTGTTCCACTACGATATGAAAATGAACTTTCCGAGACGTCAAACTTTCTTCACACTAGTATTATGATCTCCGCTGAAAAGTAGTCCCTGGGAAACATTAGCTTTGCACATTTCTGTGGTTCATGAACGCTGACAACTTTGTTAGCTGCAGAAGCTGAACATTATAAAGTGGCTGTTTCAACCAAAAATTAAAATTTGAAAATCGAGGAATTTTGCTGTGAACTCTTTAGTTTACCCGCATGATTTGCAAAATGGTTTGTGGCAATGTAAAATGTGGGTATATTCATTTGAGACCTTTGATATTTCTCAATCTCAAGGTTCTTCCTGGTTAAGGAAAGGTCAGATTAAATTAAATCAAAATTTTAAAAAAGTAAATTGAGCAAACATTCAAAATGACTGGCATGGCCCTTTAACAGGTATAAACACCAGAGAGCGTTCACAGCACAGAGTGAAGACAAGTCCATCGTGCTTGGCTAAAGTTACAGAGGCTGGAATCTCATTTGTCTTGACTCTCTTCACCACAAAAATATCCACACCGCCAGAATGACGGGTTACCAAAACTCCAGTGAGCTACGACATGTGACTTTTGTTTTCCAGGCCTGGTTTGCTTTTACTTGTAAATACAAAAACACACCAAAGTAAATTTCTTGACTATGGCTCAGACCAAAGAAAACAAACTGTAGGTGTGATGAAAGCCACAGCTGTCAGAGATGCAGCAAAGCTCTCCAGCCAGCAAAATGAGTCTGCAGGTGAAATCAGCAGCTGGATTTGAAATGAAAACCTGCAGACACATGGCTCGCTATGGCGCATGGTTGAAAACCACTGCTGGAGGCACAAATGCCTTTGTGTGAGTGTATATGTGCATTCTCGTGTGTGTGTGAGTATATCTGTGTGTGTGTGTGTGTGTGAGAGAGTTAGGGTTTTCCCATGCCATGAGGTGAAGGAATTGGTGTTGTGTGTGTTTTGGGGGAATGTGGTACGAGACGATCACAGCAATTCATCAGTAGACAGAAGCCACACTCATGTTAACGAGGTCTAGCATGTATGTGCAGCATGGTGGGCTGGCTAATGAAAAGCAGACCTGTGTGTGTGTGTGTGTGTGTGCGCGCGCGTGTGTATGTGTGTGTGTGTGTGTGTGTGTGTGTGTGTGTGTGTGTATTCAGTGAGCCGCATGCTTCAGTGAGGAAGTGTGACACTTTAATGATTATTATTCCCCAATAAACACTAAGGCACTTCCTGTTTCCAGGCTTCATACTAACAGGCGATTCTGGGAAGTAACTGATGACATGTCACGGATTATAGTAACCCATTTTTTGTTTTTTAAGAATAGTTAGTCTGAGCCAATACATTTACCGTGCTTATAGATATGTGTATTTTTATTAAAATGTATCATAATGCAATAAATAATGAAAGGTTATTTTCTTGGAGGCATTTCCACTCCGCATGCTTGAATGGAAAATTGTAATTTTATAGGGTAAATTACATATCAGATATGATTATTTTATTCAAATTAGCTTGTGTAATACGTTTTTAACTAAATCACATATTCAAACAGAAATAGAAATACAAATATGAACATACAAATATACAGATATACAAATATACGGATATAGAAATGTATGAATATATGAATGCTGATCAACAAATTGAAACTGAAAGACAAAACTTAGTAGCAGTGCGACTAAATTTAAGAAGCAGCTGTTTTGACCTTGGTTCGGTAAACTTATTATTTCACAGTGTGTTATACAAAAGTCGTGGATAGTGCCTGGTACTTTTTCTGACATCACCTCTGTCAAAGTTCCAAGCGTGCTGAGCCAATGCTCAAAGGGGACGTGGAAACTCTGCAGACTGCTGATTGGTCACAGAGAACCTGAGCAGCTCTGTGTACAGACAGGAAATTGTAGTTGTTAATCTACCCATGTAAAAAGATTATTTATTTATTTTTTTTTTTCAGCAAATCTCCTCGTGAATCTCTATTAGTTACACTAGTATTGTTCATGTGAAGCAGCTATTTGGAGGTCTCACTGTCTTAGCAACTGATATATTTGGAATGAGCTGCCATCAGTGAGTGGAACTGCTGTAAATGCTCCCTGAGAACGTAACAGAAGAGTCTTCATGCTGATACAATTTGAAAGAACAACGAACAACGAACGGCCTGTGATGAAATTTCAACAGTCGGCCAACCAGTGGTGTGACTTCATTGCTCAGTCAGTGATGGACACTGAGGTTTGTAGGGCTGCGGTCCAGCCAATGAATACCCCAGGACAGAAACACAAACATTCCTCGTTAAACAAACAACCCAGCAATTAAACAAATTAATGAATTGATTAATTAAAATATGAGCTTAGAAATGCTCCAGGAAGTCTCAGGCAGTACCATCTTTCTTAGTTTCCATTTAGATCTCTATAGCACTTAGGATTTCATGAGAACCGGACAAAAATGTAATGGATTTAGGAACAGGTTTGCAATGGACAATGCTTACTTCATTTACAACAGTAATTGTTAGTTTGTTAGCATGACGCATCGAGGGTAATATCACTTAACAAGAAGAGGTGAGGGTTGGCAGAGACTTCCATATGGAGCTTTAGTGAGCAGCGGCATCAGTTATGGACTTTCTCCAATCAACTCTACGTCTACCAGTCTCTAAGTTTTTTGCAAGTGAGCTCGACAACAGTGTTAACATTCGCTATTATATTGCTGCAACGCTAGTTCAAACAAGTGAGGTATTTTTGCCACAGTTGGTCTTTCAATTCAATTTCAATTCCATTTTATTTGTATGTCGTCAAATTCTAGCAGATGTTATCTTAAGGTGCGTTACAGAAACACGACAAACATTGGCCGATATAATGGACCAAAATCTCCCTCAAGAGCGAGCAAGGTTTTGACAAGAAAAAAAACCTTTTAACAGGGCCAAAAACCTTGAGCAGAACCTGGTGCTGGGTGGGCGGCCATCTGCCAGAAGGATTGAGAGATAGACAGAGAGAGAGAGAGAGAGAGAGCGAGAGAGAGAGAGAGAGAGAGACAGAGAGAGGAGGGAGGAGCACATCACAGAACATAGTGGCTTAGTAATGATAGGACATCTAAAGACAACTAAAATAGATACTGTGAATGGGTGTTGAGCAGGATAATGGAGGGGGTTAATGGAATATGGAAATGTATGAATATGTATAGATATGGATATGTATTGCAATAGCAACATAATAGAATGCATAATAGAAACATCCAATACTGCAGAAAGTGCAGCCTTTAAAACTTTATCACAATAACTTACAGTAACTGACTTTCAGGAACTCTTAGATCTCAGTGGATGGTTAAGACAGAACTTAAGAATAATACTATTTTTAACGATTTTTAACTGGGTTTACCTTCTCTTGGAAGCCCTTACTGATACCTAGTTTCCCTCATCGTCACACAGGAACTCTGGTCTTTATCCTCTGTGCAATTGTCTCTCCTCACTAAACATGCTGATGGTGTAAATGGCCAAAAAGTTCATTTTGGGTCTCATCTCAACACGTGGTTCCAATTGTAGTTCCAATGAAACTTAAGTTCAGACAATTCAGTTTATGGGTTGTTCTGAGAAAAGCCTTCTTTCAAGCCAATCCTCCCAAGAACTTGTTGACATGGAGATGGAGATGGAGGTGGTATCTGACAGCTGATTTTGAAACCTTTTAGTGACTAACAGCAAGTATAAATACATAAATAAATAAATAAATAAACACAATTTCATGACAATTTCAATTTTATTTTAAAAATCATTTAGAAGTGCCAATAATTGTGAGCCCTATGTTTCAGAGAAAAAAAAAGTGGTTTAACTGATTAATTTGTATCAGAGTGACAGTAGTTTCCCTAGATATTAGAGAAGAAATCATTATGTGCATTGTTAATAATCACTTTTTCTCATTCTCACGGAGAGTGCAAAACATTTGTGATTGGGCTGTATATGTATACAGATACACTGAGGACATTTTAGTTTTAGCAGCTTTTTAAGGTTGGGGGACCTATACCACATTTTCAGCGGTAGACAGGTGTAAAACTGCCCTCAAATAAAGGATTAATTACACAATTGAACAATGAACTGAATTCAAACAATATGCAAAGTAAATAAAAATGTCCTTCGTGAAGGAAGAAACATCTATCAAGTCAGAGGTGAACAACACTGAGTGACTGATACCAACTGACTGATATTAAATAATAGGCCAGTAACTGCCTGATATATAATGTTGTATTGTGTTGTTGTGTCTAAATCCAGTAGAAAGATCTTGATTCATGTACCTAATAGTTTGCAGTAGTTTCTCCTCCAGCCTGGCAGGACCAGGAGGACGGGGAGTATGTGGCTGTCCCTCCCCAGGTAACCCTACCTGTCCCTGGGGAGCGAGCTCTCCTCCTCCCCTGCCCATGCACCACACACTACCTCCTCCATTAGCTGCAGCAATACTCCTCCAGCGCCGCTCCTGCCATTTGTTGGCCCTTTTGTTGTGATACCTACTTAAAATATCAAAGCGGACAGAGCCTTCAATGAAACATCTGAAAACTGAGAAACTCTGGTTTTATGTGTCAATGCAGCACAATCCAACACCCCCGCCCCCGTTCTGCATGTCATTCATACACTCTCACTCTCTCTCTCTCTCTCTCTCTCTCTCTCTCCCTCTATGTGACCCCAGCTTGCTCGCCCCGTGCAGGTATCCCCGGTTGCAAAAGGGAAAGGAGAGAGTAAAGCAGGCTTAGGGTGGGACATGAATGGTTGACATGGTTGGGACCAGAACAATAAGTGGAGCCAGAAAATCAAAGGCTCTAAATTCAGGGAACCAGGTCAAAGGCATAGCCATGCTGCTAGTGTGTGTGTGTGTGTGTGTGTGTGTGTGTCCTGGCCGGTCTTTGGTCGCAGAGAGCAGCTATGTGGACCAGATCTTCCTGACTACTTCCTCTCTGAGTGATTAGGCTGACCAGACACAGTCTAAACTGCCATGTGTGTATTTGTGTGTGTGTGGGGTGTGTGTGTGTGTGTATGCACGTGTGTGTGTGATTAGGGGGAAGACTATTTAAGACCTGAGGCTATTCACAGTGCCTGACATTAGTTTCAAAGTGCAGTTTGTCTGTGTGTGTGTGTGTGTGTGTGTGTGTGTGCCCCATCATCTCTGCCTCCCCCTCAAACTAAACTCCCTCTTTTCTTCCTTTGCCCTCCATGAATCTCTTCCTCTGCTCTCCCACTGGGCCACACAGAAGCAATTACCAAACCAACACACACAACCTGCATGCACGCACACACGCACGCACACACACACACACACACACACACACACACACACACACACACACACACACACACACACACACAGACACACACACACACACACACACACACACACACACACACACACACACACACAGCAAAACTTTGCTATGAATTCTTATTATCAAGTTAACTTCATTTTATTGGAACACAAACAGACCAAGGCACAAATTTGAGCCACACTCAAAAAAAAAAAAAAAAAAGAAAAAAAAAAACTCTGGCTAAAATGTAAAATAGGCTATAGAGTATAATTGCATTAAAAGTCCATACCAGTGATTTTGAATATTTGGTCCATTTACTTCAATTTATATTGCAACAAACCATTTTGCAAATCATGCAGGTGTACGAAAACATATCATCAAAAACCCTTGAGGTTTAAATTTGAATTCTTGATTGAAACAGCCACTTTATAACGTTTCTGTGGCTAACAAAGTCATAAACATTCATAAACCGTACAACTGATAATTGGCTGAGGAAAGCAAACGTTTCCAAGGGCACTATTTTCAGGCAGAGGGACTGTTTCCCTCCACCCAATGTCAAGTTATTAAACCCAACAGTGCTGCTGCTTTTAGGAAAACTAATGTGGAGGACTTCATTACAGTGACGAATACCGGTGTGAAGAAAGTTTGAAGTCTCTGAAAGTTAATTTTCATATTGTAGTGGAATGAAAGGAAACTAATGGCTGGAATGAAAGGGAGGAAAAATGATACTGGAGTTCTAAAATATGAGAGCTTGCTGTGGGAAAATATTAGGAGAAACATGAAGTTTATACAGAAGTTTTCTAGATATTGCACTAAACACGCACAATCACTGGTAGGTCAGATACTGAATATGTATTGAATGTATATTGCAATGTCTGCATTACATCATTTTGGAGGAATGTATGGATGTATTTGAAGGGGAGTAATACTGATTTGTAGAAATGTAACCCAAAACACAGAGAGATACTAGTGTAACCATGCAAAATCACTGATACGGTTCCTTAAATATCTGTACGTAACATACAATGTATTGAACGTACCTCGCTTCCTCCTTTGTTTGATGCATAAAAGCAGCAAACGAGGAAATCTTTTCTACATGTTTCTCTACTGCAACAGCTACATTAACTAGCTACCCAGGATAACTCACTTTTCAGATAGTACCAAAAGCACTGGGCTTTATAATATTAGCTACCGCCTCTATTTCCTATTGCTTTTTTCACTGGACTTCAGTTGAATGCTACTTAACCAGAAAAGCTGTCTGTTTTTTTGTCTCCACCCACTGAGGTTCACTTCAACCAATGACTTTATTTCTGCTTCCTTGAAATTTTTATATAATTACAACTCCAATCTGCTCATGAACTACGTGGCCTTTCATTTAGTGTTTGAGAACGATTTAGTTGAGGGTGTAAATATCCCATAAATAACAAATGTGGGACGAGCTGTATCTGCAGATCTCCACTTGATCTATGCTGATCAAGGGACCTGCATGCAGGTATTCACTTGGCTTGTTCACTGCTAATCTCTTCGTGTTATCCTGGCTTTGTTGCTGCGCATGCATATGTGTATGAGCACCCGTGCACGTGTGTGTGTGTGTGTGTGTGTGTGTGTGTGTGTGTGTGTGTTTGGAGTGGTCTGTCTGCCTATCTGTGATGTGGTTTCTCCTGGTCTATTAGAATGTGTTTCTGATGTCTGCAACATGACCTTCCTCCTCTTTTCTGTCTGGGTGGTGGTGGTGTGTGTGTGTGTGTGCGTGCGTGCATGTGTGTGTGTGTGTGTGTGTGTGAAATTGGTTTGTGTGAATGAGTATGTCCTCCTTGACAATTTCCTGTTCCAGTTTAGACCACATCTGACTCTTTTTTCCTTCCGAGTTGGAAAACTTGTTGCCTCTTTGAAACAGATTTACATGGAATATTCACATAAGTAGACTGTTATTACTGTTTCACTAATAAGGGTTTTTCAAGGCTGATACCAGCAATTATGGATTGAAGCTGCGGATAGTCAATATTTTCTGATGATATTTGAAATGTTTTTTTTTTTTTTTTTTTTTTCATGCTCCCCACAATTGCAGGTGTTCAGTGTTTCCTCTAGAATTTCTTTCTTTACAGGATGGAGAAGAATTTAGACCATGGGACACTTAAACTCTCCATTAAAATCCATTCAGAAAATTATTTAACAATATCGACTTGCCTGATTTATTGACCAGTCAATAAAATGGTAATATTTTGACTGGACGACACAAGGGTGCTTCAATATGTTTTTACTACTGTGACTAGTGAACAGTTTTAGTGTCCCATGACCTAAATGCAGTTTCTGAGGCTTATCCAACCTGACCACAATAAAGAATACTGTGTTCATGACACAGCAATTTAAAGATGCTGAATATGGACTAAAATATTGACAAGATATTGGTTGGATCTACTTCAGTTCAAGAGTACTGGTACTGGTATTGGCGAACAAGAACTCATACTGGTCAGACATTGATATGTAACCCCCACTGGACTCTGATAATCTGCAGAAGTGCCTGGTCGTATCAATGCTGGCACCTTCACCTGGAGACCTGATTGTCAGAGACAGCTGAGGGTATGGAAATGTGGACAGCAGGCGGAGATGTGTGAAATAGAGGAGATGGAGATGGAGATGGAGGGGGGAATGAGGGGCTGCCTCCAGTGGAGATGTCAGATATGGACTCTTCATCCCAGAGATCTGCTCTTGACACCGGGGTGAACAGTTGGATGGTCTTGGCTGGACTATCCAGGTGTCAGGGTGCTTTTGGGGTTCAGATTACTCTGAGGCTGTTGGTGGGTCGGGGGGTTGGACAAAACTGTCCAACAGAAATTATCTCTGTGTCCTCCTTCACCTCAAAGGTACACTATGTAACATTGGTTCAAAGGTGCAAATGTCAACTACACAGCACAGAGTTCACAGGTGCTGTTGATCAATACCATTCAATACACTGCAACACCTCTGTCCAGTTTCATGTTATATTATTTATTTTCATTTTTACCTCTAAATGTCTGGCATCATCATGTTCTAATGTCTTTCTGTTTTGTTTTATGTAACCACATGGCCACATTCATTTCTTCTCAGGGATAATAAAGTTTACCTTGACCTTGACCTGATGACTGCTGAGATTTTGACCACTAAAATTCACCAATTCAGGCTTCCCCATTGTTTTGTTTTGGGGAAAATCCTCCAAGTACCCCCTGCCCCATAGTAAAAGATAGTTAAATTACATGGTGTGCCTTTAAACAGTGTTCTTTCCACAGAACTTGAATGGATTAAAGCAAACTTTGCCTTTCAAATCAACATATTGGAGTGGTCGGAGATGCAGACATTTTAAATGTGTATCTTTGCTATGGTACCTGCCTTGCAGCATGTCACTGACCTGTGCAGGTGAGAGATTTTGCAGTGAGGACTAAAGCAGTGGAAAGGTTTTTATTTTTATTTTTATTTATTTATTTATTTATTTTTTGTTTCGGCCAGTGTCTATTAGCCTTTTGAAGTTAACAAACATTTTTCTTCCCCGCTACTCTACCATAGGTTTTAGCATTTTGTTATAATAAGTAAAGGTTAGGCTAGGTTTAATGGATTTACCAGCTAGGTTTGCTAATTTGCAGATGTTGAGTGGAGGAGCTGATCGAGGCAGTGCAGTCTTTGCCAGTGTATATTAACCTTGTCACTAATGTCAGATTTCAGTTCAGTTTTGACTGGTTAGACAGTTTTCTAACCGGTAACACACATGTTTAAATGTCTACAGTTCTTTTAGTACATTCTGCTTTCAGGCTACAGTTACAGCACAACATATCAGCACAGCTCTCAAGTAAGTGTGGCACACTTTATGCCGTTACTGACTTGTCACCACATAAAAGACAATAGTCTCCATTTTATTCATGCCAGCAAACTGTTCAATGTCCATTCTTCTCAAGTCAAGTTGTGTGATTCTTTCCTATAGTATAATTCTTGCTTCCTTGGTGTAGTTGTGGCACACTAATCAACATGGCAGATGATGGTTCATTTTGGGTCACTTTGACTTTGGCTATCATCTGATTGAACTAAAATCAGAATCAGATTCAGAATCAGAAATACTTTAACGATCCCCGAAAGGAAATTGGGTTGAAGTTGGTCAATTCTCAAGAGAAGAATTAAATTATAAGAAAATAGAAAGAAATACAAAATATTTAAAAAGTGTCTATATAAAAATGGAGCTTCATTTAGTTTGTGTGCATTTGAGCTGAAAAAAAAAAAAAAAAATCCAAAACGAGAGGACTAGACGACAAATTCGAAGGAGAGAAGGAGTATAGAGACCTGGGTGGCATGGGTTGACTCTACAGACATTTGGAAGTAAATTATAATGCCCAAAATAATGTAAATAAAGTCCAATTGAAATTGCTGACCTGACTGCTCACCCATGTTAACATTTATCTTTGTGACTCACTCTGCAACAGGGTGGCAAACAAAATCAAACATCAAACAAAATCTCACGCTGCCCAATCGACCCACTCAACCGTAACAAGCTTCAGTGATGGCCGAGTTGGGCCTGACACATGGGCGTTTTGCCTTAGGCCAACTCAAACACTTCTGGGTAAATTGGGTCCTGTGTCAGCATGCATGTCAATGTGCCCAACGTAAAACAAATAACTCAAAAGCGAAGACCGCATCACATCAAAATTTCAGAGTTATGGGGAAAATGCCAGAAGTTAATGTACAGTGACAGTAATGTAGGTGGTTGGTTACCCTTGTAGCTTTGAGGGGTATAAAGAAGTGCTTGGGGGTGTCAGGTCTTGTTCCGCTTTGTCTTTGAATCAAAGATGATAGAGGGAATTATTACAGCTGTGTTGGGTGTGAAAAAATTGTATGACTAATCTGTGTTATTTTACCAATTTAAAATAATGCACAAAGTTTCACGTTGTCCAGTAGTTCCAGCAGCAGCCAAAATTACTTAAACTGCTTGTCTTAGTTTAGGGACAATGCTTACTGTGCTAAAGTCAACTTGCTTATTAAACAAGTTGGTTAATTTACCTGAAGAGACTTTTTTTTGAGTGAGCCGGTTTAAATGAAAAGAAATCTTGTGTGGGGTCAAAGTTGTCCAGCAGTGCAACTGTCCATCCAATCAACCAATCAAAGCTCATAGCACACAGTTTATTTCCTTGAAGGGTCATGGAGTTTACCTCTCTGGTCAATGTGCGCTTTGTAGATCTGGAGAAGGCTTATGACTGTGTCCCTGAGGTGTCTTGTGGGGGATGTTGTGGGATTACAGGGTGCCATACTCCTCTGCTCTGAGCCTTCCTGTCCCTGCACAACCACAGTGAGTGCTATGTCCACACAGGCTGTGTTATGTCTCCAATTCTGTACATGATTTTGCTGGACAGGACAAAGTCAGGGATTCGAAAGTGTCCCGTACGAAGACCTCAAGGATGTTTGCCTGCTTTTTGCAGATGATGTGGTCCTGTTAGCTTCATCAAGCTACAGCATGCGTAAGAGCTATTTGCAGGATGTGCAAAGCAATTGGGATGAGGATCAACACCTCCAAGTCTGGGGCCATGGACTGGAAAAAGGTAGTTTGCCCCCACTGAGTTTGGAATGAGTTACTGCCCCAAGCAGAGGACTTCAAGTATCTTGAGGTCTTTCTTCACATTTGAAGGTAAACTGGAGCGGGAGATCAACAAGCCTCGCCTCCAAAATGAACTTCCTTCACAGGATGGCTGGGCTCACCCTGGATGCCTCCCTGTGGGGGTGTTCTGGGCCTGTCTGACTAGCAGAACACCCCGGGACAGGACCAAAAGACATTGGCTTAGAAGCACCTTGGGTTCCCCCAGGAGAATGTGGGAGGGCAAAGGACACCTGGGCTGCTGGTCTCAGACTGCTACCACTGCAACCTGGTCTCAGATAAGCTGCCCACAATCGATGGGTGATGGTTATCCACAGAGGTGAAACGAGATCAACTGGACAGTTTGTAGATTCCTGAAGGTGTTTCGCCTCTCATCCAAGAATGTATATGTGTGTATGTGTGTGTGTGTGTGTGTGTGTGTGTGTGTGATTCACATTATCTTCTTCCTCTGATTGTTTGATTGAAAGATTTAATGGTTGACTTTTAATGGTTGACTTGAATAGTTACTGTGCAATCAGTTAATGTCATTTAATTTTATGGTGTATTCTGCTGTTTTAGAGCATAATTAGCGATTCCTTTAAAATTAGTCATTTTGGATGGTAAGAAAAAAGTACAGTAAGATTTCACTGAAAATGTTAGTGACTGATGTGCACAAACACTATAAACTATCACAGCCCAAGAATCATACCACATCATATCACCAGACACAGGCTGCGCTTTGGGAACCATCACAGAAAACAGACAGTTCTTGATAATCTAAGCCACCTGACAAACTAATCATATTTTAGGTTAGCCTAAGCCACATCAAACATGACAGAAAAGAAGTAAGGTGGTGAATGTTACTGAAAGCCCTAAGCTGTGGTGTATTGCCATTTCCAAAAACAAACAAACAAAATCCTCAGCTATTGTTCATGGCAGAAGGAATCAACTGCCATTTGCTCAGCATAAGAGATGCAAGAAAACAAGGCCATACCAAAGTCATAAGTCATACATGTGTCGTGGCTGAATGGCAAAGCCCGTCAGCTTTTAATCTACGACCTCAAAACAATGAGTCAGCAATGAGGGAATCTTCCACAAAACAAGTTGCTCAGTGCAGACCCTCAGCCTTATGACACTGTCGCCATCACAGTTTGCACCGGCACCACAGACACCGTCAAAATGGGCAAGTGCCCTTTTTTCAAATACTTGATCGCAGTAAGAAAATCAAATGGATTTGTTTAGAGTTTCTTTTTCACTGAGTATATGTTTTGCACATATGTTTGCAAGGAATTATATAATCTCTACCATCTCTCCCTGCTACCATACCATCTTATAACACAAACACAACAACAACCATGTCATAGATTTTCTGGCAATTCGAGTATCTGTTCTACGCATACAGTATGTGATGTTTGCGCATGCTTTCAACGGTAACCAAAGAGCATCAAAGTAAAAAAAAAAAAAAAAAAAAAAAAAAAAAAAAAAAAGCAAAAATTCCAATATGTTTAAGATCAGTTTTATTTATTTATTTATTAAGTTTTGACTAACATATCAGTTTGCCAGTGCTGGCCTTTTGTTAAATGTCAGCTGTCAGCCAGTCAGTGTTATCTCTGATATGGTGGAGGTTAGTTTGACTGTTTATTAATAATGTACTTTATAAATTAATTGTTCAGTTTCTTCTATCAGTTCATTGGCATGATGGGTCGTCCCGCCTGAAGGAGCTGCTAACCCCAAAATAATTTCATTAGTTTGTTGGTGTCAGGATCCCTGTCTTGGACTCTTGACCTGCTCTGTGTGTCCCTCGTGTCTCTGCTCGGTTGCTCCTCCACACCTGCCCTGAGTCTAGGCTCATTGGTCCTGCCCAGCTCCTAGTGTCCTCACAGCCAATCAGCTCGCCTCGTGCTCTCCAGTCTCATCACCTGTGTGTTATTTACTCATTCGTTTCAGTCATATTTGAGTCCTGTTCTCAGTTTAGTCTTGTGGGTTCATTGTGCTCTCTTTGCCTGTTTGATTCCTGTTGTCCTGAGTACCTGTGGTCCTGTTTACCTGCCTGCATGCCTGCTGTCTCCTGCATTTGGAGCCTCCCTGCTTTGTTTCCTGTAACAGTTCGGTCTAAATGGTGTTTCAGATGCTTTTCCATCCAGACAAGAATACACTTCTGGTGGGGGAAATGAATGGTTGCATTTTTGTAATTGTTTTTTGAATAAAAACAAAGAAAATCTTGTAATGAAAAATACTGTTAGCTTACCAACCAAAATGTCTGGATAGATATGGGCCTTCAAATATCCAGACTGATCAATCCCTGGTTTTTAAATATGGCCCTATAAGATATGATCTAAAATTATTTTAGGTCCACCTCCTCTATTCGTCTTTATTGTCCCGTGAGAATAAACTGTTCTGTACGTAAGACCACTTGCCATTGAATGCTCCTGAATTTTAAGTGAAATGGAACGAACCCTGTTAGAATGAATGCAATGTTGCTTGGTGTTTCTTCTTCCAAAGCACTTCTGTTGAACCCTCAGTTTGCAAAACCAGCCACACCAGTTGATTTCAGTGCTTATATACTGTATGCATGTGTGTGTGTGTTTTAGTGGGTGTGGTGGCCCGTTTGAAGTCGTTGCTTGTTGCGTCTGTGTGTGGTGAGACGGATGGACAGACAGACAGACAGCGATGGATGGATAGACTGCGACAGGCCAAACAACAGGTGTGTCTTTTGAACGCAGCCCGCTGCCATACGAACTCCCTCTTTACCTTTAGCCCTGCTGATTCTTGTTTTCATCAGCAAAAGAAAAGACTTCTCCTCCTCCTCGTCGCCAACTGTCTTTCATCTGTGGGAGAGACAGACAGCCCTTCTCTCTCTCTCTCTCTCTCTCTCTCTCAGCCTGTGTTCCCCTCAGCTCCCTCTCTTCATCACCACTCTTGTGTTTTGACTTAGTTATGACTTCAGTTGGCGTCGTATATCCATTGTCTTAATTTTGCTTTTGGATCAAGAATAAAATTTTAGTGGAAAAGCTAATTACAGTTCCATGGTTTATGAATAGTGACAACTTTGTTAGCCACAGAAGCAGAACATGTGGGTGTTCAACCAAAAATTTGAATCTGAAAATCGAGGGATTTTGATTATATGGTGTGAAATCTTCAGCAGCCCCTGTATGGTTTGAAAAATGGTTGATTGCAATGTAAAACGTGGGTAAATTGTAGTAAACTGACCAAACATTCAAAATCACAGGGGTGGTCCTTTACACCTAGAACTGAGCGTCTCATAATATCAAAGTGGTATGAAGTTATTGTGTTCACACTTGGTTTTCATCTCAGGTGATCTGATCAGAGGTGAACAATCTTAAGTACAGAATGGGGTTCATTGCATCTTGGAAATTTCTTGTGACCCAATCACTCAAACCAACTTCGGAGATGGTCAAGGACTTATTGGGCCACTCTACATTTGAAGTTCAAACGCTAACGTGTCCTGATGCATCCGAGACATCATCGAAAGGACTGCCTCCTTGCTTTATGGAACAAAGGAGCGTTTAATATGTTGTGAAAAGTTTTTTGCTTTTTGGTGAGATGCTGGCATCTTCATCGGGTAATCCTGACACTAGAGTGGTTGTGCAGAATTGCCTCATGAATTGTGTAGAGATGGGGAATAAGATGGGTGGGGAAAGCATGAATATAGAAATGAGGAGGACGAAGAGACAGGAGGGAGTTGGAGCAAGTCCAACAGAGTTAAAGTAATAAAATAAAGAGGTAATACTGAAGGGCTTGAGGCCAATCACAAGTGGTCACTGGAGGCATATTTGAGATGCATGATAATTCCTGGTGTCAGTCGATGTGTTGACCGTCCACTTGTGATCACATCACAATTATTTGATTGGTTTCCCAAGTGATCAAGCCGCAAGTGTACAGATGAAACGCTGAACATTGCAGAGGGAAACAATTGTAAACAGGGCCCAGAGGTGCTTTGATATATGGGTGTTTAAAGGCCATTACATTGTAAACGCAGAATCGTACACAGCAGACTCTAAATCCTGAAGAATCAGAACATCACAGAATAATTTGTGCTGTAATGTTAACTCCATCAAAAATAAGCTTTTACTGAAAGTAGAGGAAAAACAGTTCAGAAATGTTCTTTCAAAGCCAAAATTAAGGACACATGTGTATATCAAACAGGATTTTGGCCCTGAATTATATGTTACGTCTCATTAATCTAGGAGCCAAAGATCTTCGGTCAAACAGTTGAGAGCTGGTGTTGTTCCTGTGGCGATTGAGGTTGGTCGATTTCAAAAATATTCCAGAGGAAAACAGATTGTGTGAGCTGGGTGAAGTGAAAAGTGAGTCCCATTTTCTTTTGTACTCTCCACGTCATGACAACCTATGAGAGTTGTTGTGCCATGAAATCCCCCGACAAAACCCTGAAATATTGTGTTGTTCACATGAGCAAACACTGAAATGGTTGTTGTAACTTTGATGAGTTAAAGTCTGCTAACATTATCGCAGAAGCCTGGAAAAGAAAGTACGATAGATGGTTTAATTAGTATTTACTTTGATTTGTCGTTAATATAAAGTAACCTTGTGTGATTTCCGAGTTCTGCCCTACTCGATAACAATCAGATCATTTGAAGATGACAGATGCTGTTTGTGTTGTTAGTCAGTGTATACACTGTACCCTGGTCCTGCTTTGTTTCAATCTGTGGAGTCTTGTAAGATATACAATTGTATGCATGACACAATAATAAAAATGACATTATCATTTGTCACATCATATGATCGTTTGTTTTGAAACTGCCAAAAGCCAATATTAAAGTCAGTTCAGTTTAAGGGCTTTTCATGGACAACCAGCCTGATTTCTAATAAGAGGTCAAACACGGCCTTAAATCTCTTAGCAACATTTCTATCTGTCTAAACCTATTAGAGATCAAAAGAAATGCTCTTTAAATGTGAGATGCTGCACTATTGTTTGTCTTTTTGTAGTCTTCTACAGCGTGATCACACAACACCTGATCAAAAACACTGGGGGACCACAAGGTTATACAGGTGTCCTTAGAAGTGTGCACTGTTCAAACCTACACACACAAACACACACATGCACGCACACGCACGTGCACATGCAAACACACACACACACACACACACACACACACACACACACAGCCTACTGCCTGCCTTCCTTCTTACATTTTGTGTGTATGAATGAAGGAAGGCAGGCAGTGTGTGCGCTCACCACTGGCTTTTTGATTTCTCTGATAGGAAATGTTTAACAGAACTATTCTTTTCCATATTTTTGTATGATTCATCCTGTTATTTTTTTATTATTATTTTTTTTAATATATATTTTATTTTTTGCATCTGATCTCATCTCTTGTCTGCTCAGCCATGGGTGAATCTCACTACTCATGCCAACCAGCCAGTTCTTCCTCTGTTTATTCTAAACAAACTGGAAACACATCACTTCCTGTGCACCAGGGGATTTTCCCCAGGAAAACCCGACACTGTGGGACCTGTTTTCAAGAATCCAGGCACAAGCTCAGGGCGCTCACTTTGGTATGACCAACAGATTTTTGGTATTGTCATCACTGGAGGTGCTGGCACAGCAGTGATGCATCTGTGTCATTGTGAACTATCAAGTAGGCAAACTGAACATACGTGTAGACTTTTGAAATGGTGAATTTTCATATAGATTGGTACAGAAAGCACAACAAAAATAAGTACAAAAATAAGTTTTGTTGGAAGTTCCAGGGCATTTTTGCATAAAAGAAAAGTGAAAACCAAAAAAAATGTGTCATCCCTGTTCACCTTGGTGAAATTATTCGTGAAAAAAAAAAAAAAAAAAGCCTTTTACGCACATGTTGTAACACGTAAGTGAATACCTGGGCATTCGGTCAGTTTAATAGTGCAATTTTAGGTGTATTTTCAATGCATGAGGGATTAAGTTTGCTTCCTGTACTTCAAGCTTTTATGACAATGTGAGTGATTTTTAGCTTTGTTTTGCATTGTGGTGGTTCCTATCTGGAAGTCATGGCTCGCCCTCCTTTACAGTGACAGCTGCGTCCCGGGTCTGAAGGCAGCTGAGGTGGTGCACATGACAGCCGGTGCAGAGTCCAGTGAGCAAAGCTACTGTGCCACCTAGCTTCAGCTCGGGAAATGCTGTTGTTTTTCGGGGCAGACAGACTTTACTTAGTGGTTCAATCAGCGGGTCTCCAGTGTCTTCCCCTGCTCAAACACTGCAGAGACAAAACACGGCGAGGAGCAGAGCTGCTGCTGCTATTTCTGCCCACTGTGTGCTTTTGAAAGGAAACCAACTGCGTCTCCATGTGTTTTTTTGCCTTTCCCCCGGCTGGGATTCCTCCAGAGCGCCGGCAGAAACACAGAGGCAGCGCAGCAAAAGAATGGAAGTGAGCAAAATTTGAGAAGGTCAACATGAAATGGGCTGGGAGTGGGTTTGAGCTGATCTGACACCAAACAGACTGAAATCCACTTTACTTACAAAATGGACTTCTTTCTTGCTGCATTGTCTCTTTCGTTCTTTCTTGCTGCATCCTCTATCTTTCTTTCTTTTTCTTTCTTTCTTTCTTTCTTTCTTTCTTTCTCTCCTTCCTTATATCTTATTTCTTAGATCTTATTTCCTCATATCTTATTTCTTTTTCTTTCTTTCTGTGCTCTTTCTCTGCATCTTCTTTCTTTCATTTTCTTCCTCCTTTTTCTTTCTTTCTTTCTTTCTTTCTTTCTTTCTTTCTTTCTTTCTTTCTCTGCATCCTTTCTTCTTTCTTCATCTGCATGTCTTTCTCAGTCTGTTAGTGAGAGGCGAAATTCCTCCAAAGTGACCACATTTTGAGCAGTCTTCAGTTCACCAGGAGGTTCATTTACCATGAACATTTTAACAGTTTAGGGCTCGGCGTTCAGAATAGAGTTAGGATTGGTTTAGGTGAGGCTTGGAATTTGTAACTGATGCTCTTCAGTTTTGTAATAAGACAAGGGAGTGACGAAGACCTGAGAGTGTGCCCAAAGCCAAGTTATGCCAACATGAGTCCAAGGTGCTCTGTGCGTGACCGATACAGGAATGCAACCTTTCACATGTCAGAGTGTCGTGAGGTAAAAAAAAAAGGACCCAGCCTCTTTTGTACAATGCTATGTTTTCTTAACATGCCAGTTTTTCTACACTTGTGTGCTCGTGTGTGTGTGTGTGTGTGTGTGAACACAGCGTAGCAACACTCATTCAGCAGGCGACACAATGCGAAGGTTCAAAGGCGCTACACCTGCAGCAAAGTTCAAAGCTCTTCCACCTGCCGTTGATCCGCCTGTAAGGAAATGGGAAGGCCGGGCTGAATGCCAAACCACAGGCGGGCGTGGAGCTCGGCAGCAGATGGATCTGTTTGGGTCTGCAGGAGCTTTGGTGGTGAAGTTCCTCTATTGTGAACACACACGAGTGATTCACACACACACACACACACACACACACATACAATGCGGCTCAGCTGTTTTCTGAGGTAGTGATGTAATCTGGGTCATCCTGGCTGTGCACCCAGAGAGCCAAAGTCCCATCCTCCACCAGCTCCTCCTCCTCCTCCTCAAAACTGATGCCGCACTGGATTTTGAGAAGATGCTCATGGTGAAGCTGCAAACTTTCCAAGAGCATGGCAATATTCTCTTTTAATATATATATATATATATTTTTTACCTCTGCTATGTGAGAATTGCTGTTTTTTCTCAGATATGAGATGAGGAGAAATGCATGACATATCCAAAAACAAACAAACAAACAATTGTGAGAAACCCTTGAGACCAGTGACCCTTGAACCAGTGAACAGGAAAATAAAAATGTTTAAAATTAAGTTTTAAATAACTAAAAATATCCTTATGACCAGTGGCTCAATCATTAGCAAAAACAAATTTAAAAATAGATGTCAAAATTACAAGAATGAAATTGCCACTTCATCAGTCCATAACTTCTTAAGTTAATCACTTAACATATTCTGTAATAATTATTAACAACCTATGTGCTATTACATTGTGAAAAATCCTCATTTACTGAATCCAATGTTTTCAGGTCACTTGTCATATGTTTTCAAAACTCTGTAATTGTGGAGAAACATGACATTTGTAATTTTTCACTGTTACTAAGAGACTTGAAAAACATATTAATCAAGTCCTTGATTACATTCAACACTCCAAATGACTTGAATTGAGCAAACAAATGCAAATTTGTGGGTTGCCTCAAACATTCATTGACTTGCTCTTGGTCAGAAGGCTTCAATTACAGTAACTTCTCACTTTCTGGTCAGAGGGGAAGAAAGATAGCAGTAAAAAGATTTGGGTTTTTATCAAATCAGAATAAAATCACGTATGCATGCGTATATAACATACACAGTGAAAGAGCACTGCATGGTTATGCAGTGCTCTTTTTGGGTGTCTGTGTTTTTGAGTTGTGTTTCTAGAGATCAGCATTACTCCCCCTCAAATATATACATGCATTTTTCCACAAAACATGCAAAACAGACAAAACATTTATTTTACGTTCCATATTTGACTTAATTAATTTTCTGAAGCCACTGAAGACGCTAGGTTCAACTGTGTAGAAGCCAAAATCTCTCAGGTCTTCAGAATCAAGTATAATTCACAACCAGTCATGAATCATTGTTTCCTTGCTAAGATTAACTCTGGAAGATGTGATTCTGCTGGAAATTGTGGCTGGGCAAAGTGAATGAGTAATTCTGTGAATGAGCATGACACTGATTGTGTAACTGCTCCAGTGAAGCTGAACACAGTGGTCGACCATTGAAGACCGCGGTTGTACTGGGAAACTCCCAGAGGCTCCCAGTACAACCCAAATTCCATTCCCATACATTTAAAGTGCATTCTAAATTACGTGCAGCGGGAATATATTTTGTCACAAATTATGTTTGTTTCAGACATATTACAAATACATTTCTAATCAACATACACCATATGGACAAAAATATTGGGCCACACCTCTTAATCACTGAATTCAGGTGTTTCATTCAGTCCCGTTGCCACAAGTGTATAAAATCCAGCAGCTAGCCATGCAGTCTGCCTTTCCCAACATCAGTGACAGAGCATCTGGTTCTAAAGAGCTCACTGAGTTCCAGCGTGCCACCGCTGCAACAAGTCAGCTGCTCAAGTTTCTTCCCTCCTAGATATTCCACCATCAGCTGGAAGTGGGATTATTGCAAAGTGGAAGCGTTTAGGAACCACAGCGACTCGGACACCAGGGGGCGGCACCACGTAAAGTTACAGAGCGGGGTCGCCGAGCGCCAAGGCTCATAGAGCGTAAAAGAGTCCGACGCTCTGCTAACTCAATAACTACAGAGCTCCAAACCTCCTCTGGCATCAGCATCAGCACAGAAACTGTGTGTCAGGAGCTTCATGGCATGAGTTTCCATGGCCGGGCAGCCGCATGCAAACCTTACATCACCGAGCACAACGCCAAATGCAGGATTGAGCGGTATAAAACTAGACCCTCTAGTCCAACATCAGTGTCTGACCTCACAAATGCTCTTCTGGATGAACGGGCCAAGACACACTCCAAAATCTGGTAGAAAGCCTCCCAGAAGAGTGGAAGCTGTTCTAGCTGCAAATGGACCAACTCCATATTAATGTCAATGGATTTAGAATGGGAGGTCAGAAAAGCTCCTGTAGGTGTAATGCGGAGGTGGTCCAGTACTTTCATCCATATAGTTTATCTTGGTTAAAGTTGGGAAAAGGCTAGGTGTAGTCATAATGACCACTCGGTTAAGGTTAGGATAAGGTTCAGGCTTAAAAAACACTCGGTTAAGATTAGAGAAAGGTTAGGGTTAGGCATAGAAACACTTGGTTAAGGTTTAAACAAGTGGTTAAGGTCGGTTTTGAGAAATAAAACAAAATGTCAAATTCATAAATGAGTTGGGAGCATGCACTCTCAGTCATCAGACATCATTGGAGCGTCCCAGTGATCCCATTGGATCATGCCTTTTTTTCATTGTAGAGACAATCCCCCTCCAGATCTGAATGAGCAGAACATAAATTAACACTGGCCTTGATGACAATGTATGCTGGCCAGGACTTTCACATCTTCCATCTCTCATCTCATGGCTCCATGCTGGTTATTTGCCAGACATAAGGAAAGAGAAAAATAGTGCGCCAGCAACACACATGCTGAACAAGCTTCCAGACTGCTTGAGGCTGCTCGCCACAATCCCTAAAAATTCAGTTTTGGCAACTGGTACATGCAATGCAATCTCAACATCTTAAAGCATTGAGAAGTTAACAGGGAGATAAATGGGATGTTTAGGTTTTAGAGGGTACAATAGCCTGTGGCTGTGCAGGGTACATAAATGTCAGCTATCCTCTGAGTCTGGTTGTATGTGCAGGGTAATTGTGAGAATTTTTCTTTTGGGTAGGGGGGAAGGGGGGTTGCAGAGCAGCGCCTGTGGTGGGATCCATGGTCTCCTCTGTAATGTTGTGGAGACGGTTGCATGCAACCGGGCTGAGCTGCAAAACTGTTGACATGTGCAAGAGAAAAGAGATTCACTGCTGATTTATAAAATGTGTTCACCCCCTTTCACACACACACACGCACACACACACACACACTCAGTGCAATACAACTCACAGATCCTACTTCTACCTGACGTTAAGATACATCCTGAGTGATTTCATTGTAATTTAAGAGCAAGAATGATTAAAATATGGGAGTTAATGCACCCAAAATGCATTAATGATCCAATCATCCAAAACAGGCGTGGTGGTAATGAGACATGCATTTGGCCTCTTTAATATCTATAAAGTGTAAAATACAATACAACTCCAAGACACTTTGGAGCTGCATAAATGGAAACAAATCCAAGTGGGAAAACACACAAAACAAAACAGGAAACTCGAAGAGCCACATACTTGTCGTGAGGGGCCTGGCAGGGAACAGGTGGATGAGGGGTTTACTGTCCATTCTACAGGATGTAAGCATTACCAGCTTTATATTTTCCAATGAGGGAAAGAGGAAATGGATTTCAAAAGGGTTTAACTCTTTGAAAGCCAAGCAAATTCATATGATTTCTTTCCAAAACATGGGAAAAAAGGGGATAGGCAAGTAAGCAAGACATGACCTGAATTTAAGCAAGAAATGAGCAAGGGCTTACAAGATTATTTACCAAAAACTCAGAAAAACTCAAATCAGAAAATTAGCTCACACAAAAAAAATAGTAAAACATCCCTGAAATATTAGTACTGTTTTA
Organism: Myripristis murdjan; assembly: GCF_902150065.1. Classification (NCBI taxonomy): domain Eukaryota; kingdom Metazoa; phylum Chordata; class Actinopteri; order Holocentriformes; family Holocentridae; genus Myripristis; species Myripristis murdjan. The sequence continues at coordinate 3,832,751 of NC_043982.1, forward strand.
TTACAAAAAATATCAAGAACAATAAAACTATCTATAATTGTTATAAATACAGTATATATCTCAAAATAAATTGCAAGAAAATTGCCACACAACAACCAAAAAATAACAAATTAATAAATAAAGTAATTAATACAATACAGTTTTCTGGTATTTTATTTTGGTAATCTTCTGGTCTTTTATTTTTTTCCCCCTGTAATTTGGTGGCAGCTCCACCAGTTTGACCAGCCTGGGAACACAACTTACCACTGGAGAGCAGAGGGCATCGCAGGGTGACACTCAGGCAGTAGATATCAAGCTTATTAGCTAACTCAGTTCAGGTTTGAGTCTTGCATAATGGTGTTTAATTAGAAGGGATTTTGGAAGGCTGACACCACTCTGTTTTTGTGCTGAAACTGCAGATAGAGGCTACTCAGTGGTGATATTTAATATCTTTAAATTTGCCTCCAAAAACAGCATTTTGACCACTAGAGACTAAAATTCTCCATTTCTTTATTTTATAAACCCAGTAATTAAAATTTTAATAATAATAGTAGTAATAAATGTAATGACATAATAATAAATTCTACAATAAATATGTAATCAAACAAATTTCATCATATCCGCCACACTATAGGTGGATAATAATGGACTGGATCCCATTTTTAAAGGGATTCTGAGTAATGTAATACCCTCATTGAACTCTATTGGCAAGCAATTGCAACCACATCGAATGAGCTTCCCTCCCCCAGCACAGGGCTCTGGACGAGGGAATTCCTCCTCATTTGAAGAATTTTTTTTTTTACGATCAGCTGTCCCGGCTTTGTCTTCATACATACCCCAAAGATAAATGGTCACTCATTTCAAGAAAGGAAAAAAAAAAATCAACTAAGTGATTCATCTCAATAAACGAAACAAAAAAAGCACTGAATGTCATAGACTGATGACGTAGAGTAGTGTGAGTGTATCAGAGTGGATCTGTTCTTTATTGAGCCCTGGAGGGGAGGAGTGTTGAAGCAGCAGCAAGTGACACGCAGCAAAGACTAGGTGCAGATGCAGCATCAGCTCTCATTGTAGCTGAAGTTCATGCCCCCCTGCACTTCAAAGAGGTACAACTTTTAGTGCAAAAACAAGCCCCCGCAAGCGAATGTTTCTTTGTCTTTTCTGTGTCTGATACCTCTCCCCTGTCCGCGATTGGTCCTGACGTCTCCAGTGAACACTTTAATTTTGGCTCATTTGCTACTTTCGCTTTTTGGATGCTTGTGCAAAGAGGATAACCAAAAATGCTAAAATTAAATATGAAAAAAATGATTGAGAAGGTAGCCACTGTAATGCACAAAAAGTGCTGCACCCTTAAAATATGCACCTTTCTCAACAATGCTAGTCTTGCACAAAAACACACAAATTCTTAAACAGCTGCAATACAAACTTTTTTACACATTAGGCTTCCCTCCTAAGTTTTCACAGTTTACGTTTTGCCTTTTTGGGAAACCTGTTTTCCACGGCTTGTGTGCTGCTTTCAGCCAATATTGACCCTGTCGTGGTGACAGATCAAAAAGGTGCACGGGCATAGTTTGCTGGTCTCTGCTGTGTAGTTGTGTTTCCGGCGTCAAGCTGGTTCTCAACAGGTGACTCGTGACTGTCCTGCGCCCCCTGAGCACGGTGGCATGAAAAGAGCTCCAGTTCTCACACAGTTTACTGCTCACAGTGTTCGAGGAGCGAGTGTCCACCGGGCTGGTCTTTTGTCATTTTTTCTTACATCTTCCAGAGTATCCTGGCAGAGTCAGGATAACCACATCATTCATTTAATGTGTTGTCAAAAAAAGATATGTGTATTGTGTATTTCTACAGTACACAACACTGTAGCCAGTCTTGAGCACAAGGGGTCAAGATTCTGACAAGAATGTAACAAATCCGGGTATATCAAAATATGTAACCAACAACAACGCAACCAGCAAAATGTGAGGCAGAACATATGAATGGGAAGTACTAGAAAAAGTACACAAAGAATTAAAAGCAGCAGCAGAATCGGACGTGAGGAAAAAAATATGCCTAATATTGTCCCCATCAGCTTAAAAAGCTCATAACTCAAATTTTGTTGATTTTTAAGGTCTATTTTCAGTTGAAGGATAACATTGTCCTTGACTGGTTGAGAAACCCATTCAAAAATAAATGAATGTATAGATTTTTTTTTTTTTTTTTTAACTGTTATTACTTTGAAAAGCTCAGCACAGTTTTCACTCCCCTGTGAACCTGAGGGCATATTAATGCTTTCTCATTCTACACTCAAAACCACAGACGGTTTTTACCATCAAGGCTCCAAAAATCATGGATCATGGAACAACCAACCAGAAGAACCCAGGCTAAAGGTAAATCCTTATCATCTTTTAAAATATCCAATATCCTCAATATAAATTGAATATTTATGGCATGTACCTCTTACCATTACCTAATCACATGTCACTTTATGGTATTAAGATAACATATAGGTGGAAAAATCAGTATTGATCCACTGAGCGTTGTTTACCTCATGCTGGATCTCTCTCTCTCTCTCTCTCTCTCTCTCACTGTGTGTGTGTGTGTGTGTGTGCGTGCGTGCGTGTGTGGCCTAGTGATCCTGGACTATTGAGTCAGTGGCTCTCTTGTTCCCCCCTAATTGATCAGCAGATGGCATTGACAAATGATGAATAGGTTGGACATGGTACACCCCTCACCCTCCAAACACAAACACACACACACACACACACACACACACACACACACACACACACACACAGTGGTGTCCCTCTTGGTGTCATCACTCTTGTCCAACAAGACTCCTAACACCCAAATGGCATGGGAGAGTGAGCGCATCAAACCACAGAAGAACAGCCCTCCTCGCTTCACTGAGAGAGAGAGAGAGAGAGAGAGAGAGAGAGAGAGAGAGAGAGAGAGAGAGAGAGAGAGAGAGGGACGACACAAAGACAAGAGCGAGAGAGAGAGAGAGCAACAGAGAGCGAGAGGGAGAGAGAGAGAGAGAGAGAGTGCAGAAGAAGGGGAGATTCCTCACATAGCTTCCCATTTTCATGCACGGCTGCCGTTGGAGGAAAGAAGGTATCCCCAGATATCCCATCCCTCCCTGTCCTTTCATGTGGGATTCAAAGGCAGCTCTTTCCTCTCTGGGCCTATTGAGATGCCACCACCTGTAACTGGATGCCAGGTTTTCTCTCTTTTGTCCTCACGCACACATACACACACACACACACACACACACACACACACACACACTATGGCTGTGGGATAACATGAATAAATGGAGGGAGTCAATGAGTGAATGAGCTCACATCGCTGTCTGAGACAATGCCCTCCTGAATAAAGCTGAAGAATGTGCAGAGATGTATTCATTGATTAGTTTAAATAAGAAATGATTCCTGTGGGGGGAGATTCATTCATTCAATCATTCACACATTTATTCATTCATAACGTTAAAGCTTGGAGGAACATCAAGAGTTTAGGCCCTCACTTTCCGTGTCGCTATGATTGCAATTACAAAAAGTCAGCGTAGGCAAAGGAGGAATACAATTATCTATTAAAATAGATAATTGCAAAAGCATTTTATTAAGGTTTGATAAAACAAATTGCTAAAAGTCAGTTAAAGAAGAAAAAAAAAAGTAAAACCAGACAGCAGGATGGGTTACAAAAAAAAAAATCCCAAGCAGATTTAGGCAGGTTAGTGAGAAAATTGGGTTGCTAGAGTAGCAAAAATGTCACTAAGATACAGTAAAGAAAGAATATTTAGGTTTAACCCTATAAAGCCATTTGTATCATATATGATACGCAGTTTCAATTCCATTTTTCGTTTTCAGTTCAATCAATACTTGACCAAAATGCTGTTGTATACCTTTGAACACTTCCCCTGTTCACCCTGGACCATACCATTGGCACTTCAAGTACATATCATATATCATACACCAGAAAGGTCGTGTAATAACATATTTTTTTATTTTTTATTTTTTATATATATATATATTTTGTTATAGGACTAAATAAATAATAAAAATTGGAATTTTCTGCCAATTCTTTCATAGTTCAGGCTTTATAGGGTTAAACATGGTGAACATGGTTAAACAAGGTTTAAACGTAACTCCTGAGAATTCCCTCATGTCAACAAATGTGTCATATTAAGGAGAAAAAACAAATGAAACATATGAAACCATATGAGCTTATAGCATTATGAGCGTGTGCATCTGCCAGCGGGTGTGTCCCCCGGCCCCCCGTCACACACAGGCACATGCACAATGATGAGCACATCGACCTCAGAATGATTTTTCCCTTTCAAGTTGTTTCATGTCATTATCAGAAGAGGCCAAGAGGCTTAAAGGTATTGAGAAATTCACACACACACATACACACAAAAAAGAAAAAAAAAAAAAAAAGAAAAAGATGTGGTTTTATTTGGACCACCTGTAGGATGGGGGTGGGGGCGGGCAACCCCAGGTTAAGAGGAACCATTGCCATGCTGCTTGTGGATCTAGACCTGTAGAAAGCTATTAGTGAGATGAAAAATGAGAGAAGATATTAAGGCCCAGCACACTGGATAGTAGTTGTAATATACTGTTTCTTATACGATACGCCACTAGCAGAAAATTTGAAGGGTCGGCGATGGCATTTATATTTCACCACGCCAATGGGTGTTATATATATTCATCCTGACATAAACTGTACAACTTGAAATTCACAAAAACAGAGAGTGGAGAGACTGCAGCACACTGTTTTTATGAGTTGCAAGTTTGCCTTGTCATTGTGTGTGTGTGTGTGTGTGTGTGTGTGTGTTTGGGTGGGGAGGGGGGGGTCAAACCTGAAAATTTGCAGGTAACGGAGTTCACCAAGATCGAACTTTTGATTAAAGTGAGGAGAGGAAATTTCTCAGCAGATGGATACGAATGGGCAGTTTTCCCCCCACCCTCACATGTGTTTGAATTGAAATTAATGGAATACATAAGACTGCCCCCTGACTTCTGGCTATGTTAGCTGCTGTGCAAATGTGATGCTTCAAGGACCACTTATGGTTTGCAAAAACTTGAGGAAAACTGTGAGGATGGTCAAGATGGGACTTTGGGAAAATTGCTATTCATTTTGATAATTATGGCTGCAAGAGAGTGCTTTACATAACCTGAAAGCTTGCATCCCATAGTACATATAACTGTGTATATTCATATACATATGTTATTACTTTTTTGAATGAACTTCTTAGCTTTTCCTACTAGTGTCTCTCAGTCTTGGCCACCTATAGTCTGTCTCACAGTCCCTGTGGGCAGCGTTTTAGTAATGAGGTGGCAAATTACTGTCTTCAGGCTTGATGGAGAGGTCCCCTGCTGACATCCTGACACACACACACACACACACACGTCACACACATGCACATGCGCACGCACGCACGCACACACACACATACACACACACACACACACACACACACACACACACACACGCACACACACACACCACTCCCCTCAGGGCTGTCCTCTACCCCCTGCCAACTGTAAAACAACAATGCTCCAAACTCTTTATTGATGAGACAGCAGAGGTTTTCACTGACTTGCCATTTCCCTCCAGCCGTTTGAAGAATTGTCCCTCTCCGTTTTCACAGGAGGGCTGATTGACATTTCTCTAGGACCACAGAAAAACCTTCCATTTAACCACAGTGGAAGAAAGGGCGGGGATGTGGAGGAGGTTGAGAGGGCATTCATCAATGTGTTTATGTGCTTTTGTAAAGACAACACACATCAATCACATCAGAGCACATCACATCACATCACATCAGTGGGCTATGGTGGATTAATATGCAGCTATATGTGGTGCCACAAGCAACCTTTAAAAATTTTAGATATAGCATGTTTGTGTGTCAGCATTTACATTTTTTATATAGGACAAAGCAAATGAAAACATTTATTACTCCAATTCCAGAAACATATTATTTGGATAATGGGTTTTTATATAGGCTGTGATGTGGAGTTAATGACTATGGTCATCCCAAAGCCAAAAGCATCATTTACTCTTCCATTTAAAAATAAATAAATAAATAAATAAATAAACTAAGGTTTTCAGATTTATTTATGTTAAGACTATATATTTGAGTATAGCATATATTCTTCATCACAGACACCAGGGATTGTTTACTTTCAGGTGATGTACAGTGGTAGCCATGAAGAAATATCACATATTCTGCATTTATCCTTCAGTTGTATTCAAATGATGTGGCTAGATCGAACAAGCATAAAAACTAACCCTTTAAAGTATTTGCCAAACCATTCTTTGCACCTTCTAGTGGCTGAGAAGGGAACAAAGAATGTCAGATTGTGGACAATAGTGCAACAGTATTCTAGTGAGTATGCTGTGAAATATTGGATGACTGCAATTACCAAATCCAACCCAGATGATTTGAACTTTTATTATTTATCTTAGTTGTTAAAAAACATTTTCTACACTAAAAACTGGAAACTTTTTTATGGGCTTAAGAAGAGTGTTCTCCTTCAGCCTCATACTAAACTGTCCAATTGGCTCACAAAACAGCTGCTAAATTATCACTATGTCCAAAAAAAAAAAAAAAAAGTCTGGGTAAAAGAAAAATGCTGCAAAAATTGGGCCAGCTCTGGTATTATAAAATATACTATGGATGTTGTATTTGTGAGAGACATGAGCCACATCTCCTCAGTTCAACAAGACCACTCACTAAACAGTTCACATTCAACAGGCCCTCTGATGTTCATGAGCACAACCCGTGAGCAAACTCCATGTATTGCGATGTGGTGTAAATCTCTATGATTCTGCATTCAGATTGAGGTTGACATCAAACCAGATGTTGATTATTTGATTTGATTATTTGATGCAATTTGCTGCATAACGCCCACAGACAAAACTTTTGCCAACTTTTACCTTCTGCCCATGCGGCAAGCAGATGTTGAATAGTCTGTCTCCTTTTTCCAACAGAGAAAAGCTAGTGATTATACATTATTTTGTACTTTATTCTTCTACGGACAAATTATGGTTGGGTTGCATGATTGAAATTCCCTGGGCTCCAGTTCATTGTCTTCACACACACTTTGGTAATTAGCTTATTCCCAGTGGTGGAAAGAGTATTGGACATTGCAACTCAGCAAGAACAAGAACAAGTATTGTTACTTTGCATATATTCTACTGAAGTAGAAGTACTCCTGTAAAGTCCTCCTGAGTTACTTTTTAGAAACACTAACTGTTTGGTGGATGCAACATTTTCCAAGAAATTCTAAATGGACAAAATACAAATTAGACTCTTGATTGGAAATGTGAAAATTACAGAAGTGCACAATACAAGGCCATATTACTCTTTTCATCTCGGCTGACTGACTGTTGACTGAGGAAGGCTCTATAAATTTGTAAATTTATGATGATCCAGTTTCTGTTGCTTATGGAGAGTAAGGATTTTGTACTCTATAATGGGTGGGATTTAAATTGTAGCTAAGTAGAATACTTAAGCAAAAATGCCCTTAAAGTCAGACTATGTGGTTTCATAGTTATGTTGTGGTAAAGAATGATGGATGCCGCTCAATTCTCTAAAGAATAGAACCAAAATACCTCAGGAGTTCAGAATAACACTTTTACCCCGTCATAACCCAAAATATAAGAGCATTTTGCTTAACTGTTTATGTTTTTGTGTCATCTGACATCAAAACTTCAGGTTCGAGACAGGCATTTAAAAGCGTTCCATTCATTGTATGGGTTGTTGGTCTTGGCATGAACCTGGGCGGTTTTATCCTTCCACTGTCTCATCCTTAACATTAGTAAACAAAGTGGTGTGCCCTGCCGTTTGGAGCTGCATAGTCTGCCTTTAAGTAAGAGTAAAATTATGGATTCAAAAAGTACAAGTACAATAAAAAGCTACTCAATTACAGTCTGAGATTGCCCGTGTTGGCCGCTTTCTGCAGATGCAATTCAGCAAACCGGTTGCTAACGACTGACGTGTCCACCCGCTGTGACATGGTGGTCAGTAGCTGTTGTAGCCAGTTGACAGCGCTATTGCAAATTCCAAGTCAATTTGTTGGTGAAAGGGGCCATAACAAATGCAAGACCTCAATGTTGCCAAAAAAACAGTGAAAAACATTTGAATGAACAATTCACTGAAGGCAGACCTCAAAAGCTCTATCCCTGCATCAGGGAGTTAGTTTCCATGGCTAGCCAGCTGTTAGCCTAGGCCCTAGGGTAACAACTGGCTTTTGCCAAACCCCACTGCGAGAATGCAGAAAACATCTTCCCCTCTCACAAATGCCTTCAGTGCACAACATTTCTCTTCTTTGAGTGTTTTTAATTTGATTGTTAGCCAGAGTTGGCTAATATACTGTAATATCACTGTCCCTGGCACAACTTAACATTTGTCCCACCCTTGTGGTTGATGGATGCCCAGCGGTACTGACTGGTGGAGCTTTTATTCAGCCATAATGTGAACACAGCAGTTGTCAATGTCTCCTGTTCTAATATTACCTACAAGATTTCCCTACACGGTCCTGTAAAGTGATTCTGATTGTGACCGGTGGGTACGTCACAAGTAAAGCAACACTTTCACCACATTGTCTTTCAACCAAGATGCATGACAAAGGCAGGGAAGAAGAAGAAATTCAACTGCAGTGGCAGCCACTGAATGTTCATAAAAACGCCTTAATTGGTACAAAAAACAACAACATGGCAGAAAGCCTTCTTCTGGTTTCTTTGACATAGTGGGTCGCAATAAAATGTGTCATGACTTTGAAACAAGACATCTTTGACAACAGGAGTGACACACATTGCAGAGGAAGCTAGGATTTATTTCTCATGAAGTGAATTTTGATTTTCTTTATTCTCCTCCGTCTGCAGACTGAGGGGAGTGTCCCGCTTTCCATGATGCAAGCAGCCATGCCCCCCCAGCGAGCATTCTCATGGGAAAACTAACACCTCTTACTTCTTTTTTCCTCCCTCTTCCCCTTCTTCCCCCTCCTTTTCCTCCTCCTCCAATAAAGAAGAGAGAGTAGTGGGGCCATAACGGTGGCAGGCAGGTTTGTTTGATCCCCATGCCGTGCTATCTTCTGTTTTCTCCATTCAGCCTATATAGACAGGGATCAGTGGAGTGGGCCGCCTGTCTGCCCAAAGGGACAAAAGTCCCACTGCTAATTGCTGCCACATCAAATGAAGAGGGACATCCCAAACAGGAGTCTTCAGATTGATGGAGAGAGAGAGGATGGGAGCGAGAGGGAGGGAGGGGAAAAAAAGAACACCAGTTTATTCTTCCATGCTGATCACTGTTCCTACTCTTATTGCACTTGCCTTTATCTCTTTAATCTACTCACACAGGTCTGATATTACCAAGGGACATCCAGTGATTACTAATAATTGTAGAATCTGGAGGTGATTTTAATGCCATTGTGAATTTCTGGTCCATAATATGTGCCCTATCCCAGGAGGCTGCTGCATCATTAACATGAGGCGACAACATGATGTTAGTTGCATGTGCATGGGGCTTTTTGTCAGCACATCTCTCACTTTGTTTTATTCCCCATTAAAGATTAGGTTACTGGAAGATAGTTGGAGACGGTTATCACACAGGAAAGACCTCTTCCCAGATTAGTTCTGCCCGTGCGAGTGCCTGCTATGTGATTGGGAAGCAGACAGTAGCTGACTGACTGGCTGACTGGCTGTTTGACTGGCTGCCCCTTCATTGTCCTTCAGCAACGAGGAAGATCAGTGGACCAGGACCTGGCAACAAAAGACTTGGAGCCACATCTCTGTGTGTGTATGTGTGTGTGCGCGCATGGGTTGGTGTGTGTCTGTGGCCGTCACGGCCCAGTGATATAAGTGTCTTGGGGCCCCGGCCGGGTCCCTGCACCACACAGAGAGACAGAAAGAGAGAAATAGCTGTCACTTCAGAGGGCCTTTTCAAAACCTGCATCACTTTAGAGCAAACAGGCCCTGAAAGTCACAGTCCATATACTCCTCCAAGCAGTCAAGTGGCTACTGCCCAGCTTCTGCATCAAATGATTTGTTTCTCAAGCCCCCACCACCCCAGCATCACCTGGCACTCCCTGCCAGCCCTTCCTTTTCTTAACCTGCATTCCTGTTTTCCAATTGTATCGTCTTTGTCTTGGGGAGAGGCTTTGTCAGGGGGGCATGGATGGCCGATGTGGCCGATGGTGCAGTTTCAAAGTGTTTTTTGATGTGGAGTCTCCACGCGACGTTGGATCTTGTTGTTGGAGGTCACAACCTGTTGGTGTTCCGGTGTGGCTGGAGCGAGATTCACATCTTGATCCGTGTCGGCGGGTCACACTAGGCCTTTGAAAGCGACAAGACAAACAGATCCATTGGATGCTGGCCCATCCATCAAGCACAGCTTAACACTGTATCAGCCAAGCATGCAGCCCTGTCACTCACAGGTAAGTAAGCTGTTGGCAGGAGGAGGAGGCAGGGGAGAGGGCGTGAGGAGGGCATGCTGTAGGACAGTTTGTGAGAGCATGTCCAAGTTACGTTTGTGGCACCTGTCCAACTGTTTAATCCTCCAAATGAAACCTTAAAAAATGTTTCACTGCTGAATTTATTTAATTTCAACTCAGTTGACTGGGGTCAAGGATCTTCCAGAGGCTGAACACACAGCTCACAGTGGCTGATGGTAGAAAACTGTACAAAGAAATTTACAGTGGCAGATAATAGAGGGCTGTGAAGTCAATATTCCACGGTTTAATTTCTGCTCTTATTTGCTGCTATTCTTTTAAAAAGTACAAAGGAGTTATCATTTAGCAGCATTCATGAAACCAAGGCTCTGTCTGCAAGCCAGCTGGTGAACCTTTGGTCAGCCTTAGTTTGGTTGCTTGAGTGACCCAAACAAGTGATTTTGGAGGTTTATCTTATTATCTAGTATAAACTTCACATTTCTGCTAATCTTTTCCCAAAGCAAGCAGTCATATTTTAGAACTATATTTTAGAACTCCAATATCGTTTTTCCTCCCTTTTATCCAGCCATTGGTTTCCATTCATTCCACTATGATATGAAAATGAACTTTTAGAGACTTCAAACTTTTCTCACACCAGTATTCATCACTGTAATAAAGTCGTCCACATTTGTTTTCCTAAAAGCAGCAGCACTGTTGTGTTTTAATGACCTTAAATTAGACGGAGTGAAACAGTCCCTCCGTCAAAAAATAGTCCCTGGGGAGACATTTGCTTTACACAGCCAATTATGAGGTCTGTGGTTTATGAACGATGGTCTCTCTGCACTGTCTTTCCTGTCTCTCTCCACTGTGCCTGTCTAATAAAGCAGAAATGCCCAAAAAACAATCTTCAAAAAAAAAAAAAAAAAAGCTAAAATATAAATAAATAAATAAATAAATAAATAAAACCTGCAGTTCTGTGATGACACAGAACATTCTCAGAAAACCTTACCGGAAAAGATTAAAACAACAACAACAACAACAAAAATATGATGGCCTATGCTGGGTGATTGATCTATGGCTCCAGCTAGACTTGAAAGTGAAACAGCAGATCGGTTCATAGGTTGTGACATTGCAGTGTGACGTCTGTTTGTCACTGAGATCCAAGTATCTGACCGCCAGCCGGCCGCCCGCTGACTCGCTAGGTGATATACAGTCTGACACCTCTCCAACAGAGCCGCTGTTTTCTCTTCCTCACAGCACCTTCTAAATTTAACCCCCTCACTAAATATCTGCCCTCCGCCACAGGCCCTCTCTCACAGTCAGGCCTGACAGCTCCACAGTCTCCAGCTCAATAAACAGGAATCAGGCATCTACACACTCCTTTTCATGCTATCTTTCTGCTGCAGTTTTTATTTACTTCCAGTTTTCAGTAACAAAAAAAAAAAAAAAATGTCAGAAAGCACATGAATATGGTCTTTCAAGATGTTAGTAGTATTTATTAACCCTTTAAAAGCTGCACTAAGTCACATGATTACTTTGAAAAAACACAGTGGAGAGAATTTTGGAATTTAAATTTGGTATTTAAATTTAATTACAAGAAAATGACCATAAAATCACCAAAATAAATAAATAAATAAAAGACACTGAGTGGCAATAAAACTATCGGAGAAAAAAAAAAAAAAAACCTGAAAATTATCCCTGAAAAAGAACAGAAAATCAGAAAAAAAGTTAAGAAAAAAAGTTAAAAAAAGGAAATTACCAGAAAATGTTAAGAAAATTAGTAAATAGATAGATAGACAGATAGATAGATAGATACATGCATACATACATACATATATAAATAAATAATAAAATAATAAATTTTAAAAATACACAAGTTAACATTGATTAATGATGTGCAAGTTGTCATTGCTCTTCAGTATGAGCTAATGTTGCTCTTAATTTATGATTCCATCCAAAAACACACAAATATAATGTAAGTATCAGCCAATGGCCACACAAACAAAATGAGGACTTGAACATTTATGTACCATATATGATATTCCAGTGTTGGCAAAACCACAGTGGAGACTCTGGAGAATATCCAGAGTCAATTTTGATCTGTTGTACAATAAGGATGAGCCATTTTTTGGTCTAATCGCACCTAGCCTATTCATAAAATGCGTTTCCAATACTGTTATGGTACATTCTCTCGACACTTAAGACTTCAGGAGCATGTTATTTATGATATTGATGAAATTTTATCGAATGTTGCCATTTCCAGTAAGCTTTCCAAAACTGATATATCTTAATTCACAAAATAAAAATACCTGGATGGAAACATTTACCTCCTGTCTTCTCTCCTTTTCTGTGTTCTAGGAAATCCCAAGACTGTTGTTTGTGCAGAGGAGGGATAATCAATCTCTCCGACTCTTGGAAGCATCTAGAATATCTGGAGGAGTCCTGGCATGCCAGTTGCCAACTCCAGTCATTCCAATACCTCATAGAGAGAAACCTGCCTCAAAGGATGACATCAATGCTGTGAAGACTCTCTCTTATCCTGTCTTTTCCTCTGCACTTAAATTCCTGTTTGGATGCTGAACCGACACTAAGTCCGAAGTCGTAAATAATATCTGAAGTCTTGTCTTTGTTCATTTGCACCATTAGCAGTTATGCCACTCCTTAGCTATGGCCATCGTAACCAAAAGCAAAAGTGTCACACTCAGTGATGTTTCACTGTCAGGCTCAGTGACTCTGTGATGTCGCCTTCATGTCAAATGGGAGATTAACACGCCACATCTCCAACGTGAAAATAACACAAACCAACAACATAAATCATACATTCCAGTATACATGGAAACACACTATCATGTCTGACATGACTTATTTATTTATTTAATGTGACAATGTGCCTCTGCTTGTCTCATATTTTTCTAGTATAATGTCAAAAGTTATTACAGGTTTGGTGAAATTTAATAATAACATAAACAAACCTTCATCCTGTTGTAAAGCTTTTGTGATTAAACCAAGAAACTAAACATGTTATATGTTGTTTTACCAGCATTTAGCCTTTATGAAGTACTTTTTCATATTTTAGCATGACAGCAGTCGAGTTTCTGCTCCTCTAAGTATGATGAGCATGCAGCTCTGCTATGGAGTTTTTTTTTTTTTTTTTTTTTTTTTTTTTACAAAATGTCATATGCAGCAAAGAAGTCAAAGTTAGAAAGGGACTATTTTTTCCAGGCGCATTAAAATTCTGCGTGTCTTGCCTCAGCTTTGTTGTGTGTGGTTATGATTGACAGCTCAGAGGGCAGAACACAAGTATAGTGGAGGTCAACAACTATCATTTAACAGCTCAAGAACCTCTTTAAGCTTTGAACTTTGAATGCAGACCACATTTGGTATTGGAGCACAGATTTTCAGAGATTATAATAGAGAAAAACAGTCATTTCAGCAAAACATGTGTGCCAGTGGAGAATTTACAAGACAGACTTACGTACACATAGTGACTTTCAAGTTTCACTGCACAGTTTCCCACATTATTTTGAACATGAATCAGAGAGAACTGGGATAAGTTAACCTGGACTTCTATTAGCTACCAAAGCATATTTTGGACAGAATTATGGAACTAATAGTGACTGCTGCTGATGTCAAAGTAGTGAAAATAGGTATGGATGAAGTTTGTACAGTATTTCCAGATAATGCAGCTCCATGTCAGCCTTCTCCAAAACACAAGCAAACAAGAGCTGGCTCTGTAGAGTCCCCAAAAGGACGAGCAAGCTGCTTCACACATCCGGTGACTGTCACCTGTATGTCACATGCATGCTCCTCACCTTAAAATCAAACTTAACATCAACGCAGCTGAGCCCAAATAAGCATGCTTTCTACGAGAGCCTGTCTCATGCAGGAGTCAGACCCCTCGTCACCAAGGACTCAGCCCAGGTCCCTGTTGTACCTTCAGTCGTCACCTGTACTGGAGCTCCTTCACAGAAAACCTCCTGACAATTCCCTTTCACCTCCTATCACCGAAAACCTCAAACCTGAAATCTCTAACATTTAGCTAAAGTTTCCTAACCTTTACCCTAAGCTTAACCCTAACCTTGACCTGATCCTAACCTTAACCAAGTGTTTTAGCTAACATTAGCTAACAGGCCAAGAAGCCTGGGAGGGAATCTTGAAGGTTCCTTCTCCTTCCAGTTTTTTTCTCTGTCCCTCCACCATCAGGACATTAATTTATTCATTAGCATTTAATATGGATAATTGAAAGAATGACATTTATATGGGATGTGTGGGGGGTGACTCTGAGTTTCTAATATGATGGCCCATGAAGAGTGTTTAGTGAATCAGACTCGGTCGCCGCCGCTGGATCTGATGGGCCAAATCACTCCCTGTCTGACCAGCTGTCTCATACTCATGGTGCACTTGATAATACTAATTTATATAATAATAGTAACCTAGTAAGAACAACGTTATTGGCCGTATATACATACATAAATACATACACACACACACACACACACACACACACACATATGTATGTGTGTATGTGTGTGTGTGTGTGTGTGTATGTATGTATATATATATATATATATATATATACAGTACAGGCCAAAAGTTTGGACACACCTTCTCATTCAATGCGTTTTCTTTATTTTCATGACTATTTACATTGTAGATTCTCACTGAAGGAATCAAAACTATGAATGAACACATGTGGAGTTATGTACTTAACAAAAAAAGGTGAAACTTGTCCTCAGAAGCAGAGGTGACTCTTGGTCTTCCTTTCCTGGGTCGGTCCTCATGTGTGCCAGTTTCGTTGTAGCGCCTGATGGTTTTTGCGACTCCACTTGGGGACACATTTAAAGTTTTTGCCATTTTCCGGACTGACTGACCTTCATTTCTTAAAGTAATGATGGCCACTCATTTTTCTTTAGTTAGCTGATTGGTTCTTGCCATAATATGAATTTTAACAGTTGTCCAATAGGGCTGTCGGCTGTGTAGTAACCTGACTTCTGCACAACACAACTGATGGTCCCAACCCCATTGATAAAGCAAGAAATTCCACTAATTAACCCTGATAAGGCACACCTGTGAAGTGAAAACCATTTCAGGTGACTACCTCTTGAAGCTCATGGAGAGAATGCCAAGAGTGTGCAAAGCAGTAATCAGAGCAAAGGGTGGCTATTTTGAAGAAACTAGAATAGAAAACATGTTTTCAGTTATTTCACCTTTTTTTGTTAAGTACATAACTCCACGTGTTCATTCATAGTTTTGATTCCTTCAGTGAGAATCTACAATGTAAATAGTCATGAAAATAAAGAAAATGCATTGAATGAGAAGGTGTGTCCAAACTTTTGGCCTGTACTGTATATATATATATATATATATATATATATATATATATATATATATATATATATATATATATTTTTTTTTTTTTTTTTCATTTTTTTCACACCTAGTTCCTTAACTTGCTCTTTGTTAACAATAATAGCCTCGGCTAATGCCACTGCATGGTGCTATATTCTATCTGAAAGCAGCCTCTGGCGTAGGGGAGGCTCCGGCAGTCGACAGTGCAGCAGCGTCTTCATGGACAGCTTGGCAGGCCAGCCGGGGCAGGCGGGGCGTACGACCACGTCCATGACTGAGTGAGTGAGAGAGCGGCTAACCACAATTTGCTAGGCATAGCCCACAGTGGCAGCACTGCACGCCGTGGGAAAAATAAGGCTTTCACTCAGCAGCTCTAAGACTGTTATGTTGATCACTGCATCGTCCATGTCCGCATCGCGATACATCACAGAATCGAGAAATGTCCACACCTCTAATGAGAGGCAGTATGGGAAGCCAGTCTGAGGCCACCTCTAGTCTGGCTCACGGCCTGCCTGCTGTCTGTCTGAGTGTGGGACGTCAATATGTCTGCTTCGAGTCATGCTTAGTATGGCTGCTTGTGTGTGTGTGTGTGTGTGTGTACAGAGCTGTCAGGCACATGATGGCAAAGCAGCCACGGGGCTTAGGGCCCAGCCTTCCTCAATGCTCATCTCCCACAACCAATCAGATTTAGTTTGGGTGTTGAAACCTTTTTAGACCAAATTCACTTGATTTCTGTCAACCTGGGAAAAAATGTCACAAGCAAATTAGCAAGAAATGACACGAAAAGTAGCCTGAAATTAGACAAAAGTAACCAGAAAAAGACCAGAAAATTTCCAATAAAAAAATTACAAGAAAACAATCTCAAAATTACAAAAACAAACAAACAAAAAAACAGTAAGAAATTAGAGGAAATTAATAGAAAAAAAACTTAACAGGTAATTACTAAACAGTTAGCAAAAATTATCGGAAAATTCAGAAGCAAAATAAATATAAAATTCTAATTATACTATAACTGTATATTTAAAGTTATATTACAAGAAAAACTACTAAAATGACCCACAATAGTACAATGACTAAATAAATAAATAAATATTTTTTAATTAAATAAATAAATAAAATCATCGAGAAAGTATAAGAAATAATAAAGTAAATTGCCAAGAGAGAGAGAGGGGCATCCCTCTCTCTCTCTCTCTCTCTCTCTCTCTGTGTGTGTGTGTGTGTGTGTGTGTGTGTGTGTGTGGCTGGCTGGCTGTCTTAAACGTTAACACTGTGTTTGGATATGCAGCAGATGTTCAGTAAAGTTCCTCTTGCCTCTCTGCTGTGTCTCCACAGATGATGTAACCCTCACCCCGGCCTTGTAGTCTAACCCTAACCCCAGCCCAAAGCCCCGCAACCATAATCCCAGCATCAACACCAGTTTCAAATCAAATTCCCCCATCACTGCGATGTTTTGGAGCTTGCGGCAGTAACAGGTTAATTTGACCCGGAGCGAGGAGTCAACACATGCTGATGTTGTCTAGCTCTGTCTGTCTGGGGAGAGTCATTACTCTCCTCCTCAAAAATGCCTCAAATACATATGCATTTGGTTAAGACACTCGTAAAAGTCTGGACAGCAGTTCTTTCCACATATACAAATTCCTTTTTCTTTCCATAGACACACACACACATGTCAGGCATTCGCCACGCCTGGACTGGCCATTGAACAATTTTGCCAAACTCCACATGAGATGACTCAATATGGGACTGCAGGACCATTTGTTTGAAATAAATCTATCTAGTGCTCATATTTTTCTGATAATCTGTTCTTATTATTGATAATAGCTTTTCTTTTGAAAGTCACATGTTGTTTGTGTACAAGGTATTTGTCAGTGTATAAATCATAATGCTGCTGCTGGTGACATGTGTGCACTTGTTGTTTTTATTGAAATTGAGATTGAGATTAAAATACTTACTTATTTTTTCGATGTAATTAAATTAAAAATGAATGAGGACATTCCTATTTTAAAGCAACCTTTGTACAATAAAGCTGCATTCACTAAAAGTAGAATGTGCCCCATATGGAATTAACCACAATACCATTATGTAGAATATGGATGTAATTTAAAGCAAAGTCTGCATGGGAAAAGCAGGGAGGGAATGAAAAAAAAAAAAAAAAAAAACAGCAAAGCCAAACATTAAAAAACATGAATGTGACCTTTATTTGGGTTTTGACAGACTGGATGCATTCACTGTCTTCAGTGGCTGTGGTGGCTTTACTAACGCAGGACACCTCAGCCTCTGTTTGCTTGTCAGGACAGACAGCTCATCAAGGTGGATGGCAAGTGCTGATGCACAAAATGTTGGGAAAAACAGTAAACTTTGCAGAAAAAGAGGAAAAGATGCGTAATAGAGATTTCACCAAGGTGCAATGCATTTCTAAATCTGTAAAGCTGCAAGAGAAGAGGAAGAACACTTTGTCTTAAGAGACTTCAAACTTTCTTCACACCACTATTCCATCACCATAATAAAGACGTCCACGTTAGTTTTCCTAAAAGCAGCAGCACTGTTGTGTTTTGATGACTTGAAATTGCATGCAGTGAAACAGTGTCTCCACTGGGGAAAAGTCCCTGAGGAAACAAGTGATCAGTTCAGCAGTTTATGAATGGTGAGGACTTTGTTAGCCACAGAAGTAGAACATTATCAGGAGAATGTTTCAACTAAAAATTCAAATTTGAAAGTAGAGGGATTTTATGTATTTGTGAAATCCCTGCATGATTAGCAAAATGGTTTGTTGCGATGTAAAATGTGGGTAAATTGTAGTAAATGGACCAAACATTTGAAATCATTGATAAGGCGCTTTTAAAATGCCTGGCAGAGTAAGGCTGAGTGTTTTAACGTGTGAGGGTCAGACACAGTGCTCTTGAGTGTGCAGACTACTTTGTTTTTCTAACAAGCTGTGCTGCTGCTCTTCTGGAGGATTTGGCCTAATTGGTGCTGTATTCTACAGAGGAGGACCAATAATAAGGATAGACACACACACACACAAACACACACACACACACAGAGGGAGAGAAAGAGAGAGAGAGCATACATCCCTGCACACAGGCAATGCAAAATAAACAATTGGTGGAAAAAGACACACACACACAAAAATGACCATTATTGGTTTTGACTGAAGCTCCTGCTTGTTCTCTCAGAATTATTGCGCTGCTCGTTACACCTGACCGTCCTCATCAGATCTCATCATTTTCATCTCATCTGGAGTCTCATCTAATGAGGGTCAGTCTCACATACCGGCTCACCCCTATCTGACCCCTGACCCCCGCCTTCCCATTTTCATCAGCCACTGTCCCCGAAGGCTTGAGCCTCTCTCCCCTCCCCTCTACCACTGACCTTATATGTTCATACAGAACACACACACACAAAAAAAAAAAAAAAAAATGTGAATTCATATAATGTGATGTATGCAACTTTGCTCAAGGCAGTGCAAAATGGTGTGAAGGGGTGTGTGATCCAGTGGATTTTTTTTTTTTTTTTTTTCAATTTGGTTGGGAAATTCAGAAATCACTTTCAAGCAGGACTTTACTCAGATGCCTGTACGTTTCATCCTGTGTGTTGTGTTTATGGCAGGACATTTTTGCAGGGCATATTTGTGACCAAAAGCATACAGCAAGCACATTTGCAATAATACAAAGATTCCCCTAAGAAATCTATGGAAGTATGATGCATTCCAATCTCTTATCTCCAAGTTCTGACACAATTATCTCATTAATTCAGTATAAAAAAAAAACAGCAGATTTTTTGCTAGAAAATGCTATTATTTTTCTCAAGAGAATGCATTATGCTTTTATGGATTAAATGCAGCATAATGGAATAAAAATATAAAACTGAACCTACATTGTTTCATGAACAAAGATGTCAACCCAAACCTCTAATCATGATGGCTGTGTCATTTGGGTGCTTGCTGTTGGGGCTGTTGGTTCCATCACACCTGCTGCGTGTCACCTTCTCCATCTCACTGCGTATTTTTCAAGTCAAGTGATCAAATTCATGCAAATGAAGCACACGGCACACATGATACAGCACCACTTTCATGCCGCCTGAGCGACTGTTTTTGATCTTCTGAAATGGCCGAGACAAAGTTAAAGTTGTAGTGAGTCCAGCAGAGCCTGATATTTCTGTTGGGGTGGCAGTGGGGTGGGGGGTTGGAGCGAGGGGGTGGAGGTGTGGGTAGGGGGATTTGGCAGCGGGGGTCACAGGAAGGGTGGAGGTGAGGATTAGGGGGCAACAATGAGTTAAAGGTTCCCCTCCAGACCACATGGAGGCCGAAACATCCCCCCGGTGTCCATAATTTTTCTGGAATAATTGAGTGTGTGTGTGTGTGTGTGTGTGTGTGTGTGTGTGTGCAGCAGGGTCTCAGGCCTCAGTCTCTGCTAGTTGTAGGTGA
Organism: Myripristis murdjan; assembly: GCF_902150065.1. Lineage (NCBI taxonomy): Eukaryota > Metazoa > Chordata > Actinopteri > Holocentriformes > Holocentridae > Myripristis > Myripristis murdjan. Next base: position 3,852,911 of record NC_043982.1, read on the forward strand.
AGGGGCTCTCCAGAGAGAGTGGAGGACCCTCGCTGTCAGGCAGGAATCTGAAGAGACCTCCCAGTAGCCCTCACTGGTGAGACCCTGCAGTCCAGTTTATTCACAGCCCTCGGGAACGGAGGCCGTTTGGCAGAGGGAAATGTTCACAATATTTTGTTGCAATGCCGAAAAGTTGGGGAGGTATGCCACCAACATGTTCAAATGGCTACCAAACCATTTCGCTGCTATGCTCATAATTCCAGTAATAGTGACACAGGGTAAGAGTCACTGGCAGTATGATGTGATGCAATCCCGTGTAATAAAACACAATGCCTTGTTTGTTCTGGAAGATGTTCAGTTTGCAAGGCCAGGGCGGAAATGTGCACATCATAAAGGCCAAAGTTTAACTAGTAAAATATTGCAATTGGAATATTGAAGTTTAACACGGAAAACTGTCATTAAAACAAATCTATTAATATAAATATACATATATCTATATCTATATCTATAGAGATCCATATATCCATATCTACAGAGTGAGAGAGATGTGTGCGTGTGTGTGTGTGTTTCTGTGTTATTGTGTGTGTATGTGTGTGTGTATGCATATAAAGCCTTACAATGGAAGACAAGAAGCAGAAGTCAGTGTGCTCCTCTTTTTCTGTGGTGGTGATGCTGGTAGTGGAAATGGATGACGGTGTAATGAGAAAGTGATAAAAGAGTAAATATGACAAGTAAATAAGTAAACACGATGATGACATGACCAATGACTTTTGATTTCATAACTTCAGTTGACTGACGGTATCGGAACACACTGTCCGTCTGGGGCCAGGAGGAGTCACAAATGACAGTGCACTGCCATCTAGTGATGGAAACATAGGTCTACAAGTACATTGAGCTATATTCAGATATTATGAACACTGGAACTCATCTGTGACTGATCAGTTCCATAAAATAATAACATTTTGACTTATTTTGGTATGTCAGTGTTACCTAAGTAACATGCTGACACACCTCATATTATTTCTCTTTTGACCAACATTAAAATAAAAGAAAGAAAGAAAGAAAGAAAGAAAGAAAGAAAGAAAGAAAGAAAGAAAGAAAGAAAGAAAACCATTCTTGAAAACAAATTGTTTCTCTCTCTTAATTTTTTCTAAAAAGGTGGAAAGGTGCTATACAAATAAAGTTTATTATTATTTCTATTTCTTGAAAATGGCTAAAGATGTTTCTGTATTTGCAAAAGAGTGACCAAAGCTCATAATTATAACCGTAGTCAGATCAAATTAATTTCCATGCTTATTTGATATTTTATATGTGCTCACCCTAAATCTTAAATGACATGTTATCATAACATGTAAAATGTGAAACAAGAGCTGTGAGATGAGGTGAATGACTTTTTTGTAAACAAGCAGCTGATTTAAAAAAAAAAAAAAAATGGACATACAAAACATATCTACTTAAAAAAAAGAACGAAAGTTCTCATCTCAAAGTTTCTTCACCCCGACTCTTCACAAATAAACACTCATGCCATCAAATTAGAACGTGCGAGTTTATTCTCGGACTTGATAGTTCAGCGCATTTTGTAACCCTTTCCAGCAGCTTCCAAACACAGCTGCTGAGATATGCCCACGTGCTCTGTGTTTGCCAGTGTGTGTGTGTATGAGAGGTGTGCACGTGCATACGCAGGTGCATCAAATGCATGCTTACATCCACCTGTGTGTGTGAGCATGGAGGAGTAAATAACATCCCTGCATATTATCAGTAGCATGAGTAAGTGTTTTATCAGCAGAACTCAGTAACCTCAGAAGACATGATTCCCTCTTTTCATGTGCACAAACCAGGCAAAGAGAACAATCCTGCTTGTGTTTGCTTCGCCTATCACAACCATGCCGTTCACCTCGTGCTGGGCAGGGGAGCTTTGAGGTGTATGATATGCCGTTTCACATCCTATCATTGTTTAGCATGTGTGTGTGTAAAACCATATGACTGATTCTTTTGAAGTTATCCGCTTGCTCTGACTATCAGCTCTCTGATAACCCTTGACCTCTGTGACATATGCAGAGGTTACTATGGTTCAGCTTCAGCCTGGCTATGTCAGGATATATGGCAGGGTTACATGTGTGACCTACATTACAAAGCACAACAAGGGCAACATGAAGCACACTAAATCTAAGATCAAACACCAGTGGTCTTCTGTGGCTTTTTTAAATGGCAATATCCTTGTGCATTCCTTGAGCAAAAATATTCAATATTAGACTGATAATCAGGCATATCACATTATTTCAAGAATACATCAGGTTTTTGGAAAACTGCCCCATTTGTCAGCGCAGCACTTAAGTAATGAGAACAGAGCCATTAATCAAGTGCCCTTGGATATTTCAAGATCACTTGAAATTTGTCTTAATGTCAAAATAGAAATGTCACATGTGCTACGAAATCAAAACGTCAAAATGTCACAACAACAGAAAGTAGAAAAAAGCCCTTGGTAGACCAAAAGTTAATCATGCCCCCTGCCACTCCGTTGGCAGAGGTAAAAAGCTGTAAGACATCACTTATATACAGTATATACACATGTTCCTTAAATCATTACTCATTTGTTGCTGGCCAGATTAGCTGTTATAACATTTGCTCATAAATTTGTCAATCTAATTTGTTTTCAAGCAGCATGTGAGCACGAAAATAGACGCCAGTATCCAGTATCCAAATGTCTCCAGTAGACTGTTGTTCCATGCAAACACTATAGCATATATTATATAGGCTAAAAATAGGCCCCATGCTTAGGGCTGTAACTATGCTCAAAATTTTAGTGAGGTCCAAACTGTAAAAATGGGACATAGGCTGTTTAACAGTGAGATGCATTAGTTACTGTAGCAGAAAGCTACCTAGAAAAGCAGATCTATGTTGATTTACTAAGCAAACATAAACACCCTCATTTCATTAATGTAAAGTGACGTGACGTTAGCATGTGTCCTATTTCAAATGATGCTATCTCAGTAAAGGCATATCTTGTTTGCTGGTTAACTACAGACGTGATAATTTACATGCAGGAACCTATTTCTGTCACAAACCATAATAACACCTGACCTGCTTAACTTAATGCATAGAAACCAACATCTGGTACAGTACAAATATGGCTCTGAGGCCAGCTGATATACAGTTTCTGACAAGATTATTTTTGGTTGTTTCTGTCTTGCTTCATCAGCATCTTTGATGAGTTTGCTCTTCTCAGATGGAAGTCTGAAAAATCCTTTCTCCTCTCTATACTGTTATCCAGCACCGCCAAACACAAGATTTCACCATTTTTCTCAAGTTGAAACCTTATTTCAGCCATTGCTTGTTCTTTCACCCCGATTTGCTCCGTACCACTGATCTTATACTGTGTGTATGTGACACAGAGGTGTTCTACCTGTTAACAGGCATTATCTATTTTACATATGCACAGCCACCACACTGAATATTATGATTTGGGCACTTGCATTTACTCAGGTCTGGCCCTCATGTCATGTGTAGGCAGGCAAGTGGACCCAAATGCAGGAGCAGAGGCAGGTTGCAATGAAGAATACATGGATTTATTGACAAATGCTAAAAGCAAGGACACTAAGAACATGAGGAAACAGGCATGACGAGCACAATGACTGGATGGAGAACGAAAGGCAAGGCTTAGGTCTTGTTCTGACTGCAAGCAAATCAGATGTTTAAGACAGACAGCCTACACTGTTATCTGCAAGTGCTTACATCAGATTTGTGTTTCCAGACATCGCCATCCTATCTAACGACATAGCAGCATAATGTCAATAACTATGTATGCTGGTAATGCGGCTTTCCTGCGTGGAGGTATGAGAAATGTACAGAAGCCTCCCCCCAAACTGCCACTTCACTTCACTTTCGCCTATCACCCCTGCTGGGGCTTAAGCCGTCAACAAGGGTCCTCCAGGCATCCCGGTCCTGAGCCAACTTCTCCAACTGTCCCCAGGTGTAGCCCGTCCTCTTGGCATCTGCCTCCACATGTCGGCGCTAGGTGTTCTGTGGTTGTCCTCTCTTTCTTTTCCCTTGGGGGTTACACTTGAGGGATTGTCTTGTTATGTTTGAGGCTGGTTTCTGGAGAGTGTGGCCTATCCATCTCCAACGTCGCTGTATGATTTGCTCCTCTGCTGGTTGCTGCTTGTTTGTTACTGATGGTATTGGGCCAGCGGATCATAAGGATTCTTCAGAGACAGGTGTTGATGAATGTTTGAATTTTGTTTACTGTGCTTACTGTGGTCCGCCATGTTTCTGCACCGTAGAGCAGGACAGACTTCACATTGGTGTTAAATATTCTGATCTTAGTTGTGAAGGCCAGGTCCTTTGAGCTCCAGATGTTCCTTAGTTGGAGAAAGGGTACTCTGGCCTTGTCGATCCTGATTCTCACATCCACATCTGTCTCCCCCCACTTGTTGATGATGCTGCCCAGATAGGTAAACTCTTTGTCCTCTTCCAGTGCATCACCGTCAAGCTCGATGGGTGATGTGCTGGCAGTGTTGACTTTGAAGACCTTGCTCTTCCCCCTGTGGATGTTAAGGCCAAGGCAAGCTGGGTTATCTGCAATGGTGATGGTCTTTTCTTGCATCTGCTGCTGGGTGTGGGAGAGAAGGGCAAGGTCGTAAGCAAAGTCAAGTTCATCAAGCTGTGTCCACATGGTCCACTGTATGCCATTGTGTTTGTCAATTGTGGATTGCTTCATGATCCAGTCCATTGCCAGCAGGAACAGGAATGGTGACAGCAGGCATTCCTGCCTCACTCCTGTCCATACCTCAATGGCGTCGGTGAGTTGGCCTTCGTAGATCACCCTGCATGTCATCCCCTCATAAGATTGTCTCCCCTCATAAAAGTGTCTCCCCTCATAAGACTGTCTCTTATGAGGGGATGCAGACACCGTAGTGTCTGAGCAGCCTCCACAGGGTCTCTCTGTCTGTGCTGTCAAAGGCTTTCTCATAATCAATAAAGTTGATATACAGAGGTGAGTTCCATTCCAGGGACTGCTCTAGGATGATGCGCAGCGTGGCAATTTGGTCAATGCAAGATCCATCCTTGCGAAAGCCAGCTTGTTGGTCTCTGAGCTGGGGATCAACAGCGTCCTCCACCCTGTCCAGTAAAATCCGATTGAAGACTTTACCTGGAATGGAAAGTAGTGTGATGCCTCTGTAGTTATTGCAGATGGTTAAGTCGCCATTTTTTTGGAATCTTAATGAGAAGGCCCTCTTTCCATTCTGATGGGATGTGCTCCTCCTCCCATATCTTCTTAAAAAGAGGGTGAAGAATCTCCTCCATGGTCTCCAGGTCCTCCTTCAGTGCCTCTGCCGGAACACCATCAGGGCCTGGCGCCTTGCTACTTCTGAGCCGTTTTATAGCTTTGTGGATCTCCTCCTTTGTCTCCTCCATTTCTTTTCTGTCCATCCTTGGTGGTGATTGGCTTTCCTTCTTTATCTTTCACAGGTCTTTCTGATCTGCCTGCTTTTCCTGAAAGCTTTTTAGTGGTGACGTACAGGTCCTTCCAGTTTCTGTGTCTGGCTGCTTCTTCAACTTCTGAGCAACCAACAGATGGTGGTCCGATGCCACATTGGCTCCTCTTCTGGCGCATACGTCGTGTAGGGTCCTCCTGAACTTCTTGGAGATGCAGATGTGGTCCATTTGATTTTCGGTGGAGAGGTCTGGTGATACCCAGGTAGCTTTATGTATCTTCTTGTGCGGAGATACACTTCCATCTATGACCAGGTTGTTGGTGCCACATGGGTCTATGAATCTCTCCCCGTTTTCATTTATCTCTCCAAGACCTTGCTGCCCCATTATCTGCTCGTATCTTCTGTTGTCCCTTCCAATTTTGCGTTGAAGTCGTAACGATGTTGATATCTCTTGCAGAGTAGTTCTGGATGATGGTTTGTAATCTGTTGTAGAACTGCTCCTTTCTCTCTTCATCCCCGTTGTTGGTAGGGGCATAGCACTAGATGATGTTGATGTTTATTCTTCTGTTCTTGGTTCTGAATGAAGCTGTAATTGTCCTCGAACCATGAGCTTCCCATCCTGTGAGTGCTCTCTGTGCTACCTTTGACAACATCAGAGCCACTCCCTGGGTATGATGTGTATTTTCTTCTTCAAGTACAGCATCCCGAGTACAGCAGCAGCTCTCCTGTGTTAAGTCTCCTCTGTCCTGATCCAGTCCATCTTGATTCACTGATTCCGAGTACAGCCAGATTGTATTTCTTCATTTCAGCAGCCACTTGTGCAGTCTTTCCAGCCTCGTACATTGTTCTTACATTCCATGTTCCAATGGTGGTGATGGCCCTGGTTGAGAGGATGATATTCGGCAGGATAGCTTCCAAATGCTTCCTGGTTTCACTACCCTTTGTCATGTGTCTTCTCGACGAAGGTCCTTGGTTCTTGGTTTTTCCTTGTCAGCGTATCTGTAACGGCTATGTTTTTACAGGGTGGGGTTGTTGGCCCCACGCCCAACCCGCACATAGACGGGAGTGTTTTGGAGTTGATTTGTTAGTCCCCTACCCTCACCTATTTGTCTTCCAGGCAATGGATTACAGCCTTATACCACGTGAGGCCAGACAGGCTTTGGGTCGAGTACAAGCTGTCCTGGCACGTCAAGCCCAACCAACTCCAGCTACTGTGTAAAGAAAGCTGCAAAGCAAACCTTATTAGCACCACGAGACAGCCCAAACTGCCAACAGATGGTTTATTTCAGTGTTTGTTGTCCTGTCTTGTCCTCCACAGTGCTGTGCTAGCAGCAGCAAAGATTCTGTTCAGCTGCTCTGATGCTCCTCCCTCACTCTGGATTTGACGGCCAGAGTGTCTGGAATGAGATGCATCTGTAGAAATCTGATTGGAATCACATTTCAAACCACCTACAAATGTTTGGATCAGATTTACAAAAAAAAAAAAAACACGTTGTGTTTTTTGCTGTCCAGACAGTCGTAAATACAGGCTGGATTTTCCGAAAAACAGATAGGGACTGGCAGTCTGATCAAGGCCTTAAATACTAACTGAACTGATTAATTTCATTAACCAGATACAGGAGAGCATGAGGCGAGCTGATTGGCTGGGAGGACACTGGGAGCTGGGCAGGACTAATGAGCCTAAATTCAGTGCAGGTGTGGAGGAGCAACCGAGCAGAGCTGACTCTGGTCAGAGACACGAGGGACACACAAAAATAAAGATACTCTCAGGGTTTCTATTTGTCCTAACCGATGAATAGTTACATTAAAAATATAGCAGTACATGTCCAGTTAGATTTAAGTCAGCCACACAACTTTCACATGAGTTTCTTTAGCAACAATCAATCACCCAACATTTAAACTGAGCTGCTGCTGTGCTCAAACCAGAGCTCATTTCTACAGTTTCTACATTTCTACTGCACCTGTGAGCATCTGTTGAACTTTGGAGCTTTTTAAACTCTTGTCCTGTATCAGAGGAGGATTCCACTCATTTCCCCAACCAAGTCAACTCCTTGAATAACTTCACAACAGGAGATATGAACATGCAAGACAGCAGGTTATCAACAGTCCGAATGAGCCTGTGGTGAATACCTGATTCTGCCCTCACATCTTTGAATCAAAACTAATGCAGATCTAAATGGACCAGTCTCCCTCTTCCATGTAGGATATATATATATATATATATATATATATATATATATATATATATATATATATATATATATGCCTTGTCAGGGCAGTGAGTTAGAGTCTCTTCATCTTCATCCTCTTTCCTTCTTGTATTGGTTGATAAATAGTGTAAAACAAAAACTTGTTCAAAATAATGTTCAAAAAATCATACATAGTACCTTTAAATCAAATCACGTGTATGTCTGAAGAAAAATCTTACAATCTTTCTGTTTAAATTAGGAATTCACATGACAGTTGTCAATCCCAGCAAACATGTTGCTGTTGATTATGTTGATACAATGCCCTGCATCAACACTGAAAACATTATGAAATATACTATGGCACCAAAATGAACCAGTATGTCATTCTTTATGGCTGGTTCTTGCATTGTGTTGAGAAATAAAGACAGAAATATCTTTCTGATATCAATTCAAAACAGTTTCCAAAGCTGTTTTATTGTGTTCTTTTTTTTTTTTTTTTTTTTTTTTTTTTTTTTGCCTTGCCAATTACATTACATCATGTTATCAAAATGTTCTGCTTTGATTTGACATTGAACTTGGTCACCTACACTCCATTGCTGTCAGATGTCCAGAGGTAATCCAGCCTGGGGGAGCTGGATCATCACCAACAGTGGGGCCATGACCTGTTATCTTTTGGAATCCTGCCAGGATGCCTGTTACAGTCAGAGCAACTTCGGATTTACTAAATATGAACATTGTTCAAAGTCACCATGTTGTTTCCAGAGACTGTGGGAATCTCTGCTGAAATATATGAGGCTAAACCCACTGCCAGTCTTAACATAGGAGTTACGGGTGTTCTGCAACATCAGAGACTAAACTAAGGTTGTGGCAAAAAGCCTGTGAGGGGACTTAGGGAGGAGCCCTCTGCAGGAAGGTGCTCTGCTGTTTGATGATTATGATGTACAACAAGGTAATCTGCTTGTAATGGGATTATAATCCACCTGTAATACATCACAAAGCACATTGAGCATAATACTTTCACACACTTGACACTATGTCTTTCTCTCTCTCTCATACACACACACAACACACACACACACACATACACACCCACGCACACAAACAGTGCAGTGCAGGTGCCATTTGCACAGCTGTGTTGCTCTGGAGTCCAGACAATGTTTTTTAAATCCTCACGTGCAAAGTAGAAACAGAACACAACACTCATTCAAGTGCAAGAGCATGCATGTGCATGTGCACACTTGCACTTGCTCACACACACACACACACACACACACACACACACACACACACACACACACACACACACACACACACACACACACACACACACACACACACACACACACACACGTTGGTTTAACTATACTTGTGGAGACATTGTATTGACTTACATTCATTCTCTACAGCCTTTCCCTAATCTTAGCCATACCCAATTTATGTCTAACCTTAACCCTTAATCTAACCTTAACCTAACCATAATTCTAACCTTAACTTAACACTAATTCTTACACAAACCCTAACCATGACCAATAAGCCAGAATTAGCTTTTTCCCTATGTGAGGACCAACCAAAATGTCCAAGAACAGTGGCGTCTCAGTAGTTGGTCCTCCCAAGTCTAGTAAAACAAGCCCAGACACACACACACACACACACACACACACACACACACACACACACACACACACACACACACAAACACAAGCAGAAAGAGAGATTAAAGTAGAGACTGTTTGCTTAATTTTTTTTTTAATTTGTACTAGTACTAAAGTTTATTACTGTATAATCCTCCACTGATTTTTGTGAAGAAATGTAGCGAAGCAAGTCTACCAATAAAATGATTATTGTTAATATTTAACTTTTTTAAACCTTGTATTCTGATGGTTTGAGGCTGTTTGATCAATTCAGGCATTTGTACCCACTCTTAGTTAAGCCTGTCTTCTTTCTCTCCAAGTGTTTTAGCTGAATTCCCATAGGAATACAAATCATAATTACATAACCTTACACAAACTGTGAGGCTACAATAAAATCTGAAAAGTACGACAGTGACAGAATATTGATGTTTATCAGTTGTAGACTTGCAGTCGTTTTCACAGGAAATTTAAACCATACACTTACACTGTAAACCAACCATAAAAACTCCAAAAATAATTCCTCTATGAGTTAAAAAACAAAACCCTGAATTGAAATGAGTGTCAACAAATCAGGTATTTCCCAGTTTATCCAATGTTTGGAAAAATTCTCTTAAACTCAAACTGTGTGATTGAAATGATTTAAAACCTGTCAAAAGTTAGCACCCATGGAGCTCAGCAGAGCTTGAAATTGGAAGTATTTTCTAATTCACTTACTATTCTAGTAGGATTCTTTTTAGACATAGCAAAGGCAAGCACAGCACAGTATAGCTATTAAAAGTTTTAGAAATTTACATTTTTCTATTCAATTATATTTCAATTTCATTTATCTTTTTGTAAAAGAAAGGGGGGGAAATGCCTGTATGACAAAGGTGAGTCAGCTGAGTGGGTTCTCCCTCCAGTTACTCACATGCCTGGCACAATAATAGGATCTGCTCCTGGGAAATGTTTGTAGAGCTAAAACACCACCTGTGTCACGTTAGTTCCCCAGCTGTGTTAACAGTTAGGGGGGCAGCTGTTCAAAAGAAAACTCCTCTTGTCACAGGGTTCAATGACATAAGACCATCCAGTAATATAAATATTGGGATTTATACAAAACTGTGTACGACATTTTATCATCATATTCAATCCTACAATCAAATCAAACCCTGCAATCAAAGCCGACACAAGTTTGAATCCTGATCCAGACTTCCTAAATGCTTTGTGGAGCCCTGTCTCCTAAAAATTACATTGTCATACATCTAAACTGCATTCTCAATTCCATTTTGAGGTGAGTGTATTTTGTAATTGGACTACATTTGTGTGTCACATATCACAAGAATGTGGTAGTTGTGTTTGTTTGTTGCAAATCTTACAGACATTATGTTAGCGTTACTGTAACCAAGTGGTTTAAGGCCTATACCTAACCTTTCCCTAATTAGGGTTTGAATCGTAACCTGGAGGCTGAATCTGGAAGCTGGAAGTGCTCAAGTTGGAAGTTGGAAGTGTCAAGATGGAAGGATTTTTTAATTACAGTACTAAACAGTGTAATGTTTTCTGAATATGTAAAAAATACAAATTGATATCATTTTTCTACACAGAGATATTAATTTTTGAAATTTGGTTGCAGTCCCATCAATGTTACAAGTCACATTTTCAAGTTGGAAGTACCTTTTTCATTCATCAAGGAACAGAATTTCAGTATTTTCAAAGCTGGAAGTAGCTTCCAAATGGAAGTATAGTCTATGTCCACTTTAAGCGATAGGGGTTTGGAGGTTGGAAGCTGGAAGTAGATTCAACATGGAAATATGCTGAAGTTGGGAGTTGGAACTCCAAAATAGAAGTCTGAAGTGAATGAAAACATATTTTAAGTTTCAGACTAAACAGGTACACTTTCCTCACTGTTTACTGGAGATGGAGGCAGGGCTGGGTGGCTTTGTACCTTGATAACTTTGTGGGGAAAAAAAGATGTTAGACACAGGGCCAATTGTTTTAGAAAACACTCCAAGACTTTTTGACACATGCTCTCATCCATTGGGGACACAGCTGCTTGATATGGAGACATGATTTGACCATTTGTTGAAATGACAGATCAAATTCAGCTGCTCTGGTGTGTCCACAGACCCCAAAATGCCCCACAGACTCATTTTTGGTTCATTCTATCCGCCTATACATACTCCCATCCCAGTCCCGTAACTCTACAGATAAAAGGCCGATCATTTCTATTGTCAAGATCACGTACCTGCTGTGGTAATGCATGCGGTGTTTGACTTCACAGGTTATGTGAATCCGTGTTCTTGCTTCAAAACATGCCAAGGTGCTTGTGACCGTGATTGAGCGGATGGAAACCATACAAAATATATAGAGCAGTCAAGAAATGACTAACATGAGGATTAAGTAATCCCTAGTAATCTGATCTAAAACTGAAGGTGAGGTACATAAATTCTAGACAGTCCTGTAACTGAAAGGACACAGTTTTGACATCTGTGGCAGCCAGTGTTTGTTCTTATGCAGCCACATATCCTGTCCAATGTCTTTGAGCAAGACACTGAAGCTGTAACTCCTCAGTTACTGTAAGCAGGAGAAGAGCTTTACCTAAAGTATTATTAATATTTAAAGAGCAGCAGATTGTACTCTGTATTGTAGTATTGAGAGTGAACAGCAGAGGGGGACACAGGCTGTCTGATACACATGATAGTCCTGTCAAATGTATTCACCTCATGTACATGGCAAATACATGAGGTAAATACATTTGATGACAAATGAAGGTCTAGTCCACCAGGGACTCCCCAACCCATGTGGCATCGCACCGGGCTCATGCTTCTCCTCTTGTAGGTGGTGGGCCCACGGAGGAGGGCCCCACAGTTCCTTATTGAGTCCAAGCCATGTTTCCTCTAGCAGCAAGCATGGGAAACAGAAAAGTGAATTATTTCCGATCATTGGCTTTGCTGCCATGTGATGTTCTGCCATGCGTGCTTCTAGTGTTCCCTGTGTTTATTCCTAGTGGCCCTCAAGTTTCTCATGTTATTTTGTAGTTTCTGTTAATAAATTATTGTTTTATTCTTCATTGCAACCTGCTCCTCCACACATGTGACAGTAGTTCTGTAATGATTATCGTAAGGTGAACAGCATCACTAAACCAGATTCTTTCCCACTTCAACGCAGTGTTGATCGTTTTGGCTCAGCCAAATTTGTTCTCGTACCTTCTGATTCCACTTATTCCATGCACATCTGAAATCAGTGCCTTTTTTATCCATGACCATTTCTTACAGTACACTGTGATGCCATTCAGTTTGAGAAATGCACCAGCCACTTTTCAGTTGTTGAACACAGTATTATGTGGTGTTTGCAAGTGTGAAGTATATTGTGGCCTATTTGTCCAGTTGGAATGAACATGTGGAAAATCTTTGGGAATTGTTTTTGCCTGTTTGCACGCCACCTCCCTCACCATTAATTTGGCCAAATATGAATTTGGGAAGGCTGTTGTTACCTATTTGGGTAAACAGATGGGACAGCATTGTGTGAGCCATGTCCCAGTGCCATTTTGGATTTTCCAGCTCTCCAAAAACGCAGTGAACTCTGCTGTCATCTGGGGATGGTTGGATATTATTGTGGGTTCTGCAAAAACTTTGCTGATGTAACAGCTCCATTGATGAGCTAGGTCCAGAGGCCTAATATTTACAGTAAGTTTCAGTCAGGGTTATGCAAACAGCACTCTACTGAAACTGTGCTTTTGAGGTTTTCCAGTGACATTTTAATTAAGTGGTTATGTCAGGTGGGAATATCAGACATAGCAGTTGACAGGTTTACTTCCTACCTCACTGACATGTTTTATTGTCTCTTTTGGAGACTTTGGGCTCTATTTTAATGATGAAGCACACAGTCTAAAGAGCATGACTCAAATGCATTTAGGTGGTGTCCAAGTCCATTTTTGCTATTTTAGCGGTGGAAAAAAAGCATTGTTGCGCCAGGCACATGGTTTAAAAGGGTTGTATTTAGTCTCTGAATTAATTATGGGTGTGTTTTGCCATCTCCTACTGCCTTTTAAAAACCAGGCATGCTTGCACCTTGGTAGATTACTATTACACTGGTGCACTTGCCAGGTAAGAGGGAAGGCTTCTCTACAGAGGAGATGGATCTATGCATGCACAAAGTGAAAGTGCATAAGCAGATCATCTGCAGCAACAGTAGGATTCCACCAAAAGTGCCTGAGGTGAAGCAGACACCTTGTGTTCATAACATGCAAAGTGTACAGGCGTTGGCACCTGCTTATGCAGGCACACATTACTATCTTGATAATACACCCTTAAAATAAAAGTGAAAATTGCGCCATTGACTTGAGACCTGGTTTTTGCTGGTCAATTGTGCAATCGCTTTCAACTGCCACAAGATAGAAATGCACAAACAATGCACCTGACCACACATCATTTAAGACCAACATGCACAAGAGCACTCAGATGGACACAAGTGACTTGCTATTTACACAATGTAAATATATAAAATAATAATAAATAATAAGAGGTAATACATAAAAACATGTTCCTGTTTTTTTTAATTGTATATTCTCTGTGATAGAATTTCACATCATATACCATATCATATATGCCAAACAATGTCTCTCTCTGCTGTTCATAATCAGTATTACATCTGTAATACAACCTGCTTTCCTTTTTTGTGTGCTAATTTTCAAGTATATTTATTAGCTGCAACCAGCAGCTCTAGGCTAAAGCTTGCTATGTTGCTTTGAAAGTTGGTCAGTCACTCCACAAAAATTTCCCCACCCCTTTGGTGGCCACAGACTTCACCCTAGAAGGCTGAAATTTGGCATGGAGGTCAAGTGACAATAGGAATGACCTATTTCAGACAGGCATATAACCTCTAAATGGATCCATTATAACATGGCCAAACTTTGTAGAAAGACACACAGACACACACACAGACCCCTTCACTGGTGAAAGTTTGTCTCACCCCCTGTATTTTAGACACACCCTCTTTTATAATTTATGAACTGTTGTGAGCAGCATCACTGGACTCCATCCATCCATTCGTTGGCCCACAAAGCGGTGCCCACCCTATAGCAGCCAAAATTTTCTACCTTAGAAGTTGATATTTGCCATGGAGGTTAGGTGTTTGTACGTTTGTGTGTGCGTGTGTGCGTGTGTGTGTGTGTGTGTGTGTGTGTGTGTGTGTGAATGCATGCATGCATTGATACATGCACATACATGGACACAGCTATTGCTCTTGTTTAAATATTTTGTGTTTTGCTCTTTTTTTCCCCGAATGTCCCAGTAAACTGTTTCCCATGTTGTTAAAAGAAAGGTGAATTTGAGCAGGTTTCAAGAATGTTTCATACCTGGCCAATAAAACGGACTCAGTGTTTACGTGTTACAGTAGTCCAAATTATATTTACCTTAAAACAGTATTGTGCTGTTTATAAATAATGTAGCATACTAAGCAATAGCTTGGTGAGGGCATTTCTGGAAAAAACAAAACAAAGCATATATTGTCATGTGTGAAAGACCCAGAATTAACACTGTAAGCAGACTACTTGATTATACTAAGTGAATTATTTAAACTTTTGTAAGCATTTGTATAGAAATATAAATGAATCTGTCCCAAGCGTTTTGTTCCATAGAATCACTGTAACTGTGATCACTAAGTGATTTCCACATTTACAGCTGTTGAAAGTAATGTGCTACAATGACACACAATGATTTCCATTTATTTTTGACCACCAACCAATCAACCATTGTCATCTTAACCCATATTAACCTTTGGCACAAGTAAAAATTAAGCGAGGACAACAAACTAATAAATAAGACAAGCAAGTAAAATTTACATTTTTATGTCAAAATACATGGATTTTGTTCATTCTACTATGAATCAAATATGGTAAATATATTTATTTATTTGAACATAAATGAGGTGATGATTACAAAAACAAAACTTTGTGACTCTCTGCTGAGTATATTTACTTCGTAGATATATTCAAAGTCTATTTTTGACTATTTCTTACTTTGTTTTTCTCTGTGTGCACAAGCAAACACACACACACACACGCACACACACACACACACACACACACACACACACGCACACACACACACACACACAGTTGAATCAAGATCAACTGGAGTATTTGTAGATTCTTGAAGACATTTCACTTCTCATCCAAGAAGCCTCTTCAGTTCTGACCGACTGGTGGGGAGTCATAGCTATTTAATCTGTGTGGGGACGCTGTCCAGGTTGTTGACATCACTCGATTGTTAGTGCTCCTTCCTGTCATTAGTGCCATTAGTGTTGGTGGAGTCGTCTGACTCCATAAGTGAATGATGGTTGTTAGGGTCTTCAAGGAGTGAGTGGCGGTCATTGCAGTCACGTGAGGTCAAGGGTGAATGATTCAACCTCCTGGGAAAGGATGACAGGACAGTGTTGTAAGTTGGAGACAGATGGTGTCTGAGACCTCCTCCTCTGTTGAGATGGTCTCTCTATCTAGACATAGATCGCTTCCTTCACCCCTCTTTCGAACCATCTGTCCTCCCTATCAAAGATGTGGACGTTGTGGTCCTCAAAAAAAAGTGTCCCTTTTCTCTCAGGTGCAGATAGACTGCTGAGTCCTGATCTGAGCAGTGGTTGTTTAGTTTAGTGTACAGGTCTGTACATTCCTCGCTGCACTGGCATGCATACATCAGGTTGCTCTTCTTGTGTTTCAGTGTGGGGTCTTTGGGGTGGGCCAGTTTCTGTTCTAATGTATTGCATTAGAATGCAATGCATTATGCATACAGAATACAGTGTTTGTTGCAAATCCTCCTCAGACACTCCCAAGACAAATGTGATGACACCATTTTTATGTTTGTTCGTTTTTTCTTCTTCATCCGCACTGTTAGTGTTCTTCCTGGATCTTGTGGCTGTTCTCACAAAGGTCCAGTTTGGGTATCCGCAAGTTTTAAGTGCTTCCTTCAGGTGTTTGTGCTCTTTTTCCTGGGCCTGAGCACTGCTTGGTACATTATCAGCTCAGTGGTGCAGGGTCCTGATAACTCCCAGCTTGTGTTCCAGTGGGTGGTGCAAATCAAAGAGGAGGTATTGCTCTATGTGTGAGTTTCCTGTATATCTGAGTCTAGTCCAGTTGGTCTTGATTCCACCCTATGTGGATAACCACATCACACATCATTAAGTGGAGATCATTAAGAGGTGTAAGAGAGCACTGGACAATCTGCAGCAGAAAGAGAGAGAATGCCCATGTTAGATATACCATTGGATATAATTTGCCACAACTGAGGCTGTTTTATTTAAGCTTGTAATAATCAAAATGAACAACCTATTAAGACACAGACACTGTATCTGGCAGTGCCTCCTCCATTATGCCAGCGTTGCAGAGGTAATTTGAAGCAATGGGCATGGATTTTGCCTGGTCTGTGAGTTGAGAGGTCAAAGTGGCTCCAGTCTGCTGGATGAACTGCTGCAGGTTACACTGCCTAAGTTCTTTATTCAGTTCCTCAATCAACTGGCATCTGTTCTGGAGGATGCAGGGGAAATCACATTATCAACATTACCAAGATGTTTTTAACCCAGAAATACATCAAATTGCACAAGTCAGACTGTAATGAAAAGCCATTTCAGTGTACCCAGGTTTTCCTACACTATATGAGGAAGATGTTGACCATAATGACTGGAGAGAAAGCCAAGCATGGCATGGCACTTCACGATCGTTCGATATTTGGTTCCAGTTAGCACAGAAAAATGAAGGCACTAACTGGAACCAAGTATGGTTCTTCAAAGTGATACCATAAAAGAACCATTTTTGTTTCCACAAGAAACCTTTTTAGCAAGAGGTTCTTTAAAGAACCATTTCTGTAGATGGTTTTTTGAAGAATCCCCAAAGGTGTCTCAAAAAAACATCAAACAATGGTTCTTTTAGGAACCATAAATGGTTCTTTAAAGAACTGTAGCAAAAAAGGTTCTTTAAAGAACCATTTTTAAGAAAGTTCTTTGTGGGCCCAACTGGTTCAGTAAAGAAACGTTTCTAAATTGGTCTTTAGTAGTTTTTTAGAATAAATGGTTCATTTAAAATGTTAAATTATTATGGATATGTTGAAAAACAACATGAACATGTTGGCTGTTTAATGACGTTCGTTTTTACTTCATTCAGTTATATTTTATAGACTAAGCCATTAATCGATTAATTGACAAAAGAAAAAGAAAAAGAAAATCTGCAGTTTAATCAATAATGAAAATAATTGTTTGTTGCAGTCCATGCTACCGCCACCAAATAACTCCAGTAAAAATGAAGAACCTTTAGTACTTTAAAGAACCACATAAAGTGTGGGAAGAACCAGCCCCTAAATAAAGAGGCTCTTCAATTGGTGATGGTTCTTTGTTGCATCAGAGAGCATTTTCAAGAACCATTTAAGAACCAGAATTTTACTGAGAGCACTTTGGTTGACTGTTGACTTGTATAGTTACCTTGGTGTTATGGTTGCTAATTCATAATACTGTATGTGTGTCATCTCCCAAAATAACCCTTTAACACATATAGCACACAAACAAAGCGGATTATTCCAATATTACAGAAACAAAGTTCCGGTACTCATTTTTTTGAGGAAATTCTTTGAGGATTTGACAGTTAACTTATGAAACTTATGCGTAACACAGTGCCACGAATAAACAACCTGATACTAAAAAATGGGTTTTATATTGGCATGATGAGCTTTGCTGGTGTTTGTTTGGGAGTTGTTTGCTATGGAAGTGAATGGAAAGTTTGGAATACAGTATTGTGGATTAGCAGCCCAGAGGAGGACAGAGCAACTGGTGAAGATATTTCACCACCATGTGGACTCATATGCATGTCCAGGGAATGACCCATCACTCTAAAGTTCAATTTTGTTTTAAGTGACAGCAACCATCAAGAATTCAGTGAGGGACAACAGTAAAGACATTAGATAAGAGAGGAAACACACCTGTGACATTGCCTCTGCAGTTTGTAGCTCCCTTTCAGTCTCTGACAATGATGCATCCAGTTCTTCTCCCTGTTGCAGGCGGTGGTGTAGCTCCTGTTCCAGTTGCACCAGGACTTCCTCTGTCTGTGGAGTGCCTGGCCGAGAGCTCTGTCTGTGACCTTCAACTTGTATGTCCTGTTCCAGATATGCAGAACGTGTATGGAGCTCCTCAAGCTGGTGGCTGTAGTCATCTAATGACAAGCAGATCTGGTCTAGACGTCTTTGCATATCTAGAAAGTGGATGAAAATCAAAGTGTTAGAAGTCCATGTAAAAAATGTACGGAAAACACTGTATGAAAACTACTTCATCTACATCTACTACATCATTTTAAGGAGATGGTAAGTTAAATCGCATATTTTATTCTTTGGATTTTATTAAAATTTTAAAGTTCCTGAAAGTCAGCAACTGTAATAAAATGGTGTTTTAGGAACTGCATTTTCTAGTAATCCATTCCACCAGGACAGAGTGGGTGTTCCCCCAGGGTAACGTTATTGTTGCAACTGGATGCAATTGGTAAGACCAACCAACTATCCAGCAAAGTGAAAATACTGTATCTCTGGAAGCAGTGCTGCAGGAACACCATAGCACATATTTTCATAGATAACATCGCTGTAGAGCTTGATTGGAAAAAAACTTTTTAGGGGCTTATAGTAGTAGAGTTGATGTAAAAAAAAAGTCCATCACCAACACCATCTCTAGCTAAAGATCCAGGTTTAGATGGAAGTTTAGTAGCCTTCACCTCTTCTTGTCTCCTGATATAGTCTTTAGTCATGCTAACAGTTGCTGCTACTGTCATACTGGGGCTGGCACATGCTAGCACAGGACAGCTGGTACGGCCGAAGAGTCAATCAAAAGGGAGCGAGAAAAATAATGCTGCGTTCAAGTTGTCCCAGGAACTTCAAGAATGACCAGGTCCCATTAGCACTTCTTGTGGTCCTTTCCAACACCAGTCTCAGTGGGTGGAGTGTATTTGGGTATGATTTCTGAACCTTCAGCACATCAAATGTGACGTCAAACATGTTACCGGCTACAAAAGCCTTCAGTCAGGTAAAAACTGTAACAAACACATAAACTGTAATATTTTAACATGTAATATTTTGTGCACTGCCAAATTTTTCTATCCAACTGAAAAATGCGAAACAATGCTTTGAGCTATAGTGAGCAATGTACATGCTAAAAATGACCAAGCATTGCTCTCAAATGCACCCGTGTGGGAACTGTTGAGTTTAACTGGGCACTTTCCAGCTCCCACTCTTTCATTTGAAAATAGGTTTTTAAACCCTGCTTAGCAAAACTGCTCATTTGAGTCAGGGGAAATCAACCAACAGGCCTCTCTCTGAATAGAACTGACTTCAGAATCTTATAGTTTCATGTTGATTTCTACAACCAGTGATGATAATCAAAAAACATTTTAGTGAAAAATTACATGTTTTAACTTATCAAGCCGCTAATTTGGTTGAATGCGTACCCTGTTCTTTGCCCAACTCTGTTTGTAACTGTTCTTCCCAGTACTCTCCATACATGAGCTCTGCCTCATTCCTCCTCAGACAGAGATCCAGTTCATCAAGCTCTTCTGCTGGGTCCAGAGTCAGACCAGCTACTGGAGGAGAGGACCGTTCCCTCTCCCAGACCTCAGCCTCCCTCTCAAGAGTTCGAAGCTGAATGTCTAGGTCTTGTAGTCTCGCCTGTTGCTTCAGGATTTGCCTAAACACTTCCTCTTTGGAGGGGTAAGATGGAAGCATCTTGGCAGGGTTGAGAGTATCCAGGAAAGGAACAGGGGAAGCCCTTGGCTCTGGAGAGGCTCTTGGTGAGGGTGATAAAGTCCTATTCGCTTTAGTCCGCCTGGGAACTGTTGAGGGACCCAGATTGAAAGTGAGAGCCTTCTGTGGCTCTCTGTGTTTATGGGGCCAGGGCTCTGGATATCTGTGCAGGGGAAGAGGTCTCTCTGTGGTAGAACCATTTGGACCATCACTAATGCTGGGACCTGTCCTCCTCAGAATAAACTGGACATCTGCAGCCAACTGTCCCAGCTGAGCCAGACACTGCAGCGGGCAGTCATCAGCGATCAGTTGTCTCTCAGTTCCCTGGAATCTCAGGATGAGAACATAGCGACCTGTCTGGCCTGCAGAAAAAAAGATTTAACAGAATGTTATTACTAACAGCTTCATTTGAAGTCAAAATGCATCTCTGCTGTCTTACTCTTATTGCAATTTGACATTTTTAGGAAGTTGGGGTGGGACATAACATGAGGGTTGACTTTTCAAGTGTGGGGATTCAGACCAGAGCAACCAAAGAACTACACCAGTAATTTTTAATGTTTGGCCCATTTGCTACAGTTTACTCACATTTTACATTATACCAAACCATTTTGCAAATCATGCGGTGTACTAAAGATTTCACAACATATAATCAAAATCCCTCAATTTTGAAATGTGAATTTTTAGTTGAAAGACAAATCATAATGTTCTGCTTCTGTGGCTAACAAAGTCATCCCCACTCATAAACAACAGAACTGATAATTGGCTGTGTGAGGCAAACATTTCCTGGGGGACTATTTTCTGGTGGAGAAGCCATACTCCTCCAAATGTCAGTCAAAAGACAACAGTGCTGCTGCTTTTAGGAAAACTAATGTGGATGACTTTATTACAGTGATGGAATACTGGTGTGACTGGTTCATTTCATATTGTAGTGGAATGAGTGGAAACCAGTGGCTGGAGAAAAGGGAGGGAAAAATTATATTGAAGTTCTAAAACATCGTTGCATATTTTATACAATTTTTGATCCTTTGAAACCCGAGCAAATTCACTTGATTTCTTTCATAAACACAGGGAAAAGAGGCAATGGGCAAATCCGCATGAACTGACCTGAAAAGCAGCAATTATATAGTAAAAATTTACAAGAAAATTACAAAAAAAAGTGAAAAAAAAACAGATAATTAGTAAAACATTAGCAGAAAATTTGTACCCCCCCCCCAAAAAAAGCTATTCCAAATTAATTTACAATGTCTCTGTAATTACAAGAAATGTACTCCAAAAATATGCTGCAAAATTACTAATATGCTATTAACCATCCATGTAACCATTAAAATATGCAGTTTTTCAGTAATAAAAGTACACTGTGGTATGGTGAAAACAGGTGATTTTTTTTTTTTTTTTTTTAATGTCATTTTTCATCTCTTTGTGACTTTGTGACTCTGGTGAGTTGTGGTGGTTGATTGCAGCAAAATTAAGAGACTTACCAATGGCTTGAGCAAGAGCAATGACCACATCCTGACAGGAGGTGTCTAGTGACAGGCCACACACCACTCTGACCACACCCTCCACCCACACCTTCAGCTCCATGTCCAGCTGTCAGGCCCACAGCATGGAGTCAGCAGCTACCTCTGTGGAGAAAGGCCAACACGTCAGTAGGCCCATCACATACAGGGGTGCGAATCTGTCAATCTGTGACAAGTTATTACACTAAGGGTTTGTAACACAAGGTAAAAACTCAGTAAATTCACGGTCTGTAACAAGATTAAAAAACTGTGATAAGTTTAAAACAGACACAATTCATAAGATGTGTTTAAAATAGTTGAAAAACAGTAAAAACTCACATTATAGTTAAAAGTTAAGCTATTATCATATTATCAGTGATCTGCACAGTAGTCTTAATCTGTTAGCCAGAGCTCGATTGCTTCTGTCTCTGCCTACACGCCCGGGGGAAGTCAAACCCTGTGTTCCAAATCGCATACTTATACTTTTTACTTTTAGTATGTACTGCAGCTGCCCTTACAAAGTATGTAGTTTAGTATGTATTGGAACATACTAATTCTTTTTTCCCCTACTAAATAGTATGGTAGTATGAGTATTGGAACGCAGGGATGGTATTTTCCTCACTGGAGTAAACGGTCTCACTGAGGAAACAAAACCTTTTCACTCTTGTGATTATTTCTCCCTGTTTTCAGGGGTGTAACAGGAGCTTCTCCATAAAACTTACCAGTAGGTTCAGTGTGACATTAGGGACAGGTATGTCATAGTAAGATCCTGTCTCGTTCATGAGTGTTGAATACTGGGTTGTTATTGGCTTAGTAACGTTTACCTCATGCATCCCTTTTGATCATTTGCTTATTGTGAATGCAGTTCACTTCAATGAACATTCTGAAAAATGCTGAATTATCATGGTAAATGATAATAAATGTGACAGTTTATAGCTTGATTCAACATATTAATTGCAAAATCGCCATAACCATCAATTGTATATCATTCATATATTAAAATACAATCTTTTCTTTATTGGATGAGCAATCCCTTTAATTACCACTCTCAGTTTATCATGGCAGTCTTTGCCACTGCAGCACTAAGACTGTAAGATTTTCAAATGTTTTCCACTTTGCCCTAGTAGTTATGCGGAAGAGAATTTTGTTTCCCTCTGAGTAGTCTGACACACTGATGCGGTCCACAGCACTGACACACCTTGAGGATAAAGTGTTACAATCAGTGAAGGTTATTTAACATGTTGGATTAATGGACTGTCACCCTGGTTACAGCTGAGGAGCTGCAGTAATGGGGCACCCTCACTGTATTCACAGCTTTGCTAAATTTGGAAATAAGATCAAATTACATCTATTCTTCTTTCAAAAGTACAGCACAAAGTGCAGGAATATGACAACAAGAATTTACCCGTTTAAGAATTTACCTGTTTAAGAACAAATTAAGCACTCTACCATTCAAGTACAAAGCTTTAAGAAAGAGCCCCAAGTGTGTAACAGTCATGGACAAGAAGGAGGCACAGGGAGGGAGGAGTATAGCTTTGTGAAGAGTTTCCATACAAATATACTGCTGCTCTCACTACTACCATTAAACAATGCCATTTAATGCCATTGTATGTTTAATTCCCCAAATTGATCAATTAAAAAATACAAACAACTAAGAATATTGAGCCACTTAGAGTTTTGCTCATCACTTTCATGAGAACTCTGTGACTTTTTGGCCCCACACCCTAAGCACGACTGTACCTGCCTCCCGGGTGATACATGAGCACTGAAAGATGAGCCAGTGTGAGATTGGCAACAAGTAAAGTATCTCTCTGGTGTCAATATCCAGATGGAGCCCAACCAGTCACACACACGTACATGTAGATATTTTCTCACATAATAACCAGGAAAAGCATGCTGCCACTAAAGACCGACGCTGCTAACACTGTATGGAGTCAAAAGCCAAATAGCTGCATAGTATTTGAGCATAAAGATGTGTCATGAATTAAGGGAAAACCAGCATAAAGTGTCTTGGTAAGGTGTTTGGCCACAGCGAGCCACCAGAACAGCACAAATTCTCCAAAACTATTTGGAACTCCAATGCAGGGATGGAGCTTTGTTCTTCCAAAATGTGCTGGACATACAGAGGGATATTACAGCAGGGCTCCAGAGGACAAAGCCCTCATTACAAAGACAAATGCACATTTGAGAGTTGAATCGCACTGCTGTGGGGAAAAGTGTTGTGGGCAGATGAGTCATCCTTAACCAAATTCTGGACATGTGGTGTCCACCAGGAGAATGCTACAGGCCTGAAAGCTGGATCCCCAGTGAGGGGGTCTGCTGGCTCTGTTCTGGTGTGGGGGCAGACATTGTTTGGGACCACATGTCCCCTTATAGCAGGCCCAGGCTATATGACTTTTTCAGTTGTGAACAACAATAAAAAACATTAAGCAGCACACATTTAATGACTGAATCCAGGGTCTTTGAGGAAAATAAATCTAAAGACTGATGGATGGACCGCAGAGACAGCTAGAAATTTTCATTTTCTATGATCTTAGATAGATAGATAGATAGATAGATAGATATACTTTATTGATCCCAACCAGGAAAATTCTGGTGTTCCAGCAGCAACAGTAGAAACATACAATAAAGTTAACTAAAAAAGAATAAAGGCTAAAAATATACAATAGAGACTATAAAGACTAAAGACTCAAAAAATACAATAAGGGCTAACCTAAGGAAAGGAGATACGAGATGTGAAAATATACATATGGAGTGAGTATGACAATATACAGATGGCGCTGAAGTATATGCATGATTGTATAGATTGTATAGATAAGGAGAGTTAGTATGAAACCAGGAGACTAAGAACCAAGTGGCAGAACCTTTAACGCCCGGGACTGGGACAAGGAACTAACCGCCTTGATTCAGCCTCTTAAGGAATCCACTTCCCCTCCAGTCTGAAAAACAGTGTGAGTGTATATTAACTTAGGCTGTAATATACAGATAATAAATAAAAA
Organism: Myripristis murdjan; assembly: GCF_902150065.1. Taxonomy (NCBI): domain Eukaryota; kingdom Metazoa; phylum Chordata; class Actinopteri; order Holocentriformes; family Holocentridae; genus Myripristis; species Myripristis murdjan. The sequence goes on from NC_043982.1 coordinate 3,877,373, forward strand.
AAATAAATAATAAATAAACAGTTAAGGTGCTGAGTGATGGATAATAAAATAATTATAATCACCACATCTTAACCCAGTTGTACGCCTATGGTATATTTTATATCTACAGGTGTGACAGTGTTCTCCACTGCCATCATTTTAACACCAAATGAGGGTGTGTCCCTACAGTGGAGCTCCAGAGATGTGAAGAATCTATGCCCAGGAGCATTGAAACTGTGTTGGTGGCTTGTGGTGGCCCGACACCTTACTGAAACACTTAATGTTGGTTTTTCCTTCAATTTGTCACCCGTCTGTGGATTACAGTAGATACACTGCTGCAGCAAGCCAATGCCTCAACACATTCTCCACCTAACACCAATGTACTGTCTTTGTTTGTCCCTCTTCTTTCTCTCTTGTGGCCCTCTTCCCTTGCTGGACCTCAGTCTCATGTCTTCCACCTCTTCTTACTTCTCTATATGTAATGCAGTGGTTGTTTTGCTCAAAATATACATTCCGGAGGGGAGACATGATCCGGAAAGACCAGTTGTGACTTCAACCTGCTTGAGGCATCTTTATGATGAAACCCAAAGCACAGCAGGACAGGCGGTAGAGATGTTCATCGTAGTGTGATGCTAATCTGTTTTCCTTCCACAATCAGAAAAGTCTATGTCTTATTCTCTTCTCAGAGTACAGCAGCTGGGCTTTTAACATCATGTAACCTCCATTTTATCCCCCTAATGTTCGCTTCCAGATTTTATTTATTATTCTTAAAGTAATACATTTTTTTTTTTTTTTTTGCCTATATTCCATTATGGATCTTTTTGCTCATTTCATACAACAGTGTAGTTTGAGGTGGTTAATGCCACTGCCCTTTCTTTGTAATAGCACTTTGTGTGCTACTTGAAATGTGCTGCATATTGTTATTACTGCTGGACGGTGTGGACCATCTGAGCATTTCAGGTAACTGAAAGAATGTGAGGTAAAGCCATACAGCCCCTGCACTTTCTCACAGTCATACGGTTACACTGAAACTGCTGTGACATTTCAACACCATATCAGTTACCCAGGCAGAGTGTCTCATTTCCACACAGCAAACAATACACAGTAAAAATCAGCAGTGTAAATTGATGAAGTAATTCTCCTTTAATCATTAAGTAAGTTGTTTGTTAGTATGTTGGTATGTATATTATATATATTATATTTGGACTGACAGATGCACAAGGGGCGATGGCATAAGCCCTTGTCAGAGATTCTTCTGCAGAGGTAACTGTTAAACTGCCTTAAAGGACCATACCTGATTTTGAATGTTTGGCCCATTTACTACGATTGACGACTTTATTACGGTGATGGAATACTGGTGTGAAGTCTGAAAGTTCATTTTCATATCGTAGTGGAATGAATGGAAACCAATGGCTGGCGAAAAAGGAGGAAAAGCGATATTGGAGTTCTAAAATACCACTGCTTAGCGTCTAGATTTTACATATGATAGGCTAAATATGCAAAATCACTGTTATGGTCTTTTTTACAGTTGAGCTTTGCTGTGAATAGTAGAAGACACACAGGTTAGGTGAGGGTCAGGAATGTGGCAGAACACATTCCTGAGAGACACAGACTCCACCCCCACATACCTCCACTGTCTCTCTTTACTAACAGAGAGACTGACAGCACGCTCTCTGCTACTCTCATTGTTACTTTATAGTAATTTGGCTTGTTTTGTGCATAATCCACTTATTTAAAGATCATCTTTTTTTTTTAGATTTAATTAAATTAAGGTTTATTTGGCTCATTTAGCAGAATGATTTGGTGCATCTGCTGCCTGAGCAGCTGCGACCAGAGAATAAAATCATTTGTAAATGAAACAATGCCCCATAGCAACGCTGGTCTGGAAGAACTATTTTTAGATGAAAAAAAGAAGTGTCTTATTTTGGCCATGCAGCATCACTCCAAAGTTTGATTTCAGACAGAATTCAGAAGACGAACATGTTGTCAGAGCAGAGGGAAGAAAGAAGTTTAACACAACACTGTACCTGTTAGTGGAAGCTCTCCCGGTGGTTGGTGGTGGTTCTTGTTGCCGCAGCAGGGCAGAGTGGATGGAGCGCTGGGTGTTGAGGCTGGTGGGCTGCTGGGCCGCTGTAATCCACACGCACCACTGTTATAGCATAGGACGGAGCAGGAGGAGACAGGACTGGAGCTGTGGTATGCAAGCCTTCTGGGCGTGCAGCATGAACTGATACTGCCCTCTCTCTCTCTCAGTGATATCACTCTGACACTGTAGCCGAGCCCCTCCCACAGTGCATTACCACATTACTCCCACTACATTCCACTCTGCAAATATTGTCTCTCTCTCTCTCTCTCTGTGTGTTTGTGTGTGTGTGTGTGTGTGCGTATGTATGTCTGCATGTGCAGTGTTGTAGCTATTATTTCAAAAGTGAAGGGTGTGGAATGTTCAAGAGTGACTCTTTTTTTTTTTTTTTTAAATAAAAATAAATCATTGTCTGTCACTTTTATTAGGTGTATACATGAACCCTTTGAAATCTGAGCAAATTAACTTGATTTTTTTCAAAAAGATACTATAAAACTACCATAACATTAACCAAAAATGTATTCATAAATAGCAAGAAAATCATCAAACAACCACAAATTTACTGACTTTACTTTTTTAGGTTTTCTTGTATTTTTTTACAAGGAATATTTTACAAATTTTCTGTGATTTTTTTTTTTTTTTTATTGTTTTGTTTTGTTTTGTTTTGTTTTTAAGGCACCTCCAGACACCTTTCAGAAGCATTTACATACACAAATTATTATATTAATAATAATAGTAATGATGATGATGATGATGATGATGATAACAATAAAAAGAGGCAGTAGGGGTGAGGTGGGTCGGGCACAGTGGGTGAACTATTTTGTAACTGGATTCTTATGATTTGGATGGAATAAAGTTTGAGGGACAGAGGGGACACATTCCATAAGTAAGTGTGTTTGTGTGTGTGTGTGTGTGTGTGTGCTGGGGTGAACAACTTTGCCGGGCTGGTTTCTTCTGTGTTACCCAACCCTGTCTAATTACAGTAAACAAATAACACCAAACAAACCACAAACAAATCACACACACGTGTGCGCGCGCACACACACACACACACACACACAAACAAACAAGAGATTTTTAAGAATATGGATGCTCCTGAGCAGCATGATGATAGCTTTATTGTCTCAGTAGGGAAATTCACTGCTGCTTGACTGATCATCTGATTTCTTGTCCTAACTTGTTTCTGATGAGCAGTTCCTTCCTGAGTGCTCTTGACTCAGGAATTTTACCTCAGAGGCTATAAGAGCCACGTTCAAAATTTTATCAACTTTATTTTTGTTACTTAAAAATAACAAGGACAACCATGACAACCACATCTTAAAGCAATCTCAACAAACGAGGGGTGAAAATAATTCTATCATGTCTCTCTCTCTCTCTTCAGTGTTTGGAGCCCATGTCTCATCATCAGTCCTAGATATTTAAACTGATCTGCTAATTGGCCACTGGATGGCACTCTTCTACCAGTGAACTGAGATGATCTTTAGCTTCATGGTTCTCAGCTCCTTACACTGACTGCATTGGCTAATGCCACAACAGAGAGCATGGAGGTGAAATGCTTGCAGTTTAATTCCCTACCAGCAGAAATGATAGATGTGGTGACTGTGCAGCTGCAGACAGGCCTGTTCAGCCGCTCCTGCGCTCAGTGCTGCCTTTCAGTGTGGCTGAGGAGGCTGGGAGGGAGAAACAAACAGCTGCCTGCTGCCTGCACACCAGCCGCTAATTATAGTCACAACACAATGACATACCACATCTGAGGACAACCAAAATATCACTCTTGGCAGGATCAATACACTAATAAGACACTAAGATACGAAGGACAAGAGAAGTAATAGTTGATGTAATAAAAACAATAATACCAATACCACTATTATTATTATAATTGTTGTTGTTGCTGTTGTTGCTATCACATTTCTTCTCCCTCCTCTTATTTTCATTACTATTGTTATTACGCATGGCGTCCCTTAGGTAACTATAGTATTTATCATTTTACAGTATGTATTCCGACTGCATCATCTCCATCATGTCACAGGTGGATCCATGTTCCATGGTCTTTAATAAAAAGCAGCTGGATGCACCTGCGAACAAGCATACTGGACCTACTTGACCTGAGAGGACTGCAGTTGGCAGCTCCTCTTCGCCTTGTAAGGGCCCGTCACCTGGATTTTCTCTTAATGCAGTTTATGCAGTTTTACTTTCTGTAGGTGGCGCTCTTTTCTTTGATCCGTCATGGTGGCTATCACTGCTCAGACGAACCACCCAGCTCTTCTTCTGTGTATTCCTTACACTAACACTGCAGGACCTGTCTAAACATCCACATCATTATTGTCCAAGGAGGGTAGTGCCTCAGGTTGTCAGTGGTCCAGTTATCCATTCAAAGCTCCAGCTCTCTCACAAAATTGATGTGCTTGGCTGAAAGAGAGACAGTGAGGCTTTCACTGAGCTCAGCGCAGAAAAACCACTCAACCCGTAGGTATAATGTGGATTTATATATGTTTGCAGTGCAGTCTTACAAACAGAGACCCCCCTCCAGTGGACAAATTGGCATGAAATTTAGTGAGCATATCCATGTCTCCCCGAGGATGAGCCCTGGGGTGGGACGAGCCACTTCATGCAACTTCTGACCTCTGATACTTGCTGCATTAAAGTGACTTGGTGACATCCTTCCTTAACTCCTTCCTTGTTCAACCCATCCATTTTCTGCCACTTATGCAGGACTGGGTCATGGTGACAGCAGGCTAAGGGGGTCAGCCCAGATAGTTCTCTCCATGGGCACATCCACAGGCTCCTCCTGGGGGATCCCAAGGCATTCCCAGTCCAGCCAGGATACATAATCCCCCAGCGTGTCCTGGGTCATGACTAACTGTCTCACCCCAGTTAGTCGTGCTCATAACACTTCCACCAGGAGGTGCCCAGGAGGCATCCTGACTAGATGCCTGAACCACCTCAGCTGGCTCCTTTCAGTGCTGAGGAGTAGCGGCTCTACTGCGAGATCCTCATGGATGTCTTTGTGGATGTCGTGGATGACCAGAGTTGGCATCCTGTTTATTTTGGTGGCCTCATGATGTTTCCTCTACAGCCACAATTTGTATTCAAGATATCAGAAAATCTAATCAGAAGACTTTTCATGATATTAGATGAGTGCAGTCGTATTCCCCAAAGGAAGCTTCCTCTTGATTTAGGTGACACTACAACCTTTCCTCTAACACCATCTACCTTCAAATCTTAGGCAGATCTCCATGAAATTTAATGAGCACATCATCCTACCAAGAGCATGCAGTATCAGTTATTGTAACACCGTGACCTTTGCGCCACCGTTGGGCCATGACATCAGATTGATATTGAGATCGCTCTGAGATGTGATTAGTGCCCTGTCAACTGTGGTGACCTCATGACCTTTCCTCCTGCACCACTCAGGCTCAACATTAATTTTGACTTGATTCAACATATCTCTGAAGATTGTGGATGGACTGTCATGCAATTTGCTGAGTGGACCTCTGCTTTCCAGAGAGTGAACCCTATTGATTTCGGTGAGCCAAATGTTCCTGTCCACCACTGCATCTAATTAAAACACCATCATGACTTTTCATACCCACATTCACACTCCCAAAGAGGAATCCTAACACACTTCTGATTTTATTCACCCTGTCAATTTTGGCATCTTAAGCTTATACTATAACATTTCCTTTAGCATAGCTGTCAACCAAAAGGACATACCCCCTTCTCTTTCTTTCCCCATCAACACAAAGGCAGGGCACCAGCAGTGAAGCCTGTGCTTGTTTTATCCATGGCAACATGAGATATAGAGAGATATAGCAGAGCAGAATTAAAAGACAGATCACTGTGATGCTTTGGTCATTTTAATATGTATCACTAGGATCTAAGTATAATGAGAAGCACTAGAAACCGGCTTGGACAGAAACATAGAAAACCAGATTGAATGCGAAGCCATATGTTGTCAGTAGTGTTAGTAATTATAGCCTCTTGCCACTTTAATTGCCGTGCTCTAATCCGAATGAGCAACACTTTAAATTAGCAGTTTTGTAATTACCATTGAACTGCATGCATACCACTATGTTCCCTAGTTAATTACTACCAATTTGTGCCTGGAAGAGCTATTGTTAAACTGCAGCCCAACAAACTATAGCACAAAAACACCTCGGTGTGTATTTTCAATTCAGTTTTAATTTACTGTCACTCCACCTTACACAAGTGCACACAGAAAAGAAAGACCTTTTCCTCGGGGTCACCGTGCAACCCAGTGTCACAACGCTGTAGCTGGCTCAATCTAATGTACTATACTTTGATGAAGTAATTAAAATAGTTACATTACTTACATTTTTAACAGGGTAACTAGTAATTTGCAACCTCTTACATTTCAAAAGTAACCTTCCTAACACTGACTCATATATATTGGAGCTTTGAGATTCGTAGCTGTAATTACAAGTTGAATATTTCCATGAAATATTTACATTTTATTCATGTCTTTTACACACAGAAAGTTGGTACTTACGGTAAATAGCATATGGCATCCCAGGGAATGGGGGCACCCCAGTGGTTCACATGATGGAGCGCGTGCCACGAGTCTGGGGCTGGGTCCTTGCTACAGCGGCATGAATAGATTCCAGCCTGGGCCCTTTGTTGCATGTGATCCCCCCTCTCTCTCCTGTCTTTCTGTCTCTCTACTGTAACTGTCAAATAAAGCAGCACAGCCAGCTTCCATTGAAAAACATGCCAAAGGTAAATGGAGAAATTTTATCCTTTTATGCATATAATTCACATGTGGTGAACTCTACAAAATCACAAGTTTGGACATGATGATCATGATGAATTTTTGATAGTTGTACGTATGTTCGCGCAACCATAAATGACTGATGCTATTTTTGGTTAAGCTACAGTGCTGGGTGACGTTAAACAATAACACACATTGTTATGGAAAATGTTTCATGCTTCAGTGATGTTGAAATGGAAGCTTCCACCAACCTGTCCAAAGTCTTTTATGTAGTTTGAGGTGACAGTCCTTAAGGTGCTTCACCAAGTTTGATGTGTTGGCTCCATGGGGATTGTCCATTGGTCCGACGGCCCATTTTTCAGAAAACCCCAATAGTCTTAAAAATGTCCTTTTAGACCAAAAGCCCATTGATCCAATGGCCCATTATCCCAAAAACAAAAACCCATTATTTCAAAACCCCAGTAATATGAAAAATTTCCACTTCATAAATAATTAATTCCAGGCAGGGCCTTCCTCAGGTTAAGGTTGGGGTAAACACGGGTGAATGCGTTTCTTGGCAAGAATGCATCACACCAGCCGTCACTGAACTCCAATACCTCTAGAATGTGCATTTTCATGGTAATGGCCAGGACAACAGGCCATCCTATTTCGACCATTTGACATTTTTTGGACTGTTGGAGTTTAGTGCCATCAGACCAATGGCATGTCACTGGCACCACTTTGTAGCATTGTTTGCATGTTATTCTTTAGAATCATAAGCAAAAAAAAAAAAAAAAAAAAAAAAAAAAAAATTACTCAGGGAGAACACTCCTATAAGTTAAACCAGTGAATTAAGCTAACCTAGCTAACCTATTGATGATTTAAAAAAAAAAAAATAAAAAAAAAACATTTTTTTATTTGTCTCATTGTGTTTTTTTACTAGAAGGGAATGAGAGGTGAACCGAATTTTCTCTCATTTTGGTGTTTCGTCTGAGTGTGCCGTGAAAGCTGAAGTAATCACTGGAATAGTGAGTGCAAGATCTCCCTCATACTGTTAAACCCTAAGCATGCAGATCTGACGTGACTTGACTTGCTCCAGGATGGATACCTTTGAAAACCTGCCCCCCACCTCCTCTCTTTCTCTGACACACACACACACGTAAGCTCCATTTGTAAGTAGCCCACCTGAGGGCCACCATATTCCCCAGGCACCACTACACCCACTGAATGCAGTATAAAACCACTAAATCCTGATGATAGAAGTCATGCTGTGCAAACAGTGCTTGGCCACCAGAAGCTCTGGTGCTGAATGACCAATTCCGCCAGAATCGATGCTATAGAGAGGGGCTATTGTGTTCCATGTGTTGGTGAGGCTGTGACTCTAAGGGTGAGTTAGAGCCTTCCTTCTCTTCTCTGTAGATGTGTCTGGAGGATAAAAAGCTGGGCTTTGCTGTGTGTTGTTCTTGTAGCATGTACCAGAGCCAGAATTTATTTGATCAATAACTCGGGCTTTACTACACAGAGCAAAGAGAAAAAAGAGAAAAGAGGGGTGCTGCTGCTATTTCAACAACATCAAGAATTTGCCTCTGTCTTTGCCTCTGTCTTGTGTGTCCCACAACATAAAGGGGTCACACTTTCTTTGGATAGTCCCCTATAGATATCAAAGAGAATGTTAATTGATATATAGAAGTTAAGTAACAATTCAGTAGAATATCAGTCAGCCATAAATTGCATTTCAACAACTATTGACATTCTCTTGTGTTTCCTAAACTTTCACAAGCATAGAGGCCTAGCTGACAGTATTGCTGGATGTCTGCAGCGTTATTATGAAACCCACCAGAGTTCTGGGCAAGACACACCCACATGGTTAAGGTCAGGGCTCAGAGGGCAGAACTCCATTATAATGCATTATAGACATGTTGTTGAAATGTAATTTATAGCTGAACTCTTGTTGATTTGTAACCAATTGACATCCTGTTGAATATCTGTAAGTGTCTATTCAAAGAAAGTGGTACCCAAAGTGAAATGAAATTAGCGAAAACATAATTTAAATCGTGATGTAAATTGTTAAAAATGAGCTGTTGAATGTTAATTAGAAATGCCTCCGTGTGTTTGGAGATAATATGAAAACAAAATGAGAAAGAGTCAGAGTCCATTTACTGCTGATGATGGAATGAGCAGAAATATCGGGCCTCATCATTTTTATGCTGATGGCCAATATATTCACATCAACTGTGCGGTCCCCATGCACTCCTGATTTATGTGCTGCTCCAAGACATGATCAGCACAACTGCGATTTTTGTTTTAACAAATCAACAAAAATGCAGTTCCCTTAAAAGTGCCAGTGAACCTTCCTCACATAAAGTTTTGGATCCTCTGTCCTTGTTTCATCTCAATGATTCACATACCTCTTTGTCATTCTGCTGTCAGAAGAGATGTTCTCTTATTTGGCTTCTTTGGCTTGAAATACGTGAGTGCTCTATGTGTGTGTGTGTGTGTGTGTGTGTGTGTGTGTGTGTGTGTGTGTGTGTGCCCGTGCGTGTGCCCGTGCGTGTGCATTATCTTGCTCTGTTGGCAAGACAGCCACAATAGAGCTGACTAATGCAGAAATAGACTGCAGGCTAAGCTTCTATTCCAGAAATGTCTTGAAAAGTGTGGGGTGCATTCTGTGTCCTGTTCCTATAATATTTATATCTACCACTTCAGCTAGTACTATTGAAAAGTGCATCACCAGTTGACGTACATGCTAACTAGTGCATGTGCACTCTATTTGAAAGCAAAATTACACAGTGCCTGTGCTGTACCACCCTATCAAAAAAAGAAAGACACTTCATGAAAATAAGTCATAAAAAGGAATCTGTGATATGGATACATTTTCCATTATAGCAGGATGTCTTTTGCTTTTGGAGGGTTTAATGTGTTGTGAGCATGCGTTGGTCTGCATGTGCATGTGATAACATGCTGTGTAAATGCATGTTGCTCTAATGGGCGAAACACAGATTTTGTCTGTCTCTGGCGCTAATGGTTTCCTCAGACACAACTCATTATGCTGAGGGGGGCTGCTTGATGAGGATGTGCGTGGGAGAGGAAGAGAGAAAGAGAAAGAAGGACTGAGCCTCTCTAGCATTAAACAAGTGGAATTGAATGAAATCAAATAAAAAGCATGCCATGTAAGGGAAGAATAAAAAAGACATTTTCTGTCTCTAAATGACATGTCCAGCACTGATTCAGTCATGACTTTTCTTGTTTGCAAGTGGTGCTTTGAAAGCATCTTAATCTTCATCACAGGCCCGGACCTGCCTCCAGGCCATTTGTCATGACCTTGCCCAACAATGCCTGTCCTCTCCTGTGCCTTTGGACAATATTTGCCATGAGTGGACAGTCACTTGTGGTCTGTACCTCCCAATCACTGGATGAACCTCAGCTGTATGATTGGCAATAGTTGTGTTTTTTAGGAGAAAGTTCTTTTCATGTTGTCTCTGAAATAGCATCTTCTAATGAAAGTCGGCGCATAGGCCATCTCAGACTGTTAGGCTGAGTGTGCTGGATGTTGCATGATTAGTCTGCTCTCCTATCTGTTTCAGCTGGCTCTATACTGTAGACCGTTGTGTTGATTGAAAATGATTCATTCTCGTCGGAATGACTCATGAGGCTTCTCATTTGTTCTCGTCTGCCAAGTCGCTGGCTGCTTCTCAAAATTGGATCATGTGTACCATTGTTCTACCACGGCTATACTTCTCCTCTGAGACGCTTGACCAGGACCAAACGTGTGTGTCCCACGATGCTGGACGTCAGTGCTGATATCAGTGTTGATACCTGCAGCACACGATTAAGAGGACGCTGTTGCTTTGTCCTTTTTTAAGGGAGAGGAGATGAGGGAAGAAAAGACTAACTTATGAATTTTAGATTCTACTTCCTCAGAATCTCACAGTGTAAGGAAATTAAACCGGATGACAACAGAACAGCACCATAACTGCAAGGTAGAACGGGGATCTTTGTGTTTAAACAGTGTTAATGTGATTTACAGTTGAAACGGATTCAGTGGTACAGACTGTGGTCACATGGCACACATCATTGATTGGATATGTTGATTATTTGTTCTGTTCACATGGCCCTCAATCTGGAGAAAAAAAACTGTTCATCCGGTAAAATGTTTGGTAGAGATGCTTGAACTTGAGTGAAGACAGTTTTTGAGTGAGTGTTTTCATTTATATTAATAAAGAATTTTTGCAGAGTTTGATCAAGTTTGATGCCTCTTGTTCACTCTGCACTAAAAGTATCACATTTATGAACAATTAGTTGATTCATCGATTAAGACGTTCAACAAATATTAATTGGCCATAATTTTGATAAGTGTTGAATTGTTTTTAGTCATTTATCAAAAATACCAAACACTTTTCAGTTATAGCTTCTAAAATGCTAAGAAGTACTCACTTTTCTCTATTTTACATTATAAAATGAAAGTTGTTGTTTATTTTGTTTTTATTGTTGCTCATTAGACTACAGATCCTCGTTGAAGACATCACTTTGGAGTATGGGAAGTTGTGAGAGTCAGTATTTAACTCTTTAGAGTCAAAATGATTAATTGATTCATTGGAAACTGAACTGACATATTCATCAACTATGAAAAGTACCTGTACTTTGGTTTCTTGTACTTGTATTTTTAGTAAGTAGTTTTACTTTTACTTGAATACACTTTTGCTGAAGTATTGTACTCACACACAGAACAATAAAGATGCTAAGTGGAACCAAAAATGGTTCTTCAGTTCTTCTTTTTATCCCAGAAATAAATCAAATCCATCATCCATCACAGTTTGCTGTGCATCACCTGGTGCTAAAATAACCACCTTATGAGGGAGATGATAAGTGGATATTGAACTGGAGAAAAAGCCAAGCATGGCACTTTACAATCATTTGAGCTACACACAGAAAAATATAGGTGCTAATTAGAACCAAATATGGTTCTTCATATTGCCATAGAGGAACTATTTTAGGTTCCACAAAGAACCTTTAAGCAAGTGTTTTTTTTTTTTTGTTTGTTTTTTTTTAGAACCATTTGTTTAGATGGTTCTTTAAAGAACCACCAAAGTTGCCTCAAAGAACCATCAAAAAATGGTTCCTTTAGGAACCACAAATGGTCTTCAAAGAACTGTAGCAACAATAGGTTCTTTAAAGAACGATTTTTAAGAAAGTTCTTTGAGGACCCAAGTGGTTCCATACAGAACCTTTTTTTTTAAATGGTACTTCTAATACTTTTTCAGAATAAATGGTTCTTTTAATAATTTTTTCAGAATAAATGGTTCTTTGAGTGTTTAAAATCAAATTATTCTGGGCAGGTTGAAAAACATTTCTCCACGTTCCTTTTTCCTTCATTCGGTTCCAGACGACGTATTAAAAATGTCAGCTGTGACGGGCAATTTTCTAGGACTTTTTCCACCAGCGTGTCTGTCATGTTACACTCCCCTCTCTGCTTCTGCATGCAGAGCCAGCCCGGTGAAAGCATTTACAAAGACACGGGGACACCCTCGGAGACCCAGCTGACGCCAGATGATTCTGCACTGAGGTGATTAGGACGATGTGGCTTCATACCGGCGCTTGTGTCTGTATTTGTTCAGGGGATCAGACAGCAGAGGAGGGATGTGGAGCATGAACAGTGACAGCAGTTTAAGAGAAAAAACATGACTGATCCCTGGGTGAGGTCACAACACCTGATGGTAAGGGGGCTGGGGGTGGTGTGTGTATGTATGTGTGTGTGTGTGTTTGTGTGTGTTTGTGTAAGCTGAGGAGGGCATTAATTAAAAGGAAGTCTTCTGAGTGAAAGCTCCCTCATGACGACCACATCCTACATGGTACAATGGAGGCCATTCTCTTTGTTAGGGATAGAGATTGGTGGTGGGCGGCTGGATGCGTGGGGGGGTGGGTGCAACAAGGAGGAGGGAATATGAGGGGGGGTGTTGAGGGGAGTAAAAAGGAGGGAGGAACGTGGGGGTGCCATCTGTCACTGAGCAGGCCGGGTCAAAGGCTTTTGTTGTCGAGCAGTGATGAGATAGATGGATGGTTGTCGTCACCGCGGAGTACAGACCAACCACTGGTTTAATCAAGTGAAAGTGCCCCAGCGTGTAACACGTTTACCCCCTCCCCCTCCCCCCAAACACACGCACACACACACACACACACACACACACACACACACACACATACACACACACACGCACACACACACACGCACACACACACAATAGCAAATAAAGATTCCTCTATTCTAATTAACAACTGAGATCCTACAGGCAGAATTACAGCTCAGCATGCAAGCTCTGGGGAGAATTAGACCATTACTCAACAAATCAGAAATAGCCTATGAATATGAAAATGTGGACATTTATTCAAATGTGTGCCTGGTCATGTGAAGTCCAGGGCGCCTCTTCACACACACATGCCTCTCCCACTCTGCTGGAAAAGCGTTGGACCATTACACTGTAGTATCCAAAATACAGTTCCACACAGGATCTGTCTCATCTTCCTCTGACACCTCGATCTGAATTCAGTCGTTAGCCCCTGCCATGCATGCCATCTGCGCATGCGCATTTCCTCACGTTGAAGCTGCCGGAATAACACCGGAAGTTGCGCAACTTTATCTTCAAAATAATATTAGAAGATTGGGATTTAAAGAGGGATTTTACAGCAGCCTGGATGAAATCAGAACACAGTCAGTATGGAGGAGAAACTCCACATAGCAACATAATGGAAGTCCTTTTGCCCTCCTACATTTTGCACTTTAGACATTTTTCTGGCACCCTTATGAGTGTTACAGCCTCAGTTTTAATATAGGCAGAGCTGAAACAATTCTGAACATCAATGGACTGTAGTTTTGATAACTGACTCATTATTTTAGTTATTTATCCAGGAACATCAAATATTTGCTGGTTATAGCTTCACAAATGCTAAGCATTACTTGTTTTTCTTATAAACAGGCACATAGGAACAAAAATTTAGTAAATGTAGTGAAGGAGACAGACCTGCTGTCCTGTACATCATTACAAGATTATTTATTTGTTTGATTGTTTGTTTAGTTACGGCTGCTGGGCAGACAGGAAGCAATTTGAAGACCGCTATGGGCTCAGGCGACTTGTGATAGACATCTGTCATTACTTTTAACTTTTAATCTGGAAAAATAATAACGAGATCAACTGATACTTGTACATATTCGTTAGTTGTAGCCCTTCATCTACCTAGGCCTATCACAAAAAATAAATAAATAAATAAATAAATAAATAAATAATAATAATAATAATAATAATAATAATAATAATAATAATAATAATAATTATTATTATTATTATTATTATTAGCATTAGTATTAGTATAAAAGCAGCCACCCTTTAAAATTAAAAGGTAGGCCACCCTACAGTGACCCTGGGAAGCATTCTGTACTTCTAACTCTTATTCACAGAGGTTTTTACTTAGGCTACTTTACTCAGACGCGTTTCAGCGGGCTTGTCAGTCGAGGTTGGGGACTATATTTTGAAAGTGGCGAGCGGAAGTGTCGGCCTGTATCGTGTGTGTCTTGACGGCGGCTGTTGGAGCGTCAGGCAGCGCTATAGATGCTGTCCCATCCTCAGATCCCACCCGACGGGGCTGCAGCAGCGCACCGCTCCTCCACCACCAACACCATGTCGTCCGCATTCAAACCCTCCCAAGCTTTCTGAGCCGCCAGCTGAGGAGGAAAGCCCTGTCAGCCCGCCGAGCCGCGGAGGACAGCCAGAAACAAGAGGAAAAACCCTGGAGAAATACACGCACACACACACACACACGCACGCACACGCACAGGCACGCACGCACACACACAGGGAGACGAATATTGCAGCGACCGTCAAGGCGAACTCACTGCGCCGCGGAATAGCGCTTTTCGCTGCAGAAACGCATCCTTTTTCTGAGTCCGCCTCAGGCACCCGTCAGCATTTACCGCTTGCAAACAGTTCCAGGTAAAAAATGTCATCGTCGGGCAAGGACAACAGCGGTCATTATGCCAACTATGTGGGACCCTACCGGCTGGAGAAGACGCTCGGCAAAGGACAGACAGGTTAGTGTAAAGCCTGTGCATGATGCTGACGGAGCTCCAGTCTCCTCAGCACCGCTAGATGTGCTGTCTGCCCCGCTCACATTCACTGGGTGGTGTTTTCGTGCTCTGTGCTATTTCCACATTATGTGCTCTTAGTGTGGGAATGCGGGAAATGTCTAATAATAGCACGGAGGAGGATGTAGGGATGCGACTTGGCAGGATGCAGCGGATGGGGTTATGTGAGATGATGCTTTGATGATGATGATGATGATGATGATGATGATGATGATGGCAGTGGTGGTGGTGGTGGTAGTGATGACGTGCCTTTAATTCTTGTTGTCAGGCAGAGAGAGGGCTCGATGATAATGGAGCCATGTGATTTTTTTTTTTTTTTTTTTTTTTTTTTTTTTTATCCCGTATACAGTAATACTGTTATTGCATCCATATATTCCACGGGCCCCCACTCTGGTTTGGCTGATCTCTGCAAAACTAGGCAGGGCAGAGCAGAGCTGGAGCAGCCAGGTGATGGTTGCTCGTCCGGTCCCAGCAGTGACAAGATCACATTCAGCTCCTGTGTGAAGATACTGCATCTGCAGCACCACTTGTTTCAGCACGTTTGTTTCACTTTATTTTTATGCCTTTTTGCACACTGGCTAAGAGCCACTATGAAAAATAAGATCTGTCCATTGACTGTGTCAGCAAACTGTAAGTCCCTGTAGGAGGATCTTACTGGTGCTTTAGGAGATGCAGCTATGATATGGTCACTATAAGCTTCCCACACACACACACACACACACACACACACAAAAAAAGGTTCAAAAATGGTTATCTTTAATGGACTGTGGAACCACGAAGAACCATCAACTGCACAAAGCACTACTTTATTTAGTGGATGGTTCCTCTCTTTTGGGGAAAAAAAAAAAAAAAAAAAACTTATGAAAATGGTTCTTCATTGAACCAACTGGCTCCACCAAGAACTATTTGGTTACAGCTCTCTGAAGAACCATTTCACCACCACCTCAATGAACTTTTTGATGGTTCTATAAAGAACCTTTGGGGGTTCTTTGAAGAACCTTTTAAAGAGATGGTTCTGGAAAGAACTGGGGTCTGAAAAGTTCCATGTGCTGTCAGAAATGGTTCTGCTGTAACACCACTCTCAAGAACTATTTTCACCTTAGTTGACACCTTTAGTTTTCCATTTACAATTGAGAATGATCTTCCATTTCCATGTACCCTTTCTTTTCTTTCCTCTTTGACAAAACTATTGCTGGTTCTCCAAAGAACTGTTTTATGGCTTTGTGAGACAACATGTAACTATTTAAAGTAGTTCTTAAAAAAAAAAAAAAAAAAAAAAAAACATGGTGTGAAAGGTTTGCTGTGAAACCGGAAAAGGTTCTCTTATGGCATCACTTTGAAGAAAACCGTTTTGGGTTCCAGCTGGCACCTTTATGTTTGTGCAGAGTCAATATACCGTAAATCCCTTTAGGCAGACTTTATGGTATTAGAGTGATTTTTGCGTCATGGTGGATGAGTGACTCAGACTCAGTGTTTAAAACACCTCAGCATCTGCAGTCACATACAATCCAGCCAGAGATGATCAAGGTATCCCCCTCCAGCTGTAGCAGGTAGAGGCTATCCTGTGCTGTTCCCTCGGTGTGTGAATAATTTATAGCCAACCAATTAACTGGTTGGTGGAGTTGAATTGTAACAGCCTGTATTGGACGGCCTTATGAAATGTTCATCATATTAATCATGCTATTTTTATTTACTGATGGAATAAGGCTACAACACTAGACACGCACAATCTCCCTTTGCCTTGTCCCTTGATAGACTAATAATAGTTATTCAGTGGGAGGAAAAGTAAATGATACATCCATATCCATAGTGCCAGCACACTCTGCCCTCCTTCATAGGCCGAGTGTGTGTAGTGTAGCTGTCCCACAGGACCATCTCTACTGTCTTGACCAGGTTGCCAGAGACCCACAGATCCCAGTAACAGATGTGTTCCTGTTCATTACATTACCAGTACTGACTATATAGTATAGAGCTAATCTTCCATAGCTGACGGCGCCTACAACCATCCCATCCCAACTTGTCCTGCCCCGTCCCATCCTGTCTTTCCCCATCCCACCTATCTTATCCCATCCCATCCCATCGATTCCTGTGCTGACAGCCGAGCCATCAGCTGACCTGGCTGTCTAATGCTGTGTTCCAGAAAACACAGTCAGGTAACCTGAGTTTCCGGCTTCTTTCTTTTTGAGGACACATGCCACTGATGTGAAGCACTGCTCTTTATTTACGCCCGTGTTCTGAAAAGCAAAATGAAATGCAGCATCTCTGTCCATTATGGCGAGTCAAGGCACATCTCCCGGGAACACCGACCAGAGATGCTGGTGCACCGAGAGGCAGAACGACAGGCACCTCCAGCTCCGGTTAAACTTCTCGTGCGATACAGTTTGCAATTAAAATAGTGTCACCCAAATGAGTAGAGGCATGAACACCGCTACATGGGCAGGTTTTGCTGTAGTTTAATTCAGCGCAACTTTTGTGCACTTTGAGCTTTATTTTAAATGGATGTCTGAAGTTTGCTTCCCAAATGGTTGAGTGCGTTCCAAAACCCCACCAGCATTCTAGCTAAATCACAGTGACATTGGCATTAGATTACTATCACAATGCTTGCAGAAGCACAAAAATGATTTTTTTTTTTTACTTTGATGAAGAGCCAATAGTAGTTTCATTTATTGTTTGTTTTCACAGCTACAGTTGCACAATTTGCAAAAGCTAAAAATGCAGTGGATAAGAGTCTGTATGCTGGGGTATGTGCAAAAAGTCTTAACCTGGGTCTACCTTGTCTATGGGAATTAAAAAGCTACAAAAGCTTCAGTCTTCAGATTATCAGATCAGATAGCAACAAAAAAAGAATGTTTGTGCGGTACCTATGCAGACACTCATTCATCAGGCTTTTTTGCCTAAGGTAGATGGTGTGTGAGTTACTGTGCTTCTGATCCCTGTATGCTGAATTTCTCAGTCGCAGCACCCAAGTAAACTCCATGATGTCTTAACCACTATCATCAGTACAGGATCAAAGTCTTTACCGATATAATCTACCAAATCAAATGTAGTTGGGTTTTTAGCACTTCTCATGGGCTTAAAGTTGCACTTACAGACTCTAGCTCCATGTAAACTAGCTAGCTAACACTGCCAAATATCACCACAAGTATCACAGAATTTCTGCTCTTGCATGGGGATCAGTATTTTATGTTTGGCAAATGGAAACTCTGCGGGTGTCTGTGTTTCTTTCATGGTTTTGCAAATGCACGGAGGTTGTAATTACAACCCACCAGCTGGGAATTTTGGACTTGTGACTTGACTGGAATGTGGCGTTTAGAGTCGGACTCGTGTTCGGAACTCGTGGCGTTTGCTCCTCGCTCTGCCCTCTGGTCTGCTGCTTCCACTCTGACTCGGAATCCACATCGAGAAATGAGTGCAAATATG
This sequence comes from Myripristis murdjan, assembly GCF_902150065.1. Lineage (NCBI taxonomy): Eukaryota > Metazoa > Chordata > Actinopteri > Holocentriformes > Holocentridae > Myripristis > Myripristis murdjan. The sequence goes on from NC_043982.1 coordinate 3,895,697, forward strand.
CTGCAGGCATTAATGCTTGTTTTTCTCACACACACACACACACACACACACACACACACTGTCTTTCTCTCTGAGCATTTTGATAGCATTTGTAAAAACACACATATATAAACATACATATGTTATCTATATGGATGTAGTGTGAGTGTGCATGGGTGTAAATGGGTGTTTTTTGCTTGTGCATGAAACTGCTCTAGTGCGAGCCCCAGGAGGAGTGAGGCAGAGCTTGCTGACAGCTGTTATGATGAATAGAAAGCCCCGCTGCTGAGCGGACACAGAGGGAAGCCCATGCAGGCCCTATGATTTCTGCAAGGGAGAAGACAGACACAATCATGGAATTTGATAATGAAGACATAATCAGGCAGAAAACATGGAATATCATGGAATATGCCAATGTGTGGATGCAATTTTTAAAAATCAGAGGTTTCCCTACCATTTTAAGTGTTTTATAAGCCTAAGCCAAAAGAAAACACACACACACACACACACACACACACACACACACACACACACACACACACACACACACACAAAAATGTAGAGTGTCTATACCATGTTATGGTGTCATTTTTCTGTCCTCTGACTGCTGTCATGTGACTGTGTTTCTCTGGGGGCAGCGCTCAGCCCCTCTTCCACACACACAAGCACACACACACACAGAAAGAGAGAGAGAGAAAGCGAGAGAGAGAGAGAGAGAGAGAGAGAGAGAGAGAGAGAGACAGTGTGCTACAAGAAAACTCACAGCAGTGCAACAGCATCAGCAGATTTATAACTATTGAAGCACTTTCTTTGATGAAAAAAATACTGTATCTTTTTGTTACAAATTCATTAATATTTATCAAATTTTGAATATTTTCTTATTGAATTCTTGGACTTTTATCCATCCACATGATTAGACACTCACTGATGAAAAAATGTGCTTCAATCGTAAAACACCAAAAAAAAAAAAAAAGAATTTAGGGAATAACCAAAATGGAATCTGGATTGACATTAAACCTGACCTCAGGGAGTGACCTAGCATTCCAGACGCAATACAAATGTGGAAAAAGTTTAATACTATGCAAATGAGAACAAAGATTTGGACAGGAACACACAAAGGACCAAGCCAGAGATTTTGCCTGTTCAGCGTAATATCTACAAAATATCTATACTCTATGTCTCTGCAGATCTTTTCCCAAAGCAAACAGTCAAATCATTTTTCCTACTTTTTATCGAGCCATTTCGATTCATTCCACTACGATACGAAAATGAACTTTCAGAGCCTTCAGACTTTCTTCACACCAGTACAGTTGTCTCTCGCTATAACGTGGTTCACCTTTCGCGGCCTCGCAGTTTCGCGGATTTTTTTTAGTGCAATTTTGCATTTTTTTTTTTTTTTTTTACTGGACTTATTTTTCTACGAAGGTTTGAACTTTGAGAGTGTTTAAACAAGAGAGAAAAGTGAGAAAATGTTAATGCCTGTCTGAGAAAAGTGTACAAAGTGTGTAGTGAGGGGTTTTACAGCCTTAAAACATCTAGATTAATTGTAAAAAATAAAGCTGACTACTTCGTGGATTTTGCCTATTGCGGGTTATTTTTAGAACGTAACTCCCGCGATAAACGAGGGACCACTGTATTCTATCACTGTGATAAAGTCCTCCTCATTAGTTTTCCTAAAAGCAGCAGCACTGCTGTATTTTCAGGACATGAAATTGGGTGGAGAGAAAAGGTCCCTCCACCAGAAAATAGTCCCGGGAGACTATTTACATTCCAAAGCCAATTATCAGTCCTGTTGTTTGTGAATGCTGATGACTTTGTTAGCTGCAGAAGCAGAACATTAGAAGCTGGCTGTTTCAACCAAAAATTCATAGTTGAAAATCATGCATTTTGATTGCATGACTTGCAAAATGGCTTGTTGCAATGTAGAAAGTGGTGAAATTGTAGTAAAGTGGCCAAACATTCAGAATCACTGGGACGGTCCCGTAGCAAATTGCTATGTGGCTCACTAAAGTAGAACATAATTGTAAGAATACATTTTCCAGACACATGACATGGTTTTTATTTGAGCATAAAGAAAAAAATAGGCATCCCTAAACAGTTATTTCCCAACAAATGTGTTTCAAGGTGAAGCGGTTCCACGGCACGCACCGTAAGAAGGCGGCTAGACGCCACTTCAAGCTTTGGTAGATTCAGTTGTTGTTTTAGTTTTGGCCTCAGAGGTTTGAGCAGCCAGGAACATCTCTCAAAATTCACAGTCTGACGAGTGATTGATGTCTTGTCCTAATTATTGCGTGTGTGTGTGTGTGTGTGTGTGTGTGTGTGTGTGTGTGTGTGTGTGGTGGAGTTTGAATGGTGAGAGGTGTCTGGCTGTGCTGACTCTGAACAATTAGTCAGTGTGTTTTCATGTGTGGGGGGTTTGAAGTCCCCTCTTTTTACTCGGGCTTCCCAGGCTCCATTCAGCGCTTATTTTCTAAGTGTTGGCCCACAGTGGGGATGGTTGTCATGGTTTCATCTTGCTTCCTGCGACAATGGCCGTTCTATCCCTCTCAACGATCACAGCAAGACTGCGGCCGCCAATTTTTTTTGTATTTGTTCCTTCTTTCTTCTCTCCTTACTCGCCTTCCCATCTCTCCATCTTTCCTGTCCTTTCCATCCTCTGTCGCCACCTTTCGACAGTGCTTGTTGGCTAAATCAGAGGTTAAAGCTGCGTTTGAATGTGCTCCGATCTCGGAAAAAGTTCAGAGACGATATTCCTGACGTCCATCCTACATGCATTCTAGTGCACAGACATGGATGATTCCTTCTCAGTAAAACACCTTTTCCCTCCTGATGTACAGTCTAGTAACATGAACTGTGAGCAAAAGCTGCTGTGAAGTTGTTATCAAACACAAAAACTACATTTCCACCAAAATAAAAAATGTATATAGTATACATTGAAGCAAAGAGAATGCTTCTGTGCATGACATGGGGTGAACTCAGGCTTGCCTGAATTTCCGACTTGGAAATCTGATGTGAACGGCCATTTTATTGGACATTTCTGAGTGTTTTTCCTGGAATTTTGAGCACAGTCAAATGCAGCACGAGAGTGTACCCAGATAATGCAGGAATACACATGGCTTTTTATTGTTGTTGTTGTTGTTGTTTTGAGGATGGTGTATTGGTCATCTTACCCAGTAAGTGATGAGAGTGTAGCTCATAAAATCATGTATATACGCCTGTGAGGTTATTGACTATGGTGACACTTTAGGATTTACTATATTTAATGATAGTAAGCTCCATGTTAACATGTTAGCATACACTAAGCTTGTTTTTGTTAAGCCTACTAAGCCTATGTACTGTGTTTCTATCTTAGTTTAAATGTTGTATTAGTTCAAATGTTTTTATGCACTGTAAGCACTTTGACATCATTTGTTTGATATAAAGCGCTACAAATAAAATGTATTATTATTATTATTATTATTATTATTATTACTAAGCTGAGTGATAGCGGGGATGCTAACACTTAAGCAGATACAATGTTGAGTAAAAACAGGCTACATGCTAACAATTTAGCATACATATGATTGAGTGATGGTGAGTCGCTATCTAATTGATGAGAAAATGTTCATTTGTAGCGACTGTCCATGCTGTAATCTTAAATCAACAATAAAACCTGCTGTTTTAAACTAACCAAGGATAGTTATTTGTCCAACAGGCAGTGTAGCCAGCTCTTTTGTGGATTGGTTGATCATACAGCAATGTTGCTGAATACTTTAGGATACCACACATGAATAATATTGATGCCTATGGTTAGAAAAAGTCCCCAAATATGATGGCAGTTGCTTTTAGAGGACGTGGCCAAGGGGATCTGACATATACGGACCGAGCCAAGCAGGCAGCACAGCTGACAGGTGCTGCTGTGAGGGGACATTATTTCACTTCCCACCTAATTCATAAAAACCTAAGTTGAGTTGCTTACAAATGTGAGTAAACTCAACTTAAAGACGGCTTTTTGAGTTGATGAGTTAAAACCACTGATTATGTTACATTATCCATTCAAGAAAGCTTTATTGTGTCAAACAGAACATACAGTGTGGCACTTCAGTGATGAAGGACAGCAGCGGTGCTCTGTCCTCTCAGCGAGGTGCACTTCCCCCAGCTCACACTCTCAGAAATAAATCCAGACGGTTTAACATCACTTCACACGTCACTAAAAAAAAAAAAAACAAACTAAAATACACATTTGACCACCAAGTGAACACCACCTCTGCACTTCCTGTATCACTCCGCAGCAGAGGAGCACTAGCCGCCACAGACACAGAAGTATAGACTGCTTGAGTTTTTTTTAGGTGGACAAAAAACAAGAAAATTCTACTCTTGAATCTTTTTGACAAAGTCATTTCAAGCTCCAAAATCAAACTTTGTTAATTTCATTTCATTTCATTTCAATTTTTCAAGAGGAGTGAACTCTTCCTTTAACACTGTATGTTCATTTTTTTTTCCTCTGAAGGAAAAAAAAAGGCTACCCAGTGGAAGACAATAACATCATTCTTTTTTATTTGTCCATATCCTGTAACGGTGCAGGGTGAGTGTGTGTGTGTATGTGTGTGTGTGTGTGTGTCCCTGCAGTGTTATAATAAAAGTGTCATGTTATTGACGTGCAACATCTTAAAGATGGTATTCCCTGGCTGGTGGGGGTGGGGTGTTGTGGCGGTAGGCGAGAGCCCCAGCACAGATGGCTGCCTTTAGGTGGCTGAATTACAGCTTCATTATCAGCAGGTTGCAGGTGGTAACACTCCCACTCTTTATGCGTGTGTATGCATGTGTATGTCCATGTGTGTGTGAGGGTGTGTGTGCACGTGTGACAACTATATGAGTTTTTATTGCATATGTATGTGGATCTATATGAAGATATGTTTCTTGTGCACCCTCTCAGCCAAGGAATTAAATTGCTCCCGTATGTCACATTAGACATAAAACAACTGGAAAATTATCAAAGTCGTACATAAAAAAAAATAAATAAATAAATAAATAAATGTATAAAAGAAAGAAATTTTGGGAGTGGAAAGACAGAGTGTACATCTATTATTATGGCCCTTGGTCTGCACTCAGCGTGCAGTCGTTCCATTTCGGGGAGGAATAAGAGTCACTGGGAGGCCAGCGGCATGAAAGACGGAAACACTTTGTGTGAGGAACTTCTTTTTTTTTTTTTTCCCTCTTCTTTTCTGTGCGGCTTTCTCAGCGAGTCGGCGGCACATGCTCTCAACCGCGTTCAAACGCGAAGCGCTGACAATGCCTCAAACCGAAAAGGGGGTGCGGGTTAGACAAAAACCCCGAATACAAGGCCGTCGGGGGGGGGGATTTTCTCTTGACAGGAAGGGGTTAAGTGAAATTATGGCCCCCCTACTCCCTGATTCACTCTGCCTCTTCATTTGCCTCTTCCTGTACAGTACACCCCTTTGCTCTCTCTCTCTCTCTCTCTCACACTCTCCTCCCCAGCTGAGGGCTTGGTTTCCATGGCAACCGCAGGAATGCTCTCTTCTGTGGCTGGTTGGAGGTATATACTTGTTCTAGATCTACCTCTCTCTCTCTCTCTTTCTCTCTGTGGCCCCTCTGCCTAGCCCTGGGGGCTTTGCCTGTGCCATACTGACTGAGAACCTACCCCCCCCTCCATCTCTCTCTCTCTCTCTCTCTCTCTCTCTCTCCCTCTCTCTTACATTTGCAGTACATTGCTTGGCGCCCTCCTCCTCCCATGTCCCTCTCTTTCCTCTCCTTCCGCTCTCTCTCCATCTCTCCGTCTGAGGTTGTTAGGGTAAAGCTCAAGCCTATCTCTGAATCCCTGTCGCTTCAATGAGTCATTATTGGGAGGCGGCACGATTTCATCTTCCTAGCCCGGCTAATGCCTCTCTGTCTGCCAGATTATCTACAGCTTCTCCTCGCAGGACACATTCAGTCTAATAACCCCCCCCTGCCACACACACACACACACACACACACACACACACACACACCAAGCCTGCCCACCCACCCCTCCATCCCCTCCTATTGTCAGCTCCATTTGATTTTAAACAAACACTTCAGCATTTAGCAAAAAGGAGGGAATGGAGGAAAGAAGGAGAGCTTCTACTCAAATCTTTGATGGTTTTATTCGAAAAGAGAGAGGCAGAAAGTTTTTACCACAAAAGGAATTTTAGTCAAGTGCTGTGTTCAGTATACATACAGCATTAGTGGCTTTGCTTTCATGGGTGTTTAAAGGGATAATTCACCCATTTTTCCCCCGATATTATTTCACTTCCCCCCCAGCTGTTCTGTAGGACAGTAGTGTTTCTATCTTCCTCTCATTGTTACTGGATACTGGCTAGATGCTCCACATGCTAACTGTTAGCCTCCTGCCATTGAGCTGGACTTCCCCCCAGCTAACATCTACAAAATAACTACCTCAAAGCAGAATTTTTCCAGCCCGAAATAGCAATAAAAAGGCAGAACTATTTTCTTGTGCAGTCTGAGCTCTCTGTTCTGGGCCCCACTTACAACACTGGCCGGCAGGAGCCTGAAAGGTTTGTGAAATGTGTAACAGAGGGGAGCGAAGGAACAGAAGAAGCTCGTCACAACATTATTCACCGGCTATCTTTTAGTACTCTGGAAAAAAAACATGTTATTTTTGTCCTTCAGCATGCGTGCATGTGTTCAGTGAAGAAAACAAATGATAGCAAACTCAAGCAATCGACTTCTGTCTCTGGTGCTACTGCTGCTGCAGTCTGGAGTGACGCAGGAAGTGCAGAGGTAATCAGATCTTTCTGGATGTTTTTAACAGGGGAAATACAGTTATAAATGGTAATTGGAGCAAAACTGCTATATCTGTGCAAACGGTAGTCTTATTGACATTTTAGTTTCCGAGAACAACATTTCCAAAGTGATATTACATTTTTTTGAGAGGGGAGCTCACCTGGAAAGAGCATGTACCACTTGTCAAGGAGTCCTGATTGCAGTGTCCTGGGTTCGAACCCGACCTTAGGCCCCTTGCTGCAGGTCACCTCCTCTCTCTCCCCTGCCTTTCCTGCCTCTCTCTACTGTAGCTATCAAATAAAGCAGAAAAGCTAGAAAATAATCTTTAAGCCTTCTTCTTTTTTTTTTTTTTTTTTTGGAAATCAGTCTCAAAAGAGATCTTTATTTGTATAAAAATAAGAGAAGTGAATTACAAACACACCCATTCATAATTACTCCTTCAGCTAAAATTCTTACAATCATGGCTTTTTTTCTGTGCAACAATGCTAGTAGTATTAATCATAAAAATCCAATTTAACTAGGAACGTGTGGCACCGACTGCTGTAACTGTAAGTGCTGTTTTTCAGCAACTGTAAACTGCTGTAATTCAAGTAGTACAGTGATGTAAATCCAGATAAAAAACAGTATCCTTATTGCTTTCCCTTATTAAATCTATGTCATTCACAAAAGAGAAGATGAAGGTAAGGAGAACTCAATGAGTGGAGGATTTTTAAGCTTTGACAAAGGCGATAAAGAGGTGGACTGTAAAACTGACTGTCATTAGTTGACTTTAAATGAATATCAATCTCTTTTTATGGCAGTTACTTAATGAAGAGGGTTAGTATTATTTTAGTTTCCAAGAACAACATTTCCAAAGTGATATTACATTCTTTTGAGAGGGGAGCTCACCTGGAAAGAGCATACCACTTGTCAAGGAGTCCTGATTGCAGTGTCCTGGGTTCGAACCCGACCTCAGGCCCCTTGCTGCAGGTCACCTCCTCTCTCTCCCCTGCCTTTCCTGCCTCTCTCTACTGTAGCTATCAAATAAAGCAGAAAAGCTAGAAAATATTATTTAAGCCTTCTTTAATTGGATAAAGGTGTGCATTTTTAAGAATGGGTGAACTATCCCTTTAATGTTAGTTTCCCCATTCCACTGGTGGCAGAGACACACGTGAGGTGCATGTATGACTGCCTGTCTGCATTGTCATGCAGTCTGGTGGTTGGTTAATGGTGGTGGTGGACGGGATAAAAGCAGACTCGAGTAGATGCTGCTCTTAGAAGTGCTAAACGAATTAATGATGCAAGAAGAGAAAGGAAAAACATTTCTCAGATCAGATAAAAAAATCTTTGATATCGTGGGAACAAAAAGAACAAAGGCTGTTTATCATGTCTGCAGCTCAACAGAGAGATGCTGTTGGTGTGATTCAATTAACTAGAGCCATGCTCATCTCTGTCACACACACACACTCACACACTCACACATTCACACATGCATGCAGTCCTCATGGCTTGCCTTGAGCTTGCAGACGCCTAGTCTCTAGTTAGCTGGTTTTGCCGTCATCTTGCCCGTGGCTGTCACTCATTAGCAAGTCCCACTGCAAGTTAACATACTGCTGCTGAAATATTCAGGCAGCTTAGGTGTGCTGAGATGCACGTCTGTTTGTGTGTGTGTGTGTGTGTGTGTGTGTGTGTGTGTGTCTGTGTATATGTCACTGCTGTAACTGGTCTGTGTCCTGACGTGACTGGATGCAGCTTTTGCCCTCAGCCCAGGCCTGCATTACTCAGTCCACCCATTCATGAGTGGGCTGACACAGAAAAATAAAGTTGGGAATTGGAGCTGAAAATGGTTCTTCCGAGTGATGCCACAGGAAAGCCCAACCTTTCAGGCCCAGGCTCTTTAAAGAACTGTGTCAGAGGTGCCTCACAGACTGATAGACAACTGCTCTTCAAAGAAGGCAGAAGAGAAAAGGTGCATAGAAACAGCTGGTAATTCTCATTTCTTAAACAAAAAACAAGGTGTTTTGTTTTAGTGAAGAATCATCCACCACATAAAGTGCCTCTTTAGTAGTTGATGGTTCTTTATGGAGCCATACAGGCTGTTATCATCATAGAACCAGCCATTTTAGAACCTGTGTGCAGTTTCTGGACTTGTGGCATGCTAAGGATTAAAGGTAGAACGAGAACATTGTAATCAGTAATCACTTGTTTTATCTCAAGCCTTACTCAAGAACTCCAACAGACGAAGAGGCAGGGCGACATCATAGCGTCGTAGGAATCAAGTCTATCATCACAAAAAATGAAGACTAAAAAAAAAAACAAAACAAAACACCTCCACACTTCAAAATCAAACGTCTCGAGGAGCTTTGGTGATAATCATTTAGAAGGTAAAGATGAGCTGAACATGAGCACTGCTGTATGAAAAGTCAAGTGTTGTGGTAATGCGACCAACATGTAGCCCATATTGCTCATACCTGGGCCAGATTACACTGCTAAAAACACCAAGTCGTCTTGTTTTGCTATTCGCTCTCTCTCAGTAGGCCTGCAAGATGTGTTAAAAGCTCAGTTCAGATCATGGTAGCTGTTGCTGGAAGTGTCATTCAGCTGTTTCCCATATAGTGATTAAAAAAAGCATCGCGCAATGTCTTAAAATCAACTCACAAAACCTTGAGACAATACACATAGAATTTCATTAACAATTTCCTTTCCAAAAGATCATAATCTCAAAACAGAAAAACTGCACTGCAAAAACGCAAAATCTTACCAAGAATATTTGTCTGATTTCAAGTCAAAAATGTCTTATTTCTAGTCAAAATATCTCATTACACTTAAAATAAGACATGATCACCTCAGAGGTAAATTGTTTTTAGACAGTTGTCTCTTGTTTCAAGTGAAAATTCACATGAAACAAGTGAAAATTTTCTTGTTTCATTGGCAAAATTTGCCAGTGGAAAAAGTGAAAATTCACTTGAAGTAAGTGAAAATTAGCTAGAAACAAGAAACAAATTTTGCCAATGAAACAAGCAAATTTTCACTTGTTTCAAGAGACAATTGTCTAAAAACAATTTACTTCTGAGGTGATCATGTCTTATTTTAAGTGTAATGAGATATTTTGACTAGAAATAAGACATTTTTGACTTGAAATAAGACAAATAATCTTGGTAAGATTTTGAGTTTTTGCAGTGTGAATGAAGAAACAACAAAATGATTTGTGCCAACTTCATTTTTCCTTTTTTTTTTTTTTTCCCTTTGTGCATTTCAGTGTATATAAGTTTGCATTTGCACATATGCACATATACTTTTTAACCTGAAAAAAAAAGTGAAGTGAGTGCCTTCTCCCTTTTTCTTGAGTGCGGCCCGACTCCTGTGTTTTGGACACCACGTTACTTTACGCCACGAGGCTGTCAAAGGATTGCACAACAGTTTATGTTGTTTTTGTGCTGTAGTCCCTGCCCACAGTACAGGAACAACATACAGGTATGTGGCTGGCTCCCGTGTTTGAAGCTGAACAGTCTTCCCATCATGCAACACTTTTTCCCATCTACCTGTGGTCGCTGCAAGCAGAGCCTCCCTGCCTGTCTCTGTAGATAGAGGAGTGATTTCTCTGGTCTCTGGGGACTCCTCTCCTCTCCTCTCCCAGCTCCATTACCTCTGATATATATACCGGCTTGTCTACTGAATTTATTCCCAGTCAATTATGTTTATTATGTGGTGGGGAGAGCTTTAATCAACTCTTCTAGTGTGCACACACAGCTTGTTAATTGTTGCGTGAGTGCCGATGATTGCGGCGGTGTTCTGTAATGCACAGTGCATGCGTGTGCATGAATGTAGTCGATATGTTGGCGCGCACGTAGGAGGCCGCGTTGCCTCCTGCTGCTAACACACGTGTGCTCGGCTCGCTCGTATCACCGCGGAGTGTGCGGTGCGGGGTTGATGACTTCTGTATGGATCAGTCGGAGGGAGATGAGGGCTGGAGGTCCCACTGGGCAGCAGCAGCCCCACAGGGCTCCATCAGTGGCAATAATCAACACTTATCAGCTTGATTGCAACGCTTATTAAGATGAAAATACTGAGCGGCACTCACCCCGCAAACCAGTGCAGCGGTGTTGTGCCACCACTTTCAACTATTGACAGCAGTGGTTCGACTTCACACTGTGAGCATCTTGGCTGATGTGACACTCTCTGATTATGGGTGTTTATCTCCATGTAGCTGTGTGTGCCTACATACTTTTGAACAGTCAAGTACCATCTTTTTCACTTGCTGTCTTTCAGAATTGTTTTGATGATAGCCAGGAAGCACTGGTTTAAACGCACAGTTATCCCTTTTTGAAAAAATCTGATATTATTTCACTTGTGCCCAGTGGTGCTATCTTCCTCTCATTGTGACTGATTGCTGGACAGTAGCTGGATGCTCCAAATGCTGTTAGCCTGTTATTATTGAGGTGGATGCACAACAATATTGGCATGTCATCAGTAATGGCTGATGTCGGGTTTAAAATGAAATATTGTATTGGCCTGAAGTGAAAATTTCTGCTAATATGTGAAATGGGTCAAATTTGCCGTGATTGTGGCTGCTGTCAGCCTCATCCAAGCCTCTTTCACTCAGATGAATCTTATTTTTTTGGGTTATTTGGCTGGTGTAGAATAAAACAACTATAGGTCTTTGTTTTGGTAGCAGGCACAGACATGTTGTGCTGCGGCTGCAGCCTGAAAGTAGACATTACCGACAGCTGACATCAGCGAGGAGGATGGTATAACCTCAGCAAAGATTGTGCTTCTCCTTTTAGCTCCTCCAGTCAACATCTGCAAACTACTAAATCTAACCGGTAAGCTCATCAAACACAGCCTAACTTGTAGTTAAAACAAGTCCTTAAATGTTACAAAATGTCATCGTTGAACCAAACTTGAGTGCAGAAGAGAAGTTTGTTTGTTTGCTCATTTTAAATGGCTGACAAGACACCCGGCTGAAACACAAGATGTCTCTTCACTGCTTTAGTCTCGCTGAAGAAGTGTTGGGAGTTTTCGTTTTCCTGTGGCTCTGCTGCGTAAGGGTCAGGAAAAGGTTCTCTGCAGCATGAATGGGATGCAGGTTAAGGTGGGATGTAGGTTAAATGCATGGAGAGGGACTTGGGCCATGCGTTCTAGCTCTCAGCAAAAGATTCGTCCCGTCTCTCTTGGCTGTCTCGCCCCTCCCGAGGTGGATTTGCGCTGCTGGTACGGGCACGCTCGCTAAGTTGCCATAACTGAGGACGGTCAGGACTATCGGACCTGTCCTTGCCTATTGAGGCTGCTGGTTGGCTGCTTATGTTTATCTGTCATCTCCACTCTAATCTGGTCCCACTCTCTGTCAGGGCTGATAGCCCAGCCAGAGCTCTACCAACTTTACATGCAGCCATATTCAACAGGGACCAATTTAATGCCTCAATCAATAGCTGGTAATCAAACGGGAATGGGTTATGGCTCCAGATAAGCCCCTTATGGTCTTGCAGACCTCTTCCTCAGCCAAAAACTTAATGAAATTGAGCATAAATCCCTGTTCTCTCTCTCTCTCTCTCTCTTTAGCTCTCCCTCTCCCTAACTCTCTTTCATCCCATTCCAAAAGCAATCTGGACTTTCCCCCTGAGTCAGCACTTATGCCGTCCAGGAGTGGAGCAGGGGAAATTACCATTTGAAGGGCTGCTTTACCTCCCTCTCTGATCCGGCCCTCTGCCCACGCCAGACCCACACTTCATTTTCTTACCACTCTGGAGTTTTTGGTATCTTGAAGTAGATAAATAAACTTCTTTCCCTTCGTCCCCTGAAACCCGCTCACGAGTGCATAATGAAATGACCGATTGCTTTGGTGTCAAGTGATTTCACTTTGGAATTTAACGTCATGGATGGAGACTCCATCTCTGCTCTCAGATATTAGCATTTGCTCATTACCGTTACCGTTAACCGTAAGTGCTGGGGCCCAGCAGAGGCAGGCCGAAGCCCAGCGCTGATTCCATTGCTTGCTGTTTCATGCCCTTTGGCCCTAAAAGGCCTCTCACTTTCGGGCTGCGGACCACGCAGATGGCCTGGGCTCCGCGAAGACCCCTGATTGCCTCCGAATAGGCGTCCTCCCAGATGGCCCGTCAGCGCCAGCACGTGTGGATGAGCTGTATGGCCTGGAGCCCGTGGCCTCAGTGCAAACACCCAGTCATGTGGCATAATCAGATTAAGGGGCGGGAGGACGAGGCGTGAGAAACGCCATTATACTCACTTTACTGGTAATGCTGGCAGGTACGACTGCTCTCAGGCGTGTTTCATGTGTGTGTTAGTGTGTGTGTGTGTGTGTGGCTGAGCGGTGTCAGGGTGGAGGTTGTAAGAGGTACAGCACATACTCGTCTTTCTCAAACTTTGGCCCTCTTTGATCCTGGCACAGTTAATGGACCATGCCACTGATTTTTAATGTTTGGCACTTTTACTACACTGTACCCACATTTTACATGGCAACAAGCCATTTTGCAGGTAATGCAGGGGAACTACAGATTTTACAACATATGATCAAAAATCCCTTGATTTTTCAATATGAATTTTTGCTTGAAACATCACCTAATAATGTTCTGCTTCTGTGGCTAACAAAGTCCTTAACATCCATAAACCACAGAGCTGATATTTGGCTGTTTCAAGCAAAAGATTCCCCGGGGACTATTTTTTGGCGTCGGGATGGTTTCACTTTGCCCAATTTCAAGTCATCAAACCACAGGAGCGCTGCTGCTTTTAGGAAAACTAATGTGGACGACTTTATTACAGTGATGAATACTGGTGTGAAGAAAGTCTGAAGTCTCTGAAAGTTCATTTTCATATCGTAGTGGAATGAATGGAAACCAGCAGCTGGAGAAAAGGGAGCAAAAATGATATCAGAGTTGTAAAATATGACTGCTTGCTTTGGGAAAAGATTCGCGGAAACTTGAAATATATAGGTTTTTTACATGTTGTGCTGAACATGCATCACAGGTATGGTCTTTTAAACACAATTCTGTCATTTGACTCCAATCCTGTCACAGTCCACCTGGTGCTCTGTACCTGTGTTACCGTCTCTACAGGCCGACTCAGATTATCGAGGGACAGCACACTGCGGTGGAACAGCGAGGCAGTGGTCTGATCGTACATTACGCAGATGAATTTTTTTTTGACTCAGAAACATTTCACTAAATATGTTTGCTAAATTTCATCACAAGTTCTCAAACTTACACCCGGTCCGGCTGTTTTCAACTTTGCGAATGTGGCAGTAGAGTCCCAGGCTTTTGTCAGTAGTGCTGGAGAGAATGAAGACAGAAGATGAAACACAATGGCACAACATGTTGTCGGCTAACAAGTGAGGCTCTTAATTGTCAGCTCCTGCTCCCGATTCACAATTCATTTTACAACGTACGGCTTTAAGCTGCACAGACGGAGGACAGTTGCCGGAGGGAGATTCGGCTTTACTTTATTAGACTATTATTAACGTTATTATTTTAATTTATTGGACTTCTGCAATGAAAAATGCACAAGCACAACTTTGAGTGGGTTCATTTTAGAACTGTCTAGACCTAAATAAACCAAAATTCACAGTCCCTTCTCTGGTTTCTCTAGACTTGACTGAATTACTATAGAAATATTATAGAAATATTACAGGTGTGTGCGCCATGTTTGCCTCATTTTGAGCCAGGATACATCCTGATAGTCTAATAACAGACTCAGATCTACACTTATAATGACCAGCAATACACATACAGTCACAGCCACCTATAGTAGCTACTACACATGCAGGCATTGTTTTGTTTGTGTGTGTGTGTGTGTGTGTGTGTGTGTGTGTCCTGTAATGCAGTGTTTCCAGGGAGTACTCTACCTCTGTAACCTGCAGTGTGGTGTGAGTGTACTGTAGGCAATAGGCTGCAGTGCTGCATTACAGCAGAGATTGGCTGCAGCCTCTCTGCGGCGAACACACACACACACACACACACACACACACACACACACACGCGCGCAGACACACTCACCAATGTCTTACCAGTGCTGCCTGCATCAACAACTTGGACCAATTCTCTCATCTTTGTCACGTCATAGGGGGAAAAGTGGGCCTCAGTTGCAATACATTATTTGTAGAACTCTTTCGGCATTACACGGTGTAGCTATAGTTACCACAGTGTGTGCATGAGAGTGTGTGTGTGTGTCCATGACAGAGAGAGAGACGGAGGGATTGTAAACATAAATGATTTACAAGTGCATGCCGAGTGGTTATAAATGAGCTGTTTGTTCATATCATGCAAGAAATATATCGTGATGCACATTTTTTTTTTTTTTTTTTTAAAAGATGGATGTACACGCGTGTTGCTCTGTGGTGGAGATGTATAATCCAAATATTGCTCCACTGGGAAATAAGGGCCTATACGTCACTGTGTTGGTCAGGCCAGGTTTGATTTAGTTTTAGTCTTTTAACTAAACTGCGTTTTAGTTTTAGTCACATTTTAGTCCTTTGAATTTGGTTAATTTTAGTCTAGTTTAGTTAGTTTAGTTATAGTCTAGTTTAGTTTTTCTTGACTAAAACGACAGGGGTTTAACTTGATGAAAAGTCGAAAAATTTTAGTCCAACTCTACTGAATCCTTTGTCACATTTTTCAGGTTCAAGGTAAAATTTTGTTTGATTTTTTGTGTTGTTTTTGTCCTGGAAAGTGTTGTTGATTATTTTTTCCCCTCATTCGTTGTAGCCAGCAAAATGAACACTGGAGAGCAGCTAAGTCCAGGGCAGCTCAAAATTAATGCGGTGGATCTCCATGAAATGTGGTGACAGTATTCATCTTGGCAAGTGGATGAAACCTGGCACTGTTAGTGACCTCACCGTGACCGTCCCTGTAGCGTCACCAGCAGGCTTAACGGGGCATCTGCGTTCAAAATAACTTGTTTGTTTTATTATCATGCCTGCAATGCAATAGGGTATTCACATGAAACTTTTACTATTTCCAAGATCACAGATGAACAAAAGGGCCAATGAGCATCGTCCAATGATAGGAAGACCCACTCTTGGTCTTCAAAGCACCACTAAAGCAAGTTGTTAAAAAAACAGATTATAACTGATAAATAACATTTCCCATAACATTTCTTATCTTGTCCCGTCGTGGATGTTGCTTTCACCTGATAAAGTGAGATGTACTAGATATACTGTAGTGCCACCTCAGTGCACTCAGCAAGACAGCATCTGAAGAAATTTACCCCACTGACTCAGTTTAATCATTCAGTAACCCAAGACATGCCTTTAAAGGAACACTCCAACATTTTGGGCAAAATGCTTTTTTTTTCTGCCCCAGACTGAGACCAGATGTTGGACCCCATTTTGTCCTCTGTACGTCCAGTGATATGGTTCCTATGGGTAGCATTTCATATTAGCTTAGCATAAAGACTTGAAGTCTATGGGAGTCGTTAGCCTGGCTCCGTCAAAGTGAAAAAATAAACCTTACAGCAACCCCGACAGTCTTATTTACACAGCGTTTCATGTGTCGATATTATGGCGATATTTTAGGGATGACTTCTTTGTATTTTTAATTAATAAAAATCAGTAGGTAGATATGATGACATTCTAAGTTCAGATAATGCCATCTCTTTACTGTAACGCTGCCTTTAAAATTAGGGAAAGACAACACTCAGGGCAACCACAACATTACAACAGCCAAATCCCCAGACGATATCAGTCTTATATCACAGTGTAGCTATAAAATCATTAAATTGTCAAGCCCTGATTTATAGTACAATACCCCTGGGCACAATCAATCAGTCAATCAACAATAAAGTCCACATGAGACAGTCTTGTACATAAACCACATGGCTCATACACGACGCGACTAATCGGGGCATGTTACTAAGGCAGCCTGACAGACAAACCTGAGGGTTAAATAGTTTTGCTGCAAGGCTTTCCTGATGCCTGAGGAAGGCCAGCGCACTGTGATGTTGCATAAATAAAATGTTATAGTGCAGATGGTGTGTGGGAGTATAACCTTTGTTTGGTAATTTGTTAGTTTGAAAGGATTTACCTCACCCTCTTCATACAATTCACACTTTTTGGGGGTATTTTTGACATTTTCTGGTAATTTTTCTTATAATCTTTTACAAATCTATTTAAGTTTTAGGGGCTCATTTTCTTGCTAGTTTGCTCATTGCTTTTGTCCCCATGTTTTTGAAAGAAATCAAGTGAATTTTCTCAGCTTTCAGAGTTAGAGGCATCTGATGTCAATCCAGCATCACTGGTCTGATGTTTAAATATAAAACTGTAATAATTATAAATATAGATTTATTTATTTATTTATTTTTACTTTTTTTTTTTATTATTATTATTTTTTCAAATTTGTGACTTTTTTTCAAACATTTTTTTAGATAATTTTATAGTACACTTTTTGTGATAAATTCTTCACCAATCTGTTTTGTTTTGTTAATAAATTTATTTCTTTGGGTTTTTCATTTTTTGTGGTAAATTTTTTTTTTTCATTTTCTGGGCATTTTTCTTGTATCCTTTTACTAATTTCTTTAAAAAATTGTGGGTCATTTTTTGTTAACTTACTCATTGCATTTTTCACATGTTTTTGAAAGGTGAATTTGCTCAGGTTTCAAAGGGTTAAGTAATGCAAACACACACATGCACACACACAAATGTATGATGTAAACTTGGTCTTCATTATACTGTAGCGGCACGTGTGCAGCAGGTCAGTGTGTGTGTGACACTATGGTTACGTTAAAGCAGTAGATGACCAAGTGTCTTACAAGTCAGGGCCTGTATCGGGCGTCATTGTCACACTCCAGGATCTAATTGGCTGTGTCACAGCGCCAGTCAAGCCCTAATGAATAATTGGGACCAATTACAGATGATTACATCATCAGTGGGATAGGCCCTCAGGCTTGGATGGCAGCCAAGGCACCATCAGAGCTTAATACAAAGCTCTGTCTCTCTCTCTCTCTCTTGCTCTCTCTTTCCACTCCTTTTCACCCTCCATTTACTCATCCCGCTCTCTTTTTTTATGTTTTTCACAATTGTCACTACATTTTCACTGCTTTCCTCTACTCACGTTTTCCTCTTCTCCCCTCTGCCTCTGTAGCTCTTATTCTTCCCTTTTCAAACTATCTCTTTCTATACCCCGTCCTCCCCCTCTCCCTCCGTCTTCATCCCCTCCCCCCCTTTGCTTCCATTGACTGTGCCCTACTCTCGTAGAGCCCCCCCATCCCCTTCTCGCGCACTCTTTTGCCGTCTCCTCCTCTCTGTCCCACCCACCTTCTTCTATCTCTCTCTTTCTCTACATTCCAGTTTTGCTTGCAGCGTTGTCTTTGTCTGCCCAGTCTGTGTGTATGTGTGTGTATGAGTGTGTGTGTGTGTGTGTGTGTGTGTGTGTGTGTGTGAGGGCTGTTGGCAGGCATCCAGAGCCAAAGAGCGGCTGTATGACTCACTGAGATGCTGGGCTGTATTTTTAGCACAGGCTCAGGCTCTCCTCTCCCCTCCTTCTCTCCAGAGAGTTTTGAGGATCTGACCCCCTCCCTCCCCTCTCCACACACACACACACACACACACACACACACACACACACGCCACACACACACCCTCATCACCCTTACCACTGGTCCCACTACATGCTGCATACAATTGTAACCAGCGCTGATGCATGGATCGGCTTGCATGTGATTGAACGCATTTGGGAAACGGCGTGGTGGATACGTTGGTTTGGCCTGGAGGATGAGGGCTACATCAGGAGGGTCAAACGAGGAAACCTGTCTTGGATTTGCCTTGCTACATAATGTAGAGTGGCCCCTATGTGCCCGCACCACTGTGCCTGAGGACAAGGAGAATGAAAAGGAGAGGAGCAGGGAAGGGAGGATGGGCGATGTGGAAGGAGGGGGGTGAAGAGCTTAGTGGTCCTGTGGTGAAGGGAGGGGATGAATGCGTATGGGATGGTAATGGTAATGGGGCTGGTAGCAGCAAAACCAAAAAGCAGCGCCACAAGGCCATTGTGTACATTGTTAATGCCCACAGGTCAATAAACTGTACGGATAACATGTTTCTATGTTTGTCTAAACGAGTAGATAATTCAAAGTTAATGTACAGTGAGCCAGCTATTATTGCAAGATAATCGCTGACAGAGCAAACCAAGACCATGGCAGAGAGTGGAGGCTCACTCTATAGTGTAATGCTTATTGCAAAGTTAATTATAAAATACTTTAAAGGGAGAGTTCAGAAAAATGTTATTTTATTTCACTTCCCCCCAGCTGTTCTGCAGGACAGTAGTGGCTCTATCTTCCTCTCATTGTTACTGAGTGCTGGATACTGGCTGGATGCTCCAAATGCTAACTGTTAGCCTCCTGCCATTGAGCTGGACTTGATTTTCAAAATGGGTGAACTGTCCCTTTAAAGTGAATGCAGGTAAATCAGGCAGTATTACATGTCTCAAAGACCAGGATTGAGACAAACTGCACTCAGCTAACACAACAAGCTCGTTTGATTTGGTTGGATGAGTGTGTTAAGGCCCCTCTTCTTAATGTGTTACCTTTGTAATCATGCGAGTGTCTTTGTTTGCCCGTGCTGACACACTGACACACACACGCACACACACACACAGCATGATGTTGGACCATCTGGCAGGTGGTGTAATGAGGGTCATAACCCCTGGTCACCCTACCACCACCCCTCCTCCCGCTTTTACACAAATATATAATCTGTATGTCCTTTGAATGTCTGAAGACACGGGGATGTCACGGGCATTGCCCTAGCCAGCAGGAGAACTCAACTTCTCATTCACGGAGCGCAGATCTGCTGTCGCTGAACCCATTTTTGATGCCTGCGATGAAGAAGTGTTATGAGTCAAGAGGAAGTTTAAGGGCCTCTGTGCTTTCTGCATAGACGAAAAAAAAATGGTCTGCCACTTCTAAATTTGTCCTTTTGAAAAACCCGTTTGCGTGGTTCACACCATCAGTGCTCCATGTCAGGCCCGAAATCCTCCACTGCTGAACCTAATCTGAGTTGATTCTCTTAACTCTGCTGTCTCCATCATACTGGATGGTTGGATTAGAGGCAGATTAAGGCTAGTTCCATGGTGGTAGTGCTGGGGCACCCCGCCACCCACCCTCATGTGTGTACAGACAAACACACACATATACCACACCCGCACTTGCATTGTATCCCTGATTCAGGAGACAGAGGGATTATCCACCCACGGCCAGTAGCTACAGTACATGATGGTCAACATCCTCCGGCTGCTGACTGGAGGTAGTGATTAGTGATTTTCATGTTTTCACTTAAATTGGGGGATTAAACATTCCACTGTGCAGCCTCCTGGGCTTACAAAATTCTTTCATACTCCATTTGATAGATTCAAAATGCACGGTCAAGCCAGAAAACAAGTCTTTTTTTAGGCTGATATTCAGACTGAATGGCCATTCGGTCATTACTCAGGCTGAATTTACCCCTTTGGCAGCTGATCTCTGTAGGCGGAGGGATTTGAATCCTGCTGACAAATCACAGGAGCGTGTGTTTGACACTCATTTGGACGCGAGATGGGCGAGCGTCTCCTGATGGTTGACAGTTGCTGTCCCCTATAACCGCTCAAACACTTCCTAGCTGCACCTGGTTGGACGAACACTTCACTAGCGGGCTGTCCTCTTCCACATATCAAACCGAGCCACAGCTCCTTTGGAAACTTTCTTTGATATGTTTGTGAAAACATGTCTTTCTAAAAACGTCTGAGGCTTTTTAGCTTATCTTTTTATTTTCTTATTTTTCTTATTTTCTTATTCATTACTATAATTGTAAAGTTAAAAAGCTGATAATGTTGCCCAAAATTGCACAGTGTTATAATATTGAGTCACAATACTTATGGAATCAGAATTATTACAGAATTGTAATACATATCAAATCATGTATCATGAATCATATCGTATTGCGGGGTCATTTCCGATTCCCGCCCCTATAAAGAAGTAACTATTTAGGATTTGGTGGTTGTAAACATAAGCACACATTAAGGATAAGACAGCCTTTCTGTTTTCTGCTGATTTGAGAAATAATACCCTAAAAGAAAAAAGTTAATAACTGTAATTTTGTAGAAATAATGGGATTGTCATTTTAGCCGCTGTTGTGCAGCCCTGGTAGATTCAGTGTTTATTTGTTGGCAGAACTGGTTTATGTCGCCGGTCCTCTGCTTCAGACCTTTGTGTGCTTGCTGCGCGAGGCTGTCCATCTGGCTTCAGAGCTGGGCTCTCTCTCCCAGCTGCTGTCTGCATTGAATCCAGCCACAATTAGCTGGGCCAAAAGAGACGGCTCTTTGTGGCCCATTGATGCTCCCCTGCTCCTCGATGGGAGGTCAGGCCTAATTGGCCACTGTCTTCTCTGTCCAACAATATGGGCTTTTGAACATGAAAGCTGCGCTGTGATTAAGTTGCTGCTGTTTGGATTGATTTCCACAAGGGGAGCCACTCCAAATACTCAACAGCCTCAAGTAGCCTTGGTTCAGAGCTCTTTCTCACTCTGTCTGCTTTTCTCTGTCCTCTGTGTCAGGCTGCCACAGTGCCAAGTAGGAGGGGAGAGGGACACACACACACACACACACACACACACACACACACACACGTTTGTAATACAGTACTTGTTAGGACTCTTCATTGACATTCAATCCCTAAGCCCGTACACTAGAGTAGATGCTCCAAAACAAACTTGTAAATAAACTCACAGCTAAGCCACTACCTTCTCCAGCAGCCACCGCGTCCTCCAGAGACCGTGAAGGGACACATTTTGGAAAGCACAGTTCAGAAAGGCTAATACATCCATGTGCTAACATTTTGCAGGGATAATCCTGTAACAACTGTTAATTCTTTCTTTATTATCATGGCTACTGGGGAGGTAGACAGTTTATTAGATTAGAGTGCACTCATTTAGTACCTTTGGTAAGGGTTGTATTTAGTTTCAGGCTGCAGTTTGGGCTGTAATACAGTTTTACTGTCAGCATTAGTGAGCTAAATAAGTGGGAGCCTGGCAAAGCTAAAGGTTGCATTAACTATGCGCCTGCAGTTTTCTAAACCTCATTACAGTTAAAAAAATGTCCTAATCCATATCGGGCCCTATTTTACACCCATTGCACACTGTCTTTTCAAGTGTCCAGTTGGTGCCGTTGTCATTGTCCCTGTCCAGCGCCCACGTTGTGGACACAGCAAAGTCACTTGTGTCCATCTGAGCTCCATGGGTGTGTTGCTCTTAAAATGAGCTGTGCTCAGCTGCAGTGTTGCTGCGTTGCTGTCTTGAGGCAGTTGAAAGTGACTGAACAACAAAACGCAGCTCTGAAGTCAGTGCTGCAGTTTTCTCTGTTATGTGACGCTCATAATCTAGATAGTAATGTGCGCCTACATAGGGGGCGCCAGCGCGTGTCCACACACAGGGACGCCTGCTGTCGACATAGATGATCTGATGATCTGCTTGTGCGCATTGCTTCTGCAGAGAAGCCTTCCTTCTTATCAGGAAAATCCACCATTATAACAGCAATCCACCAAGGTGTGACACACCTGGCTTTTAAAGGGAATGGGAAATTGCACACAGGTGGGTTTACTGCATGTTACACCCAAAACACACCCATGATTTCATTAACTGTGTGTCTGGCACAACCACCCTTTGTTCCACCACTCAAATATCAAAGGGCCACACATTTGCACCAGGCTCTTCAGATTGTGCACTTAGATCATTAAAATAGAACCCATGGTGTTAAATGTTTTTTCAACAGACTTTGACATTAGTCCTATGTTGACTCATGTCCTGGCACTTGATTCATTTCCCATTATTTTTGCCTCCAAATGTATTATTTTTGGTCTATTTGAGAAACTCAGTAGTTACCAGAGCTCTGGGTACTATCCACGTTGCCTCACTGATTTTGTTTCATCAGTTTGCAACTGCATTGCTTCAGGCAGTCAAACTTTTAGCAGCGCTGCTACTGATCTCACACAGGCTCCCTTCCCATGGAAGATGTGCAGATGTGTTCTGTGCTGTGAAGTTTAAACCCAAAAATGTTGCCCTTTATTTCTAGAGAAAAATTACATTTAGAAATTGCAATTGGAAACATTCACCGAAATTTCATAAGAAACGTTACATAAGAAAACCACTGCAACCTCTCGCAATTTGGAAACCGTAAGAGATGGCATCTCAATATATGATTTAATTGCACAGGTTTATTGAGCAACGTATTCCTCAGCCAGCTGACGTTGTGGCAGATTGAAATGGAAGCAGCAAGAGAGCCTCCTTTGTCCCTGTAGCTATCCAGACACTTTGGGACTGCCTTGTCCTGCCGCAACCCCTCCCAAATGCCACCTCTGCTTTTGCCATTTTAGCTCCCCTGTGGAAAATCACACCCTTTTAATGTTATCAGCACTGTGTGGCTTTGTGCTGAATGAAAAAGATGGAAGAGTGAAAGAAATGCAGATCCGCAGGATTACAGCTTGATTAAGAGAGGCGGCAAGTTAAAGATGGAGGAATATCTTGGGATTCATTCATTCAAGGATTGAAAGGACAGGAGGGCGATGGATCTGGGGACGAATGGTGGCTGCAGCTGAGGGATGATGAGGGATGTAGGCCCTGTCATCCATATGCCTCAGTCGCGACTGTCAGGCCTGATGAAAGATTCAGTCCCGCTCAGGCCCCAGCAGCAAACTAGGGGGCCTCTCAGCAAATAGAGAGAGTGTCACAACCCATTGATTTGTCAGCGCATTAGAACCATTAAGTACAGAACGCCATCGGGAAGTAACTAACCTGCACTTCCTCTGCTCAGAGTGGCCCCAAGCCCTTTGAAATAGGATTAGATTGGGCTGACTGCTTGTTGGAGTTGTTTTTGCTGGTCAGATTGTTTGTCATGGCTCTCAGGCTGGCCTCCTTTCCAAGGTATTGCAGAAAATGGGAGGCTTGCAGGTATCGCTTGTGTCAGACAAAAAACAATCTATGTGAGTGAGGACTTCACCATTCCCTGCATTGTCGTTTGGTGACACTGAATTTCATTCGGAGTCCAAATAGGAATCAATCTGTTAGCATCCATGACAACCACAGTTAGTGAGAGAAAGAGCTGAGTATCACCTTCTTACAAATGAAAAACCTCGCGATGCTCCCCAAGTACTGATTAAACTTTAATCAGAACTTGGCACTTTAACCAACGTGGCCGACACCTCTAAAGTCTGCAGATGGACACCCTTACCTGACATCCAAGACATCTCTGGATCAGTAAACGATACAAAATATGTAGTTTGAAGTCAAGGATTCCTTTTAAAAGCGTGTCACATGTGCCATCGGTTGTAAAAATCATGGGATGGAGTGAGAGAAGCATAGTGGCAACAAGTTATAGGGGATGTTCTCTTACCTCTTTGACAATCAAGAACAGCCTTTTCTCTTGAGGACCTTTAGAAAGTTGACCACCAAAGTGCTGCGGTACTTCTGTTCGCCTTGAAGGCTTCACCAGGATGTAGAGACAAGTTGTGAATATGACTTTTCGAGTTCGTAGATGGAGATGAAGATAGATGAAGGGGTTCATCTGCAGACTTCTGATGCTGGCCATGTCGCTGGCGGAAAGGAAACGTCGCTTCCTCCAAGGCCCTCAAACGTTTTTAAATACAGAATCTTCCCTTTTCTTCCCGAGCCTGATGAAATATTTGCTCGTTCATGGTCACTTTTTGTATAGTCTGGTTATGATTCAATGCTTGTTCGGAAGTCAATACGGCCGCGTCAACAAAGCGCTTACGTCATGGCGAGCCGCGGATAAATCAGACTGTGTGTGTACGTGTTCGCGTGTGTCACCATAATGTTCTGTCTGCTCGCAATAATGAGCTGTAGCCGCTGTGCTTGGCTCTGTTAGACATCAGACAGAATGCACAGCAGCTCTCGCAGACGCATAATAGGATTTCTGTCTTTCATTCTTTCAGCGCTCGGGGTTTCTCCCGTATGCCATTCACCCTGTGTCAGTGTAAGACGATATTGGTTTGGCAGCTCGGCTGACACATAAGGGCCAGTAGATGACAATTTGTCTCACAGTTACGCATTTGAACGTTTTATTTCTAGGCTTGTGTTGCATATCATACCAATAGGATGCCGTTCTGAAGCCTTACATCCGCTGGATTTTGAAGAATTTATAGGCCTTAAGCTGATGTAAGCCATATTTACAGTTGATGGCCAACAGTGTACACACTTTCATGTCCACAGGAGACTGACACCACATTAGTAGTGTCTGTTTACAGTATAATTTGCCATTGCAGATTTATTTACCTCCTCCTGTTGGACTGTCTGTCTGTCAGCGGGATATCTGAAAAACTTGGGAACAGATTTCCAACATGGTGGACTGATAGGCCTTGGCTGAGGAGCAGCTGATAACATTTTGGCGGTGATCTGGATTTGAGATTTCCACCCTGATTATTTGTTTTGCTCCACCATGAACCTGATGGAGATAGACTTGTTTCCAAATCCTAATTGCAGCGTCAAAAAATCAACCCAAGAAAATGTAAGCGTTTGTACATTTTGTGTTTACCTTGCTGAGGGATTGTTCAGTGTTGATGCAGGTTTGTGTGCTAGTGCCATTTTGTTTCTTATGTAGCACCGTGTGGGTGACTGTGTGTGTGTGTGTGTATATGTGTAAGTGTGTGTGCACTCAGTGTCCCTTGTGGCTCAGTTCTCTCTGATGGCAGTGATTTAGGAGGAGCCATTAGAGGCAAAGCGACGTTAATCCATCCGACAGACTGGAGTGATAAAAGTTTCATTAAACCATCGATCAGCCACCTCTGTCACCATGCGGACAGGCCAGACCAGGATGCTGCCACACTGGAAACTCTTTGGGAGCCTGAATATCAAGTTAGCAGCCTTTTTATGGTGCAGACACAGGATGCAGTATAGAACAGGAGGACTTCAGCCGAGTGTGTATAGGTCTACCATATATCTTGTAGCTGAGTGTGCCACTTCTTTGTTGCATAGGTTAAAACTACCACAAAGAAGCTATAACTCAAGTTGAGAAAACTGGAAAATGCAGTGATGGCGAATACAAATATGGCAAATCTTCACTTATTGAAATTGCCATCCTTGTTTAGGTTTAGGTTTAATGTACTGGCACAATAGTAAAATGAAAAAAGGAAGTAATTAAAGGGATTATTACAATGTCGGTACTATATGCAAGTGAACAATATTTACCTTTCTTCCATGTTGCCTGCAGCCAGAGCTCCCTGTTCATTTGCAGGCAAAAGTCCACCAGATGACGCAAAAAAGTGTCATCCTCTAGGGAATTACAGTTTGTTCCTTTTTTGTCTGTGCATTTTTTGTCAGCGGGGCGAAACGGGCATCTGAGCATAGTGCAGTAGCGACAGTGTTTTGTAACGAACACTGCAGCGTTAGTGTGAAAAGATGCAATACATGTTTTTATGAGTCCCATTCAAGACTAGTTTAGCACGTACGCTGCCTGGTTGTTGCCCAGTGGCACTATTAGTGGAGTGCATTCTGCTTGATAGGTTTTCTACTGTGCAGATTAAAAAACAATAAGTGCTTATAAAGGTATCTCACCCAGAACCAGCAAAAAAGACTCAGATGACAAAATAAGTGATAGTAACTACATTAAAGATCTATGCCATATTATTGAGACAGCTTTCAGCTTTGAGCTCTTTCAGGTCATTCCATTTGCTGGTGCACGTGAAACACCTTAGTCACATTTCTGTCATTTTTTTTTTTTTTTCAAACTGTACAAAGGGTCACAAGATGCACTAACCTGGATGTTGTATTTGCAAAGCAAAAATATTGCCAGGTGCATTTAAACTGATTAATAAATGAATCTATGTTAACTGCATCTTTACAAATTGCATTGAATTACTTTGAATCATGTAAAGTGAGTTGCCTTGGGCTGATTACTCTTAGTCATCATGGCATTGGTGTGCATTCAGACACTCACTGAAATCATAAGAAAACAAATACCTCATTCCTTTACTACATCTTTGCATTGTTTAAACATTGATGCTACTGTAAGCTACATGGGACGTAGATTAATAACGCTCTCTAAATGTGCTCTGTTGAAGGTCAGCTTTTCTCAGTGCAGCCAACAGGAAATTGCTGACTGAGCAAGAGGAAGTAGGAAGTACTTAATAGGCAGTTAGCTGCCTGCAGGCTTTTGGTGCGATGAGTTTACCTCCCTGGTGATTTCCTTTTCCTCCGCACAGCTTGACTTGCAGCGCTTCTCTCCAACCAAATATTTCAATACATAAAACCTTCATCATTTCTGCTCAGAATTCATCTTGCTATGAAGAAAGAAAAGTGGTTTTACAAACGGCAAACACAAATGCATGCTTATAGGCAATGATGGTGACACTGTGGCTCATTCAGTTCTATAGAGCTGAGCAGCTGATGGCAGGAGGTGGTAGGGCTGCAAAATTGATAATAATACAAGGATACAAGGAAGTTTATTTGTCATTATACAACAGGTTGTATAGTGAAATTAAAATGTGGTTCCCTCTTGATTGATTAATTGATTGATTGTGTAGAAAATAGAATTACTAAGCCTGGAGGAGTTCAGATGGTGCATTTAGTAGTCTCACAGCCTGAGGGAAGAAGCTGCTATAATAATGTTATCTCTGTCAGCGGAGTTGGACAGGGGTTTTCCTCTCATTCCGTCTACCATTTTGATTCCGATTCCAATTTCCATTCCGATTCCGCAGGATATTTCTAAAGGTTATGAATGGATTTGCAGAAAGTCTGGAGAAAAGGTTTGTAATATGGAAGAAGAAGTGATTCACACTGATTGGCCAAAGGGGGTTGGCAGTGGGTGGGGCTTCTCATATAAATGCATATAACTTAGAATTGTGTGCAGTGTGCAAGTTGCCGGTGTGGTTGTCGTGTCTACTAACAAACTTAAAGCTGAAGCTCATTGGTTCATACTGGGCAGCCAGACGAATCTGGCAATGTGAAACTGAGATTTGTGAGATTCACATGAGCAAACTTGGCCAGAATTTGCTGAAAACAGAGTGTCTCCAGATTACACTCACTGATCTACTTTTTGGAGCTAAGATGAACAGGATTTTCCTCTCAAATGTTCGACTGATCTATTCTATTCTGCTTTGCTTGTTGTTACATTTTTCTAAAGATGGCCTTCACCTGCTTCTTGATGTGATTTTTTTTTCTTTTTTTGGTGCATCTTGAGCAGTCAGTGATTGTGACTGGTCAGGCTTATTGGAAGTACTTATCACGCATAGACTCCTGGCAACATAACATTTTGATATGATTATTTATGATTAAATGTGCAACCCTAGAAAGACATACAGGGAAGTGCCACCTCAATAACCTCTGGCCCATGAGGCCTTTATGGCACGCTCGGCCTCCTGGCAGCCTTGCTGGATCAGCATGGCGCACTGGGACTGTATATTGCGGTCAGTAGTTGAGAATGATTAACTGTAGCTCAGGGTGGCTCCATCACCCTCAGCCATCAACACAACCAAACCCACAGAGCCAAAGTGTAGCATTGCCTTCTCGTCTCCATCATGCACACACAGAAAAATGAACATGTCAAGAATGGTTCTTCAGAGTAATGCCATAGAAGAATCTTTTTTTGGTTCCACAAAGAACCTTTCAGATCACACTTATTTAAAGAATAATTTCTTTAAATGGTTCAAAAGTGCCTCAAGGAGACATAAAACAGTTCTTTGATGAACCATTTCTCAAAGGAAAAATAAAGGTGTTAGCTGGAACCAAATATAGTTCTTCATTGTGGTGCTGTAAGAGAACCGGTTCTGATTCCACAAAGAACCTTTCAGGCCACTGTTCTTTGGATAACCATTGCTTTAAATGGTTCTTCAAAGAAGGTGCTTCAAAGACCCATCAAAAAGAACCAGAATGTTTTTTTTTTTTTTTTTTTTTAACTTCCAAGAACTTTAGAGGTCATAGGAAATCACAGCTCAAGGTTGTTGTAGTATCATTTTAGGTGAGGTGATTTTTCAAAGTACCTTGTGGTTTCTCTCCAATGAACTTATCTGCCCAAATTAACATAAATTTCCTGTTTCATTTGTTTTTTTTTGTGTGTGTATGTTTTACAATTTGCATGTGCAATCATCTAACATAATCTGCACTACACTAAACGCAGTGGCATCTCATTTTAGTCATGAATAGGAGCAGTGTTGATTCAAAATATACAGTGATAGGAAAAAGTCAAATGATGAATAAAGTGAAAATAATTGTGAAACTCTAGATAACAGAATTGAACCTGATTCAGCTGCTAACCCTGTCCATCTGATCTCTTGTGTTAAGAAACTGGTCAACACTTTAATTTTGTGTGTGTAAAATTAAACAATGCTTGTGACTTTGAAGCTTTTAATATTTTGCTGTGAATCTATTAGCTTCTCTCATGAATCACATTTTAGCTGAGAATATTGTTCCAACCCTAATCATTACCACAGCAGCCCCACGGGCCAAGCTGCCTTCCTGCAGTCACATATCTGCAATGAATAAATGATAGCATAATGTTTGTGTGAATGCAGTTTGCCTGCAGCTAGCTGTGTCCTGCGTGTGTTCCAGATATGAAACCCAGATACTGACCTTAAGCCAGTTTATATCTATGATAGACTGTTTATTATTGTTTTAATCTTAATCTCCATACTGCACAGATGTAGTATTTACACTGGCCCAAATATTAGCAGATGGATATTTGTAATGCCCGAGAAGCCTGTGTTTTTGTTCATTTCATATTGCTTCATGCTAAAATCTTGCTTCTGGCAGTGCTTTCGGAAGCAATAAAAGAAAGATTTTGCTGCCTGAAATGGTCAATAAAAAGTTATCATACATCTGTTTAAATTGCAAACAATAAATGACCCCTTTGTTATCCATAGATTGGACTCCTGGTTTGGCTATGAAAGAGAGACTGGAGGGTTATTTTAATGATTTTAATAATAAATAGGGGGTGCCTGTCACTTTCAAAGGCCAAATAATATTTCCTTTCCTTTCCCTTCACAGAAGATTACCTCCACTTCCATTTCAGACAGGTGGAATTACACACTGGACTGTGGCCATCAATGCCAGCTTCCACAGTTGTTGCACAAATGTATTCTAATGTAAACGGAAATTCTGTATTTTGCTGTTGTGAGGGGTTTTAATAGATGCTAGTCCATAAACCATAAACCATAAAAGGGACAGTTCACCCATTTTTGTAATTTGACATTATTTCACTTCTCCTCTTGCTGTCATGTAGGACAGTAGTGGTGCTATCTTCGTCTCATCATTAGAGTGCTGAATACTGGTTGAATGCTCCAAATGCTAACCATTAGCTGAATCTGCCACTGAGGTGGACTTTCCCCCTGGCAGGCTGGCAAGCCACCCAAGTGGTTTAGCAGTGTTTGTAGCTGGTGGTGTGTGCCAGGTGGAGTCTGGTTGCAGGCTGTCGGTTCTAGCAGCAGGGGGTCTGCAGTTGTCTTGTTGGGGCTGGGTTGCTTGTCAGGGTGCTGGAGCTGGGCTGTGTGGAGGAGGCCGTGTAGCTTCCAGCTAGCACTCACCCCTTGATCGGACCCCCTGGAGAGTTGAAAGAGAGCAGACAGGAACACCGGTGGATCTATAGTCCAGCCTCAGCGTGTGCTACGGGTCTCTTTTTCACTCTGTGTTTTATGATGGAATAATTCATGTGGGGATTTAGACTGACGTAATATCTATATGTAGGGTTTTTTTTTTTTTTTTTTTTTTTACATTACTCTTACATTGAGTGCAAGCTGAGACAAGTGGTAACATGAGCGAGTGAAAGTGTTGTAGCAGTCTGCACCTGTCAATCCCAACATGAGTGCAGATTAGCAGTTAGTCATCCAGACAACCACTCCGAGGTTTCACCATGTGTAGCCTGTCACGTCTGTGGTTGCTCTAACTGTCATTGTGGTCACTTAACAACCCAGAGACAGAGTGAATCAGCTCCTCTTGTTTGCTGAAGCTGCAATCAGCAGGATTTTGAGGTAAAAACTCCTGGATTTGGGGGAGTTTTTAGGACTCTGCAATGAAGGAGAATAATTGGCCCACATCGCCCTTAAATCCAAAACTGCTAAACAGCAGTAAGCGCCTCATCCAGAGAAAGGTGAATGGATGAAGCACCAACCTTAGATCTTTTGCCTCTCTCTTTGCTGTTTTATCCTTTTGTATAAATCATCATAAGCTGGGGGGTTGGTAAAACATGAGGGTGCTGTGTGCAGTTTACTGATATCATATTTCAGGATTTCTGCTAAAATGTTGAAAAAAATTCAGTCGCCTTTTGCTGCCATTTGGAGCCACCAACATGCGAAGTTACCTATTACAGCTTTAAGTAGACAGACAGTTCTGTGCCAGGCATTTCTTCTGGCATTTCGCAGCAGAGCTGGCTTTCCTGGGATTACTGGGCGCACGATCCCACCTCAGGGGACATATTTGGGGAAGAGTACAGTGGGGGGGGGGGGGGGGGGGGGGGCGGAAGCGAAAAAGATGGAGGCAAGAGTGGAGGATCTTTTGTTTGTGTGGGGATTTGCTTTGGTATCCACATACGTGCAGAAAGGATTGGAGCTGGATCAAGCCCCCCTCCCTCACCTTATCTCACCCCTCCCTTCTCTTTCCACCCGTTCCAGTGGCGCTGGTATGTAGAGCACCGACGGCTTAACCCCCATCCCCCCCACGTCTGCAATAGCCCCGACACCCGCTAAACCCCCATCCTCATATAGCTTACCCCCCTCTCCCGTCACTCTGCGGATGAACTCCTGCTCCACTTTTCCATCAATACGCACACTGACTTTGGGGAATCCCTTTGTGTCTGCTGTGAAGTGCGGTATATTGTAGCTTGGAGAGAATAGAGGGAGGAAAAACTGGGGATTTATCTTCTAGAGCAGGACAAATTTGATGAAGAGGCAAAGAAAAAAAAACAGTTGTATGTATTTTGGAGGCTCACAGGCAATCTCATTTCCCAAACAGGGGAAAGGCTCCAGCCCAGCTTTGGGCTTTTTCTAAATCATATTGATGATAATGAAACACATCACTATTAGAATAGAAAACAGAATGGAGATTAGCATCAGATGGGACCGCTCTCTGATTATGCCCCAATTCTGCATTGTCAGGCATCGTATTTGTCATTTGCAGCCTAGTTGGTAGGGCTGGATGCCGACAAAGTCACTTATAGTCCTTTTCAACCAATAAGGAACTGGTTCCCTTCTGGTTCACAAATCAAGCTGGAACCAAATTGTCACCGTTGACGACAATTCGGTTAGTGGGTTTGTATTATTCTACAGGAAACGTGGAAATAATGGAGAAATCGAAGCGTGTATCAGTCTGCTGAAGAAACAAATCTGTTGCTTTCAGGTTGGACATGGAAGAAATGGGAGAGAGTATTGTAAAAAAGTCATTTGTATCTTGAAATTACTGAAGAATTGGCGATGGAGACACAGACTCCAAAAAGGACCTAGTGAAAAGTGGTGCTGGATGGGATAATATCAGGGAGTGTTATGAACTCCGTGATGGGCCGGTTGGCTAGTTAGCACCTTGGTTCCAAGAATCCCAAACAGAACAGGTTCAAGAACCAGAACTGTTTTGGTTGAAAAGTTGGTAATTGGTTGACTGCTGACATATGTTAAAACATTTAGTGCCAGTGTTTGATATTTAAATGGATAAGCTTTCACTGTTTATCAGTTACGATATCTTTTCTCTTCTAAAGGTCGCTACTTGCCACAGGCAGGCAAAACAAACTTGTCCAGGCGTAATAACACCTTCATCTCTTGTTTGCTCACAGTTTCACATTGTGCCAGAATCGGTCCAAGGTCTTGTGCATTTCACTAAAATTGACGGAAGCAGCACATTATGCAAAATTTGTAACACGAAAATAACTGCCAAGCTTGGCAACGCTTTGAAGCTAATGACAATCTGAATACACCCAATGTTAACGTAAAAGAGAGCTGGACCCCGTTTGATGAAAATGTAGGTATCCACCATAGTTATTCTAAAATGTACGCTTCAAGGTTCTGGTGTCAGCATTAGTAACAAAAACTGGTCACAGTGAGGTTGTGTATGTGCTTCATGTCTGTAGCAGATCGGATGGGAGCAGTCTGCTAGATGTGTGCTGCAGTCAGCAGACCCTTCCTCTGTCAGACCGTCTGCTACCACCGGCCTGGGGAGGCCTTTGATTGCAGCTTGGAGCCATGCAGAGGCATGGCCTCTGCCCACAGAGACACACAGCACAGTCCTTCAGCTAACTCAGCAGTATCACATATAGCACACTGAGACAGAAAGATGGGTTAGCTGGATGAACCTAGCTTTATATAGCATTTAGAAAGGGAAAAAAGGCGGAAGAGGGCAAGGGTATCAGTCTGATCTTGAGTATTATCTTGGTTATCCAGATTGAAAAAATGTTGCCTCTCCTACTACAAGACATGGGCATTTTTACCCATTACCTAATGAGTCTGCATATTGTCTGTTCTTTGTGGTGAGGTTCAAGGGTTTGCATTACATTTTTCAATGGCAATACTGATGTTTGTGGACTGAAACCACTATTTTGTGCAGACCATACCGCCATACCGCTGCCAGTACTGCTGTATTCTGTATTGAAACGGTATCACGGATGAGGGATGCAGCATGGGAAGATATGAGAAAGAGACAGAGCGAGCATGCGAGTGTGTTGGAGAGAATCATGTATTCCATGATACACTTGTAATGCAGTGTGCTTCACCCGAGTGATCAGATGTATGCAAACTTAACTCGGCAGAGACAGGGACTGGGGGAGTTGTAGAACAGAGCGGCAGCAGGTGAATGAGGTGCAGAACCTAGATGAAGACAGACTGCTGTGCTCGTCCGTCAACGTGTACTTTAGAGCTAAGCCAAATAAAGTCCTCTCTTTAACCAAATAGGACTGACTGCTGCACGGTTAGTTTCAGCTATTGTTTGCTCTGTCTGTCTTTCTCTCTCTGCTTATGACTGTTACTCACAGTAGGAACATCAGTGGTGTTTGAAGTAGTTGGTGTATGAGTACTATTAGTAGTAGTAGTAGTAGTGGCAGTAGCTGTAATACTTGCAGTTGTTATAACAGTAGCAGCAGTGGTGGCCATGATAGTAGCAGCAATGTATCTACTAGTCATATGTTACTGTTTGCACTTAACCTAACTGCCCATCAGGAATAAAGTGCCATGAATTTCAATAGTATTATTAGTAGACATTATAGAGGAATTACTAGTAGGATAACATAAGTATCTCTTTATTTGTTTATTATAGGACACTCATACCCATGCTGTAGCATCTAGCTAGTCTTTCATTAAAAATCTATTACATGCAGAATATTACCTACTGAATGGGCTACTAAATTAAATATCACATATTACATACAAAACTGATGTATTTTCAATATATAAAATTCACCAGTGCATGTCACACCTGTTATTGTCATTACTGACAATTTTTCACAGAGGACAGGATCAAGTTAAGTGGTGAGAACATGTCAGAGCAAAGACATCAGCAGCTTGGCCAGACTCTCTGTTTAAGTGATAATTTAATATTTGACTGGCAGATAAAAGGGAGCAAATCATTACAATGTGAAATAGCTCTATAGAAAACCAATCTTTTTCCAAAGCTGGTCAGAAACAATAGTGTTAAAAGAACTATTGGTACAATACCTAGTGCTATAATAGCATTAGGAGTAGCACTAGCAATAGCACTATTATAGTAGTAGTAGAAGTATTTCAGTGATACTATTAGAAGCAATAGTAGTCAGGAGTGGAAGTACAAATTACATTTGCTCATGTTACTGTAATTGAATAGCTTTTTGTGTACTTGGAGTATTATTTTACAGTCAGTAATTTTCATTTCACTCATAATACATTTTTGCTGAAGTATTGTAGTTGGACAACAGTTTAAATCACCCTCTATAGAGTGCAAATTCCATAGGCTCTTTATAAGCATCAGAATCTGGACCATCATAACTTGACAAATTGTGGAGCCTTTCACAGTGAACAGTCAGCCAGCGGAGATTAGTAAAGTAAACTGCCTTTACTTTGCTTGTGCACATATTTTTTTAATTTCCAAATTTCCACTTAGAAGAATGGAGTTAAAGTGTGAACTCCTTCCTTTTAGAATAGCATGGAGAAGATGAAAACTAACCGAGTAAGTTTTACTCTGACTGCACTTTAAATTAGTTATTTAAAAAAAAAAAAAAAAAAAAAAATTCACTAAAGTAGTGGTATTTTTGCTTCTACTTGAGTAAAATATCTAAGCAAGTAACAGTACTTCTACTGGAGTAGCAATTTCTAGTACTTTGTCAACCACTGGCAGCATTAATAGTAATACTAGAGTAGCAGCAGTAGTGATAGTTGTGGTAGCAGCAGTAGTATTTGTACTGGTAGTAGTGGTAGTCGTAGTAGTATACCAATAGTAGCAGCATTAGAACTAGTACTAGTACTAGTAGCAGTGAAGCAGCTGCATTATTTGCAGCAGGCAGGCCGAGCTGCAGTGGGGAGGAGGAGCTGTCCTTGGTGCTGAACCAGCAGAGAGAGAGCAGAGACTGCAGTGAGCCTCTGCCGCAATGGGAACACATTCACTCCTTATCTAACCTTCAGCTTTTTGGAAGACAAAGGAGCCACGGGGAGCGGCTGCTAATTTGAAATGGCTAGAGTGATTTGTGTCAGCACAATGCGAGTCTAAATGACGACCCAGAGAATAATCTACATTTAACGATGCCACGAAGCTAGCCACGCTGCCAGGATTTCTTTGATCTACCGCAAGCCTCGGGAGCATAGAGACTAAAAATCAGCCTGTCTCGAAGCAACAGACAAACACACACACACACACACACATACAGACGCAGACACATACATAGACTTCACTTTTGCCCTGGGGCTGCAATTTGTCTTCTGCCATCCCTCTCCTTGGAGACTGGGGAGTATTTATGTAGATTATTGCTGGAAAGTGGGTTAAGATGAATGTTGTGGAGTTGAACCCGATACAAGCACCATTAGCTCCCACTGACTGGACTGTTTCAAAGCCAACGCTAGAAGCGAGCAAGTACTGGTGTGCATATGGATGGATGTGTGTGTGCGGGTATTTTGTTGGTGTTTTGCACTTGCAAACTCCCATCTGGCCCTCTTGCACTCTCTGTTTCTACTGCTATGTAGGCCAGGGAGCAGAGTGAGGATCCAGTGCTGCTGTGGCCTCATGGGGTAAGTGAATGGACCCCGGGCCTCTCTGAAACTTTTCCTCCCAGAATTCCCTCGTACATGGACCCCTCTTGCCCAGAGTAACCTCTCTTTGTTAGGCGATATTTATTTTCACAAGGGTATTCTGAGCTGCTTTGCTGATATTACTGCCTTTCATTATTGTCTCCATTTATTACCTCCTGTAATATCCAGTAAACTGCCCCTGATGCACAGAGGCAAGCTGTATTGTTACAAAAGTCTCTTTAGTTCTACATGGACCTGAAATGTCAGGCTCTCTGCACCATCTCTAGATTAAATTTGATTGAGACATTTAGCAGAATGGAAAAATAGCTCTCTGACCTTTTGAAAGCTTTTATTTTTCTCTAGACTTGAAGAGTTTATAATAGACAAACACACACACGCACAATCCAAACACAGGCACCAAAGTACATACTGTAGGTGAACACACACAATCTGAAATGTAGCGATGCCTATCTTCAACAGCATTTTCTCAAATGTCATTTCATGGGTAAAAGGAAAACCAACAGCTTATCCATCTGTCCTTCTTCTGCACATAACCGATTGGTTTCCTAGATAAAAGTCCAATTAGTCATAGCACCATATGTTACAGCACATCCTCTTTGGTTGATGCATATCATTCACATAGCCAGAAAATCTCAACATTTTTGCAACTCCTTTCACTCACTAATAACAATAACCAATGTTTTAGCCAACTCAGTAGGGTCAAAAATTCCCAAAACAATGAATTGCTAGATGTCAAATGAGGTTAGGGTTGAGAAATTTTGCTTGACGGAGCTGTTCTTGAAAATGGTGCATCTAGGTTGTAAGACCTGAGCAATTTTACCAAAGTTACAAAAAGGCCGGAAGTTTTTGCAAAACAATGAGTGTATTATAAATAGAACATACTCTAAAGTGAAATATTACCTTTTCAAACTGCGGAAATTATATACATCTGAACCTTGGCATCCCATCTATTATAAAAAATAAAATCATATACGAGTGAAAAATTTCAGTCATCTATTCATTTGTGAAGTTTTGTACCTCCTGCCAGACTAAATGTCCTGAGCACTGTTAATGGGTTTATTTGGAAGTAGGAGGAGCGAAGGGGGATTTTTTTTTTAAGTCCGGCTAATGATGGAGGTGGAAGGCTCACTGCTGACCTCCAGATGATCTGACGGCTGCTGCAGACGTCAGTGAAGGACCATTGCAGTGATTCTTCATGTGTGGTGTAATATCTACAAAATGTGTGTATGTAAAATGTTTCTGCCAATCTTTTCCCAAAACAAGCAGTCGGATTTTAGAACACTGATATCACTTTCCTCCCTCTTCCCCAGCCATTAGTTTCCATTCATTCCACTACGATATGAAAATGAACTTTCAGAGACTTAAACTTTCTTCACACCAGTATTACCGGTACATCACTGTAATAAAGTTTGAGAACCTCTGCTCTAATACGACCACAGGAGCATTCCCTGGGAGAGGTTGAGCTGGTGAGCTGGTGAGCGAGCACTCGAGCTCCTGCCTGACATGGGTTGAGTCAAAGTCGTGTTGATTGACTCATCTGCAGCCCACCAAACTCCTTATGCAGACTTTGCTACTCCCTACTCTACACTACACAACAGTGTGGTTATTTACAGGCCCGCGCGAGGTCATTTAACTTGGAAAAAGAACTATAGGTCGTATTAAGCTGCTGTACAAACTCCCCATGGAAGTGTAACGGTTTTCCCCCACAGGAAAACTGTTGCACATTGTTAAGTTGCTGCGTGTGTTTTGACTTGTGCTGGTGTTTCTTCACTCTGCAGTGCTATGGCCTCTCTTGGCCACTTCATTTTTACTATGATGGCTTATCTCACTCAGTGGAGGTTGTTTTTATACAAGAATGAATGGCAGCAGTTGGAAAATGAGCCCTGATATCTCCAGCTATGCTGACAGTGGACAGGAACCTGGACCGCTGGTAGCAACTTAAAAACGATAATACTAATATAAAAACTATTGATCTGTGAACTATGATGGTTTAATGGACAAAGTCAGCAGGTGTCACTCACAATGACAACACCCAGGAGAGTCAGAGTTTGTGTTTGACTGATAACAAGAGCCTCTATTTTTGTTCCCCTCTTACTGTTGCTCTCATTAGCATTGTGAGGACTCCTGCCCTCCTCGCTACATTTTCCCTTCTCAACACCAGCTTAAGGTCTCAACTAGTATAAGTATAAAGGAATCCCTCTTCTTTTCTTCCTGTTCTCATTTTCTTGTCTTCTTTTCAGTTCGGTTAATATCTGTAGAGTTCAGATGGGATGATCCCTGTGACTCATCAAGTCTCTGTTATTATGAGCAGATGTATGGGATTAAGAAAAAAAGAAAGAGGCCTACCATCTTCCTCCGCATCTCAGTGTCATCTATTCGCTCTGTCGTTCTGCTTTGCCCTCCCCCCTGTGCTTTATCTCTTTCTTTCAGTCTTTATCCCCTCTTTCTCTCTCCATCACTCTCATCTTACTCTCCTCTCTTCCTCTGGGAGAGGAGAGGAAATGAGAGGAGGATGAGGTAATTAAATTGCATTCAGTGGTGAGAGAAAAAGAGTGTGGTGTGTGTGTGTGTGTGTGTGTGTGTGCGTGTGTGTAAGGGGGTGATCATACAAGAGAAAATCCTGTCTTGGGCCATTTCTTTGTATCTATCTTTTTTGTTTTGTGTTTCAGAGGAGGCTCGCTCTGCTTGTTCTAACCTTGCAAACATACCCATACCTCTCACCTCACGTTTCCTTCGCTTCACAAATGAATGAATGAATAATCCTCTGTCTGTCTTCTTCTTCACTCTGCCTCCATTCAAAGAAGCTCCTGCAATTTCTCACTCCCATCCCCCCAATCTTCCTCTCCTCAAACAGTATGCCAGAGTAAGGCTAGACCCCCCCACTCCCCTCACACACACACACACACAGACCCCACCACCACCCCCCAACCCACACACACTCTCCTCTCCTTTAGGGATTGAATGATATATTATTAAAAAAAAAAAAAAAAAAAAAGGCAAGTGTAATGTCACTGCCATAAATATCTATTGCTTTGACTATGTGATGACAGACTGTTACCAGCTCACAGCCTGTACTGTACACACTCACATGATAACAGTCTACCACGTTAACATGCACACAGAACATGAGATTGCAATGGAATCAAGACAATAATGTGGATAAAGTCCATATTCTGCAGGGTTTGGTTGTATATTTCCACATGGTGGTGAAATATCCTCATTAATCCACTTTCATAGCACGGTAAAACAGTTAAATCACATATAATGGATTATTCTAATATAATAAAAAAATCAGCGAGTCTCAGTACCTTTTTTATGTAAATAAAATTATATGTGGAAGCACTATCAGGTCATTTCTTCTTGGCGCAGGGTTACTATGCAGACGTTATGGATAGACACTACCTGCTGGATCGACTTAGCAATTCATATTGGGAAAATAATAATACAAGAGGTGTTTAATTTCCTCAAAAAATGGGTACCGGGATTTGTTGTGTTTTATACTGACATAATCTTCTTTGTTTGTGTTTGTTTATGTTTATGTTATGTTTTGTTAAGGCAAATGAATGGAGAGATAGAATTACAGTATTGTGGACTAGCAGCTCATACTATGGAGGACGAAAAATGACAAAACAATAAATAAATGTAGAAATACACATATAAATATATAAATGCATAAATAATTAAATTAATAAATATTTCTACATGTATTTATTTATTTATTTATTTTTTATTCATGCATTTATTTATTTATTTGTGTATTTCTACATTTATTTATTTGCGTATTTATATATTTATTTTTACATTTATTTATTTAGATTTTTATTTATTTCTACATTTATTCATTTATTTATTCCTTCATTTATTTCTACATTTATTTATTTATTCCTACATTATTTCTGTATTTCTACATTTCCACATTTATTTATTTCTGTATTTCTGTGTCGTATGTTAATGAGGTGGGTTAGGGTCCTTCATATCATACAACTCACAGTGGAAAGTAATTGCATCAGGTTCTATTGACAATAGGACGTGTTTTGTCAAGAAGTCCTGCACCGGACTCCATCAGGCTTTCTGGATGAACTGTAGTCATTTTTTTTCACCACTGTTACCGTCTGCAGGTTCATGTCCAGTGCCATCGCTTGTGTCTTGGGCCATGCTCACCGCCTCCACGCTCATATCTCAGGCAAAACTGTTGGTCTAGTCTCCTGGTTTGATTTAGTTGATGAACATATTCTCCTTTCTCTTCCTCATTTCCTTTTTTTCATCACAGGGTATAATAGTATGGCTTCTAAATTACCATGTTCCGTCAGGCTGAGACAAACAACACAACGGTGCATCAAGTATACGCACATTTGTTTGTAACACCTTTTTTTTTTTTTTTTTTTTTTTACTGTTGCTAGTAAGACTTACCACCTCCTTTAGTGCGACTATGCTGTTTTTTCCTGTGTTTTTTTTTTTAAATTTGTAATAATCACAAATCACATGCAAGCTAGATTATTGTGTGAGGTATTACTTTCTTTTAAAGGCATAAATCACCCATTTTGAATGTAATTTATCTTCCCTCATTGTTACTGAGTGCTGGATACTGGCTGGATGCTCCAAATGCTAACTGTTAGCCTCCTGCCATTGAGCTGGACTTCCCCCCAGCTAACATTCTGAAAATTAGCCACCTTGGATTGGAGTATAGGCAACAGTTGCATTAATGTGCCCATGTCAACACAGCTAGTGATGGTAGATGGTCAGTATAGCACCAGCTAAAAAGAACAGAGATATGGCAGAAACATCTAGTGAAGCAGTATGTACGGTAGTTATATTTTTATTAACCATGTTAAATATGGGAATAATAGCACTGCTCTGTCATGTCTGCATTGAGTCTCTGGTACTGATCAATAACCCTGTTAAAAAGAAGATACAGTGTGGGCATTTTGTGCAATGACACACTAAAAATCATACTGACTTCCTCTTTAATTTTGTATAAAATGTGTCTTTGCAATTCACCATACGGGTCAACTTTTTTTTTTTTCTCTTTGGTTATTTTTTAATGAATACTACTGATTAATTCTGTTTACCATGAAAATTTTATATTGGCCCATACCTTCTCCTCCCTTCTCTTCTTCTCTCTTATCTTTTCTGTACATCCCTCTGTTACGTGCTCCCATTCTATCAGTCTAGCAGAGAAAACCAGCACAGCATTAGTCACCGTTGTGTTTAAAGGCTGCTCCACTTTTCTTTCAAGTGCACACACACACACACACACACACACACACACGCGCGCGCGCGCGCATATCGGTAAAGTTAACATTTCCTTTTGAAACAATCGACATAGTCCAAGGCTACAACTAAGATGTCATTGCTTCATCGCTTCCCTCATTCGTCACCCTCTTCTCTTTCTCCCTCTCTGCCTCTCTGTCTATCTGTCTGTGTTACATCGGGTTATCCAGTTAAAGTGACAGCGCTTCTCTCTTCTCCCCTCATTCTCTGCTGTGGGAAGTGCTCGACCAATTGGATTACCATCGATCAGACATTCCCAGAGATGAGGAAGTGAGGAAAGGTCATCTCTCTCTCCCTCTCTCTCTCTCTCTCTCTCTCTCTCCCTGTGTCTTTGTGTCTTTTCAAACATACCATGACCACAAGACCTTCTGTTTTCCGTTCACCTGGATGGGAGATCAAGTGTGTCCAGTTATAGTCTCTTTCCAAGTTTTAAGGGTCCAAAGGGAACCAGGAAACAGCGCTCTCATTGATGATCATGACAGTGAGAAACATGTCAACATATCCATTTTTCAGAATATTTTATTTCGCCATTGTTATTTTTAGTCAGAGAGGATTTTTGTCAGTGTTTTAGTCATTGGTTTTGAATGTTGTTGATTATTTTTTGTTTCATGGTTTTCCTCGGGGAGAAATGAAAATTGATTACAGTCATCAACGTGTTTCTTTTATTCTGCTATTTGTGTCATCATCATGGTAAAATTGGCCAGTAACAAAAGGATTGGTCATGATTTTCGTCGACACATCGAACACCGATCACGCTCTTTGTCTTTCCACTTTTCACTCTCTTTCTTTTCATGATCTCTTCCTCTCTCTCCCCTTGTCCTGCATGCGTACAAAGGAAAGATTATATCATACCAGTAATTACCAGACCTGGTTTATCTTCTGCCCATTCCCCCAGACGTTTAGCTCGCTTGCGCCGTTACGTAAGGCTGATCAATTAAGAGCGGCTTCCTGGCCTCTGGTCACAGTGCTGCCGAGCCCACAGAATTATAATTAGCAGATCAGACATCCATTCCACCCCACATTACATTAAGTACATGTGATGACCATTTTGGTCCCAGTAAATGGTTGGTTATTCCATGTCACATGACACAGGATTAAATCTGGGGGCATTGTCTTCACTCTTCAGAAACAGTGTCAGTGTGTGTTGGAACTTCAGTCTTAATAAGGGATTAGTTTAGGGTTTGGGTTTAGATGTATAGGAGCTGTTTTTATTCAGCAAATGTGTTTCCATCCCAAATGATCACATTTCTCTTCCTCAAATACAAAGTTTACCCACCTCAAGCGAGTGTACAAATTTTTAGGCATATTTTGGGGATATACTTTAACATTTGCGGTTCCCATCAAGTATTTTTTTATGCAATATGGCAAATTGCATGTCAGAGTGGATTGATGGAAATGTGGCTAATGTGGCTTTCTTGTAGAAAACAAGAAAGCTGACATTTTGACAATGTGAGTTGTATGACATGAGCTTTATTTCTATAATGACGAATTGCCGAGTCCTAAATGTTGAGCTGAAACTCCCGAAGCAAAGCCAAATTTGTCCCATTCTGACTCGTTACAACCGGTGTAACGTTAACCAGCAACATTTCTACCTCGCTCTCTCCATTTTCATTCTGTCATTGTTTTTCAGCCACATTTATACTGTGAGTACCTGCCTCTTTTATGCCTCTTATGATTGATCATTGCACGAAAAGTGTGCACCTTTAAAGGGCTGAACTTTCATCAACCTTAGAAAACACTCTGCTCTGCAGAACGAAATGCCAGATCTTTCCAAAAGCACTCACTTCATGTCCGCCCCCCCATTTCACTTTCATGTGAAAATAAAAACATGCTAGCAGTTTGGAAAGAGTGTGAAAGTGTGAATGAATGTAGCCAGTGGAAAGTCCTCGCAAGTATCATAAGACAGCCCTGCGTGTGCTTGTCTTTCTGCTGTGCTGGGCTGTTTGTGTCCTGGTGACAGTGGTGTCATTGTGAGCTGCAGTGTGTGGGGAGGAGACGCCTACACAGCGACTCAAAGAGCGAATTCCTCACAACACTGGACAGAAGCCATGGGGACAACAGCTACTCACCAGCAACACTCTCTCTCTCTCTCTCTCTCTCTCTCTCTCTCTCTCTCTCTCTCTCCCTCTCTCTCTCTCACACACACACACACACACACACACACACACTCTCTCCCTCTCCCTCTTCATCAGTTTTCCTTTGTGTCTCTTTTCTCAGTTTCTCTGTCTCTCTCACAAATTTAAATATGCTGTCCCGGGTGGCAGGAGGAGAGCAGTCAAACCATACTTCAGACCCACCAGCCTCTGTTCTGTTCAAGTGTCCCTCAGCCAGTGGGTTTACATGATCGTCTCAGTCGGACTGAAGTCTTAAGCTTTATTAGGCCAAGACTAAGGTTTAATTGGACTAAATGCTGATGTCTCAGTATACATGACTGAGGGAAAGAAACAATTTTCTGATGGAAGTAGCCTATGCCAGCGACTTTCTTCTGGTTAATGATAAGGAGAGGAAGACTTTTCTTCTGGTCGACCTTTTGTGTCACACAGCAACTCCAACTATATCTAACTTTCTGACAACTTTTTTGGAAAGTTCAATGATCTCTTTCTTCTGGGTTAGGGTTAGGGTTCCATCTCCTTTAGCTGCATTAACCCAATCCTCCAGTGCTCAAAATGCTCAGCCTCAGAATTCACCACCGTGATGTGGCATCTTTGGCTATACATTCAACATCCAGGTCAGTTACCTGTGGAGTGGAACCTCTAACCTTGGCAACATGCACAGAGTGTCCAATTGTTGGCCGATTGAAGCGTTTACATGCTTTAGTAAATCAATCCTCAATCTCATTATGCAAGTCTGTTAGTCTAACTGCGAAATATTGCCTTGGTACGACTGCAGTCTGACTAACATGTCTACATGACATTTGAAAAAGTTGATATATTGTAATGGTCCAGCTAAAGATGAACTTTTAAAATGTAAAATGTAAATGTAAAACCCACTGAGTGAAATTTAATCAACTCTCACCTGCCTGTGGAGCCAGGTGCAGTAAAATATATCATTATCATTATAATTATGTGCTTGCCTTGAAAAGGCAGCACATTTTATTCTCTTGCATATTTATTATTTTTATTTTTATTATTGTTCTGCACGTTTTTCAGTGCACTACTCCTCCCACAGTTTTCGCATTAACCCCATACAATAAATTGTACCTATGGCCCAATTGGGAGAAGTATGCTATTACTTTTATAAGCAGTCCAACTTACTGATTTTTAACAAAAACTTTGGCCTATAGGAAATGAATGGCCAACACTTCGCAAGGCTCCAGGGCGCAGAAATTTTGAACTATGTCCACACACAAAATACGAAAAATGTGCGTCTTGTGGAGAATAAGTGGCTTGTCAACTTTCAGACCAATCAGACTTTGCAATTTTTCGTAA
The DNA here is from genome assembly GCF_902150065.1 of Myripristis murdjan. NCBI lineage: Eukaryota > Metazoa > Chordata > Actinopteri > Holocentriformes > Holocentridae > Myripristis > Myripristis murdjan. Next base: position 3,940,276 of record NC_043982.1, read on the forward strand.
TTTACGTTTAAAATCGCGTTTTTGGCCTCATTGGAAAATAATGGGGAACCAGCTGATACCCATGCATTTTCAAAGCCTCACAGCTCCCTCATTGTTTGGCCAACAAACTCCATTCAAAGCTTAAACGGGTCAGCAGTAGTGCAACTTTATGTTTGTCAGCTTCAATTTTTCATTTCTGTTTTAGTTTGGTAGAAAACACAGTTCAAGTTTGGAGCTATTTTTGGGCCGACCGTGTGAGCTGGAGTGAGTGACATCATGGAAAATCATCTAAAAATCTTGTCTTTAATTTGCTCTGCCGGCCACAATTTTCACTCCACATGCATAAAATTTGGTGAAGTAGTAGGAAAATTGGTTTTGCTTCTAAAAATCTAACTACAGAAGCAAAGCAGCTTAAACTTTTCACACACTGACACTTAACGAGGCAGGAGTGCCAGCTCTCTGCCCCATACACTTCCATTATAACTGAAACCCAAAATCTGGGGTGAGAAGGAGAAAGACACACTTTTTTATCTCGCAAAAAAAAAAAACTGACATTTTTGGGAGTTGGCACATAATTTTTTAACTGTCTGCCAACCAAAGCCTTATGTTTCCTCTGATACATTTTATTTTCCGATCAGACTTACTGTCATTGATTAAGAAGCATTTCTTTTACCATTACTTTGAGGAGATTATCCAACAAGCACCACTGTCACTCATGCTGTGTACTTTTTAAAGCCACATTCCTACATCAGGACACATAAGCCCTGATGGTGGCGAGGTTAGTGTCTCCACCTGCCATGAAGGAGGCCTAGGGTTCGATCCCCTGCCCGGACAAGAGGGTATCCCTGTTTAATCAGCTAGTGCTCTTTTTTCATCACTGGCCACGAAACTGACATTCATCTATGTGTATTAATATGTACCTTTCAGTGTAAATTTCAAAGCATTTTTAATTTGACTCTAGAATTCCCAAATGTCCCTGAATGCCTCTATTTTTCCCTTCTGTTGTGTCTCATTGGCCACCAGCACTGCTGCCACTGCACCCAGCCTTTCTGGGAGTTTCTTCAGAAACTTTAGCTAAGTTGAGTTAACACTGAAATATTGATGAAATTCTTTTTTTTTTTTTTTTTTTAAATCTGCTTTTCTGATTTGATTCAACATAATTTGAAAAACAAACAGCATAATATGGCTCCCTTGTCCCTTGTATTTCACAACACATCATGAAAGTTCCTCAGTTTTTAAAGCTGAATTTGAAGCACCCAACATCATAGTGCTCTGCTTTTACAGCTAAGAAAGTGAAACTGCAGAAATGATAATTGGCTGTGTAAATCAAAATTTTCCACTTTTTTTCCCCATAATTGGTTGTGTAAAACTAATAAAGAACAAACAAAAAAACAAACAAACACTTTTGTTTTTTTACAAGTACCAGTGCAGAGGGACAGAGGGAGAAGTGGCTTTCTGAATTTACAAACAGCGTTTGTAAACTAGACACCATCTAGCGGTTAGAAAATCGCTTCACAAATACTGATGGAAAAACTGTGATAATTAATAAAATCATTGTTCTCAGCAGTAAAATGCAACATAACAGTTGAGTTAAGTAATAATCAGTTATGATAACTGTATGTGTATGTCTGTGTGTGTGTGTGTGTATGTGTGCATGTGTTATGAGTTAATGGGTGCTAATAGGTCTGGTTCGACTGGGTTAGTCGGTGCCAAACATAGGCAGTTTTTACCTGCTGAATCACCAGTCCAGCACCTTGCTGTACTGTATATCTACACACACACACACACACACACACACACACACACACACACACACACACACACACTTTCTGATTATTGTGACAACTGTGCTTTTTCAATCTTCTCCAAAATGTGACTGTTTGCTGAGGGGTTTGACCTTCCGAGAAGGACGGGGTTAGCTTTGTCGCTGGCTCATGAAAAGAGCGAAAACAGGAAAAGTGGAGAGGTTGACAGCGAGATGGTGTGAGAAAGGATGTGTACGGAGAATACAATAAAAAAAGACAAGGGCCGAATGTTGGCTTGGCGCATGAAAGGGTGAACTGTCAAGAGCAGGGTGAATGTGTATGAAAGAAGGAGCTAAAAATAGCTGTCAGTCTCTTAAGACATCATGGAAGAAGCAGAGAAATCACCTCTGCAGCCTCCAGCAAAAAGACAGAAAGAGGAGGGGAGTGAGTGTGAGTGTGTATGGGCGTTGGGGTGGGAGGCCTCTCTGTCCAAAGGCATGCACGTTGTATGCATTTACATACACCACATGTGTGTGTATTTGTGCATGCTGTTCTTATTCTTGATGTTATTTCACGAATGTATTCACAACTGCCAAGTATATGTACGAGCAGAGGCAGATATATGGTGGAGAGGCTGAGAGGTAGATATGGTTTGGTATCACAAACCAGTTCCACTTTTGAATCTCTGATTAAATACTTCAATTGGATTTCGTCGCAGTGTGCCAGGACGGTCTGGCTCCAGAATGCTCCATTTCTCCTGTCACACTTCTCTTTTAGTCTGAGGAACATCAACACTGGATGGCCTGATTTTCAGAGGCAAAACACGAAAACCATTTGCATGGAACTATTTTTAAGCAGTAATCAACAAGATCCTCAGTTTTCTTCCAACCTTGCCGCCATCTTTAGTGCAAGCTTAAATTGCTCTGGTGTTCCTGCATTGCATTTGCCAGAGATGTCAATCAGACAGCATGGTGCACTTTCTTTCCTCAGTCATGGCTGCAATCACTGCTCACGCCCAGTTCCTACAATAAAAGGACGCACCCCAGGCTGCCAGTCTACAACACTGTAGTTATTTGTCTCCATTCACTTCTGTAGTGCGGCGAAACAAATCCCAGAACAACCATTTCAGTGCATAAAAGAACACGATCAAAACAGATTATGCCAATAATAACTGAACCACTACTGTGTTATAAAAAGAGTAAAGTGAAAAGAAGTAAAGTTGACATTTATTACGGAGCATCAGATTAATCTTACATATAATTTGCGATATTAGTTTTTAAACCGAAGATATCTGGAAACACGTCTTCCAAAAAGAATTATGATAAGACGATGATCAGATTATGAGAAGGTATCAGCAGCTGATAATGAATTGAGAAGCAGAATAACAGCGTGTGAGAAGTGACCCACTAGTATCTGGCCAATCAGGCGATGTCAGAGATCCTATATCATTTGTAATGGAGATATGATTGTGCTCGTCCCCCGGGGAAATGATAATGAAGTGAGGATGTGCCTCTCATGTTTATTCAGCTCCAGCTTTGAGTTTTACTGGCAGCTGAATGGAATTTAGATACACGAGATGCAAGATCCACTGTCAGTGTCCTTCCAGTGTCTTCAGCGTCCATGACCTTTACTAACTATTAAGTAAGATCCCCTTAGTCGAGTCCAAGTCAGCTCTAAGACCAGGTCAGAGCTTGTGAAGGTAACTTGAATTGGTGGAGTTTCATTGAAATTTTGAACTTAAACACCTTTCTCAGCGTGCACAGCAGCAGTGCACGTGCATGAGCGCAAGACTTGATTGGCACTGAGATAGATAGATAGATAGATAGATAGATAGATAGATAGATAGATAGATAGATAGATAGATACTTTATTCATCACAAAGGAAATGCACAGTTTTCAGCAGTATCCACAGAGTACAAGATTAAGTAAATCAAAAATAAAGAATAAAAGATGACCCTCGAGATCTAAAGATCTAAGTACCCAATGTGCAAAAAAACAATGTGCAAAAAAAACAATGAAACCAGTAGAACCAGTGTGCATCGATGTATACAATGTGCATAGATGAGGGCAATGTGCAAATTTACAGTATAAACAGATGATAAATAAATAAATAGCACCCAGATGATAAATAGATGATAAAAAAAAAACAAAAAACATTTAAAAAAACAAACAAAAAAAAAAAAAACAGTGGGCTAGTGATGCCTCCTTGAGGTGGTTGGTTGTTTGGTGCTGCACCAAGCCAGATTTAGATGGATGACATTACAGCCTCAGGTGCAGCCCAGAACACCGGTTTTTATTATCTCAGTGCATTGAATTTGGTTTGGACCCTCTGTGTGTGGCGGTGGTTTGTCACAATCGTGAAGGAAAAGTAAAGTTCAAGTGAAAGTTAAGTCCATATGTTGCCAAGAAAAAGTCAAATGGAGACTAAAGCCGAATCCAGTTCAAAACGAAGACCAAATCAGACCATGAACAGTGTCCATGTCTTACGAAATGTGTCAATAATGCTTGAAATAAGGGGGTGTTGCAAGTAGATTTCAGAATCAAACATGATTTTGACAAAACCTGGCGGGATGATGCATCTTAATGCTGATTGGCCTATGGGTTGCCTGCATTATTCACAGTGGACCAGAACAAAATGTTGACTTGTTTTGAAGAGAGGGGGGTGCAGACGAGGTCAGAATATTCCCCCATGTGATTCCTCCATGTCTGATGTAGCCCAACTCACTGTGAGCAACACTGAGACGAGGCAGATCCTCTCTCTCCAGGCATTAGGCCAGAGCCACTGGGAGCTCAATTACTGATCTTGTCTTGTGTGTGTGTGTGTGTGTGTGTGTGTGTGTGTGTGTGTGTGTGTGTGTGTGTGAACATGCATGCTTAAGTGAGTTCTGTGTCATATCGATTGATGCTCCTTTGTAAGCGCTGTGGCTAGAATGTTTGGGTCTCGACTGAACATGCTCTCACACTGTGTGTATGTGTATGTGTGTGTATGTGTGTGTGTGTGTGTGTGTGTGTGTGTGTGAAGTCGCTGCACCCAACACAGTGTCAGCGACAATGAACTGATGATATCAACACCAGCCATGTCCCCGACTCTAACAAACAAATAAACACACACACACACACACACACACACAGTGGCTATATAGTGGACTCTCAGCAGCTGTTTGACTCAGCAGGTCTGTGGCCTTGGGAGCTGTAGGGGATGGAGAGTGTCAACACATTGTATATCATCGGCCTTGGAGCTGTGTGTGTGTGTTTGTGTGTGTGTGTGTGTGTGTGTGTGTGTGTGTGTTTGTGTGTCACCATGCCAGGCACTGCTGCATGCACAAGGCTGGACAGTCCTCCCTGTAGTAGAGTCCACTCTACATGTAATATTATGGCTGCAGTTTACCCTGGTCAGTGATATTTACTGTCCCAAATTAACTTCTTTGCTCAGGCTGGCAAAACAAACAAAAATATTTACCTGCCCAGAGTTTAAGTTTTACAAGCTAAAACGATTGCATTATTTATATAATGTTGACTGCAGAATCAGGTCACATTCTATAAAGAGGAGAGAGCTGAGTTAGAGTTTTATTATAAACTTGCTTGCTACATATTACACCACCAAATGCTACAGGACATCTCGCATTTGCTAAACTTCTGATCCACCAAATGCCGTCAAAATAGTGCGCAATTTTTAGTATGAAGCAACAACTTGACGTTGCACATTAGACTGAGCAAGTGAGCCCCATGTCAGAGTTGACGAGACGTTGAAGTGTAGTTGAAGCTGCAGGACGAGACCCTGAAAAAGAGAAATGGGTTATTTTGTTTAGTTTAGTTTATTAGTTTATTATGTCGTGGACAGTCCCAATTAATTAACTGCAATTCAATGACAGTCAACATGGCTAATATCCTGCTGTAGTCCCCGGCTAGATGACAATAGGCACTCTAAAAAACAACCAAAACAACAACAATATATTACAGCAGATTACTGTAGATGTTTGTTCATTAGTGATTGGGACACCGACTATTATGGATATAAGTGGCCACGTTTTTTTTGCACATGCAGATGGAAAGAAGAAGATGACAACTTTGGGTCATGGTTAGGTCGATCAGACAAATACTGTTGGAGGGAGGAAGGTTTCCACGACAAAAGTTTCATCATGTGATGATGACATACCAGCTGTGACCTGATTGGCCAGCGTGACACTACAGGAGCAATGACAAACATTTCCAGCATGTTGGAAAATGAGCAGGACCTCCCAGATGGTCCCAGACTGCCTCGGGACGTGATACGCTGACCTTCTCACACTTTGTGAACAAAGATGTGCTGTTTTTACTCCGAATCTGACAATTTGCCTGGGACCATCTGGTGCGCCTGGCTTTAGACAATGCGTCTTTGTTTGTCTTTGTCATCTTTTTTTTTCCCCCTTCTTCCTGGCCTCGCACCTGAAATGTGTCGCCACATGGGGATAACACTATATTTCTGCTAATGTTAGACTAGCAGAGCAAATGTTTATACATTGCCACTTTGTGTAGAGCGGCATAACAGGAGCCATTGTTTTGCTTTGATTTGCCTGGGCCTGTCTAGACGGTAACATTAGATTTGTGAAGATCTAACAAATCTAGGTTTGAACTCTTGCGAGCGCGGTTAGGGTTAGGGTTAGGGCTGAATCAAGTGCACATGTGTGAGATTGTACAGAAGACAAATCTAGGTTTACCATTTAAACACGACTGATTTGCCTGGCTCACAGTCAGAGAGTGTGTACGGTGGCCAGCAGGGACAAAGTCTGAGAACAGGATGAGACTGAATATAACTGAGGCATGCAAATGGTATCATCTGAAAAAGTCACCAGTCAGTGTGGCGGTGACTTTTACTGATTTATCCACCGCACTCAAATGCTACCAGCATTAGGCCCTTGGCAGCTGTTCATTTCAGGCCTTGGTGATACCAGTAAAAAGCTGAAAATCCTCAATACCTTTTTGCAAAATCAGCTCAGTGACCAGAGACCTCATCATTTCCAAACCTTTCAGAGGGGGCTTGAAGCAACCTGCCAAGTGCTGAGCGCAAACTTATGAAAGAGCAGTAAAGCACGATTGCTTTGCGACTGTGGCAGACAGATTTCAAAAGCTTATTGTTGGAAATCCTCAGCCTGAAGGACTGAGGTTTGGCGTCTTAGTGGTTGTTTTGTGGTGGAATTTCCCATTCCTTGCAGATTTTGGCTGAGGCCAACATCTCATCTGAAAGACGTTTTGTTAATACGGCTACAGGCTGGCCAAAACCAAAAGCACCAAGGCTGTTACCCACCCATTCACCAGCTGAGCTGTAACACCACCTGGGAAGCTCGGAAACCTCCACATTTTTTTGTGTCTGCCCCTCCTCCAGCCATCCACTGCTCCATGCATTAGAGACTGGCTGCATGACAGATTATCTAGAATAAACACACAAATGCACTCACAGGCATGTAGAAATATCCATGCATACATTTAGACATACATTTTCCATTGACATGTGCATGTTAGGTATGTTTTAGCTGGTAGTCCTATTCAGAGCAGCTTACAATGCATGTATATGTGTGTATGATGCAGAGATGGAAATATTCACCAGCTCTTTTACCCAGCTCCCCACCCCCCTTCCCTCTCTTATGTTGTCCCTTGGCCAATGAGAATGCAGCAGTAGGCAGACAGGCAGGTCTGTATTTGGGTCATTACAGCAGGATGCTAACTCAGTTACCGCAGCCAGAGAGCTACACTTAGTGACACCGTGCTAAACTCGCTAACTGATTCAAACAAGTCCAGATTCTGTACGGGGGATTGTGGGAGTTGTGTGAAAATTAGCAGCTCAAGTGTGAAGATTTGTTTTTAAAGGAGAATTCCACACTCGAACACAAGCTCTGATGAAAGCAGCTGCCAGTGACACAGCTTTCGTCTCTGAGTCCTGTTTGTTTTTTGGTGTATTTTTCTTATTCCTCTCGATAAATGGCCAAATATAGACGGTGTGACGCTGTGTGTCCAGATATTTCCAGCATGTAGCTGTGTTGGAGTTTGATAGCAGAGAACGCCTCGATGATTTAAAACATCGGCTTTTGGTGTCACTCCCTCATAATCAAAGAGCGGCTTCTTCCTAGAGCCACCATTCCCCACCGACGGTCAACAATCATACAGGAAAAAATCCCTGGTAGAAGAGGAAAAGAGACCAGCTTAGTCAAGCAGTAGACCAGAATGCAATGCAGTGACAAAAAATGTTGTGTTTTGAGGGAAATGACTTCGTCTACACGAGGAATGCTTATGCAAATGCAGAGAAATTAAAAATGCTGTTTCTTCCCGGTACAAGACAAGGAGGCTAAAATGAAGGAAGGGACTTGGGGTCATATTTTGTCATACCAATGGGGTACCACACGTGTGCAGTAAATACTTACTTTCAGAAAGGCTCAATAGATGGTGCTTGATCATAGAAGACCAAGGCCACTTTCCTCGGAGCGACCCAACGAGCACCTGAGCGGAAACCATTTCTTTATTTCCAGCGCCGTCTGCTGTAACCCTCCAACATGGCAGCTCCGGTCTCACTGCGCATGTGTCATATCCCATAGCTCCCATGGGGCCAGAGACCGTCTCAGCCTTCCTCTAATAGCCTTGGCGCAAGACTACTATGTGGAGGTTTGCTGCAGACACTACTTGCTGGATCTGCTTTATAATTCAAAGAGGGAAATGACAAGCAAAGATGATTGTATGATTTCCTCAAAAAAACGGGTACCAGGACTTGTTGTTTGTTATACTGACATAGTCCACTTTGTTCTTGTTCATTTTTATGCTAAAAGTGTTTTTTTGGCACCTGTTCTGCCACGCCATATGTATATGGAAGTGAATGGAGAGATACAGATTCAGTGTTGTGCATCAGCAGTCAAGGGGAACCTGAAGAAAGTAATCAGGATATTGTGAACTCATATCACATCCAAGGAACTATACAACCTAACCCCCTACCACAGGCCACTTGTGCTTTAACAGGTGGCACAATAATAACGGATTGATCAAAATTTGCAGCTTTATGGGAAAACATAACAGAGAGCCTCTTTTATTGCACATGAACATAAGATATCGAGTTATTCTAACTAAAGAGCCAGTGAGGTTTTATGGTAAGAAGCCATTTCCTGGAGAGGTACATGCTGTACATGGATGGAACGACTGATGAGATGCCTGATGCTCGTAGCCTCCAGCGAGGCCTGGAGCACAGCGACCTGAACTTCAATGGACCTTCTAGTGCTGCATTATTAGACATCATGTCTGTGTGTGTGTATGTGTGTGTTTTGTGCGGGGAGGAGGGGTACTTGTGCAGCTATATTAGTAATTGCCATGCTTTTGTGAGAAAGACATCAAGCCTCATTAACATCCGTGGTCTGACAGGCAAGTCGAGTCAGGTCGCAGTCAGGTTGGAAATTAATTTGCACAGGAAATGTTGAGTTGTCGGTGTGTGTGTGTGTGTGTGTGTGATAGAGACAGCCAGAGATAGAGAACGAGAGAGAGAGATGGAGTGATAGAGAGAGATGGAGGAAAGCAAGAGCTGGGGAGTGAATAGGGCCCTGTCTCTCCAGCTGGATCTCTGGAGGAGGTGACAAAGTAGTCAGAGACTAATTATGTGGCAGCCACTTGAGGCACTGGGAGTTTTGCTGCGGGGTTGAATATTTTACCCCAAACTGCGGTTCCATACAGACTATATGGATCTATGTGTAAAAGGTTCTAATGTACTGGATTTATACTCCAGTTTCTGAATACCATTCCATACCAATGTATGAAATTAACTTTTTCCGAGGCAGTTTTTTTGCCCGCTTGATCTGATTTTAGGGCCATGAGGTTTCATTCAGGAAGAGTTTTATCACCTGCACTGAGGAGGTTATACTTCCATCCCTGTCAGTCAGCAGGATATCTCACAAACCTGAGACAACCTTGAGACAAGACCTACCTTGTTTGACTTTTGGTGATGACATTGGATCTTAGATTTCTTTTTTTTTTATTTCTTTTTTTTTTTTTTATTGTGCAATATGACATTACAGAGACAATACAGGACAGACAAACAAGGTGTGAACAAAAAACAAACAAACAAAAAAAAACAAAACAATGACAGCATGTGTGGTTTTGTGTGTGTGTGTGTGTGTGTGTGTGTGTGAATAGAGAGTATGAAAGTTATATAATAATAATAATAATAATAATAATAACAACAACTATGAAGAACATTAAAAGAAAGTAAAGGCAAAAAACAAAACAAAACAAAGCAGCAACATCCCAATGCAAACTTATAATTTTTGCAAGAATAATAATAAGAATAATATCAATAACACTAATATTGAATATTGTATTGGATCTTAGATTTCTGCCATTATATAATAATAATAATAGTAAACATTAACAGAGACGTAGATTTAATTCCACATTCTAGAGGCACGTTTGCTGAATCAAAGCAGTTCAGCTTAAAATGTGATATACGGAATGGGGTCTAGGTGTAAGAGAGAGTTGGGAGAGGTTGGTTCTTTGAAGCCCTTGTAGTTAAAATACTTTGTGTTGCATATTAGCTAATAGCTGGTAATTCATTTTTGAGTTTATTTTTAAGAGAAAAATTGTTTCAATGTTTAAAGTGTTTCTTTGGGAACTGTTTTGCTACGGAAGTGAAAGGAGACATAGAAATGCAGTATTTTGGATTAGCAGCCCAAGGGACCATGAGGCAACTAATGAGGAATATTTCACCAGCGTGCAGACTCAGATCACGTCTATGCAACCTGACACTCTACCAAAGTACAGTTTTGCAGGGCTACAATCAGGGACATTTTCTACTGCCTCAGGTTACAGGTGCACACTGCTGTTTTCTGATTCAAATAATAACAATACAATAAAATAATGATGATAAACACAAAATGCTGGCCTGGTCCTATGGTCTCATAAAACACCTATGCTGGCCCACATGTGTGAATCAAAACAGGGTACTCCTTTTGGTCCCATCATCACATGATTTTAACCCTATAAAGCCTGAACTATGAAAGAATTGGCAGAAAATTCCAATTTTTTGAAACTGAACCCTTTATTTAGTCCTATAACAATATATATATATATATATATATATATATATATATATATATATATATATATATATATATATATATATAAAACTAAAAAAATATATGTTATTACACGACCTTTCTGGTGTATGATATATGATATGTACTTGAAGTGCCAATGGTATGGTCCAGGGTGAACAGGGGATGTGTTCAAAGGTATACAACAGTATTTTGGTCAAGTATTGATTAAACTGAAAACGAAAAACAGAATTGCACTGCAAAAAGTCAAGATTATTTGTCTTATTTCAAGTAAAAATGTCTTATTTCTAGTCAAAATATCTCATTACACTTAAAATAAGACATGATCGGCTCAGAAATAACTTTCCTTTAGACCATTTTCACTTGTTTCAAGTGAAAATCTACTTGAAACAAGTGAAAATTCGCTTGAAACAAGAAACACATTTTGCCAATGGAACAAGCAAATTTTTACTTGTGACACGTGAACAAGTAAAAATTTGCTTGTTCCATTGGCAAAATTTGTTTGAAACAAGTGAAAATTGTCTAAAGACAAGTTATTTCTCAGCTGATCATGTCTTATTTTAAGTGCAATGAGATATTGTGACTAGAAATAAGACATTTTTACTTGAAATAAGACAAATCATCTTGGTAAGATTTTGACTTTTGGCAGTGTGAAAATGTGTATCATATATGATACAAATGGCTTTATCGGGTTAACAGATGTTGATAGCCATTTTCCCCTTAGCCTGTTAATCTCAGATCCTGCTGTCCACTACGATGTCATCTGTCTTGTCTTGGATTTGTACCCTCGGCAGCAGTGTGACACGCAGGCTGCTGGTCACCTCAGCCAGCGGAGTCGTGCTCACATCCTACAGTACATTCCCTCGCTGTGTGTGTCACCTGCATTGCCCTTCACTGAAAGCACCCCTGTGGCTGTTCTCTGTGTGTGCCTCAGCTTTCTCCCTCTGTGGGTGGGTGAGTGCTTGTTTTTCGACACCGTTGTGTGCCGGTCATGACATCCCATTCACACTCAGCTCATCTTCAAACAGGGACTTGTGGAGAATATTTGTCTTGCGAGTGTAATGAAATGACTTGCGAAGAGGAGGCAGTAGAAGGCCCGCCAGATTAGAGGAGTGGTGTTGAGGTTTGTACTTGTAAATGTATGGGTTGTGTGTGTGTGTGTGTGTGTGAGTGTGAGTGCAAATATGTGCACATGTACTGTAAGCTCCAGTCATTTCCAAGAGCTTTTTCTGTGACAAGCCTGCCAACCTGTCAGGCTCTTCACCGTATTGGACAGTGGCTGAAGTGGAAGCTGTAGCTCTCCGCCAGCCTCGCTCTGCCTCTGCTTCTCTCTCACCTTTTCATTCCCTCGCTTCAGCCTCTTTTCCTGTCTTCCAGGTTTGCATCCCGCTCTCTCCCACATCATAGAGGCATAGTACAAGCATTCGTGGAGAGAAGAGGCAGAAATGAATTGCATTGTTAGCTTTGTCGCAATGTGGGATGAGCAGCAAGGTTCATTGAAATGTACTTGACTGTCAGTGTTGTGCCTTTGGATGCAGATTTTCATGTTTTTAATTTTTTTTCTTATTAAATGCTTGAATGCAGCAAGGCATTTCTGCTCTATTTGATAGCTACAGATGAGAGAGACAGGTAGGCAGGTTTCAAAGGGGAAAAACATGGGGACAACAGTGAGCGAATGAGGCACAAAAAAAGTCGAAGAAGAAGTGGCAAAAAATGTAAAAAAAAAAAAAAATGCACATGAAATTAGTCAAATAAATTTAATTTTGTTCAGAGGGGGGAACAAATTTGCACATTGACCTACATCTACACTGAAAATTTACATTTTTGTTTCTTGTTTCTAGCTAATTTTCACTTATTCCAAGTGAATTTTCACTTTTTCCACTGGCAAATTTTGCCAATGAAACAAGCAAATTTTCACTTGAAACAAGTGAAAATTGTCTAAAAACAATTTACTTCTGAGGTGATCATGTCTTATTTTAAGTGTAATGAGATATTTTGACTAGAAATAAGACATTTTTGACTTGAAATAAGACAAATAATCTTGGTAAGATTTTGCGTTTTTGCAGTGTATGCACATTTTATACACCTATGCACACGGTTTTTTGCACATTGTTTTTTTGCACACTGTTGTACCTAGATCTCTAGTGTGTTGTACTTAGATCTTATTCTTTATTTTTTATTTATTTAGTCTTGTAATCTGTGGATACTGCTGAAAAACTGCGAATTTCCTTCGGGATGAATAAAGTATCTATCTATCTATCTATCTATCTATCTATCTATCTATCTATCTATCTCAAACATTTCAGGGTGTTCATGATTTGGACCAGCATAGATCTAGTCTTGTTAAAATGCAGGGCTTCCCAAATGATTTTTTTTTTGCCAAGGGCCCACAAACGTCCAGATGTGGCACTGGCTGGATGAGGCTAGGCTGATGATGATTGCGGTGCCATGCACAGAGGCGCCGCGGCCAGACCTGCTGGAGAATGATTGAACACGTTCACATGGATGCTCACTCGAAAACAAGAGGTGGAACACGCCAGCTTAAACGGGAAACACCTCAGCATCCGCAAACGCATCCAACCACGGGGGCATGCAAGACATAAATTGAGAATCAGCAGCTCATTAGTTCTGTTAGATTCAAAGTGTCGCCATGCTGAGCGGAGGATGTGCAACTGTGAAACGCACCTCCCCGTCGTGGCCGGAGTAGAAGCAGGAGTTCCACATGAAATGGAAGTAGACTAGCGCGTAGGCCTCTCCTGTGTGGCCTCTCCACATCTTGTGGGTCTTGTGTTAGCGGTAGGCTTGCATATTTTGGGGCTCAAGTGTGCACTATATGGCCTCTAGCCAGCTGTTGGTAGTTAATTAGGCTGCTAAGTGGGAGATGCAGCTCCATGGCTATGCTGCTGCACCAGATGAAAGGGAGCGCTTGGAGTGTGTCGATCCGTCTGTCTGTGAGAGATAATGAACACTGGAGGGGTGTGTGTGTGTGTGTGTATGTGTGTGTCTGTGCAGGAGGGAGTGGGGAGGCAGACGGACAGACTGACACTGCCATGCTGAAGTTAGGAATGAGGACCAGTAACAAACAAGTAGCGGTTTGTGTCAAACTGTCTTGCACGTGCTGAAGAAAAAGTCCAACATTCAATAAACTAACATGAATGTCCTCAAAAGACTGACGCGGATTTGACTTGCAACGTATTTGACTTGCAAGGTAATTTGGCAAAATTCATTCAAGTAAATGTTGTGATGATTAGTCAGACATTTTTGTGGTTGTCTTGGCAACGTATAACAAAGTTGCTTGTGTGCACGAGTGTTTTATTTTTAACCAGTGACTGACGGACACGATCTGATTTTTCCACCATCTTGAGAAAGTTAATGTTACATTGTAACTCCAAAACTGCGACTGTTTCTTCAACTGTTCTGTCTTCATCATCCAGCTTATCACATTTCAATTATAAGTTTATTTAAGACAGCAAATCACTGTTTACAGTCTCAAGGGGCTTTACAGACCCAAAACAAAACAGGACGTACTACCTAACTTTAAATGTCATAGCAAGCAAGGAGAAACTCTGCTAAAAACCCACAGATGAAATAGGGAAAAAGGAAAGAAATCTTGAGAAGCACCACAGCGACAGGGGTCTTTTCTGGCCAGACAGGAATGTACTAGGAAGCGACCAGGTGGGCAAATTATCAAAGTAAATTAGACAATTAGACCAAATTAAAAAAAACAAATCAAACTAGGAGCTTACACACTGAGTCACGTAACAAATTAAATGAGCTAATTACATCAGATCAGAGCAAGAATTAAGACACACAAGGAATGAAATGTAAATTATCTACAGAAAACACATTCTGGAGTACAGAAGACATTTGAATTATGGCTTGATGAAAGGATAATACAGCGGTCCCTCGTTAATCGCGGGAGTTACGTTCTAAAAATAACCTGCAATAGGCGAAATCCACGAAGTAGTCAGCTTTATTTTTTACAATTATTCTAGATGTTTTAAGGCTGTAAAAGCCCTCACTGCACACTTTATACACTTTTCTCAGACAGGCATTAACATTTTCTCACTTTTCTCTCTTGTTTAAACTCTCAAAGTTCAAACCTTCGTAGAAAAATAAGTCCAGTATTATAGAATGAACGCATTCTGTACTGCACAGGAGACACGGCACGGAGGAGATTGATTGACAATGGTCTACAGTCCCTTAGCCAATCAGGACGCAGAACACAATGCACGGGCTCTCCCTTAGCCAATCAGGGCACAGAACACAATGCGCTGTTAAAAAAAAAAAAATGCAAAATTGCACTAAAAAAAATCCGCGAAACTGCAAGGCCGCGAAAGGTGACCCGCGTTATAGTGAGGGACAACTGTATTAATTTTTTTTTTTTTTTGTCTTGTTTATCACCTCTGAGCACTGCCTGTTGGTTCATAACATCTGACATAACCTCTAGGTCGCCATCCACCGCCCCATCAAACACGTGGAACTGAATCTGGCCCTGAGCACAACACCGAGGAAGCTTCGTTGATTGTTTAGGTTTTCTGTCTTGCTGGTTCAAAATCCTAGGTTGGCTTGGAGTTTAACAGGTAGCGCTCGCTCTCTCTCTCTCGACCCTAAAGGCCTGCACTTGAGGAGTCATCAAGGATGGCACAATAAAGTTAAAAGCTTATTTTTATTGTGGTCTTTGATGTTAAGAGTCCAGCCATGGCAACATGATGACGGCATGCAACTCATAGTGCCATACAGAAATATTACCTCAAATCAATACAAATCACATTGGTCATCAGCAGTACAGTATTCACCTCAATACAGATATAGATAATTATAAAACACCCATTGCACAACATAGAAGTGGTATAGGACAAGAGGATATGAATATTACATGCTCACAAAATATGTTAATAAAATACTTACTGTTAAATTAGTTACGAGGCCTGGGCAATATATCGATGATATTGACATCATGAAATAAAATTAGATATCATCTGGTTTTAAAGGCTGCATTACAGTAAAAGGATGCAGTTCACTAAACTCATTAGACTGCTGTAGCTTATCTATTTTTATCTATACCTGCTTATCATATTCACATTACTAATGATTTTTGATTAAAAAAAAAAAAATGTCATTTTTGTGAAATATTTTGTAGTCATCCCTACAATATCATCACAATACTGATATAGAGGTATTCGGTCAAAAATATTCTGATAGCCTATATTATTTTGTCCATATCACCAGTTGTACCAGTTGCCGTTCCATAAGCGCTAAAATTGATAAAACAGATTGCACCACAACACAATAATTATATGTGCATCATAAATCAAGCCTGTATTTTCGTATTTATCGTATTCTTACTAGAGACTGGCAGCTTGGTCCACTCAAGTCCTCTGCCCGTAAACGTCCTCAGCTCGAGACAAATAATTGACAAAGTATTTGGTGGGTATTGTTGTTAATCACCTTATAGACCACACTGAGTCTTAACTGCTGTGCTGTGGTAGTTTGAAAGCAGCAGATGATGTGTATGGTAGGTTTCACTGCTAATTTCTTCGGCGCTGCTCTGTAAGAGATAAGATGACTCATGCTTAGAATAAAAGCACTGAAGACAAGTAGGTTTTACTGTAATAAGTTTGGAGACGGGTTGCGTCATGGGATTGGGAGTTGTGCGCTATCTCTTGGCATCAACACCACTTTTCTGTATTGTCAAAAGTGGCTCTCCTCCTCCTCCTCCTCTCCTTTCTTCTCCTTTCATCATGTGGCTGAGCAAGGACGTGAAGCTCCCTTTCCCTCTTTTTTTTTCCCATCCTACTCAGATTTGGATCGCTCCCTTGCTCTCTCTCCAGTGGGTTAATTACTGTGCGCTGCCGCTTCCCCCTCAATCCTGTGAGTTACATAAAACCTCAGTCATTAAAGTGAAGAGCTGGAAGTTTTGCCGTTCTCTTGTCATGACAAGCTTTCCTTATGATGGCACATTGGCAGCAAGGCAGACTCGTGACCATTAAACTGGCCTGAGTGCTGTCAAAAAGACTTTAGAAAGCCCAGTATCACTGAAGAATCCTGTGCTAATGCATGTGTATGTGTGTGTGTGTGTGTGTGTGTGTGTGTGTGTGCTGTACATGATCATTAGCAGATAACTGAAACCAAATGCCATATTCTTCATGGATAAACATGTCCCTTATTTACAGCCTCCATTAACAGGGCTGTAGGTTTAGGTCTGTTGATGTGAAATCCCACGATGCCCCTGGCTTCAGTCATGTTCGGTGTCAGTGGGACTTTAACACAGTAAATACTCAGAATCGAATAAATAGATTCTGTTTAGAGTAATAAACTCAATAAATTAGATGCTCATTTACCATAATCCATTATTTAATCACTAAATAACAATATTGCTGCTCTTATTTTCTTATCCTAACTTTCTTTCATTATTTTTTTTCTGAAACACATTAAAGGGATAGTTCACCCATTTTGAAAATGTTCAGATTTCATCTCCACACAGCTATTCTGTAGGACTGTAGTGTTTCTATCTCCCTCTCATTGTTACTGAGTGCTGGATACTGGCTGGATGCCCCAAATGCTAACTGTTAGCCTCCTGCCATTGAGCTGGACTTCCCCCCAGCTAACATTCTGAAAAATAACAATTTTAATCCACTCAAATTGTTAAATAAATCCAGTTTGAGTTTGAAGATAGATAGCAGAATTTTTATGATGTGAAATGGTGTGAAAAATGCTTACTATTTAAAAAAAATAGATGTGATAGAGGGGAGCAGAGGAAAAGAAGAAGCTAGCCACAACATGACTCGTCAGCTATCTTCTAGTACTGTAAAGAAAGTTGATATTTTTGTCCTCCAACATGCGTCCATGTGTTCAGTGAAGCAAACAATGGATAGCAAACTGCAGCAATCTACCTCTGTGTGTGCGGTGGTAGAGTGAAACAGGAAGGTGAGATAAAGCGGATCATTCTTGATGTTGATAACAGGAAAAATACATTTTTAATTGGTAATTTATGAAGTGAACAGTGATAAATAAAGCATGGCTGATTGATTAATTGATTTCATATTGTGGAGGAGAGTATGCTTTTTTTAAAATCATGCAACATTATGACACTTTATCACTGATTGCCTGTTTATATACTGTAAAACCTAAAAATGTTGGCTTATCAACTAGATTAGCGGTTGACAAGCACAGAGCACAATCTCATGCATCATGGTTGTATTGTGTCACCAAGAATCAACAGTGTATGTGATTATACACTGTGACTGTAAACTATTCAAGTGTGCGTGCATGCGTGTGTTTGTGCAAATCTAAACAGTGAAAATGGCCGGCAACCTCTGACAAACAAATCAAGCTGTGAAAGTTGAATAGATCTAAACATTAATATCACCTCTGCATGTTTGTTGGAGGTCTTACACACCTCCAGTATCCAGTTTGTATATGTGTGTGTGTGTGTGTGTGTGTGTGTTGGATGCAGTTCTTGTGATTCATCAGCATGCACTTCTCTGTGCTGTAAACGATGGAAACTCAATAAAGTCCAGTGACAGTTCAGGCAGGGATGTGGCAGAGGCCTTATAAATCTGAAATGTGTGTGTGTGTGTGTGTGTGTGTGTGTGTGTGTGTGTTTGTGTTTGTATTTGTATTTGTGTGTGTGTGTGTGTGTGTGTGTGTGTGAGTGTGTGTGTGTGTGTGTGTGTGTGTGTGTGTGTGTGTGTGTGTGTGTTGTTGTTGCTCTTGGTAGTGGGGATGTTAACCTCCCCTCCCTAATGGCCTCTCTGTGGGGGACTAACCATGTCCACAGCAGGCTGTAAAAGCAGCACACACACTACTCTTTCATTTCATGTATTTCATCTGCTGGTTTATAGTGCAGCTACAGACAGATGGAAGGCAATAAAAGCTGCTGCTTTCCAGCAGACGGGTGACATTAGCACAGTTGCTCAGTCTGTAGTGGCGAGGCGAGCGAGCTGGGATGCTGCTTTTGGCCAGCGGCGCTGTAGATGACGTGCTAGTCAACATTACTGCTCCGAGCTCAGTGCCGCATTCACGTTTACCGGAAACAAGACGCCAAACTGGAAAGAAAAGACTAGTGTTGGCCTCCTCGTGGTGAAGGAAATCAAAAACCCTTTCAAATCCTTTCGAAACATCTAATTTCATTCTCTTAACAAAATTTGCTATATTTCTTTTTAATTTTGGTGGGATTTTATTTATTTTATTTTGTTTTTGTACAAATTTTGGGGGTAATTTTAAAATATTTTTTGGGAATTTTATTGTACTTTTTTGTATTGTACTTTTTTTTGCAAATTTTGTACTACTGTATGTTTGCATTTTTTTTTTTTTTTGTACAAATCTAATTTTCCGGGAATGTTTACATATTAAATGTATTTTTTTATGTTTGTTTGTTTGTTTTCACCAATTTTCTGATCTTTATTTATTTATTTTTTAATTTATTTAACTGAGTTTTTGGTAATTTTCTGGTCATTTTATTGCTACTTTTGACTTTTGACTCGATCATTTCTGGTTCGTTTCTTGCAAATTTGCTCATCACCTTTTTTTTTTGCCATATTTGTGAGAGAAATCAAGTGAATTTGCTCAGATTTCAGTGGGTTGAGCTCTTGTGTGATCTCTCCTATTTCAAGTCATAAGAGAAGTGTGTCAGCACAGACGGTAGAAATGGCAACAAATCCAACAACGACTGTGGTCCAAGTCAAAACAAAAGTCAATCAGCCAATCAGCTCGACTCATGAAACGTGCCTATGCTGCAGTTTATTTATGGTTTATTACTCATAAATAAAATTTCTTCTGACTATGGGCATTACACAAGCAAGCTATACAAACAACTGCTCTGTTTTGTTCTGTTCTTTCAGCCCTTCCAGTATGACATGAATGTGGTGTAAGTTTTGTCTGTATCGCTCCTCCTCCTCTCTCTCTCTCTCTCTCTCTCTCTTCTCTCGAGACTTGACCTGCTTTCTTGGCCTTCCTCGTCTTTCCTCCCCCCATCTCAGTGCTGATGGAGGGAAAGGAGAAAAAAGGAGGAGCGGATTTTATTAATTACCTCATTAATGGGGAATGGAGGGCTAGTTTTGGCTAAATGTGGAGGGGGAATGGGTAGGGGGTGGAAGAATAATATTCGATATATTCAATGAGATTCGGCTTGGTATCGTCAGGGGAGAGATGGAGGGGTGGGTGATGGGAATGATGGAGGAGGGTAACCCAACCTTGACACAGATTGCTTTCATTCCACTGGATGTGTGTAGTCAGTTTATGTGGAGCAGTGGGAGATTAATTAAAACATTGTACTTCAAAGCCAAAGCACACTGGAAAAAAGAATCCAGAAACAAACAAGATGCGGTCTGAATTTGTGCTAACGTGTTCAGAGCTCAGTCTGGTGAGCTAACCATTGGTCTCTTCTTCTCACCTCTCTCCTCATGCTCTCTGCTGATTGGCCGGCTGCTCCTGCTGTCACCGTGTGGACTTGGAAACAGGTAAGCACTGCTGTTTGTTTCATACAAGCATCATTATTAGGTTTTTCAACTTTCCTGAAGGCCGCCATTTCCCAGTAGAAATGGGTTGGATCTTCACCGTACATGGTGTGTGTGTGTGTGTGTGTGTGTAGTTTGAGCCCACCGGTTTGAACAAAGCCTCTATCCAAGCAGCTAGAGGTCGACCTAGTGCTCAGAGTGACCGCTTTGCATGTGCATGATGTAGCTCTCACTGCAAAAAGTCAAAATCTTACCAAGATTATTTGTCTTATTTCAAGTCAAAAATGTCTTATTACTAGTCAAAATATCTCATTACACTTAAAATAAGACATGATCATCTCAGAAGTAACTTGTTTTTAGACAATTTTCACTTGTTTTAAGGGAAATTTACTTGAAACAAGTGATAAATTTGCTTGTTTCATTGGCAAAATTTGCCAGTGGAAAAAGTGAAAATTCACTTGAAATAAGTGAAAATTAGCTAGAAACAAGAAACAAATTTTGCCAATGAAACAAGCAAATTTTCACTTGTTTCAAGAGACAGTTGTCTAAAACAAGTTACTTCTGAGGTGATCATGTCTTATTTTAAGTGTAATGAGATATTTTGACTAGTAATGAGACATTTTGGATTTGAAATAAGACAAATAATCTTGGTAAGATTTTGAGTTTTTGCAGTGCTTTCAGCAAACTAATTTCACACGCAACAGTTACTTGAATTTACTCGATTACATTGTTTTGTTTAGTAGCAGCTGTTAATCAAAGAGGAAACAACTGATATGATAATGAGAGCTGATGAGCTCCTAAAGACTAGAGGGTAGATGTTATAGGGGCGGCTAGTGCTACGTCATAAATCACTTCCGGGTCCAAACGGGTCCATCCGATGGTAAACAGCTATGGTAGCAGCCTATTTTTACCGCTGGATTGTAAAACGCCTGGTAAGGCTACGAAGACATGGAATACACCGTTTGAAAGGCGACGCTGTGAAGATTCATCCATGTTTTAAGATCGAACTTTTACTTCTCACTTTATGAACTCCAAAGTACAACGCGACAAAGCAGGGCCCTGGGTTATTTAAACTAACGTGAGCCACACAACACCGGCTGGCATGAATGTAAACAGCAATGGCAGCCGCTAAAGAGCCAGTCACCTTTTTTAAAGTGACTTCATATTTTGCCAGTTTCCCGAATTCGGAACTCTTGTTGTTAGCATAATGGCAGGTGGCAGCCTGAAAGGGAAAGTCCAGGCTTCCATGAAAAAAAAAAAAGAGTATGAGGTTGAGGTGAGAAAGTAATGTTAGCTTAACTTAAGGATGTCAGCAATAAAGCTAACGTTACTGTACCTGGGTAACGTTAATTATTGTTTAATTGTTTATGTTAGTAAGTAAAGTGTATCAGAATAAGTACCATGGTTAGTTGACAACGTAACAGACAACTGCACAGTGTAGTAGTTGGTAGCTGGTATGTTTTCGTGAGAGCTTTGCTGGTTTAGCTGATTGACCCAGTTTATGATGGTCACCTGCTGAAGCTGTTTTAAAAATTGAGTATTCCGCGATTTGGTTTGGACCCGGAAGTGACGTTTTCGGCCCCGATGACGACATCCCTATAGGCCTCTGATAGCAAATGCCAAATGCCAAAAACACATAAAATCCATAAAAACTTTTACTGACCTTAACCATGACCTTTGCTGAAGCTTATCCACGACCCTTTCCCAGCCGCCACCATGATGACAAACCCGTTCCTAACCTTAACCAAGTAGGTTTGGAGGCTAATGAAGCTAAATGAGCAAACTAAAGTGGCTAAAGTAGCCAGTGAGCTAACATTTGCCAACATTAGCTATGTCAGCAGTCATGTGGCGTTGACACAGGCCTCACCACATTGGCTAAAGTCTAAATGTTGATATGCAATGTATTTTTGGGTTCAGAAACGTTCACATTTCAATGTATTTGTTTGTTTGCAGAAATGTAAAACGGCAACATTTTATTCAGGCGACTGGGATTAGGTTATTGCTGAGTCATAAGAAAAGTTGAAGCTACCATGTCCATTTCTTTGCCTGATCTGTCACTTTGTTCAAGGCTTACAGCAGAAGTATCAACTGAAGTGTTAATAAGAGTATTATCCAATCACTACAACTCATAAATGTTTGATGATGTACATTGATTGGCTAATCACCTAGCTGCTCTGAATTAGGAAAAACTCAGACAATCCGTTTTTGATCTGGATGTCTCAAAAATGCACATTTCATTTATTTTATGTTAGGTTTTATTTGATGGGGATGATGTAGTTTAACATAGCTGCTGTGGACAGTGTGAAACTGATGTGTGGTGGCAGGCGGGGAGGGAGGGGGGGGGGTGGGTCGAGTGACCTGAGTTCAAATTCAGGTTACTCTGCTCTTTGGAAATATGAGGAAAGAGGCTCTGGGGCTACACCGCTCACACATTTGAAAACTAATTTGAGAAAGCAAAAATGAGTAAAAGCTTTCAAAGCCTGATAGGTTGTTTTCAATATGTGGCCCATTATTTTCAGTGCCTGATTATATAAGGATGCAATGTGTTTGATTTTAGATTGTGATTATGAAAAATTAGGAAAAAAAAATCATGGAGTGCATAAGTGCTGCCTGAGTGGGTATGTGCTGTCTGATTAATTTATAACAAGCTTGGTCTTTAGTGTTTTTGGGATCTTCACCAATCAAATTCTTTCTGAAGCCTGTAGAGTATCAATCAGGTTTTGTCGCTGTCTCAGAAAAGGGGTCAGTGTGTCCGGTCTGCATCTTTCGCTAGACTCATTACATGTGCACATTTTACATCTATTCCCAGACTTAATTACCACAACATTGTTTTATCCTGCACTGGAAGGCAATTTCCGTCTCAGAGTGAAAAATCAGCTCATCATCCATTCACCAAAAAACCTCGATCATTTCAAACGCAATATTTCTCCACCGGCCTGGAACCACAAGTGTAACAGCTGAGGAGTGTGGGATACTTAATTCATGGTATGAAATCAATGTTCAGGCCCATTTCAATCTATTTGATCTCATTAGCCTCTATGGGCTGTCCATGACAATGAGAAAGTCTCCCCGGTGAGGCAGAAGGACTCGCTACCGCTCAGTCTCAAAGGTAAACCGACAGCGGCACTTAATCAATGTTACCTAGCAGCGGGTGGGCCTTGCTTCAGCTGATTGGACGGAACAAAGGAGGATGGTATCAAATGACTGACAGCCAGTTGTGCAATTACAGGTCTGATGCAAGGGATCAGTCGATATGTCTTTGGTTGATATGGGTGCAGGACAATGAATATGTATTGACTGTGTGTGTGCATCGACAGTTTGGGCGAATATTAGTTTTAAGACTCCCTGTGTGTGTCTCTCGCGCCTCTCCATCTCCTGATTTGATTTGTGTTTGTGTGTATGTGTGTGTGTGTGTGAATGAATAGGATGTTCCCTGTCTCTGTAATAAGATGTAAATAGGCCAGTGCTCAGATTTGGTATTGCTGGCAGGTCTAATTCAAATGTGAAAGGCAGCGGGCTCATCAATCTTACTGGGACAGCTACAGATGGCTCCCTGATGGCCAGGAAACTCCATCAGAGCCCCGCTGAGCAGTACACACACACAGGTCTGCTGCTGCACGACAAGCCTCAGCTCCTCAACTCTCTCCCCGCTCCGCTGCTCTCCTCGCTCTCTCTATTTATGAAGGCCAAGGCACACTTGCTGGGGAAACATATTTAGTCAGGTTGGTACGAATGCAAGGACACGTTTGCAGGGAAATTGAAGTGGTGCGTCTGGGCTTCGGACTCGGTCTGTCCGGCTGGGAACTCGTCTGCATCCCGAGAGCGGTTGTTCTGTCCTCTCCAAAACCCCATTACCTTAAAAAGACTCAAAAAGAAAATGAGTTTTATAAGTATTATAAGTGTTAGGGTTAGTCATGTATTATATTATCATTTAAAATGATAATATAAGAAAACTGCCATAAGATTACTGCAAAAGTACTCCCTAAAAATGTAAAAAAAAAAAAAAAAAAAAAAAAAAAAAAAAGAAAGAAAATAGAAAAAAGAAAAAAAGAAAAAAGAAAAAGAAAAGAAAAAAAGAAAATTATCGTAACTGTGACAAAATTACTGAAAAAATGTATAAACAAAAACTAGCAAAAAAATGTAAAAATGTCCAGAAAATGATCACAAATTACCAAAACAGCCAACAGAAAACTATATTTAAAAGTTTTATTATTTAGTATATATTTGCCAGAAATATCAAATGATTAAATAAAGGAATTAATAAATAAATGAATAATAAACAAAACAAAATAAAATAAAATAATAAGATACTAAGTGATTTTTGTTCAAATGGTGAACTAAAACATTTCAAAATAAGAGGATTAGCCACAGCCACTCTTTTTATTTATCATTCTCTGAGGTTTGTTTGTTATTTCCGGTGTCTTTTGGTTGCGATCGCCTCTTCAGTCTCCACATGACCCGCCGCTGTGGAGTGTTTCAGTTCACACAAAACTGACAAGCCCCATATCGTATAAATTTACCGACATCTTCTTTCCTCTTCTGTCTTACTTCCATTTCCTGAACTCTGTCTTTTAGCTCTCAGTTGTCTTTCCCACTCTTCTTTCTCGCCTTTTACCCCCCACCTCATCCCACTAAGCCAGCTGCAGTGTCCTCACCACCAGCCTTAAGAAGGTTCCAGAGGAAAGTGAGAGGGAGGCGTTTGGGTTGCGTGCGGTGCTCAGCCAGCCGGCCCAGCTGCTGTCAGAAATCTGTGCCTGAAGTGGTGCAGAAGACCAGCCTCTTGACTCCTGGCTTTACTTGGGAGCGTGCTCTACAGTGTCTGAGTGCGTGGGTGGCCGACTGTGGCCTCCAGATTCAGGAGCCCCAAGCGCTGTATGATTGAAAATATTTTTCTCTGCCAAAACACTGAACCGACAAAGGAAGTGATATACCTCCTGGCATGCGCTGCCCCCTGAGCCAACACTGTAACTGTGCGGCGAGCGAGGCAGCGGGCCTGCGGTTCTGTTCAAAGAGATCGCTTCCCCGTGCACACAGTGGCGACTCAGGACTGTCGTAATGGATGAAACCCTTCCTCTTGATCTGACAGGACATCGCCATCCTCGTATCTTTCATCTGCATCATTATTCCTCTTGTCACATCCCTCACTTGATAGTCATCACTAGGGACTAACTGGCATTGTTTTTTCATAGCTGATAATGGTACTGATTATTAATAATCCGGGCCACCGATGATTGATTGGGCTGATATTCATTTCGTTTTTTCATTTTCTTGTAGTTTTTACTTTACAAGTTTGGTTGTAATATTCTTACTTATATTTTTTTAATTTATTTTTCTTGTTTTGAAATTATTTGCAAATTTGAGGGGGTCATTATGTGAGATTTTTTTTTCTTTTTTCTTTTTTTTTTAGCCAACGGGCAGCCAGTTCAGAGCCTTGGTAATCTGGTATAATCTGAGTTCCTTGAAATCATGTGAAATCATTTCTGAGGAGAACCACAGGCACATCGTATCCAAACTATATGTTGTGGTTGTACATGTTGCATGCAAATGTGTGCCTGTTGAAGGTCACCATCCAAGAACTGGTTTGCCACCATTGATCAGCATTGACTGGGTGCATGTACAGTTCGTGTCTGTGTCTGTGGGCATCCTGACGTGAAAAGCTCTGCAGGATCTATCGAGTATTGGCTTGCCAGCTGTTCTGTGACGGTGGTGTTGCATATATGATGTGGGCATATCACAGAGGGCAGCGGCTTTTCCTGCAGCAGGAGCATGCTGATGTCAAAGGGACACACTGACATTAGATGCGGACCCTATTTATTGTCAGATACTTGTCACGTTGTAGGACAGCATATCTGCACTTCTCCCTGAGGTTCCCACCAGCTCACTGCCTGCTGCCTGCTGCCTGCTTGGTAGCAATGAAGAAAGTAAACAGTGTTAACATGTCATTCTAGGGAAGTGACAAGTGTCTGATTTAAAATGGTACAATTCAAAAGACGAGGTAAATTTTTTTCTCCTGGTAGCTCACACACTACGGAGGACCCAGAGAGGCGCGTCAAGCAGCGTTGTTTCAGCAAAAGCCAAGTTTTGGCAATATGACATGATGTTACAAATACTGTGATGATGGGATTTGAAAATAACATGAACATATCCTAAAACTTCATTTATAAGCCGAGTCCTTTTTACTGGCAGTCACTGGTATAGCTACATCTTTTGTCAAATAAAGGTCTACATCACTTGTGTTTGCAGTTAGCACAGATGCAGCTTTGTTTTTCATGTCATCATAATTTGCAATCAATCTATGTTATTATATCGATTATTTTTTCCACAGGTAATATTCATTCATATTTACTGCTTAAAATAAACAATTTGGCAGTATTTCCCATCTTTGCTGGGGAAGAGTTTTGTACAAAAGGAATTAAAGGCAGCTCTCTTGTAGACCTCTGTCCCAAATATAGATCAATTACTGAAGCAAATAAAAGCTTGGGCCATGGGCTATGAATTGAAGTTTTCCAGTATTTACTGGGTGATTCAGTCTTTAACTGGACCTGCTATGCTATTGCAAACTGTTTTAACTGTCACATTCACCATGCCTAATGTTTGCATGTGATGTGCGACTGAGAGGGAGCAGTGAAAACACCTTTCATCAATTTCAGTGCATGTTTCAGCACCATGGACAGAGAGTGGAGCTCTAATTACACTTAGTCATTTGTTTAAACTTCACAGAAGATAGAGAAATGCATTGAATTCCATGCTAATTTCTAGTAGGTAAAAAAGGCTGTTCAAAAAAACCCCACCGCAAAACAGAAGACAAATATGGTACAAAATCAGCAAAGTTACAGTCATTTCTAACGCCGCACCATGCAGGCTGATTTCAGTCTCCAATAACATGTTAGAATTCATTTGTTATTGGAAAAAAAAAAACACCAACAATCACAGACATCATTTTCTCTGCAGGCTGTTGGGCGCTTATCTAAAGCACCTGGAAAAAATTCTTTCATAACACACTGAGGAAAATCATGGAGGAACAAACAGGTTCCCTCACTGACACTCATATTCACTGACAGGAATATTATCAACCTATCAGAGGTCCATTTTCTTCTCATAGACAAATGACCTGAATGAGTGCTTATTGTATGGATATTGATTATAAACCTGATTCCAAGGTGTGGCAGCTGCCATACTTTGCCACACCTAAGGCCTGTGGGCCTGTCCTTTTTTCCTGTGAAGCTTTATAGGCCGATGAGGTAGCCGATGAGAGTTCTTGTTACAACCCGTGGTGGAGCTGCAGTATTTTGTCAAAGCAAGGTTCCAGAGTGTCAAAGTAATTGGAAAAGCAAATCGCAAAGTAAAACGCAAATGAAAAAAATTAATTCCCAATTTAATTTCCCTTTTTGTAAAGGCATTGGCAAATGGATTTATAAATCCAGGAATTTATTTTATTGGTTGATGGGTTTATACAGTCTTTTATTAATTACTTTTTTATCGTCCAATTAAATCTCAATTAATGCATTTTTCTGTAATGATTAAGGAGACAATATGGCTGCTTAGCAAATGTAGAAGCAAATAGTAAAGGAAAAGGCAAATAGAAAACACTAGAAAAAAACTTATTGTCACAGGATTACCTGTTCTGCTATTTATTTAGGTCTTTTATAATCTGTTTTTAATTGATCTGTTTTTTTTTTTTTATTATTATTATTTGGGAATTTATAACTATCTTTTTAATTTCATTTATTTATTCATGGATTGATTTGTTTATCTACAAATTATTTTATCAAATACAATATTAAGCAATATTATATGCATTTTACACTGTGAGAGTCATCACTGTGGGTCTTCTTTCCACCATACAATTTGGCTGAGCTTTCTGAATTTCTGTAGTGACCTGAATAAGCTCCTCCTCTTCACCTCCTCTTCACCTCCTCTCCGCTTCACCTTCATTCAAAACTTATCTGGAACTGCACATTCTGTCGATGGACGTATCCAGATTTCAGATCAGGCGTTTTAGATGGTGCTAAATGTAAAATGAACTCGTAGGTTTGTTACAGAGGCTTGCGTGAGGCTTTGAAAGCCAAGCTTATGGAGCGCCCAAAGGCACAGACAGAGACGAAGCTGGGGAGATTTCTGGAGAAAGGAGCTGAAGACCAGAGGCCATGTCTGTGCAGTTAGGAAGACACACTCCTGCTGATCTGAATAGAAATGGATGGAAGAGAGAGAAATCAATTGAACTGAGTTGCTCATTCAGTTGTGCCATCTGCTCAGCTGTGTGTGTTTGTGTGCATTGTAGTTTCACATGCCGTAGTATGGTGAAAGTCTATGAGGTTATTGTTTTATTTATATTTTTTATTATTTAGTCTATTTTCTGAAAGTAGCCTCTTTACATCAGCCGGTGACAGAGAGTAGCAAAATTGGTGTTTCATTTCTAAAATCTCTCAGATTATTATTTAAATGCCTGTTTTGGGGGATTAATACTGATTTTAATGACTAGAAAGGAAAATGAACAATATTAAATTTGAAGTATGGTAAAAGATTTCTTTGGTGGCTGGATCACAAATCAATGTGTTGTTTGGAAAACAGCTCACATTCACGTGTCCAAACAGTAAAGAACCTGCGCATTATGGGGCCACTAATGTGTACTGGAAGCAGAGATAAGTCATCTGTATAGCCCTCTCTGGGCTTTAAATGCCTTTTCGTCCTCAGAGGTCTGCTGTGTAGACAGTGACTGTACCAGAATGTAATTTTCTGTGCGTGTTTTATCTGTGGTTTTATCTTTGGTCGACTGTAATTGCAGAGAATTTGTCCAGTTAAGAGTCCAGAGGTTAACTGGGAGTCACTCTCAGTGGGCCTGAGACCAAACGTTGTCTCAGTAATACTGGACTCAATGTGGCCATACAACATATGATATTTGTAACTGGTTTAGAGCTGCTATACGTGTTTGTATGCTTGCTGTTTATTGTTTTATTAGGATCACTGATAGCTGCCACATAGTGATGGGTAGGCCTCCTGGGTGAAAAAAAGTCTCAAGATATTCTCAAATAACACTCAGAAAACAAATCAAATCATCTGAGAGAATAAATACAAAAATGAAATGAAATTAAATGAATAGATAGATAGATAGATAATGTATAGGCAAAATTATATACTCAGCATTTAAAAACTCTGATTCAGTGTTCAGCTGGACACCACTAGAGTTGTTTATGCAGCATCCTCACCGGTTCTGTTTGTTTCTGTTTTGTTTCGGTCATCGGTCATAGCTGAGCTCCCTGAAAATATCTCTAATTGGTGAAAATGTAAGCATAGCTACACTGTGATATGGTGGACTCTGTCCCTGCTTCAGTAAAAAAAAAAAAGTGAAGTTAGCTGGCATTTTGTCTGAGCACATGAATCGATAGCCTCTGTGGGGGAGAAACCCCCCCTCCCCACAAATAAGGCTCTGTTTCTTTGCCTTAGAGCCATAAGACAGTCAGCTCACCCACATGTTCAGGCATGCAGCAAAGTGCTGTGATTGAACCAAGGCCACAAACAGGCTGTTTGTTAATAAACAGCGTGCGACTAGGAATACGATAGAATAACTGAATATGAATTTGAAGAGATGTTTGAGAGTCTCACGGTTGACTTTTAAATGTGTGTGTTTGAACTGGAAAGCTGCCAAGACACACAGTAAAAATGCTGTTTACTCCAGGTGGAATCCAACCTACAGCAGTCGTGCTAATGCTGTCAGTGGCTGCCTTTACATGCACTTTGAGTAATGGTGATGCTCACCTTTTTGCGAGCAGTTCCCTCAAACGTCGTGGAAATGAGAATGTCATGTCCGTATTCGGGGTAAGGGATTCACAGAAATCTAGTTAATGTAGCTATATTTCTGCTGGAGAAACTAGATTTTTGGGCCATGTAAACTCTTGCTTGGATTTCTGAATGGCCTCGTATGTGTGAGCTTGTTCAAGATAAGGAAACTGACACGATAAACTCAAACGCACACACTGTACACTCATCACTAATTTAGAAACAACATTCAAATGCACTATGTAAAGCTCCTAGATCAGATGGATATTGTTTCTGTAATAATGGATAGTGTTTGTGTAATTTGTCCCATTTTGACCAGAAAAGTTAAAATATAGTTTAGGAAATTACCTTTGACCTTTTGTAGCAAATGCATATGTGCAGCTCTGCTTCAAGATGAAAGTTGTCTCAGTGATCAGCTGGATCCTCACAGAAAGTTATTTGTTTCATTTATCGACAGTTTAGGTGATTGTATTGTTTATATTATCATTAACAATAATGATGATGTGATGAGTATGATTGAACTGACAAGTGCACAATCCATGTTTGAGCTAGTTTGAAAATAAAAAAATAATAATAATTTACACATTGTGGGCAATGAAGTAGGTCTGCTGAGCTGCAAGACTAAAGTTAATGTTAGAATGCACAAATGTACATTGTTTGATCAGTAAAATGCTGCAGCCTCTGTATGGTGATGGCTAGATGTTGCTAGGGAAGTGGTTTGGCAAGCAAAGCAGTGGCCACTCGAGATGTGGTGACACACCAAGGCAGGTGTGTTAGTTGTGGTTAGATGAACAACAGAATTCACCGATTTTAACAAAACTGAGAGTTGTCTCAAAAAACAAGAAATAATTACAATGCATAAGCTCAGTGTTAATTGCATTTGTTTCCATACATCTTGTGCATAACTACGTCCTTTACAAACAGAAATGTTTGCTTTAGGCTTAGATTGAATCATTAAGAGGAGACAAGTAATAGGTTAATATCCAAAAATAGGTTTTTACACATCCCAGTTTACGTATAAGCTCTAGATACATTAGTGTCTGTTTTTTAATTTGCTTTTATTTGCCAGCTCAGCTGCCTGCTGTCTGAACCGTCTCATTGTGTTCCTGCTCTGCAGGCTTTCTCAGGGGACGGAGCCACTGTAGGGCATCATGCTTCACTCATTCTCTCCTTCCCTGGTGTTCCTACTTTCACACTTCATACTCATAGAGGCAAATGTGTTTACCTCAAACACACACACACACACACACACACACACACACACACACACACACAAATACAGCAACATCAATATGAAATATCCCTTGCCAAACCTGATCTTTGCGGGGCTCTCTTGGCCCTGTGTTGGGTGAAGCAGTTGCAGCGGTCCTGTAGCTGCACTTGACAACAAGATCAATGACACATAGCGAATGTCGCCCAAGATGCCATTTCGGTTCTAACTGGAGACATAAAAGAGCCCCCAGGCTGCCATATTGGCTCAAAGCTCCTGCTGCTTACGGCTCTGCTTGTTTCCTTTGGAGAACCCACGGGGAAATCACTTTTCAAGTAGTGAGACACTCATCTCCTGTGAAATATATATGCAGCGCCAGGTAATGAAGAGGTGCGTATGCGCAGTGGCATTTCCACTGCTATCTGTGGACTTTCAGTACAAAGTAGAATGTACTCCCCAGTGTCAGAGCTTTGATAGAGATGGATGGAGCCATTGTGGCTGTAATAAGATAAAGCTATTGCATGTTGACATTTCCTTTACCGTGTGAGTTGTGTCGCGCTTTGCTCTCAGCAATAAACAATGAAAAAGAGATTGGGGAGTTGCAGAATGCTGCTGACTGTGTCATTATCAGTCTGTGTTTCGGCCTGCAAAGCAATCTCTAGACAAACAAGATACCACAAGGAGATCACAATGAATCTTAAAGTGATAGTTCAGACTCCAACCCACATCGTGTTTGCTGCTCCATGCAAGTGCCATACATCCACCAAGTGTAGTCCATCATCTCCCTCCCTGCTGCAAGAGCTAGAGCTTCACTGGCAATGCACTGCTCCCAAACGAATGGAATAGACACAGACCAGAAAACCATGTTTGATTTTGATGAAACTTGGAGGACTGGCACATCTTCACGCTGTGTTGTAGGCTTTGAAAAATTGTTTGGCTGAATCCGTAATGCCTGTGATTAAGGGTCAACATTTTAACCTCCACAACATGTTATCACAGACAACACGTTTGATTTTGACCAAACTTGGA
Organism: Myripristis murdjan; assembly: GCF_902150065.1. NCBI lineage: Eukaryota > Metazoa > Chordata > Actinopteri > Holocentriformes > Holocentridae > Myripristis > Myripristis murdjan. The sequence continues at coordinate 3,972,536 of NC_043982.1, forward strand.
GCGATGATGCAGTTTGGCACAAAATTCTGGTTGTTAACCCTTTGAAACCTGAGGATATTTTCTTTATTTCTTTCATAAACATGAGGCTAAAGGTAATGAGCAAAATAACCAAGAAACTAATAAAAACAAATTCATAAGAAAGTTACCTGAAAATTAGCTTGAAAAATATGCAAGAGAATTATCAGAAAATCTAAAAACACAGAAAAATTAAGAAAAGATCTAAAAATTCACTGAAAAAGTAAAGGAAGTAAACAACCAGAAGATAAAAAAAAATAGCATAAATGCACAAAAATGTGTTAAAAGTTAAAAGAAAGCTATACTTGTATTTAATATAATTGTATATTTAAATTAAATTTCAAGAATATAATATTGTAAATGTAAAATTAGAATGCAATAAAAATATGAAAAATGTATAAGAAAGTGTGAATGAGTGAAATAAAGCACATTTTGTTTTTCTGTTTTTTCATTGTCTGCTGCTGGTGCGGCCCTGTTGTGGCTGTTTGTGCAGCCTGCGCCCCGCAGTGCAGCCTGTGCAGGGAGCAGTTTGCAGGGAGCGTTGCCATTCTGTAGTCCACGATTTGATTTGTGCGTCAGGGGGGATAAGAAATGAAGCCTTGAATGTCATTTCATTAATTCAGATCCATGGTTCTTTTGATTCCTCCCTCTTGCCATCGCGTCTGCTTTTAATGTGCACATCAGATATTTTGGAGTGTCCCATGTTCCCCAAGTGCGAGCCAAACAAGCTTTGAAAAATATTACTCTGTTAGCTGAATTCATTAACTTTTTCTGTGTTTGACTTCCAGGCCTTGTGAAGCTGGGCGTCCACTGTGTCACGTGTCAGAAAGTCGCCATAAAGATTGTCAACAGAGAGAAACTCAGCGAGTCTGTTCTTATGAAGGTAAGGAAGTGATTTGTTGTTTGCACAGAGGTGCGCTCGTGTTAAACCAACAGCTGGATGCAGCAAGTGCTGTGGAAAATGTAGGAAAAAGCACCACCTGAGGTCAAAGTAGGCGTCGCACTTTGAGGGGAAGTGTGTCCATCGCAAAATAAGTTCTTGCATGTACCGAACATCACAAATTGAGGATAATGATGCAAAGATATCCTAATCGCTTTACTCTCACTCAGCAAAATCATGTATTTTTCGTGGTTGTAGTGTTACATTGGTGTGAAGAGTGATCACAGCTTGCTGGCAAACAGTCATCAGGAAGCATTAAATATCAAATTTTGCAAAATGGGTGAACTATCTCTTTAAGGCCAGTGGCTTTGAATGCTACTTCAACTTCCAACTTTTTTTCCCAGCCAACAAGCGGTCACGTTTCTCTTGTTGCTCATTTCTATAAGAAGTTAGTGGGCTCGTGGTGACGTGCTGATGGAGTTGCTCAGCGTGTGAATGCACCATGAGTCAGACTGCACGGTGGCTGCTATTTAGGCCGACCTGTGTGTCAGTGGTCAGTTTACATCATCGGTTATTTTCCAAGAAATCAATGCAGGCATTCAGGAATTGCGACTTGCTCACTTCAGTTTTTGTTACACCAGCCCATTTTTGTCTAGCGTAATATTTCCTCATTTTAGTCATTAGAGGATATTTCCTTTTTGCCTAAAGTAATCTTGAAGACAGCCTATTGCCTGTGACAAATTCAAATGTAATGTCCAAACATACCATAGAGTTCTCCAAAAAGGCTCAGTCAAGTTTTTTCTTCCTTATTATAGGCAGATGAAAGTGCGAGAAACCTTGCAAAACCTTTACAGGCATTTTCATATTTTCATTTCATTTGCCAAGCCGTAGCTGTCTCATTTTTCTCCGACTTAAGTGATATGTGCCTCAAATTGTTGGTCTTGTTTTGCTCCCCGTAAAATGTGAGAAAGCTGCCCCGGGTCCCTAAGTGCTGATTTGACAGCCTCCGTCACAATTTTCTGCCTCATTATTCTCTCACACACACAATGCACACCCAACATACCCGCTTAAAAAAAAAAAAAGTCCATAAACATTGTTTATGTGCACATCAACGGTGTTGTTACTTGCAGCGTTTCACGTCGATGTCCTGTGTCAGGTCATTTTGACGAAGCTTCATCACAACTTTCTGCAGAGATCATTAAAGAATGGAGATGACGAACACATCTCAGTTTTAGGCGTTGTCTCTTTGTGTGTGTGTATGTCTGTGTGTGTGTGTGTGTTTGTATGTGTCGCAAGAATTTCAGGTAGACTGGACCTGCTTGTGTCAATAGACAGTGGCTGGTTTTCTGATGATGCAGCCTGTGCGTCACACTTTTCTTCCCACTTCATTTCCACTTGTCTGTCCGTGTCTGTGTGTGTGTGTGTGTGTGTATGTGTGTGTGTGTGTGTGTGTGTGCGCATGTGTTCTTTGATGGAGTCAGAAGACCAGGCAATTTGCTGCTGATTATTGGGCAGCAGTCTCCACTTTCTGCTGATGCCGTCCTTTCATCCTAATGAGAGAATGAGTGAGAATGAATGGTGGGAGCGACAGGCCTCTCAACACCCTGACCAGCTCGCGTCCCCCTCCCCCGACCTCGGTTCAGCCAGGCTGCTAATTGGTTGTTAACACCAGTGTCACTGTAGGTGTACCTTGATGAAGGATGGTATTTGATTGGTTTAATGCATTCACCTCTCTTAAGTGTTGTCACGGTAACAAAACTATGCCAGCACCGTTCCAGAGGATCACTCCAGGAGAGTTCCTCATGTTATCACCGACTGGGTTCACAAAGTTCAAGTTGCATTTCAGCGCCAGAGGGGGTAAAGGGGAATAGTTAAAAGAGATATCCCACCCATTTCGAAAAGTTTGATATCATTTCACTTCCCCCCAGCTGTTATGTCAACCAAATGTCATGCCAAAGAGTGTAATAGACCCGCTGGTCCACCAAAATGTCCCATTTTGCATCAACTAGAGCTGTGTCCCAATTCAGGGTCTGCATCCTTCGAAGTCCGGGGCCTCCGAAGTCCGCGGCCTGCGGAGGACCTGGACTTCGGACGACGCGTCCTCCCCGTCAACCAAATGGGACGGTCTAGCCTTTGGAGTATTTCCTGGTCGGGTAACCGCCGTTCCCATGACAACGAACTCCAGAGACAGAAAGATAACGTTTCTTTCCGTCAGACAAGACAAAACAGTAAAGAAAGGGGTTTTGGTTTAACATATATGGCGTTGGATGTTCAAATGAGTAAAAACCGAATATTTTATAATAGTGAAATCTGAATTTAGATGCCGCCGTCGCCATTTCATTTAACTTTTTTTGGCTGAGCAGCAGCACGCGAAGCATCTTGGGATACGGGAACCCGAGAAGGACAGTCGCGGTGCTGAATAACGGCTGAAAAGGCGGACGCATTTGAAGTGCGAATTTGAAGGATCCTTCGACTTTGGATGAATTGGGACAGGCCTTCGCGCAGTGTTGTGACGTAACTGGCCTTCAAATGCCGACTTCGAAGGATGCAGACCCTGAACTGGGACACAGCTTAAGGTGTTCCAAGCACTGGCAGGAGCCGAAGCTGCCACTTTCCAGGAGACTCAGGTAGCTCGATGGCTAATCATTAGCTCGTTAGCTGATCATTAACTCATGACTTAAATGAACGTTAGCTTCTTAACTCATCAGATAACGTTGGCGACACTACTTCGTTAGGGTTAGGGTTAGGTTAGCATTAGGTTTAAATTAGGGGTAAGATTACCTAGGAATGTAACTACCAAGCTGGCAAACATGTTAAAAACCAGCCGTGCATGGACTTTAATGGATGATTTAAACCCGGGACGCTCAGGGAAAATCACCCCACCACCTCCTTATGCAGACTCTGTCACTCCCTGTGGACTGCGTCTTCATAAAACTGTGCATTTTTCACGCCGAGGCGATGCAAAACATGACACTGACATGCTTTCCTGTGGTCCACCAGCGGGTCTATTACACGCTTGCCTTGATACCGGGCTGGTATAGCTTATGAATAACAGGGCAGTAGTGGTGCTATCTTCCTCTCACTGTTACTGAGTGCTGAGCCTTCAATTCAGATGGTGGTACTTACAATAGATATAATACGGTGTGAACACGGCAAAAAGCCAGTGAGGTTGTGTGCCAGTGTAAATGAGATGTACACTGATGGTGGGAAGTCAACATTTGATGGGAATTACCATCTTAATATTAATTGATGGGAATGGACATTTTAATATTGAAGATGTCCATTTAATTCTGGTAGCAAAGTCAAAATTTTGGTACTTTTCCATATTTTTAGTGCAACATTTTCGTTTTTGTGATGTAGTCACCCGTCGGGACATTGGCCTGAGTAGCTCACAGCTAAAAGCTCGCCTGCTTTCTGTCTATAGGCATTGTTTTGTGAGATGCCAGCCATTCTCTCCTCGATGTGAGGGTTGCCCCAGCAGGCTCCTCTAATCTTTCCTGCCTCTGTCTTATTTTAGGAGATGCCAGGGCCCTGTTGTCATGGCAACAGGCAGTGATTGGCTTTTTGGGGGGCAGAGAGAAATTTCACATCCTCGCCACATGAGTTATGGCTGCGCTCTTCTCACACAATGCAGATGCTAAGCAGCCCAGAGACGGATGGGACTGGAAAGGATAGGCATGTTTAAAACATGGTGGTTCACCTCGTTCGCCTGCGCTGCTCTGCCTTTATGGGTCAGCATCTGATCCCATTCTGGTTGAGCGTGTTTTCTGGCGGGCCTCAGGTTTGCTATCATTGTTTTTTTTTGTTTTTTTTTTTTTTTTTTCTTCAGGTGGCTCCTAATTGTTCTTTTCAGGTTTTGCATGTGAATGTCAAAGTAATAAAATGTGACATTTTCCCGTTAATAAAAGTTTGGTTTGCTCCTCTCTATTGCCAAAAATAATAACTCAACAGTGACTGAACCTATATCCAATTTATGACAGCTTCTGCATTTGCTGTTGTAAGCATTTATTTATTTTGAATAAGAGATTGAAGAAGCAGAAGAAGGAGAAAAAGAAGACGAAGAAACTGGGTCGTTAGCATGAAGCAGCGATAGTTACCGTGGCTGACTAGTGGAAGGAAAGAGCGCCACCTACAGAAACTCAAACTCCATCAGCAGAAAATTCAAGGAAAGAGATCAGAGATCGTAGGTCCCGCCCACACTGTTTGATTGACAGGTGGTGTCCTGTTTTACAGTCATTAACTAATTTCCACACCATTTCAGTGTTGTATTGTGTATTGAAATTATTTGAACTACTCCAGTAGCCTATTTCTAATATTTCTAATGTCACCATTCACCATTAATTTTACACACACACACACACACTCCTACACTTCTCAGTCTCACCTCACACACACTGGCTTGCCCTGCCCCACCTCTTTCTGCCTCGCTCTCCCTGTATGTGTTTGCTATGTTGACTTTATTTGTCACTGGTTTGTTTTATGAACTTGTTGTTAATGCCGTATTGAAACAGTTGAAAGCAGCGAGGTGCTGAATGACATTTCCATGGTCCAATAATCTGTAGCAAGGCATGTAAGGCACCATAAAGGCACTGAATTTTGATATCCAGCCCTACTATGTTGTTAAATGTGTGTGTGTGTCTCGGCAAATGAAAATGCTGGTTCCATGGTGACTGTGATGTGAAACTGGTGGTAATGGGAAACCCTGAATGAGTTGAATTGTACTTGAGCAGGTGTTAATGAGCCTGGGTGGGGCGCCCATGTGTAACATATGTGTGGGAAACACTGCATTCCCTTGCCTTTGTGTGGTCTTTGTGTGTGTATGTTTGTACGAGAACGCACACGCACCATGCAGTCAGTCTTCCTACATGTGTTTTCCTATAGCCTCCATCTGTGTGTGTGTGTGTGTGTGTGTGTGTGTGAGAGAGTGTGCGCTGCGTGGGTGATTCCCTGTGAGATGAGTGGCCTGACATTTGCAGTGCTACTTCAGAGATCAGCACCTTACATGGGCGGTGGCATCACCCTGCCTGGTGCACGGATGTCAAACCTGGCATTTACACCGCAGTTCCACTCCCGCTAATGGAGAGTCTCATTAGAGGAACCGCAGGCAGAGGATCAGGCCACACCGCCATAACCAGCTAACAGACAGAGGAAGGCAGCAAGTCAGTCAAGGACTCATTATGTGAGGCAGCGGAGCTGGAGGAGGCTACATATAGGCTCACACACACACTCATATAGCTAGGCTGGGCTGAATTTAAGACTTGTGGTAATTAGCAAATTATAAGCCAAAAGTTTCTGTCGTATTAGTAAAAAAAAAAAAGAAAGAAAGAAAGAAAAAAAAAAAGAAAACAATATTTATAATTAGACTTAGACTTAGACTTTATTTTATTGTCATTGCACACAAAAAACACAGCAGTGAGATTTTGGCAACGAAATGTCGTTGCTTGGCTTCCGGATTACAGCAGAGATGGAATTGTGGGACCGTTTAAAAATATATAAATATAAATATTATACATAAATATAGTCTATATAAGTAGTGCGATATGGTCTATATAACTAGTGCTAAAAAAACAGGAGCTAAATAATAATGTGTGCAATTGAGAGTAACTAGATAAAACAGAATGTAAACAACAGACTAAACAGTGTAAACAACTGAATAAACAGTGTAAATAATACTGAGTGCAATTGAATTATGAGAATTTTATATTTAAATGTCATAGCAGTGATGCAGGATCGACTTCAGATGTTTAAATGGAAGGATTAACCGCTCTCACAAACATTTAACCCTTTGACCCGAAACTTAGCATGAAATTTAGTAAAAAGAAAATCACCAGAAACTTATCTAATAATTACAAAAAGTGGGGAAAAAAAATGTGTATACTTGTGTATATATTGTTTTTAAGTAAAATTAGCAAAAACAAAAAATGAATCGGTTTATTTATTGGTTCATTTATTTTTAGCACTGCTTAATGTTTGGTCAAATTACTGACTTTTCCTTTTTTTAAAATTTTTTTTTAGGCCAAGCTGTGATACAAAACCATGAACCGTGCTACAATATAGCACTAAAATAATCTCAGGCTACACACATAGGCCTGCTATTAAAGTATTAAGTTTGAAATTACTTAATACTGAAGATTTCTTTTTTTTTTTTTTTTTTTTTTTTAACACATCATGATTTTTCCAATTATTTTTTGCGCAGTCCACCATGGAAAAAGGATCCCTTCTTTCAAAATTGTGATAGTTAAAAAATATGACAGTATAATAGACAGTGAGACAGTATGTGTTAAGAAGCACTTATTGACATAAGCAGTACGTTGTCAGTGCCCACTGTGTGTATGTGTGTGTGGTGTGTGTGGTGTGTGTGTGTGTGTGTGTGTGTGGTGTGTGAGTGTGTGAATCTGAAACCAACCTGTGTTTAGGCTCCAGTTCGGTCCTGAGGGAGTTCTTGTGTAGGAAGCATGAAAGTAAAGGCATAGGTTGAGGCAAGGCTCCGTGTGTGTGTGTGTGTGTGTGGGTGTGTGCAGAGTGTGTGTGATCATACGTGTGATTAAATCTCCTCTTTTCCAGTTGAAGTACAGCAGATTGTGGTGCTGAGCTCTACAGAGTTTTCAGCCCTCTCATGCCTGACCGGAGTCATTTCATCTCCTCAACGTCTGGCTGCCTGTGTTAATGGTGTCAATACTTATTAATTGTGTTGATTCTACTCGGTGCATCCCACCAAGTGTGTGTGTGTGTGTGTGCATGTGTGGCTTTGCGTGTGTGCATGCTGTATGTGTGGCAGAAGGGCCGTCTCTTGGCGTGTTTGCGTCTCTCCAGTTTTTTGGCCATTCACACACTTTTTTAGGATGGCCTTTTGTCAGTGGTCTTCCTATACACCTTTTATACATTTTGTACATTTTACATGTTTTTTCTTTTATCTTTTTTTAACTCTTTTACTTACCTGTTTGTTGTTTGTTCTTACTTTTTCTTTTTTTATTTTTATTGTCTTATCCTTCTTCTTCTTTTTCTCCTCGTTGTTGTTGTTATGGTCTGTTGGGCTTTGCGTGTCGTCTGAAGCCCTCGTCAGGACGGCCAAAGGAAAGCACACAGATTGCGATCTGCCACAGAAGAGAGCATCTGCCCCTTTCTGATGAATCACCACTGACCTTAATCTGCTCATCCTCACATCGTCCCATATCTCTGCCCACCTCCCAGACCCCCCGCTCCCCCCTCCACCCCCACTGTGATTGTTGTTAATGTATTCTGTCTGATGCCGTCACACCGAGCTGGCTGCGAAGGCTGCTAGCTCTATCTCACTCTTTCCCAGACGGCGCTGTAGGAAAACGAATGGGCTGGCTGTTACTTACCCAGCAGCAGCCCCAGGACAGGTTAAGGAGATGAGCCCTGTCGATAGGCTGAGCTGACGTGATCTCTGCTCAGACACTGAATTCTTTCCTCTCCTTTCTCTTACTCCCATCCATTCTCTGTCCTTGCTTTCCTTTCCTTTCCTTTCCTTTCCTTTCCTTTCCTTTCCTTTCCCCTTTTCCCATCCTCAAGGATTCAAGGATTCAAGGAACTTTATTGTCATACCAGCTCACATTTACATGTTAGTGGTACGAAATTAGCACTCAGGTCCCGGTATAAGCTTAAATAAATAAATAAAGTGAGGTAAAAAAAAGAAGTGTAAATATAAAATCTAAGATATATAAGTATAAACAGTATATATAAATATAAACAGTATGTGTGAATATAAACAGTATGTATAACTATAAACAGTATATATATAATAAATATGAATAAACAGCCTATAAATATAAGTAGTATATATATAAAAAATATATAATATATATACATATATGTACATATAAACAATAAATATAAATATATATATAAACAGCCTATATAAATATAAACAGTATATATATATATATATATATATATATATATATATATATATATATATATATATATATATATACATATATACATATACATATATACATATATACATATATACATATATATATATATATGTATATATATATGTATATATATATATATATATATATATATATATATATATATATATATATATATATATATATATATATATATATATATATGTATATATGTATGTATATGTGTGTGTGTGTATATATATATATATATATATATAAAATATAAACAGTGTATGTGAATAGAAAAATGGACCAAGTCACAGAACCCGACGCCCGGTACTGGGATTCAGGAGCTGTTAGACTTGACACAGTCAGTGCTCTCTGTTTTATACAGTTGCACAGTGCAGAACTGATCTTTTGGTCTTTCCTGAGAGAGGATTTTGTTACTTCATAAAATGCCTGGATATTGGGTCTCCCTTGCCAAATCATATAAAGCAGTCAACAGCGGCCACTGATTGCGCTGCTGCTGTTTGACTGTGATTGGCTTCCACAGCAGGCCAGCTCTCCTCCTCTCTTCCAGGATCGCATGGCCGTCCTAGCAACAGATGGCGGTTTGATTACCGAGCGGATGTTCCAATTTATCACCCTTCGTGCCCCTCAGCTCTGTATCGTGTTTCGATTAAATAGGGATTTGGAAGCAATGCGCTGTAACCCAAGTCAATCCTCATAATTCATTAAGAGAAGCTATCACGCATGGAGCCGTTGACTGAGGAAGGCAGGGAAGAGCAGAGAAGCAGGGAGAGTATTGGCATGAGCCAGCCGCCCCAAGCCCCTCCGACCAGCCTGGAGGAAGATGGATATCAGCCATGGTGGGTGTGTGTTACAGCGGTGTGGACAGCTCTGAAACGAAGTCCTGCTCAGGGTCAAACGCTGCTGAAATTTTGTTTTTGAGATGGTAGCATCTGAATGTCTTGGCTGTACACAGTCTTTGGTTTTTGCTTCCTTTCAAACTTTTCCCTGCTGACCACTGTGAATTTTGTCTCAACCCATAACCCAGTCAAATCAAAGCAACAGTGGTGACCCTTAATTAGACAGGCCCCTGATTGGCTGACCTTTGCAGTATACAAGTATACTTTTTTTATATTCCTTGTTTATAGTGTTTATATTGCTTACTGCTATTTATCATCTGTGTATACTGTATATTTCTTCTAAATTTGCACATTGACCTACATCTATGCACATTTTATACACCTATGCACACCTTTTTTTTTTTTTTTTTTTTGCACATTTTTTTATCACACTGTTGCACCTAGATCTCTAGTGTGTTGTACTTAGATCTTATTCTTTATTTTTTATTTATTTAATCTTGTAATCTGTGGATACTGCTGAAAAACGTATCTATCTATCTATCTACAATGCAAGAGCATCTAAACTTTCTGGATGGTTAGCTAGTGTCACTTTAGACTCAACATAACATCCCCATTCCCCTCCCTCTATAGCGCAGCTAGGAGGCACAGTGCGTTGAGATAGTGCACCTGTTATAAAATGTTTCACACAGCACCAAGTTCTGTGCTCAAAATAGTGAATGCATTCACTGTAATTTTATTTTGGGGGGCCAGCAATGTTTTTTTCTGAAGTTTACTGTCCTTCATCAAATGAGCCAAGAAGTTAATTCAGGTCAGTGTTTGTGTGTCTGTGTGGCATTACATCTGTTAGAGAGTGTAATCTGGGCCAGGTTATGGACCTTGTGGTCACAGGCCATGTTTGTGGAGGAGTGTGTTTTTGATTCATCTCATGTACTCAGTCAGTGAATGAGTCAGTCTGTCAGTGTGTTTTGGAGGTGTGTTTCAAAACTGATTCAGTCAGTCATTCAGTCCTGAGTCATTTTCCATCTGGCAGATCGTCTCTCATATGTCCATTTGAGGTCACTGGCAGTCTTAATCAGCCGTGTAACTCCACAGGCAGGCTTCAAATTGTTCATAGTTGCAGTGAAAAAAAATCTGGACCTCTGGAGGTAAATGAAGGCTTGTCACTTCATCTTACTGATTGCAAACAACCTAAAAAGGCCCAGCGCTGTCAGTCACCACCAAAAATAAAACACTGAGCTATTTTTTCACAGATGGGTTTGTTTTATTCCTCAGTTATGCCGTGGCTGTCAGTGGAGATAGCTGACATCCATGCAGTCAGCAGCCTGGCACTGGAAGTCTTAAAAGGAAAAAAAATGTGTTTTGTGGTCACAAAACATTGACACATGCACACATGCATGATATATTCTATAAACAAAATGCACTCTGAAGCTGCAAATAAAGTGTGTGGTGTGCACATGTAGTAGGTTAATATTTAAAGGGATAGTTCACCCATTTAAAAAAAAAAAAAAAAAAAAAAAAAAAGATTTCACTTCTCCCCTAGCTGTTCTGTAGGACAGTCGTGGTGCTCTCTTCCTGTCATTGTTACCGAGTGCTGGATACTGGCTGGATGCTCCACATGCTAACTGGTAGCCTCCTGCCATTAAGGTGGACCTCCCCCCAGCTAACACTCTAAAAAATAACCACTTTAATGTATGCAAATTGTTCATAACCAAGGTTTGAGTTTGATGATGTGAAGCAGTATTTTATAGCTCAAAAAGGTGTAAAAATCTTCACTGTTAAAAAAACAACAAACAGTAAAACAGAAAACAGTTGTCAGTGGTAGAGCTATTTTCTTGTGCGCTCTAAGCATTTCATACCAAAGTAACAATGAAAGGAATATATCGCCACTACTGAGAAATAATATGTAGGGCAGTTCAACCAATATGTGAACTGCCCCTTTAAATTACTGTCTATTATCCCCTGGTAAACAGCCTGGTGTTATGTAGCTCAGAACCCCATCGTTAACTATCTCATAGCTGTTCAGGTTTTTTCTTTTAAATACATGTGTTACTGGGAATAGTAACTGGAACATAATAACTTTATTTGAAACTGTAAAAAAAACCAAAACAAAACACTGTCTGTCACACTTACTGTCACATTACTGTAACATGTGACAGTAAGGTCAAGACCGAACACTATTTTTCCACATGAGATCGTCTCCTTGAGTTGTACATTATGCCCTCAACATTAAAAAATAATAATCTCTCCCGTTGCTATTTCAAAGCTCGGGAAGGAGGCAACAACACTGAGATGCAAATTAGTGAGCACACAGAGAGCCATAAGGAAGGGTCAGGGTGGAATCTGTGTGCTGTCAAACAGTCCCGCTGGAGAGACTCAGATGTGGGTGTGCTGGCTCGGCTGATAGATTCGCTGAGCTGTGGCTGCCGATGCACTCTCCTTTAGACGGAAACTCTGCTGTCCATACACTGCAAAAAGTCAAAATCTTACCAAGATTATTTGTCTTATTTCAAGTCAAAATGTCTTATTTCTAGTCAAAATATCTCATTACGCTTAAAGTAAGACATGATCACCTCAGAAGTAACTTGTTTTTAGACAATTGTCTCTTGTTTCAAGTGAAAATTTGCTTGAAACAAGTGAAAATTTGCTTGTTTCATTGGAAAAAATTGTTTCTTGTTTCTAGCTAATTTTCACTTATTTCAAGTGTATTTTCACTTTTTCCACTGGCAAATTTTGCCAATGAAACAAGCAAATTTTCACTTGATTCAAATGAATTTTCACTTGAAACAAGAGACAATTGTCTAAAAACAATTTACTTCTGAGGTGATCATGTCTTATTTTAAGTGTAATGAGATATTTTGACTAGAAATAAGACATTTTGGACTTGAAATAAGACAAATAATCTTGGTAAGATTTTGCGTTTTTGCAGTGTAGGCCTCTTGTCTGTGCGGACAGGAACTCTTCGGGGCAGTTTAGACCAAAAATTCACAATGTGACAAAACCGTTTTAGAATGTAGCAGAGAAAAGTTGCAGCGGTGTAAACCCTCCGTCCCAGCTGGAATCATGCCGGCTGCAACGCAAGTGGCTGGTTTGAGAACATAATAGTGTTATATAGTGGCTGCTCTCTACGGGCTGGATCTCACCTGTTGTTAAAAAGTGCAATGTTATCACAAGCAGTTCCCCTGGCCATACGCTGTCTTGGACATTGGATTTTTCTCTGTGTGCTATCCTGATAGATATTAGATATTTTATTTAGCATTTACTATGATACAGCTTTGTTTACATGGCGACAGAGATAGTGCATGTCTGGACGACGTGAGGTAGTAATTTGCTTTCACACGATGTCCAACTGCGGAACATCCCTCTAGTAAATTTCCAACCACGGTCCTAACACAGCGTTCATGCTGTAACTTTGGGAGAAATGCTTTCACTCTTAATGGCTCTTAATCCTCCTTGGGTAACACCAAGACAGAGAGAATCTGTTTTCCTGAGTTCACTCAATAAACGCCATGTTGGTGAAATTTTACAGATGATACTCTGATGTCCCGTTCTTGTGAAGGCAGCATGGCACTGCACTATAAACCATCCAGCTACAGAGCTGACACACACTGAAGATGCTCTCCTTGCCATGGAAACGATACATCATCTAGTCTCACTGGTGAAAACCAACAGGTTTTAGAATGTTGCAGACCACATCCTTTTGCAAGTAAGTGCAAGTTTCAAGTGGTCTTGTCACGAATCTCGCCTTTAGATACATAAAGTCTCTCAGGGCTTCACAGCGACAGAATAAATGAAGCTGTTTAGTGTGTGTACGTGCTTGTGTGGTCTATTGATCAGGTGGTGGGAACAGGGATGTGGTAATAGTGGAAGATGAAAGACATCCTGTAGTTATTCAGAAGCAGAGAGAATGGTAAACAGGTAGAGAGGAGGAAGTAAACCCAGGCTCTATCGATCCACTTATACTAGTGAGACCCTGATAAACCCATTGAAAACTGTCGTCATCACATTTTGAAGAGAATTTTTAACCCTTTTAACAAAAAGCCCTTTTTTTATTTTCAAAAACATAAAAAATCACTACTTTTGTTGTAGATTTTTTTTATATATATTTTATATTGTCTATATTATTATGTAAAAATAAAATAAATAAAGTAACTACATATTGTTTTACTTTTTCTTGCCCTTGTCTTGTAAATAACTTTTTTATTTTTCATTCTTTTTGTTTAATTTTTGTTGGATTATTACTTTTAGTTTTATATGTATGTATCTATAAGATTAATTCACCATAAGAGTTGGAGCTGCCACTCCCAAACACAGTATGAGCAACTCACACTGTTGTTCCCTTTACAGTATGGCATGCATTATGCATGACTTTACTTGATAAAAATGCATATGTTAATACCTTTTTAATGACAATGAACATGGCTGGAATTCTCTGCACTAATTCCTCTAGACAGAGTAGATGAGCCTGAGATAATTGAGGTGAGTGGGGAACGGTGTTACAGGACTAGACTAGAAGGAAGGGGATTTGGAGGAGATCACAGTAACCCAGATAGCACGGTCAGCTTGTCACAGACAATAATACAAGCAGACAGCTAAAAGAATATAATATCCGATGTGATCTGCAGCAGAACACCAGATTGAATCGCGGGGGGCAATCCACCAAATCCTTGATCTTGAAGTCTAAAAGGGGATCGAGCTATTACAGTTGCCTCAGTCATGTGGTGTCGGGTTAATTGTATATTCCGTTTTCCCAGCAGGAAGTGCAAATGAATGCTTTTGAGACCTCTCAAGTCTCCTAGTGTTTTGTTGGGAGTGTTTCTATGTTTCCAGGGTCCTAATTTCCCATAGTTCTAAGTTCTTAATGTCCTATGTTCCCAAGGTCCTTTGTTCCCAGGATGATATGTTCTCAGGGTCCTGTGTTCCCAGCATCCTATGTTCCCATGGTTCTAAATTCCTAAGGTCCTATGTTCCCATGGTTCTAAGTTCCTAAGGTCCTATGTTCCCAGGGTCCTATGATCTCGAGGTCCTATGTTTCCAGGGTGCTAGGTTCCCAAGGCCCTGTGTTCTTACGTTTCAGAGTCCTATGTTCTCAGTGTCTTTTGCTCCTAGGATCCTGTGTTTCCCAGTTCAGTGTTCTGGTAACACACATTAACCCTAACCATTTGCCTAATGCACTGAAAACAGAGCTGGGAAACATCTTTTTCAGGTTCCCATTACGTGCGATATTGAGTTGGGGAACATAGAGCCTGGAAACATAGGACCCTGGGAACACAGGAAGGACTTGTTTTGTTCATGGTCTGGAGGCTTGGCCAAATTACTAAAAGACATTACATTAATACATTCAGATTGTGCTGGGTGTCTCCAGTAGACCATGTAGGTAAGCTGCATTTTCAGTAGCTTTCTCTGCAGGCTAGGACAGTCCAACCGCAACATACTATGGTCCATAACATCTACAACAACAGAGCTCCAGAGAATTTAAATGCTATTTCCAGAGAGGTAGGGATGCACATCCATTTCAGACCAGAGCCAACATTGCTGACTTATCCTTGCTGAGGTTTAGGCCAACACGAGTATACATTCTTTACAAGTACTGTGGTGCTATGAACTGAAAAATGTCACTGTGGCACAACAAGACTACCACTGACCACTTTAAAGAAAAAGGTCCAAATCTGGCTCATGGAAAATTTAGAAATATACGAGTACTAACTTATGTATAGATTGGTCTATTGTATTATTGTTAATGGTTTGTTGTATTATTAATTGTCTTTTTCATACATGAAGTTGTGATTTGTGATTTTAATATAGGCTAATGGTTATCATCTATTTTTTTATTTGCTTTCATCAAGGACCACAACGGAAATGAGACTGATGACTCTATTAGATAGATAGATAGATAGATAGATAGATAGATAGATAGATAGATAGATACTTTATTCATCCCGAAGGAAATTCACAGTTTTCAGCCATCCTTGAAAATGTGACCAAGATATTGTAGGCTACTGTATGTCTTGATCAGGATTCAAGATGTAACATGGATTGCTACATCTACAGTCTACATCTTGCTACATGTAGGGATGAGCTAAAAAATTCAAACATAAAGTCATGTTTGATATATTTATTCCCGCCGAAATGCTTTGTTTTACACTATGGTTTGATAAAATGGGGAAAAAAACCTAAGCTTGTTGATGAAAGCTAGCCTCCTTGTCATTAGCTTATATAGCTTATGACAACAACATTTCTGTGTCCTAGTTACAAAGCATATGACGGTAATGCTATGTTTTCATAAACTAGGAAGTGTGCGCTTTCAAATGATCCCATGAATCCAGTGAGAATGTGAACGCAGCGTTACATCCTTTCCAGGAGTTTGAAAACGGGTTGACACACACAGACACAGACACTTATACCACACTCCGTCCTCCAGCTGGGGTCCCACCACCCAGCTAATTTTTCTGGGTGTCTCATGTTCCCCTTTACCCAGCATTTTATTACTACACATTAACACACCATATGGGTCATAATCAAGCATAATAAATGTCATCGTCACCCCCCCGCTGGAGAGGGCAGGGGGTTGAATGGTTGTTTACCTTGTACATGTGTTTAATTATCCTCTGTCATGCTACGCTATCTGTGTGTGTATGTGATCTGAGTTTAAGACAAAGAGGATAATTAGATGTGATAGCAAAGGGATAGGCTGTTGTGCTGCACCTGCGCCCTTTCCAAGCAGGTGTGTTCACGTGCTGGTGGGAACGTCCGACGTCTGGGACTCCGAGTCAGCTGCTAAACAGCGTTGCATTCATTTTGGTGGAAAATCAAACCCAGACTACGAAATGATAAGCAAATATAGACATTCTGCAAATGTTGTTGGGGATTTGACTGCCTCTTACCTTTAACTAAGTCATACAGGTACTTGTGATGTGTTTTCATACTGCTGATCGACCAGGGAGAGAGGACATCACAACTACGTGTTTTTTTTTTGCACCTTCACCTTCATCTTTTTTGTCTGTTCAGCCATGGTGGCTCTCTTCTCATGCTAGTTCTTCTTCTATTCATTCCAAACAAACCAGAAACATAAGATGCATCAGTTCCTGTGTGCCAGGGGGGATTTTTTTTTGCCAGACACGTGTGTGTTTACAACAGCTAATGGAAAGCTTTCATGTGATGAAAATTGGTCAGACCACTTTTATGTTATAGCAACTGGCAATAAAGAATAGCAAAATGCCCATTTACTTAAATGAGAATGTTGCAGATTATTACTTCAATGTGAACATTCACCATGCTCGTGGCCTCTACATGACAGATAATCATTGGGTGAGGCTGTTCCCACCTGGTATTAACAACCACCCTGAGAAATCCAAACACAAGTGGACAGCTGCCAGTTCGTCCATACACACTTGGTATTAACATGCGTCTCCACTCGCTTTCCCGCTCTATATGCAAATAAACATGTATCATTTTAGAGAGAGAGAGAGAGAGAGAGAGAGAGAGAGAGAGACCGTAAAATGAAATTCCCACTTTGCGAGCTCTCCTTCCACACAAAAAATAAAAATAAAACGTCATTCAACAGGCAGGAGTCGATCACTGAAGACATATTTCAAATCTGTTACAGCTCGACCTGATCACGTTCAGGCTCAGATTATTGAATTATTCCAGCGGGTCTGAGAGGGTCGGGTTCTCCACTTAGGTGGATAAATCCACCTGTAATATTTCTGTGATATTCCTGTAGTAACTGCAACACACACATACGCACGGCCACTATAATATTTCTGTAGTATTCCTATAGTAACTTTGTTGCGTTTAGGGTTAGAAAGAATGTGTTTAATTGCGTCAGAGCACGAAATTTATGAACTACCACCGCCTCCAAATTTTATATGGAAGAAAAAACCCTGCATGTTGTCAATACATATTTAAGGGGAGCTTTTATTCATCAAGTAGCTGCTTTATAGCCAACCTGTTCTTCAGTTTGCATTTGAACATCAGCTGACAGTTCAGCTGCTGGCCAGTCAGCTCAGATATTTTCTCTGTTGGAAAAGAGACGGTCTAGTCGGTGTTGGACAGAGGACGTCAGGTTAGTAGGCGGTCCTTCAACGCACGTCTGTTGTGATGCAGACACAACTGTCCCAGACCTCCGAATGCGTCCTGAGATCTGATCACTCAGGATGCAGTGAGGACATATTGTTGCTGTTTACACCTGAACTGTCAGCTCGTATTCAGATTTCTCTCTTTATATAGGTCCCATTATGGTCAGCTCAGCTGGTCTCAGAACTAGATAAACAGTTTTGAGGTGCATGACGCCTCATCTCTGAGCACAAAACTGTCTGCAAAATGCATTGAGCATTTTAAAAGGCTTTAACTGTAGATCGGACAGGGTTTTCTCTCATCGACTGTGTTCGCATGCACACTCTTCCAGGTGATACTGTATCGCATATCCTGGTCATCTTTTTCTTAAGACCTTTTTTTTTTTTTCTTAAATCCTGGCTACAAATAAGCCTGAATTGTTGGCAAAGAACTGGAATATTGAGAGTATTACGACACCAAAACAATAAATAAATAAATAAGTGAATACATAAATAAATCTTGTCTCAGTATCCTGACTCATACCTGCAGATTCCAGCTGTATTTATTTATTGTATTTCCAGCTCTCCATTCACTTCCACAGCATGGCAAAATGGCCAAAACAACATTTTAGTGCATAAATGAACAAAAAGAAAGCAGATTGTGCCAGTATAGAAACAACATGACCCAGGATCCTTTTTGTTCATGTAATTACAGTTATTTGTAAAAATACTAATATCAAGACATTTCTTCCTGGTACAAGGCTACCATGTGGAAGTTTCCTGCAGATTCTGACTGTCAGATTTACTTTAATTTAAATAGGAAAATAACAAGAAAATAGAGAGTATGAGAAAATCAGTGATGGGGCTTGTTTTTTATATTGACAAATAATGATACAGTTATATTAAACAGGATATGGTATTTGCATAAACCAGTTTGTAAATGGAGCACTTGAGTACACCAAATATTTAGATTATATTGATGTTCACAACACCAGTGAGGGGGTGATATGACTAGTATGGATGTCTCACTTGCTGTTCCTGACACTGTGGGCACTTAGGATCATCTTCCCTTTTTTGTAAATCTAAACCCAGAGAGGCCCTCAGAGTAACATAGCATAGCACATCTGAGGTCGAAGAGGGCGGAGGACTAACGAGAGATTAGGAAGCGAAAAGGGGGCCAGGAGAGGAAAGGCATCCAGATGAAAGTATTGAGAACAAAGAAAGAAAGTAAGGAAAGAAAAGTTTTTATTCATTTTGAGTCCGGCTGGAAGTCGAAACCACTCTGATACCTCGCTCCTGCTCTCAGCACCTTCCTCTCCAGCTCTGGCAGAAGGGTTCGGGGATGAGAGAGATGGAGGGAGAAGTTGGTGTGACAGACGCGGGTTTGGGAAACCACTGGGCCAAAGATTAAAGGGAATTCTTTTATTATTTATTTCCTGCCTGCCATGACAGACCTTTGAAGATTGGTGGCTTTGATGGGAATGAAATTTCATTTTCTGGTTTCTTCCATTCTGCATGTGGCCTCTCAGACCTGTCATACTGGCCATGTGCTTGGACCCCAGTGGATGACTCAGACTCCTGGGCTGGCTTTTCAACAAAGTGTATGAGGACAAAATGACTAATTGGATGACAATGATCATGTTTATATGTTCCACCGCTGACGCTACAGCTTAAAGGACCATAACAGTGATTTCACATGTTTAGCATAATATCTTCAAAATGTATATAGTTCACAGTTTTGCTAATATTCTCCCAAGGCAAGCAGTCGTATTTTAGAACTCCAATATCATTTTTCCTACCTTTTATCCAGCCATTGGATTCCATTCATGCCACTATGCTGTGAAAATGAATGTTCAGAAAAGTCCTTTCCTGGTCTTTTTAAAGTCTTTAGGTGAAGAGGTTCGACAGTCAGTAGGGTCAAACAGAAATACATTAGTTTGATTACCTGTGGTGTATATCCCAAGTGGCTCCACTACTATATCTGCGACATTGATTTTGGTCAGGAATGAGTACACCACAACAACATGTGTAAAACTGATTTGTTATTTTCAAAGAAGTAATAATGTGACTGGTGTGGCAGAAAAGTCAGCTGTCGTTGAGATTTGTCTTCCTTGAATCCAAGAGCAGTCCTTGATCAGTCAGAGGTGGACCTGTGTGAATGCATAGCTCTGTAGCCGACTGCTCTGTGAACTCTGCACTCTCATCTGTTTGAGGCTCCTGTGGGGAAATTGAACTACAACGTGTTTCTCCCTGTAGAACTGACAAATGTCACTGCAGAATGGCACATGTAGATAGGAGCTTTGATTCTGAAGGACTGACACCCAAACTACTGTATCTTTGGCGTTTATTGTTGATGTTATTTTTTAGTTTTTTAAAACAAGAATATTAAAAAAAAATACATCAAAAACAACAACATGTGCCCAGAAGTGAAATGTACACTGTCCACAGCTGTTCTTAACAGTGCTGAACTGTTTTACTTTACAGTTTTACTTAAACAGGATGAAGCTAAAGGCCTCAGTGCAGCCACTGTAGGTACTTGTATTTCACTGTGCCTCCCCGGTGCAGCACAGCGGCCCAAATTCAGTTTACCTGCTGGCCCGCTGAGGTGCCAACTGGCGGGAAATCTAGACTGCAACTGCCGTGTTATCACTGAATTGGCTCAGGGCAGCATCACTATATCAAGATATTTACTTCTCATGAAGGTAAACGTCATTTAATGACATTTACCTGTGCCTGGTACTGCACATAACCTGCTGGAAAAAACAATTATTTTGCTCTTTTAAACAACAAAATTTAAGAAGAGTCAACTGTGATAAACAGGCTTACTTTTTTCATTGGTCGTCACTGTTTTTTTTTTTTTTTTTTAAATAATATAGATACCCATAATGCATAATATTTCTATCAAGTGCTCAACGTGTGCTGCCTTCAATCAAAGATGGAGAAAGTTTTGCTCAAAAGCCTTCATGGTAAACTTTATATTGCAAAAAAAGATAGCAAAAAGACTTGGCTGGTAATTTTAAGATTTTACAACAGCAAAATGTTCTTAAACGTTCAGTTTTAAAAAACCCATGCTCATCACGCTGTATAATCCAAGTCTAGTGCATTTCACTGGACAGGCAGCTTGGACACACATGATTGTGCTTCATGACCGTGGATGAGAGGATTTTACGGAAGTGGTCTTTGCAGCAAAGTATGAGATTTAGGAAGTCCTAAGCATGCAGCTGGATACCAGAGATTTGGATTATACAGCATGACACAGCTTTTGAAACAGAACTTTTGATAGTGTTTTGCTGTTGTAAAATAGTAAAATTACAGACCCATTTTTTTCCACTGGATCAGAGATGACTGGCATTTTTGGAAGAGAAGTTTACCATTAAGCCCTGCAAGTAAAACTTTCTTCTTCAGGGATTAAAGGCAGCACACAGGGAATGTTTGATACAAAAATTATGTATTATGCTGTGAAGTTTCCCTTTAAGCACCTTATAAACGAAAAAGAATTTCTATGAAATGACTTAATGTGGTTACTGGCCTGGAAGCCCATTAGCTAAGTTCTTAAAAATGCAAGCATAAGTCAAGACTAATAAAAGTAAATATTCACGTTATCACTTATATGTTAAGTCAACAATTTATTCAATTTTTTCATAACAAAGCAGTTGGCCTGATATTTAAGTACTGTGTGACAGTCATTCTCTGCTATCAGATTAACCAATAGCTAGTTTCAGCCAAGCAGTCTGTTGGGAAATATGTAATGGTGCTAATGTTTCCCACAGAGATATTTGTGCTTTATGGATTGGATGTCAGCTCTTGTGGTAACCAGAGAGCCAGTGTGTAAACGTTAGTGTTCTTTTTTAACCTGATCACATGTTCTGACCTTTGTATAAAAGTCATAATAACCTTTAGATTGTTCTCTACCTTAATTAGGGACAATGACCAGTAATTCTTGGCTGAACCTCATACCATTTATAGCAGCCATTATTACAGTAAAGAACACACTCCTGGGTATTACAGCTATATTCCTTGTGTAAAACCATTGGGATGCTTATATCTGTGCTGCGTTTCAGTTTCTAGCTACAAGATGAAAGGCTGTATGCCCAAAAATGAAATGAAAACTTTTGTAAAAATGCAGCATCACCGTGCAGTAGGTTCAGTTTCTTTCTCCAGTACAGAGACACAGACCTAACTTCATTTTCCTTGGGGAATGGAAGGGAATTGATTGGCTAAGTATCAAAATTGAAAAAGTCCAAGTTGGTATTTATGACCTTGTACAGAACGTTCTTGCCAAGTTGTCTCGGAGAAAGCAAACTTGTCATGAAAATGAGCACAGAGCACATTTTTAAATGGACTAAGTGCATTGCATGTTCACTTAAAGGGATACTATTAAGTAGTCCCTGTGCACTGCCTTCTGTCCCTGATGAAGAAAGTTTTACTCGCAAGCCGTTATGTTAAACTTATATTCCAAAGACGCTAGCCAAGGTTTGAGCCAATAGAAAAACACTGGGTCCATTATTTTACAATTTTACAACAGCAAAATGCTATCTAAAGTTCTGTTTAAAAAGTCCACACTCATCATGCTAGATAATCTCTGGTCTCCAGTCTGTGCTACATTTCTTCCTAAACATCTGTATTTTCACTCAAATCTTGCTGCAAAGACCACTTCTGCAAACGTGTTTTTGCAATGTTAACTATGAATGCTTGGGAGTAAAAGTGTCTTTGGGATCTAATACAGCACAGGGTGAATACTTGATACAAATATTATGCATTATGGGTGAGGTATGCCTTTTAGACCCATGGCTGTTCATTTTCCTATTTGTTTCAACCAGCTTTGCACAATAGACGAGAACACATTTTGGATGTGAGATATTGTTTCGGCAATGAATCTTGGGGCTTCTCATTTCATCCCACTGGTCAGGTCACCATCGGATGCATGCTTGGCCGGCAAGTAAACTTCCAGGATCTTTATCCGAGTACCATCTTTTGTTTTGCAATTGTTCCTCAGCTCAGCTATTAGATATTACATAAAATGGGTAAGGGAGGAGACGAGAACACATTCTGAGAAAGAGTCCTTTGTCGTGTTGGTTTCTGGATCATGAGTGACTCTGAGTAATGACACCCAGCCTACTGTGTACGTCTCACATATTGACACGCTGCAGTCACAACAGTGGCTCTGTGTGAGGAGTGAGCGCTCTGGCAGGTGGTAGACTGCAGCAGAGAGAGCCGTGTGCAGTCTCGGAGCTCTGGATCTGGACTGGAAAGAGAGCGCTGTGTCCCATTTCTAGAACTCCTCATCACAGGCTGGGGCTCCATGCCAGGACTGAGTGTTGTCACATCGATATGCAATGCATAATATGTGGTTTCTTGAGTCCTTTACTTTCATGTCATGCCACTCTGTTAGCCGATTCCGCATAGGATTACATAACACCATTAAACCAAAATGGCAAATTATAATGTCCCTGAACATTCATGCTCACACATGCATATGCATGTATAGTGTGCACATACATAAACATAGACATATCTACGTGTTATCATCTACATATAATTAATGTAATATAGTGATGCTCTACAATGGTCTTTTAAACCCATTCTAGTTATTGTTTTTGCATTTTTTGTATTTAAATGCTGTTGGCAAGGTCAATGCCTTATTCAAGCTCCTGGCCACCTCATCAAAGTTTCTTGATAGGGAGTCATTGTTAATTTTAGCAAACTCTCATTCTAGTTTTAATTCTAATTTTAGGAACTCTCATTCTGTGTCATTTTGACTACTCTTGTACATCCTGGTTTGGCAGTATATCAAATTGCCCAGAATAAATTAATGGAAATCGTAAAAAGACTAAGCCTAGATAAATGTATTGGCATGGGCCACTTCAAAGAGCTAAACGTGCTTCTTGTCGAGGGTCTCTTTGCTTTATCTGTCCTTACTGTACATGGGTCTGCCTCTACTTACTTAAGCGATTACCTCTGCCATGTCAGTGATTCTCATAACCTCAGCACTGCAGCTAGTGTAGCTGATTGTGTGTTTGTTTAGGCTCAAAAGCTTATTAGGGAAAGTTTCTATCTCATATAAAGGAGCTCCTGAATGGAATAGTGTCTCTCTCATTGTCAACAAATCTTCCTGGGTTCCTCTAAGTGATGGAAGTCTTAGTGTTTTATTTGGATTCTATCAGATATTGTGTTTTTGGGTTGTATGATAGATGTTATAAGTTTTGGTATTATGTTGTATGTATTCAACTATATG
Source organism: Myripristis murdjan (assembly GCF_902150065.1). NCBI lineage: Eukaryota > Metazoa > Chordata > Actinopteri > Holocentriformes > Holocentridae > Myripristis > Myripristis murdjan. The sequence goes on from NC_043982.1 coordinate 3,996,460, forward strand.
GATTGTGTTTTTTTTCTCTTTTTTATGAATTAGTGCTTCCAAACTCCATCCTTACCTGATCTTGGACGTAGGCCCTGTTCACCCCCTGGCTTTATCAAGTGTTTATGGTGGTCAAATCAAAAGTGGGCAGCCTCATGTGTGTCAGTTCACACGTGGTATTAGAATGCATCGCCACATGTGCCTCAAGTGATCACTTGTGATTGGATCTCACCTCACCACTCTGTATGCAAATAAACATGTACATCATTTTGGATTGCAAAGACCAAATGGCCTAAATGGCTATCAGACAGTGTGTTTTGTGTGTACTCCATCCACAAGAATCCATTCTGCCTGTTGCTCTGGTTTCTTCTTGTTGTGTCACACTTTAATATGACGTTGGTGGTGCAAAAAAGAGCACACACTTCCGCTTAAGCAGAGGATGTCAGTTGAGTAGGCGGTCCTTCAGTGTGGCACAGGACACAGTCAAGCACATAATGCTAAAATAATGTGGCCATATGCAGCCCAGAGTACCTCCAAATATGGCCTTAGCAGTAAGATCCTAAGATGCATTTAATGCCAGGTGTGAACAGGGCATTTGAGGACCACAATGGAAATAGGTTTTTGCCAGTTTTTTTCATCGTTGATTGTTTTTAATCAAACGCTGTATGTTGTATGTGCCTTTTTGGGTTACTAACGATCAAATAAATCATAATAAAATCAAATAAGTCACAAGGTCAACAGAATACTAGACAAAATTTGGAATCCTGACAGGTAGATGTGTTAACAAGCCACTGTCTGGTTCTCCCACTGTGCTGCTGCAGCCAGTATGGCATTTAGATTATTCACTTATTATTCACTTATTGATTGGCCAGGCATGAGACACACACAGCGCTAAAACATTTCAATCAAACTAGTGGAAAAAAGTTAAGCATCGGCTTGAGACAGTGTTTCAAAGACAAAGCTGTTACAAAACTGAGTTTCCACTTTTCAGGTGAACCACATCTACAAGTATAATGTTTGAATCTGTGATTAAACAAGCAACCAAGCAACATGGGTATGAATATACCCAAGGGGCACTCAGTGTGATTAATATAATATAGCAAATAGTGGCTGTATGTGTGTGTGTGTGTGTGTGTATTGTCTTGTCCACTTCAATTAGTAGTGAAGGCTGCAGGGTCTGGCAAGAGCCCAATATAATACACTTCTGCTGGCAGTCTCATCCTGCTCACTCCAAAGATGATATTAATATTGTAACGCACTGTATGTCACCCTCTTTGACCTGAGTGAGCAATAACCGTTTTATTTAACTAATATTCCTGTCCTGTCTCTTTGTCTTGGCCTTTCCAGGTGGAGCGGGAGATAGCCATTCTGAAACTCATAGAGCACCCCCATGTTTTAAAGCTGCATGACGTCTACGAAAACAAGAAATACCTGTAAGTACATTTGCCCCAGGTATGTTTCGGTTTAGTGTGACTGATTTTTGAAAGCTGGCGACTGAAAAAAAAAGATTTGACTGTGGTTCATACTTTCTTGTGGAAAGTGATGATTGGTTTGTACCTGTTAAAATATGCTGAAGCAGCATGATGCTGTGAGCAGCTGAACATGGTAGTTGTATCAGTTGTATCACATTCCTTTGTAAGAGAGTTTGCACAGGCCTGGAAAGACCTTGGAAGTTTTTGAATTTTTTTTTTTTTCCATCTTTTTATTTCACAATGATTCCGCAACAAAAAATGTCCACTCTGATATAACATCAGTAACAGTAATTTGTACAATTTCTTTCTTTTTTTTTGTTTTTACCCACATTATTTCCTACCCTCCCCATTACTCCCTAGGGATACCAAACAGAAGAGGAAAATAAGTAAATACATAAATAACAAATACAAAATCAAACAAACACATTGAGGGAGAACAAAAGTAATAATAATAATAATAATAATTAAAAAAAAAATATATATATACATATATACATATACACACACATACAGATACATATGCATACATATATACATACACATATACATATATACACATATATACATATACATACACACATATGCATACATATAAAATAAAATAAAAATAACTAAATACAAATTCAAGTTTTTGAATTTGAAAACAAGGCCTTAAAAGGTTTTGTGAAGTGACGCCTTGGCTTTCTTTTTTAAATTTCTTGCAAAATCCTCAGTATGTCTCAGCGTTCTGGACCTTACGCAAATTTAAAATGAAGGGTTTGACCAAGACTGCTCAGCATAACACAATCATAAGTAAAAATGAGGCCTCTACATTAATTTTAACTCTCATGTCTTACTGCAGAACACACCAATTTTGAATCACTGAATGTCATGCAACAGGACCTTGAAAGTGACTGAAAAATCATTGAATCTGATGTCTGTGAAAGTGTGGGGAACATGTCATAAAGATGAAGTGGATGCTTGATGAATAAATAGACTAATAAACAGACTTTATGGGGCAAAAATATGTCTTGCCAGAGAGTAAGGATGAACGTTCGTTTGAGTTTTCATGTTGTTTCGTTGTGGGCGGAGCTACGTCTCACTCTGTCCGTCCCTGTCTGCAACTGGTCCAAAGTCTGTTCAATATCCTCGTCAAGAGTTTTATTTTTATATTCTGTGCTGTGCATACGGCTGTCCGTCAAGAATGTAGGTATTAAATAACTTAATAGTTTCATTTGCTTTTTACGAGCTCTCCCTTAAAATACATTCATCTGTGGAACTGTCCTGTTGTTGTAAAGCAGACTAAAACCCTGGACACCACTGGACTCATAACGGACACTTTTTCTCTGTGTCTTTGAGAATCAGTCAGTCTCTCTCTCTCTCTCTCTCTCTCTCTCTCTCTCTCTCTCTCCCTCTCTCGCTCTCTCTTGAACTAACTTTGCCTGCCAGAGCCTCTATGGTTGTTTCATCCAAATGCACTGCCACCTTAAATTGTGCGTCATGATTATTTTGCAAAATATTGTGATGCTGATTATTAGTCATGATTATTTGTGGCGCGGTCTTACTCATTATAAAAGGTATGACATCAGCAAAAAGCGAATTTGATATGAGTGCAGATGGGAAAACAGTTAATTGCAGCCATGTCTGAACTCATCCCTGGAGGACGTATTAACATTTACTGGAGGAAGGTCCTTCCAAGCGGCTGTTGCCAGCACCGAGATTTTATTAAAGCATGTAATGTTTCATTGGTCTCCCTCGTTTTAACCTGCCCCCTGCCACTACGCAGCTTTAATGCATATCCATGTTTTATTGTATACATTAATCTATGTGGCAGCTATGCTCCAGTGGCATGGCCTAATGCACTAGTCAGTAATTGATAAAGGCGCCACTGTCAACTGGAGCAAGGGTACTTTTTGCTAATGTTGAGGACAGGGATGGATGGTCATCATGGATGCAAACTGTTTGCCTTAGAAAATTTCACACTCACAAATCATACATGAGCATGTTTCTAATTTAAATAGCTTTGACAGGTAAACGCTCGAGCAGGTCCCTTAATCTGCTAATAAATCAGGCTGTGGGGAAGAGAGGGGGAGGAGACCATGTGGAGGATCAGCAGTGTCTCAGAGACAAATGGATGGAGATAGATACGACGTTGCCCACAAACCAAGCACACACAACCGACTTGGTTTGGGGATTTGCTCTGGGATTTACATTATGCATCAATGTACCGCAGCAACATAAACACGTCATAACCAAATACTCTGTAGTTTATGGTGTAACTATTTAATCAAATCCTCTTTCTTTTAAACCTTTGAAACCTTTCGAGAATTCAGTTTACCAAAAAAAATTATTACCGGAAATGACTAGAAAATGAGTAAGTCTTTTTATTACTTCTGTTTATTCTTTGTGGGCAGCTGTGACATGCTTGTACTTTTCCGTCTTTCCCCACCTCCTTCACAGGTACCTGGTGCTAGAGCACGTGTCTGGCGGGGAGCTTTTCGACTACCTGGTGAAGAAGGGGAGGTTAACACCTAAAGAGGCTAGGAAGTTCTTCAGACAGATCATCTCTGCTCTGGACTTCTGCCACAGCCACTCCATATGGTTTGTCATTTTTTTTCACCCTCTTATTCCTAATATATTGTAGAGACACTATTTATTCACTATATAGTGACATGTGAAGCAGATCATCATTATATCAAACTCCATGTGTTTTTTTTGTGTAACTGTGAGGGACAGTGGTTCTGCAATGTGCAATTTCATCCGACATCTTTTCTGTTCTATAGAGAGCAAATTTACAGAATACAGATTTACTAGATAGAGATATCAGCATAATTACCTTACACGACGCCAAGAAGAGTGGCAGTCTCTGCCAGCCTCTGCACTGAACTTTATATTGTGTGTCACAGGGTTGGATTTGGAAGGTAATTTGCTGCATTGCCTTATGGCTCAAAACTGGAAAAGGGCATCTAAGGAAAGCTTAAGAAAAGTGCAAGAACAACTGAAGTTTTCAGAGTTTCTTGCAGGAGCAGATAGAAAAAAGTAGTGAAAGGCCAATAGAAAAATCACTGCCAGCATGTTTGTCCTCTTCAATAAGTACTCAGGGAATGTGGCCTTCATTTCGAGGAACATGAAAAGCCCACCTCAATACTCTCTCATTACATATCGTTCCTTATGAATGCAAGTTTCACTTAATAGATTGATGGTACACATGGAGCCAGTGGGAAATGGCATCTTTCTTTCCTTTTGAAAGCAATCAGAAAATCAAACTTATCTTGACTAATGACGAAAGTGATGTAAATGATTAACATGACTCTAGTTTATGAGTCATTTTTTTTTGTTTAGGAAGGCCATATGATGGTATATTCATATATGTGTGCGAGTGTTAGCAGTGTTTCAATGATTGTGTGAACACGAGGCTTCCACCTGGGCTCCTCTCTCTTCATCAGGTCTGGCTGCGGGCATCTTTAGAGGAATCAGATGCTCTGATCTCTTTTCATCTCCGAGAGCACCTTTCGTTACTTGACAACTGGTTGCACCGCTGTATATCTAAGGGCAATTGCACATCAAAGAGGACTGCCTCTGACTTTTGGCATTAAAGATCAAGTGTTATCCTTTGAAGGGGTAGATTTATTCTACAGTATGTGTTTTCTGGACGAAACAGGGAGACAAAAAAAGAGATGCACAACTTTGAGGTGGCCCCCTCATCTGCTGGTTTCAGACCTCAATTAATGCTGAGTTGGGTGGCTCATCTGAGTCTAAATTGGACCCTCGTTGCCCCTGGCAGTAACATGTTTTGGGAGATTGGATTGGAATTGGGCAGCACTAAATGATTTGTAAATGCTCCCAAGATACAATAAAGCCACCTCCCAAGGTGGCCAGGGACACATTTACCCACATGAACTGCAAAGTATAAGGGACTAATTATAGAAAAATTGATCAACCTTATTGATACCCCCTCCCCTCCTTTTTGTTGCTCTCCAGCCACAGAGATTTGAAGCCAGAGAACCTGTTGTTAGATGAGAAGAACAACATCAGGATAGCAGACTTTGGCATGGCGTCTCTGCAGGTCGGGGACAGTCTGCTGGAGACCAGCTGTGGGTGAGTCCTTCGCTTCTGTTTGTGAGTGAATGTTTGGAAGTATTTTGAATTAGTCGGTCATTGTGACACGGCAGGTTTGGACTGAGTCACCATGTGCTGTGCAGCTGAGAAAATGATGAGAGCTGCCAGTTTGTCAGGGCCTAAGTGTGTGTTCTGCAAGCTAAACCTCCATGAAGTGCAGGCTGCTGCAGTCGGCCCTGCTAACTCACTTTGTTTTGTTTTTTAGGGAAATATAATCATGATATGAAAACATGAGACACTTAAATCCTCAAGGCCATGGGCAGATTTTTTTTTTTTTTTTAAATTAAATGTTTTAATTAACCCTCTGGTCACAATTTCCTTTATTTCTTTCAAAAAATACTAGAAAAAAAGTATTGACACTTTTGCCTGTGAACATGCTTTTTTGTTGGAAAGTGCAGAGTCCCATCCAAACATGTTGATAATAATACTAATACTACTAATAATATGAACCCTAATTCTACTACTAATAATGATAAATAAAAAATGAAACAAAGAAAAAGAAATGTTGATGATGGTGACAGTAATAATAACAATAATAGTAATGATGATGATAATAATAATAATAATAACAATAACACTAACACTAACACTAACAATAACAATAACAATAATAATAATAATGATAATAATAACAATAATTCAAAAATCATACAGGTCAAAAATGTGTTTGGACAAAAAAAATGTCATCTTCGTAGGTTATTGTTGTGATTATTGTGTGATAAATTTTAAATAAATGCATTTAATCATTGGTAAATTATGCCATCCAGGTTTTAAAGGGTTAAACCAGGAGATTTAAAGACCTAGCCAATCAAACCTGGAAAGTAACTACGCGGGCATGTTCCTTCATCCTGCCACAGAGAGTGAGAAAGTTTAAACAGGCAGTTTGGACATTCTTCTATGTAGGAAACAACATTTCCACAAACATAGAAATGTACATCAGAAGTACATGATAAGGCTGAAGTTACTTGAGTTTTTTTTTTTTTAGGGGGTTGCGCTCAAATTTAAAGACACGTCATGCCGCCAAGGCCATTTCGATGGCAGCTGCAGCCGTCAACATTAAAGACCCGCTCCGTCCCCACTGGCTTGTTATTCCTCCAGCTCAGTTTCTGTGGTGATTCATGTCGGGTTGCTCAGGGTCACACGGGTTGTGTGGAGACGGTGAAACCTCACACAAGTGCAACAGCGGCTGCAAATGCGAGAGTGCAGTCAGTCAAGAGGGAATATAACAGTAAAGAGACTCTGAAACACTTGGTACAATAAAAGTCAAGGGCCTGGTGTCAGCAGCACACTGCCACAAAGAGCCTGAGCCACAGGGCCCGGGGCCCCAACTGGGCCCTCCCAACCAAGCCAGTTTTTCACATTTTCTAAAGCTCACAAGAAATCTGACAGCGATATAGCATCATTGATACAGTGTATAAGCATATAATTTTAATAATGATACATTTTTGCTGCAAATACTCTTGATTTCTTTTAGAAATTTTTAGAAAAATGGAAAATGCGACAAACAAATTAGCAAGAAATGGCCCAAAAAGTCAGAGAGAAAATAATACCAAAGTTTCAAGAAAATTACTTTAAAATGAGCACACACACACACACACACACACACACACACAACAAACATAACACATAAAACATTACAAGAAAGTGTTGGGGAGGGAAATCACTGCAAAGTGCAGGATACATTTTATTACAGCCTTTAAGAGTGCATCTAAAAGTTTTGTAGTCTTAATAAAAAAAAAAAAAAGTAAAGCCTTAAATCTACATGCAGCAGCTTACATAATACTGCGCTTCGATCTGCATTATTCTTCAGACAGCAAAACCCCAAAAATCACCATCAAATAAAACTGTATAAGAAAAAAATGTCTAAAAAAGTCCAAGAAAACCAACTCAAATTCTGTAAAACAATACTAACAACAGTGACAAACAAAAAAAAAACATAAAATTACCACAAAATTACCTCAAAGAATTATAATTCACCCCCACCCTCCATGCAACACATGGTAGATACCTTCACAGGTGTCAGGATCAGTGCCTCTTGTAATACCTGTCATCTGGAAGTGAAGGCCTCCCCTGGAATTTAACATGAAGATTAATGAAGAGTTATGTTTGTCCTTATGGCTTCAGTGCTGAAGTGTTTTGCAGCAGATCTGTGAGCTGATCCAGCGAGCCTAATTGGTATTCACCTGTGGCCAGAAAACCTCAAAGTGACCATCAGGCGCTCCCCGGGAGAGATGCAGACTGCAGTGTTTAGTATTTTGACGTTTCCTGGAGCCTGTGGCACTGCTCCAGAGTGAACTGAGAGAGGATGACCGCAAGGCAGATGGACACAGACAAAAAGCTCCCTTGCCTTGTCTTCTCAATAACTGCTGCTTGCTTGTTTGAAGATGTCTTGCCACTTTTAGGCAAGGCAAGGCAAGGCAAATTTATTTGTAGAGCACAATTCAACACAAGGTAATTCAAAGTGCTTTACAGAGACATTAAAAGCAACAAAACACAATTTAAAACAATAAAAAAAAGTCAATAAAAAGGGAAATAGAATTGGGAATGATAGCGAAAATAAAATACAGTAACATAAAATATCAACAGGCTCAGTACATTGCCTGAGCTATACGGACTTCCCGGTCACCCCCTGCAGGGATGCCGACAGCCCAACCTCTTAATTCCTTAGACTCTGAAACCTCTCCTATTGGAGATTTCAGTCCGGACTCAGTCCTCAGCCCTGGAATCTCTGACATTTGACATCGGACATCTTTTAAACTTAACAGTACAACGAGTGTCTTGAAAGTAAAGTAGCCATCCATTCTGAGGTCATTTTGAAGTGTTTGTATGTTTGGTGAGCTGGTTTGTTTGGACTGGTTTGATCAGTGTGCCACAGGCGGTCCGTTTTCAGAAACATTCAAAGACGGTTTAAGGCCTTGTTCCGACTGCAGGCACAGCAGATTTGTCTCCCAAATCAGATCTGTAAGACAGACTGTCCTCACTGTTATCTGCAAGTGATCAGATCGGATTTGTGTGTCCAGACATCACCAACCTATCTGCACGGGTTGCTGTGGTAACAACGTCAGTAACTGCATGCTTTGGTGACACAGCCTTCCAACATGGAAGCAGGAGAAATGTCCAGAAGCCGCTGGCAGACGTTTTATTTCAGCGTGTCCACGGACGTTTGTCCTCTGTGTAGCAGAGCAGCAGATCAGGATTCTGCTCAGCCGCTGAGCCGCTCTGTTGCTCTTCCGTCACTCTAGACTTGATGTTGCTGATACTTTGAAATCCTCTTTGAGTGTCCAGAGCGTCCACACTGAGACGCATCTGTGCAAATCTGAATGCAATCACATTTCAAAACACCTCCAAATGTGGTTTGGATATGATTTGCAAAAATCACATTCCATGTGTTTTTTGTTGTTTTATTTATTTTTTTTCTTTCTTTCTTTCTTTCCAGACTTTCTAAAATCAATCTGGTAGTCTGAACAAGGCCAAAGCCAACATTAGACTAGTCCCTGTGTGTTGGAGAATGTTTGATTGGTGAGCCAACACACACTGCAACAAACTTTGCTGCATTGTTGCTTCCTGTCTACTCGGCTGTTTCAAGGTTTCCAATCCGCTGGATAGCGCCTCCGTACTGTAATGATGGGGATACTTTTTCATGAACAACTTAATTAGATGAAATCTGTAAGTGCCCTGCATGAGTCAAGAATCAAATGAGTCTTCCACTTGATATGACATTAATGGAATATATTAAATGTTGCTCAGTGAGGGCTGTGGACAAGTTGCCCCAAGCAGTAGGATGAAAATTATGTTCTGGTTTAATTAGATTGCGGTTAGCGTATTTTGACACAACTGTGTTTGAGTGGTGCAGATTGACCGGTTTTGCATATATTAGCATAATTAAATATGGCATCAGCAATGATGAAGTGTCTGTTTACACTGGGAGCTGTGTTTGTGTAGTGCGGAGACGCTCTGAAACGCAGTGGCCTCGTGTCAGAAGCCGTGTTCCCCACTTCGTTTGCTGTGAATAATGTGCACACAGGTAGACCAGGCCGCTTCCTTTGCCACACTGTTTGCACAAGGTGTGATTATTGAGTTATGTAGAAGACAGAGATGTTCAGCACACACCGCGAGCAGCACAGATCTGGCTCTTTGCAATATGTGCAAAATAAAACATCTAACTCATTTAACTCATTTATTAACTTCTACTGATGGAGACCCATTGGTAGGAAAATGTCCTTATTCCACTGCACTTGGCAAACTTGGTGCATTTTCCTCTAAGCTCTTAAAGATCAATCTGAGGAATAAATGGGAATAAATTTCAAACAATGTGTCTGCCTCATGTTTCCATGCATCCTTTACGTTGGCATGGATGTTCAGCACTAAATCCACTAGTGGGCAGTGCAGAGTTAAAAGCTTCTGACAACAGCAAATATAACAATGGTGCAAGAGGTTGTAATCGAGATCGACATCGAGGCAGAAGAGGAGACGGCGTTGTAGACATTGGTGGTCTGTGCATGACGTTATTAAACACATCGCAACAGTAGGTCAGGGAATTCTTTCCTCTAATGTTATCAATTTTTAAAATTTCTTCTTCATGTCTCACTGATGGACTGGTCTCTCTTGAACTATTGGCTACACTGCCCTGACAATTTCCAGTGGTACTGCTCTGTTTCCTCCGTATCTGTAAGGTTCCTATAAATGTGCACCAACATGGATGAAATGAACAAATGATCTGGATCTGTATTTAACATTGAGTATTAATTTACTGTTTTTATTACTGTCATCTTGGAGACCCTGATGTTTTCAGCTCCACAGCCTTCATCAGTGTGTGCAATTAGAATGTGCCCCCATTTAAAGGACGATTGCACCAGGAGGTCTTCCTACCTGACTAAACCAAGTGTGTTAGCCCAGAGTTAGGAGAAACCTGGGATTCAACGAGGCGAGACCAGATGAACTCAAGGCCAGTCACCATCCTAGCTGTTGCTCTGAAGCTAACCTGCTCAGCAGCAGCTCTGCTCAAACTAACCTCCAGTTTTTGGAAAGCATTTTTCACCAACTCACAGTCTTTTAGGAGCTGCTGCCATGTTACTTTCTCAGGTTACGCTGGCATGCCATATAAGATTGCATTAGAACATCCGGCTGAAGAGGCGTGGAGTATGACGCGCTGGTTTCCTTGTTGTCAGCTGCCGTGGTGAATCCATTGATGCTGCCTTTTTAAGTTCACCGTGAATGCGCCTCAGTTAGATTCTACCATATCAGAGTTGATTTAGCTCATTGGAATCTGCTGTTCTGGGACTGCTGACACTGAGTCAGCCACGTCTTGTTTAAGCAACCTTGAGATCAGAGGTTTTTGTTTGAGTTTGTTAAACCCTCTTTCTGGAATACCTCTCAGGTGAAAGTAATCAACAGTCAGTTAGATAAAAGCCTCCTCACACAAGTAGTGTCACTTTAGAACATGTACTGTTTTGTTTTTCATAAATAGAAATAATTTTAATAATAATTCTAGTAATGACAAATTAAATACTAAAATAAACATTTGAAAAGAAATCAGAAAACATTTTTGATGTTGGTGATTTTTAAATTTAGTTATTTATTAAAATGGTTATTTTTCTTTTCTATTTGTTTGTTTCACTTTGTGAATGATAAAAATGGTAAATGTTCTAACTGACGTCACTTGTGTGATGACGCTGTCGCTGCACACTGATGAAAGCTGTGGAGCCAAACAATGTGCGTCGTCAACATGAGAATAAAAACAGTGAGACTCTACGAGTGCGAGCCTTTTATTGAAAGGACTTGAGCCTGTGGCTACAGTGCCGCAGCCTTTGTTACATTATCCAACAAGATGAGCCGTCGTCACAGGAACCTGGATTCAGGCCACTTCATGTTATGCAACAGTTACTTTGCTAAAGAAAAAAAAAATCGCCCCATACAATTGTTGATTTTTTTTTTTTTGTTTCTTTTTTTGTGGTACCATTCCATTTTTTAAATTGGATTTTTGGGAAGTTGGTTCCTATTTCTCAGAAGAGGAACCTGTCACAGGGGATGTACAAAGAGGTTCACCTGATATAAAGTCTTTAGTTACTTGGCAGTCGCTGCTGGCTGTGTTCCCTCTGTTTATACTCCGGTTGAGAGCTGTGTGTGTGTGTGTGTGTGTGTGCATGTTATCAGTGAGGCGAGGGTTGTGTGTCGCCTGCTGAGAGTTCTTTCCTTCATAACCCCCTCTGTGCCTCTGCTTTTACAGATCTCCACACTATGCCTGCCCAGAGGTTATCAGGGTAAGTGCTCTCTCTCTGTCTTTCTTTCATATAGTAATAACATCTTCAGTCATGCTCTGCAGCATTGCTCTCTCTGTATTCATCGTGTTCTCTTTTCTGGTGTTGCCTCCCCGCCCTCATTGAACTTTTAGTGTGTTATGTTCCCTCAAAGGAAAAAAAGATATATCTACCCTAAAAACAGCACAGTGATGTACATCCACCGCTTGCATCCATGGGTCTATTTTCTTGTTTGACTGTGTATTTTTCTTTCCCCGTGGATAACCGGCAAAACCTATTCCTTTCTCCACATACACATCGATGGCACAGAGCCTCTCTTGCAAGACATGTCTGAGGACTACCACAAGTCATTCTGGGAAATGTAGGAAATCACTGAATGAAGCTGAAGTACACAAAGCAGGTTTAGATAGAGGTACACCCAAAAAAGCTTCTCGTAAAAAAAAATAAAAAAAAATTAGGTGTTCAACATCACAAGAAAAGGCATTTATTTGTATTGTACATTTCAAACATCATGGTCATACAATACAAAATGCTTTACGTAAGACATTAAAAGTACATTGTAAGAAAACAATTTCATCACCTCTAGTAAAAACATACTTGTAAAATTGTAATGTAAAAGGCAGAAGACATAAAAAAGAAAACTGTTCCATAAGATGCAGGTAAAAGTGTATATAACGTTTTGTAGAATGCAAGGCTGCTGTAGAGTGTAGTGCAGTAGAAAAGATGTAACAGCCAGGGATGGGGCAGGGCTGCTGTTATCGGGGAGTGTGTCCAGGTCTGTGCGGCATGGTAACTGAATGATGGCTGAACATGTTTTGTCCAGACTTTATGGACTGTTAGGTCGGTGGTTTGGAGGCCAAATCACTGTTTGTACTCTCAGATTGCTTTCCAAACTGATGATATCTGATAGTGTAGGAGTGCCCAAGACTAAGATGGATGTTTTCATTGAGTAAGGTGCCATGTTTTTAAATTGTCACTGTGATTTGGAAAAGGAATTAAAGGCAATTTAAGAGGAGGGGGCATTAATCACCTAAGGAAATGAGAGGAAGCCTTTCATATCTTTAAGTTTAAAAGTTTGTCTCCACAAGGTATTAATGAAGATTTGGTAATGCTTCATATTAAGGTCCCTGTTAAAAAGGAATTAGGACTTTATAAATCCTTTATAAGATGCTTCTTAACATTAATAAGTATTAAGAAGACTATAAGTTTATTAATAATAGCATTATAACCACGGTTTTGTTAGATTATAAGACATATATAAGCACTTATAAAAACACTTGTTAACAGTTTATGGACTGCTTAGGGATATAGCCTTATAATTATTTTTAATAGTATTACAAACGCATTTATTGAGTTTAACTAACTTACCTATTATGTAATTGTTAAAGCTTTGCTAGGCGTTTTTGTTATTTTATTAAGGTTAAAAAAGATAATTATTCATTTATTAGCAGTGAAAGACCCCCTTCAGTGAAAATGTTTTTAACCTTGTTAACATGTCTCTGTGGTGCTTTTAATACCCTACAAGACATATCAAGAGCGAAATAAGCAGGCAACGCCATGGCTGAGTTTTTCCACCATGAAACTGCAGTGCAACAAAACTGTGCTTGACCTTGACCCCATGTAGTGCTCATTCCAGATATGGACGTTGCGAAAAGCATAGTTAACTAATAATAAGTGCATGATAAAGGTTTTATTAACCATAATAAGCAGTGTTCATGTTTTTTTCCAGTAACTGGAAACAAAGTTAATAAATCCTTTATTATGCACTTACTAACAGTTAATTATGCTTAACCTTGACAACATATAGTGCTCATTCCAGATGTGGGAGCTGCAAATAGCATAGAGCCTATAAATGTATATTAATTTGAAATAAACATGTTTATGATATTATTAATACACTTGTATTGTCTTATTAACATTTATTAATGTTAATAAGCATCTTATAAATGACTTATAAGGGCTTTATTACCTGTTCACCAACTCTTAAACGTAATGTAAAACGTATGTTTAATATAAACCAAAGATTTTACTTTCAAAGACTTTTTTGTAACTCATAATGATATAACTTGTAATGATGCAACTTGTTTTGATTAAGACTTATTTATCTATTTATTTATTTTGTTTTTGATATTACCTCACTGTCATGTCTTCTATGAGGGACGAACAATGACAAAACAATAAATAAATGAATAAATAAATAAATACGCATATAAATATATAAATGCATAAATAATTAAATTAATAAATATTTCTACATTTATTTATTTATTTATTTCTGTTTTTATTCATGCATTTATTTATTTATTTGTGTATTTATACATTTATGCATGTATTTATTTATTTATTTTTACATTTATTTATTTATTTATTTATTTATTTATTTCTACATTTATTTATTCATTTATTTATTTATATATTTATTTTTACATTTATTTATTTATACTTTTATTTATTTCTACATTTATTCATTTATTTATTCCTTCTTTTATTTCTACATTTATTTATTTATTTCTACATTTATTTATTTATTTCTACATTTATTTATTTATTCCTACATTTATTTCTGTATTTCTACATTTCCACATTTATTTATTTCTGTATTTCTGTGTCGTATGTTAATAAGGTGGGCGGTTCTTACATTAGTCTTAAGCACGATTGGTTTGTGGGTGTGATCCTATCCACTGCTGCTGCCTGGACTGGCAGTAGCAGTGGATAGCAGTGGACTAGCTAGCTACTAGGGCATGAACAACGCCAGACTTTTCCACGTCGTCGACCCGTCAACACCGGGAGATTTTTGGGGGGGCTAGCGGGGCTCCAACCGGAGGGAGGGAGGGGTTGTGGTGGAGCGCCGACCGTGTGTGTAGTCGGACTACTGGAAGTAGTCGGTGGGTGCATGATTTACCACATCATTCGCCAGTGACCTTAAATCACTGACGATGGCTCTCAAAACGCTTTCCATTGCGTTTTACACAGTAGCTAGTAGGGCATTAATGTAAACATCGACCCGTCGAAAGTCGAAGAAACACACACACACACCCCCACACACGGTCGGCGCTCCACTACAGCCTCCTCACCCCCCCGGTCGCCCGGTCGGCGCTCCACTACAACCCCTCCCTCCCTCCGGTTGGAGCCCCGCTAGCCCCCCAAAAATCTCCCGGTGTTGACGGGTCGACGTAACGTCGACAACATGGAAAAGTCTGGCGTTGTTAATGCCCTAGTAGCTAGCTAGTCCACTGCTATCCACTGCTACTGCCAGTCCAGGCAGTAGCAGTGGATAGGATCACACCCACAAACCAATCGTGCTTAAGACTAATGTAAGAACCGCCCACCTTATTAACATACGACACAGAAATACAGAAATAAATAAATGTGGAAATGTAGAAATACAGAAATAAATGTAGGAATAAATAAATAAATGTAGAAATAAATAAATAAATGTAGAAATAAATAAATGTAGAAATAAAAGAAGGAATAAATAAATGAATAAATGTAGAAATAAATAAAAGTATAAATAAATAAATGTAAAAAGAAATATATAAATAAATAAATGAATAAATAAATGTAGAAATAAATAAATAAATAAATAAATAAATGTTAAAAATAAATAAATAAATACATGCATAAATGTATAAATACACAAATAAATAAATACATGCATGAATAAAAACAGAAATAAATAAATAAATAAATGTAGAAATATTTATTAATTTAATTATTTATGCATTTATATATTTATATGCGTATTTATTTATTTATTCATTTATTTATTGTTTTGTCATTTTTCGTCCCTCATAGTCTTCAGTCCTAGTGTTTGAAACTGCTGCCCTCATAATCACCTACTTAATAAGGTGACGAAGACATCATTCTTCCACCTTAGAAACACCGCTAAAGTGCGACCATTTATAAATCAAAAAGATGCTGAAAAACTAATACATGCTTTTATCTCAAGCAGACTTGACTACTGCAACGTACTTTTTACTGGCCTCCCAAAGAAAACTACTGACAGACTTCAGCTTATCCAAAACTCTGCTGCTCGCTTATTAACCAGAACCAGGAAGAGAGAGCATATTAGTCCGGTCATAGCTGCCCTACACCGGCTCCCTGTAACATTTAGAGTTGACTTTAAGGTTCTCCTACTTGTATACAAAGCACTTCATGGGCTGGGACCGAGCTACATTGCCAACTCCCTTATTGGCTCTGCACCCCAAAGAGCACTGCGATCGTCTGCTGCTTATTGGTTCCCGACAACAGTCGAAGGAAAATTGGGGATGCCGCCTTCGCCCCTAAGCTTTGGAACACACGACCTTTAGACATCAGGGAAGCCAGCTCACTAGACATCTTTAAAAGAAGATTAAAGACCCACCTTTTCACTTTAGCCTTTACCTCCTATTTTATTCCACACTGTTGTCTTTTATTGTTTCATTTGCATCTTTTGTTTTATTTCAAATTTTATTCCAATTTTTAGCCTTTTCTTTTTAATTCCACCCTGTGCTGTGTTTCATTCTTTTTAATGTTTTATTTAATGTGTTTTCAAATGTTCTTCTCTTTATTGTGAAGCACTTTGAGCTGCAATTCTTGTATGAAAGGTGCTATACAAATAAAGTTTTTATTTATTATTATTATTACTACTTTAACGGTTACCTGTATGCTTTCCATCTACTGGCTGCCATATGACCAGCTTCTTTGAACTCTGTATGGCCAGCATCCCATGCATGTGTATGAACATCATTGGACATCATTAGCCACATGGGGATCTACTGCATGGCCATTTGTTGAGTTTTTTGCCCTTTTTGTGGAATTTCATGAATAAATTATTTGGTCTTCCTTCCCTCAGTGTTGCTGGATTCTCTATTCAAACAAACCACCTAAAACATCACTGTCATTGTGCTTCGACGTTTCAGCATTAACCCAAGCATGAATGTTCCCTGTACTTCTACAATATATGTGTATAAACTCCCTCTCTTTGTGCCTGTGTGTCTGTATCAGGGAGAGAAGTACGATGGAAGGAAAGCAGATGCATGGAGCTGTGGAGTCATCCTCTTTGCACTTTTAGTGGTGAGTGACAGCCTCTGTTGTTGTAGCAGGACCCATAGAATACAAATGGCACGTGTTAGAATGGCTCTTATTAACTATATTCATGTTGGATATTTTTTCACATCATGCCATTTAAGGGCTTCATGCTGATCGATTTAAACAGATCTACCTGAACAGGCCATGTATGAAGGTGCATGGGCCTTAGTTGGGTCAGGTGTGCAAGAGAAGAGCTGGAA
The DNA here is from genome assembly GCF_902150065.1 of Myripristis murdjan. Taxonomy (NCBI): domain Eukaryota; kingdom Metazoa; phylum Chordata; class Actinopteri; order Holocentriformes; family Holocentridae; genus Myripristis; species Myripristis murdjan. Next base: position 4,013,536 of record NC_043982.1, read on the forward strand.
CAAAAACCTGCAGGACAGGGGGTTTTGACGACTGGTTTGGGAACCACTAGCTTAATGGAAATGTGGGCCATTTGGGCCACTTGGACTGAAGTGATGGTCTGAAACCACAAGAAGAGCGGTCTCCAGGTGATCTCACCTCCATCTCCCAACCTTTCAAATCACTTTGTGGCTCTACCTGTGGAAGCTCTGGTCCACCCAGCAGATAAATCCATGGGTGCTGCCGACGTGTGCTGTCTTGCTGCTTGTGCAACTGCTGTGGGAGCCGTGTGGTTGCTACGTTAGTGCCTTCAGCCTTCACTACAGATGTCCCTCCTATGGCCACTGCTGCCCCTTCAGCTGCTATATCCTGTCTCTCGACACCATCTCTGCTGCCTTAGCCTTCCCACGTTTGTCCACCCAGGCAAAACAGACACCCCAGGCATGCGGTTCCCTTCGCAGGAAGAGGACCTCGATGGGACGTAACCAACGTGTCCCCCTCTCCGTCCTGTTCCATTGCCGGCTCATCCATGGTCTGACAAATCCACTGTCCTAACACAAAAACTAACATATAAACTTGTGCTATCTTGGGGCTCAGGTACTCCACATTAATTCCATGCTCCCTGAACTGCTGCGGGATAATCCCTCTGCGTCCTTGGTGGTCACACATGTTGGCTCTAATGATAGTAAGTTTCAACCATCCGAAAAGTTGAAGGATGGCTTTAAAACTGAATGATACTGTCCTGGAGTCTAGCAGACAGCGTGTTATTTCTGGACCCCTGCCTTCTCCTTGGTTCAGAGTAGGGCTGGGCGATATATCGATATAAAAATCATATCGATATATTTTTAAATGTGATATGGAATCAGACTATATCGCATATATCGATATAGTTCAAATTTGCGCTGTGATCCTTGCTCTGCTGCGCTGCTGACCTGGAGCTCTCTGCACTGCTCCGCGCGCCCCCGCCCCTCCTCTGTCGTGCACAGAGGAGGGGCGGGGCAGGATCACACACTCCGGCACTCTCGGGGTAATTTCATGGGGCTGGGGCCGTTGTCGCGTGTCTCCACCGCAGGAACTACCCCGAAGGAGAGAGTTACTGAACTTTTACAGGGGCTAAAAACGGCCCTGCCTCGGGGTAGGGACTCTGAGCGGCCCCGAAAACTCCCGGGTGGGGCTTGGGGTTTACTTGGTGCTGATTGGATTTACTCTCGGCGCGATGTGGTGTCAACAGAAAGCAAACAGCCGGGCGCTAGGCGGCCCTAGCAACACGGCCAACACTACCAAGCTAACGCTAACGTGCTAGCTAACGTTAGCTAACAGTAACAACACACTTTTAGTCGCATTTTTAGGGGCGCTAACGTTAGTTTTAGCGGACGTTAGCTAACGCTAACGCTAACAACAGGCTTTTTTAACAACACGCATTTTGATGCCCCGGTCATGGTCACCAACCGCCCGGTAACTTTACAGGAACCTTCCTCCTCCTCGGCCTCTCAGTGGAGACACAGCAGGTGAGAGGGCCGAGCCAGAGGACGTTCCTGTAGCAGCTCCTGCCCCCCAAACACTACCAGGGACACTGCAGAAGCCCCAGCCACAAGCCATCCACAACCCAAAAAAGCTCCAGCCCCGTCATGTCATATTTGGCTTTGACTTAACTGAACATTTGCTCTCACTTTAAGGAAAAAATATCGGGATATATATCGTATATCGATATTCAGCCAAAATATATCGGGATATGACTTTTGGTCCATATCGCCCAGCCCTAGTTCAGAGATATGAAATATGCACCAGCTGTATATCTTGCTTCAATGACTGTGCCATGCAATGGGAATTCCTTTTGTGGGTAACTTCTCTGTCTTTTGGAAGTGACCCAACCTCTTTGCATGGGATGGACTTCTCAGCAGAGAAGGGAAACATTGTACTGTTTATTCCTGCTATATGATGCACTTTGGGCTACATTTTGTATTAAAGCTACTATGCAAATAAAGTTTAGGATTGAGTTGAGTTGAGTTGAGGTGGGAACAAGAAGGAAGCAACACTTTCCTTTTTCTCACGTGCAAAGAATGATGGGAACTAGCAGCACAATGCAACGACATAAAAATTTGCAAATACAAATACAAAAATTCCTCTTTTGTAAAACTAGGCAGTCATGAAGCAAGTAATGGCAATGATGTCTATCATGCCATTGGTCTCATACAGGGTTTGAACTGGAGTAGAAAGAGGGTGAGAGAGAGCACAGTTAGTTTCTGGTACATATGGTAAATGCTGTATCAACTCTTCATTTGTTAAGCAGTTACCTCTAACACAATATCTATAGTAAAATACATGTTTCTACACAAAATACCCGACAATAGCACTAACCTGGGAATTTCGTGGTTGATATATTAGACAGGAACCTGTGGGCATTTGCAATACCCCACTGAAGATTGTTATTGAAGGCATGGGAAACCTAGATCTGTAGATCTTCCACAGATTTTCCACAGATTTGTGTTCTCTTGTTGCTTCAGGGAATATAAACTATATAAACTTTGTGTAAGTATAAAAAAGAATGGATGCTGTAATATCAAGAAAAGCTTTGTCGTGGACTGGCTCGATTATTCCTGTAGGGGGAGTGAAATAATATCACATTTATCAAAATCGGTGAACTATAGTTTTAAGTTCACACTTTACCAAGTGTACAGAAGGCTTCTGGATTACCTAAATGGTTAACTTTAGTTTCAGTCTATCTTTTTCTTAGTGCTTGATTAGCAAGATATTCATTTGTGATACAGTATTGCCATACTAAGCCTTTCAAGACCCCATGATCCCATTTACTTTCATGATTTTTTTTTGTGCTTCCTGTTCCAACAGGATGCTTGGGTGGGTCATAGCGCAGGGAAGGATCATTCACAAGTGCAAAGCAATGGGATATCGGTTTGAGACAGAAACACAATTTTATTTGAAGGGATAGGTGAACAAGAGAATGTTTAAAGCTTTTATTGATTACAATTTTAATTTTCACTCACTGGTGCAGGATGATGTCACTATTTAAGATACTTTTTGTTGGAAGTAGAAGTCATGTGAGGTCATTTCATGGGGACTTTCAATGGACGTCAGCTGAAATTGCTAAAGTGTGTGTGTGAATCAGTGATATCAGACTAAGGGCATTCACATTATTTTATAGCATACACACTTTGCCACATAAACATGGACATCACATGACATAGTCTTTTTATACCAACACTGTAATGCAACAGTGACAAGTGGATATCCAAGCTACCAAGTAAATTATGGTGTTTGTGTACTGTCTTGTGTGTGCTAGTGTGCTCACATGTGTGTGTTTTTCTGATTAAGATGGAACACACCATGTGAAGATAAATTTCTCCACTCCTGTTGTTTTGATTAGCCAGACAGTGTCAGTGGCCATCTGGCCTGTCTCTGAGCCCCGGTCCCATTCAATGGGATGGAACCCATATCAGTCATCATATCATAAACTCCACTTCCCAGCTGGAGGGGAGAAGGAGCCGCTGTCTTGGTCTGATATAAGCCAGACTCATCATCGCTGACTCTCATGATGGATTTCTCACAAACAACTTCCTGTCCTCCTCTTTGTCAAAATCCAGATTATCTCCTAGCAAACACCTGACAGTCCATTTACATTACAACAAAAGGATGTCACTAGCAATGAATTATGTGGCCTGATGAAAGAGCAGCTTGATGCCTGTATTGTGTTTCGGAAGCACACAATCATTGCTTTGATTTTTTTTTTTAAAGTAATATTTTTAAAAACAGCTATAATGGCTCCTGTATCCCTGCTCTTGTGTAATGTTAAAATATGATGTCATGTCAGTGCTTGTGGGTAACACTTTATTGTAGTGTTGATACTTAACTATAAGTTGACAGACAGTAGATCAGCAAAGTGTCATCTTCGTATTTGTTGGATCTGTACAGATTATATAGCCTAACCCTAACCCTTCCTCTGTTCCAGGACCTTAGTTTCCATGGCTAGCCTGTTGTCAGCCTAGGCTCACTCATGCCCGGCCAGAGATTATGTAAAATGCCATTAACCAAATTCTGACTGTCTGGACTTCAGTGACTGGCTTTAATATGGTTCCATTACTCACGGCCAGTACTAATTCCTCTTTTCATGTTAAACTGCCTTGAGAATGGAGACCATAGCTAAAGTGAATGATTCCAAAACTGTCTTTACTTCAGTGAGTGACTTCACTATATTCAAGCCAGTCACTAAAGTACAGACAGTGAGACTTTGGTCAGCGGCAATTTACATTTTTGTTCACGGCATGGTGTTAGTGGGGTGAGGCTAATAACAGGGTAGCCATGGAAACTAACATCCTGGACAAGAGCTACACTAACCTTAACCGAGCCTAACCCTAACCACATCCCTAAGACACTGAATGTTTATTAACTTCTTTTCATACTGTTGTGAGTAGCACCTTGCAGTCACTTTGAGTTGAGTTTGGACTATCCAAAGAAAATGGGTGTGTGCTCCAGTGGTTCACCATGATTCCTGTTTTCTCCAGGGCGCCCTGCCGTTTGACGATGACAACCTGAGGAACCTTTTGGAGAAGGTGAAGCTAGGAGTGTTCCACATGCCTCACTTCATCCCCCCAGATTGCCAGAACCTTCTCCGCGGCATGATTGAGGTGGACGCCGGCAAGAGACTTACGGTACGCAGCCTCACCTCCAGGCCCAGCTGTGGAACAAAAAGAGGACAAAAAAAACCCCTCCATCAATAGAATGATGCTCAGTGTGCATTTTAACAGCCTGGGCTATTGCCAGTGTTGCCTTAGGGAGTGGTGGATCTAAATTTAGCAAAATTGCACCATAACTGGCCCTCAAACTACTTTGCTTTGCATAAAACCTTTTCATCTCAGGGCAGGGATTTTTTTTTTTTTTTTTTTTTTTTTTTTTTAGCTTAGAATAGAAAATATAAAAATAGCAAAGCATATTTGATAAGGCGTAGTGCTAGTTGAGTTATGTTTTCTTTGCAGCGATCTGAACTTTGAACAGATGGCTTGGTAAAATAGCTGCAGTGACACACACCCCATTAATGGCTAACATCATAGGGAGTAATTAATTATGTAGCTCAGGCATACAACGCTGCATACACCAGTATGAAAGCATGTAGAATATTGAAGAAGCACAACTTGTCAGGTGGGAAACATTTAAATATGTAAAAAAAAAAAAAACAAAAAAAAAACTGCACTGTTAGGGGAAAGAGACTGCATTTGTACATAGAATAAAAAGCAACATATATAATGCAAAGTACAACAATAAAACATACCGTATGCCATTAAGATGTTTGTAATTTTGTCTGTCAAGTTGTCTCAGCAGAATATTTGTTTCAAAATGTTGCAAACCTTTGCAAAAGTATCGTCTGATAGTATATAGCGGGGATGCTCAAAGTCTGACATGTGGGCCACCCACGGCCCGCAAGCATTGATGGTGGCCTCCAAAAAGCCAATCGAGTCCCAAAGGATAGGTGTACAACTGCAGTTTCAGGGTTTGCTATTAAAGCATTTAACTGTAGCTGGCAGTTTCTACAGCTATTACTGTTAGTGTTATGATCGTTTTAGCAACTTTATAGTATTTGTGTCTCCTTTTGCGTGCATCAGGCTGCCACTTTATGTTTTGCTACTGCACACACCTGTCTCAGTGTTCACGTACAGGAAAATGGTCTGAATCGATCTCTCCCAGGTGCGTGTTATGTTCTGTCAGAAAGCAGTGCATTCTCAGTTATGAAAATGAAAGTGAAACTCAAAATTGTACAATTTGCTCCAAACTGACTGATGTTAGTAACTGTAAGTGCACACTTTTTAACTTACCAGATGTTTCAAAACTACCTAGTGTTCAGACTGTCTGAGTGCAGACCACTTTATTTCCCGGTAAGACTGCTGCTGTTACAGTATGTAAGAAAAATTATTATATAACAGCCACCCTCTACTCCCCTACAGTGTGGGAAACATTGAATTAATCAGTAACCTCATATGCTATCACACATTGTACACACATTTCATACCAAAACAGATTCAAATACGTCATCAACAGAGTCTTGTGATTGGTTTGCTCGCTCCACTTGAAAGCATCTTTTGTCACGCATACGCAACTCTTTACATGCCTTTCCCTGCAGGGTTACAGCTTTCATTCACAACACAGGCAGGCATTTTCCCTGAAATGGTGCTAGGTCTTGAGTGAACATTTGCGGTACAGATTTCCCTGAATTTTGATCTCTGCTCCCATTCAAGAGCCCATGCAGAAAGTGTTGCTGAGCATTTCAGGGAAAGACTGCATGTGTGAAAGGGGCTATAGTTACAAAAGGAGGATAAATTATTGTGATATTAATAATATGACGCTTGTTGTCAGAAGAATAAAACCTTGAAAAAATAGATATCAGAATCAAAATCTATCTTGAACAGTATTTGGGATAGATGCCTCAGTATGATGCCACATGTTTCATATGTTGATTACACAAAAAAGAAAGTGCCTTATGACACAGCATATTTGGAAGGTATATGTTAGTTACAGCAGGACATATGACTGTCAAATATATAAATATATAAATATATAAATGTCAAAAGGAAGATTTAGAACATTTGCTAATGGGTTGTTTTATCCACTGGCCACCTCTAATTTTCTAAAACTGGCCCCACTTGGCTGAACTATTTGAGTATCCCTGGTATATATAGGTCGTTTATTGTTTTCATGCAGTGTGCATGAGTCTACATTATGTAGGGACAGTAGAGACAATACCACCTTTTTCCAGTTAGGGTTAGGTAACCCTAGGGTTAGGTAACCCTAACCCTAACCCATCTCAATGGATTTTCACATGCTTCCAAAAAAGGTCCTTGGTGATTGATAACTAACTATTTTCCAGTTACTGAGGTTGTAATGCAATGGTTATGTGGAACTAAAATGGCTCTCAAATCATTTCATGTACAAGCGTGAAAAGGACCTGATAAATAGCTTCAGCTTCTCTTGCCCTGTGGTTCTCTGTGGTTGTCCTGCTAGTGGAGGTTGTCAAAGCCTTAACACTAAAGTCCCAGCTCTTGAACTTTCCTTACCTCTGTGGAAATGCAGAGGTCATTAACACCACTCTCCTCTTTCAATTGTCTTTACAGTTAGAACAAATCCAGAAGCATACGTGGTATCTGTAAGTATATGTATTTTTTTGTCTGTTTCTATGTGTGTGTGTGTGTGTGTGTGTGTGTGTGTGTGAGAGAGAGAGTGTTTTGATGTAAATAAATAAATAAATAAATCCATCATACCAAATACTGAAATGTAGAATATTGCACTCATCAAAGCCTTTTTTTTTTTTTTTTTTTGAAAACTCTAATGGAAACCCCTCTGGGAAGAAACAGGTCCATTAGTCTTGAGAGCTCTATTTATTGCAATGCTGGAAGAGCAACTGAACATCAGGACACTCCATCGCTCTTAATGGACCTCTGATCTCTAATGGATTTTTTTCTGGACTCAGAACACAGAATTCTGTCATTTAGTTGATATTTCAATTAGGTTTTGAGTCATAGATCAGCAAACTGATATATTGCCCACCACCAATGTGCTTCCCTCCCGCCGACAGCTCCATAGGAGCATTCTGTAGTGAAATTATATTTTCATTGCACAGTTTATTTATTAATTTAATCATCCAATTATGCTTTTTGAAATTAATTCAACATCTGAAAGGCAGCAATGCCACCTAAAGTTTCCTCTGCCTCTGAACAAGTGAGGTGGGTCACCCTGTCTGTCATTTAACTTTGGGTTTCAGTGAAGAGGTTTAGTGTCACATGATGGTCTGAGTGCTGTGTCAGAGGCTGATTCATCCTGATAAGAATACTATTTAGTTACATGTTTTTTTTCATGGATAAGGTGCAAAATATGGGTTATGTGTGACTTCAGTCTCAATATAAAGGTATTTGCCTTCAAAAATTCATATTGGTTGAACCTTAATGATAATTTATGTTTCTAAAATGGTTCTTTAAAAGCTATTATAAAGGACCACTTTTTAATGGATGGTTCCTCATTTGAAACAAACAAACAAACAAAAAAAAAAGCAACACTTTAAAGGATTCTTCATTGCTGGTTCTTCAAATCATTGCTGCTTTGAGGCACCATGGAGTCATTTAAAGAAATGGTTGTTTAAATAACCGTGGTCTGAAAGGTTATTTGTGGAGCCAGAAAAAGTTCTGCTATGGCAGCACTCTGAAGAACCATTTTTGGTTCCCACCAGCACCCTTTTTTTTCTTCTGTGTGTAGTTTGTTGGTATTTTGGCAGCCTGTTTTGTGTTTCAGAGCGGGGAAGAATGAGCCTGAGCCAGAGCAGCCTTTACCCAGGAAAGTGGCTATCAGGATGCTGGCTTCAGCTGAGGAGATAGACCCTGATGTTCTGGAGAGCATGCACTCTCTGGGCTGCTTCCGAGACAAGACCAAACTCATCAAGGACCTCCTGTCTGAGGAGTAAGTGAAGAGGAGCAGGGCGAAGAAGAGGGAGGGGGTGACTGAACCAACGAAAGGCGCAAAGAAATATGTGAACTGACAAAGAGATTGTCAGTTTGATGAATACTTCTATTTAATGTGTCTTCTGATGATTGAGCATCATACTGTCCCATCCTTAACCAAAGGACGATGTCTTCTCTTTCTAGTGACAACCAGGAAAAGATGATCTACTTCCTCCTGCTGGACCGCAAGGAAAGGTATCCAAGCCACGAGGACCAGAACCTTCCCCCTCGCAACGAGATAGGTAGGCTAATCCAGCTGAGTCCAACACTGTGCAAAAATTTAAAGTTTGATAGTATGTGTCACGGTTATATGCTATTTCAGTGTTACAACAGTTCACCCCTTTCATGGTTCAGTTTGTAATTGCGGTTTTAGGCCATGGTACGGTTTATATTAAGGTTTAGCTTGAAAGTGTTGAACTGTCACAATATTTTATGGTGCATCATACACGGAGCATGTACGATGCACCATATCAGCAGAACCGTGATTTCATGTTTTGGTACACAACCGTTATGCCCCTACCATACATGTCTGTTCGCATATTAAAGGGGAACACCAACCATGAAAAAGAAATGAAAATAAAAAAGACAGTTTTCTGCATTATAAGCTTTTATTTATTTCGTAAAAGAGAGTCAGACTGTGGCGGTCAATTAGATTGCCAAATTTCATTTGCAGTTCTACATTGTTTTACAATCATTGTCCTATTATGAGGCGATTCCTTTACCCCATTATAACATGGCTTCCTATGCTGCCCATTCTCAGTTTTCAGGCATGAGCAGATGGCAGTGTCTGCTCAATTATGTTCCTCTATTATCTAAATTATATTAATGGCAAAAGTCCACCAGTCTCACTGCGGTTGCATCACTTCTGGGTCACAGATGCAGTGTCCACCAGCAGCCTCTGCCAAGCAGTGACAGTCACATTATACTTTGTTTAGAGTGTGTTTCTAAGATATGGTGAGTCAGGCTGGAAGTTTACTTCAAATATTTCAACTAGTCTCTCCTCCCTCATGTTTTTTAGTTTCATTCATTGCCATCAATCTGCAAAATGAGCTGATGGTACAACAGAAATGTTACTTTTTTATTTTATTTTTTGTTTATTAATTTTGACATAGAACTGACGATAGATGAGAAAGTTAAAATTGCTATCATATTCCTGCATCATCCTATAGGGACCATAGGTGGTCTGATGTACTTAACGCAAAACTGAACCTTAGTAGAGTGTTGGGTTGGTTCTAATTACCTGGGCAAGCTGTGAGTCCACATGGTGGTGAAATATCCTCATTAGTTTCCCCATTGTTCCCCTGGGCTGCTAATCCAGAATACTGTAGCCTGTTGTATCTTTCCATTCACTTCCATGGTGCAGCAAAACGTCTCCCAAAATAACACATTGAGCACATACACAAATGTGAACAAAGCGGATTATGCTAATATAGACAACAAAAAGTCCCAGTACCAATTTTTTGAAGATATTAAACGGCTCTTGTCTGGCTATGTCTGGCTGTTTGAACTGGAAAGTTGATCCAGCAGGTATCATCTGCAGGAAACTTTAACATGGTAGACTTGCACTAAGAAGAAACAACCAGCTAGTAGTTTCACAAACAGTTGTAATTACATGAAAAAATGGGTACCAACAAAATGTGTAGAAAGTGTTATTTTAGGACCTGTTTTGCTGAATTAAGGAAGTGAATTGAGAGTCAAAAGTACAGTATTCTGGATTAGCAGCCCAAGGGACAACACACTACCAAAAATAAATATAAACCATTTGTAATAACTGGCGTAGTGACCAGCTTCTTAAAATATACTGCAGATCTGCATTTGGAGCAGAACTCAGAAACATGACAATGACTGCAGACAGTGCCTGGCCAGAGTTAACAACAATGACAAATCAAATGAAAATATTTTACTCACCATAAAAACGTCCATAAAAATCTTCTGGGCCTTATGCTCAGCAAAATAATTGACGATGTCCTTAAGATCCATTTTCCTGGCTCTAGTACTCTTGATGGAGAACATTCTGTAGCCAGCCCATTTTGTGTTTTATTGTGCCTTGCTGCTCCTTAAATGAGTCTTCATCAGCTTGAGCTTTCAAAATGAGCACTCTTCTGTGGCAAAAGTGCCGTGTGTTGTGAGGAATAGCAGCATTTCAGTGCACATGTTACTAAAGTTGCACTCAGTGAGCACTTTTGCCAGATCCTTAATATGTTGTTTTGATATGTCAGACTTAAATCAGCCTCAGAATCCAAAGAACTTAGCCAGAAAATCCAGCGATAGGTCCGTGCTATAGTCGGGTACTTCATCTTCCCAAGAGCACTTGGCTGAATGGTTTCAAATAGCTTAGAGATTCTGTGCATAGAAGAGCCTTGAAGTTTTTCAGGAAGCTGGCTGATGATAATGTCTAGACTGGCGTTGAACACTTCACTCTGAAATTGCTCGCACCATCACTTTGTCTGGCGCCTTCACACGGTTCATCAAAGTGGCATTGTGGCTTTTCTGCCGGGAATTTCAATAAACTTGTTTTGCACCCCCGATTTCTCTGTGACAGCATGAGCAGTGCACCAGGTTTCTTCAAAATCATCCCAGTATAAAGCTAGAACTTGAATAGCATTCTTTAAAGAAGCAGTCATTCACTCCTCCCACCTAAACCTTTTCCTGCTGGTCCAAGGGCTTCGGCCCACAGGTTCCCCCAAATATATGTGCTTCTGTGTTGATGTGATACAAATATGACCATCTGCAGTGTATTTGCATTGTCCATTAGAGTTCTCTAACATCCAGGCTGTTTTGCCTAGTTCCTTATAAGGTGACACTTTGGCATTTGGAGTCTGCTTTCAAAGAGGCTATTATTTTAGTCTCATCACCGCCATGGTTTGACTGGTTTGTTGGTTGCTGACTAGTTTTTGTCTTTGTGTTATCACCTGTGGACCCCATTTACGCCTGCCCAAACCCTGACCCTGCTCAGCAGACCCTCCCAGGAAGCGCGTGGATTCGCCCATGCTCAGCCGCCATGGCAAGAGGAGACCAGAGAGGAAGTCAATGGAGGTGCTCAGCGTTACAGAAGGAGGCTCTCCTGTACCCGTACGACGAGCCATCGACATGGCTACCCATGGACAGAGGTAGGGGGTGGGGATGTGCATGTGCACTGATATGCATGGACAAACATGTTTGCTCACAAACAGGTGCACACAGGTCAACCCAACAGATATCCCAATTGACAGCGCAACAACCAGGGAGTATGTCTGACAGCATTCTACAAATAAACAGTAATTATATATTATATATTTAATCCCAATCCCATTAAGTGAAGGAAAAACACACAGCTCAAACATTATGGAATTGATGTTCTTCACAGACATTTCTCAGATCCTGCCATCTCAAATTTATGCCACAAATGCAGTCTTCTTTGCCCTTAGTGCACCCTTACTTTGATTTTGCACTTCGTCAAGTCCTCTCAAGGTCACTAGTACTGCCAGGTGTAGTTGTAAATCCCTTCCCGCCATCAGTGAGCTGTGGTTCTACACATGACGCATCATTCCCCATCAGTCAGTCCCCGTACAACATGGGACATGAATTCCCAGCCTAATGAGCCTGCCAGAGACTGACAGTGTGCCCTTAGCTGGGGTGGCAAATCATAGCAACATGTGCTTGCATGAGGAGAAATCACAGGTATGTGCCGTATGTGTAAAGTGTGCATGGAGCATGCAATCAAAGGGGACAAAAAGCATCCAAGTCAATCAAAGGTCAGAACCTCGTACAACAAGCTGTGGATTTTATCTGCACAAGCCAAGTTAGGAGATAAATTCTAAATGTCTCAATTTGTAGAAAAGGGATGGACCAGCACTGCACTGAATGACTGAATCAAGCAAGTGTGTAAGGCTGCTTGCCATTGTAAATGATGATGTTTGCTCAATATTTTTACTTAGACATTGCTGGTGTGTTATGCTAGCTACTAGCCTACTCATCGGGTACTTGCCACACAAATGTTTGCTTGCTTTGAGTGTCCAAGTTTTTTTTTTTTTTTTTTTTTTTTCCCAAGCTTGTCATCGGAATGCACATCACAACTTTCAAGTACAATGGAAAGCAGTAACAGATAATATATCTTTGGCAATCCTAAAGATTGCTTTGCAAGGTCAAGTTGTGCATTTTTTTGTGCCTTATTTGTGTGGGGTAAGAGCACGGAGTTTTCATCATGGTCACCGCACCCTTCATTATCAATAATTGGAGATGCAAATTGGCATTAGTACTGCCAGTCCTGGTACATTAGTTTTGTGTCTATATGTAGGATCTGATATTAACTACAATAAGTTGGGTCAGTTGATGTTTAAAGGTGTTTCAAGTTAAGTTGGGATGTCTTAATTTGCATTTTATCACCAACAAATAACTATAATGTGGGCAAATTGAGAGTTAAATAGAATTTACAGATTCATGATTATGGGTCAGGATCAGGATCAGAAAGGCTTTACCTTTGGAGGGTTTTTTGCTTCCACTGCTACAAGGTAACTTTCCAATCACTGCTCAGGGTCAGTAAAAGGTATGGCGTTTTGATTTAGTTGTTTTGATGATATAGCTCATGCTCTCCCCTGTGCAAGCCCTCAGTGAATCTGGGCTTGAAGCTTTTATATTTGACAGATAAAATAAGAAATAGTCCAAGGCAAACCATGAGATACCAATCCAATTTCTATCAATTAGGGCAACACGATTAGTCATGTCAAAGGATGTGCCGTGGTTAAGCAGCACTAACACAGACCACTTGCCAGAATGTGCATTCAGTAGGATATCATTAGTATCTCTGAGAAGGGCATATTCAGTCTTATTTCTGATATTTATGACATCCAGACTGCACGTTTTTAAAAAATGATTTTTTTTTTTTCTTTCACCACCTCCAGCAGTTGCTTTGATCCCAGATTCTGGGATCTTGGAAACATAGAACTAAGTCTCATTGATCAAGGGAGTTTCTTTTTCAGCGGAGGCTTTATTTATTTATTTATTTATTTATTTATGCATGCTTTAATTTAGCCAGATTGTCCCATTAATATTACAAATTTCATTTTCAAGAGAAAGAAGTGTCATGACAGCCACAGGAAATCTACATAGAAATATAATCAAAATCATATAAAAAAGATAAAGAAAACCCGAAATTCACTACACAAGCATACAAGCAAGTAGCCCAACCGCAGACCATCAGGATCAGAGGCTAAGCCTAAACAGATTTGGCTTGACAAAGCATAGACAGTTCCTCATTGAATCAGCCCTTCCCTTCATAATCATTTTAAACCCACCAAGCGAGTCCGTGTCTTTCAGATTTAAATAATTTTGGGGTCAATTCCAAATAGAGAGAGTGGAGTACATGAAATCCTTTTTGCCTAATTTAGTTTGGACCTGGGGCTCAGATAGCAGAAACAGTTCCTGTGATCACAGGCAGTGATTTCCACCGAGTTTGTTAGGGATATCCAGTACGAGCACAAATAACAGAAGCGGACTGAACACTTGCCATCATCAATTAGTCAGGAAATGACCAATAGAAAGAGAGAGTTGGGAACAAGATCAGTGGTGCTGAATAAAAATCTGAAGTTATGCTGATTAAAAGTAATGAGATCAGAAGAATATTTAGCTTAGGCATCTTACACTTTTATAGTGAGTCCTTTATCTGCAAGTAGTGATCTTAAAGCTTGGTATTTTGCTCAGGCCCTCGACATTCCCTGCTGAACTCAGTCTAATAGAACATTGGGGTTTCATCATTGATTAACACACTTCAAATCCAAACACACATCCTCACAGCCTGACGATTTGTCATTGTTACATAGTGCATGCATATTATGGGACCCAACAGGTTTTACTTGTTTTTTTTTCTTCTTCTTCTTTTGTCACTAAAGCAGACACATTGCCAGTGAAAACCTTCCTGTGGTCGAGTGCCGTCATTACATTTCTGAGGGACTTCTCCTCACACACAATATGACTGGCTCAGCAGAGGTGTTAACAAAGCCTATAGAGAAAGAAAGATGAACCACAACCACTGGCTGCTGAGACAGAAAAAAATAGTGCAGTACAGTCTTTTGGCCAACAGGGGCAGTGCTGGGCACTTACTAAACAGTAGAATACATGGATCTGTGGGGCTAAATGCTAAGAAATTATCATTACATTTGATTGCAAGTAACTATTACTACTGCTATTACTGTATAGCCTGTTACTGTCTTTATTACACAGCCCAGTATTTATAATGAAGGTAATGATTATGAGCTGACATGAAAGCGATGGTTGTAAAATAATGTGAATTTCAGATGATTTCCTCTAGCATTGAGGCTACATGCTGCTGACTGGTTGCAAAAGCATTTTTTTCTCTGAGTGGTTCCAGATTTCACTCATCTCTACGCACACAGAAATGTCTGTCATCTTAACCAGCGTCTGATCATTTTCTGTGGAGGCATAATGCGTTCCTCGGAGAAAAAAATCTAACCTGTTTTTCTGAATTAATTAGATAATTATATTTCTGTCAAATCTCAGAATTCTGAGATAACTATCGTGTTAATTCTGAAAATCAGAGACTATTTCTCGTAAGTCAATGCATTCAATTCCGTAATGTTCATGAAAGCACACACATATTTTATATGCATAATTTAGAGAGTTGATTTTCCAGAAGAGTCCCATTGACCACTGCTCATTTGACTCTGTGCAGTCCAGGTTGAGCGCTCTGTATCGCCCCCTGTAGGTGGGAGCATGTATTCTTGAAGGTGGACTGTCTCTCTATGTAGATTATCAGTGGTGTTGAGCTGACTGGGCAGTCTATACAAATTACAGGGAAAACATTTTGAATTTATTTATTTATTTTCTTTACAGTAAAGGATTATGCTGAATGTCCCAATGATTCAAGCATGACCCATGAATGTGTCTCTCCTGCTTCTGTTTCCTTACTGATTTCTCAATCTGTGCATGTACTGAGGTTTTTGCATTGGTCATTATGTTTTGTTTCATATTAATTTCAACATTTTATTACAGCACCAGCCTTTTATGAGCCTTCTGTTTGTTGATTAATGCATGCTTTACTTTAGGATTCCCTTTACTTGACTTTGTTTCTGTCTGTCTCTTTATTTTCTGTCTGCCCCTTTAGCAAATCTGTTTTCAGTAAAAGCTTGGATATCACAAACGCTAACTGCAGCAAGGAAGAAAGGTATTTGTCTTTTCTGTTTGTCTTTTTGCCTCAGTTGGTATGTAGTGCGAGGAGTGTCAAATCCATTTTGTTTCTCGTTCACCTGGAAGTATTTTCCTTTTTCTACCATCCAGTGTTGAAAATCGTTATTTTTTTTTATTAATTACTTACTTGACTTTGTTACTTGCCGTATAAAAGTAACATGGTCTGTTGAAAGGTTGTCTCTGTTAAATGTAACCCATCATGGTACTTTTGCATCACCCATTTCAAAAACATGTCCGAATAATTGTGTTGTCCATCGTTGTACTGACTGTTGGTTTGTTTTAAAAAAAAATGTCACACAGTTTCATTAATACCAATCAGATTTAGACTGTAGTTTTTTTTTGTTTGTTTGTTTTTTCAACATGCAGCAAGATTTTCAGTTAAAAAAAAAAACTATAAAAGAGCAGTAACTACCCAATAATGGCATGATTTAGTGACTGTGACATTAGATTAGCTGCTATATATAAGAAATAATTAGAGTAGTAATTAGAGAATACATTACAAAGTACAGTCATGTTGATTTAGATAGCTGAGTTTCCAGCTACAGATATTCCAGATATTGGCAATAGTGTGGAATATGGTCTGTAGGTATTGATTGCCTGGGTTCATCTTATAGTGAGGGCTACAGATAGGGTCATGTTAGGGCTACATAGTTTGTTAAAGGGACAGTTCAGCCATTCTGAAAAATTTGATATTATTTCACGTCCTCCCCAGTTGTTATGTAAGACACTAGTGGTGCTACAGTATTTTCCTCTCAATCAGTACGTTTACATGGACACCATATTTCAGTTCGGGTCAATATTCTGGTTAAGGTAATTTTCCGAATAACGTGTTTATATGCACTGCAGCAACTGGAATATTCCGTTGACATGTTACTTGGCATATTAGTTCAGTCATTTTATGAAAAAACCTAGGACAAATTGCAAGAGAAGCAAACTCAACTGATTTTGTATCCTCAGTTTGTCCTGAGTGAGGGGAAAAAAGTCCCAGGAAATCCCATTAGTGGAAAGTTTTAAAAATCACCTATTTATGACCACATATTACCAAAAAACACTGTTTTTAACACACAGGGGAAAGGGATCAAAATTTTACTTTAAGATATCACTATAAAAATTCACAAGGTGATTACACACACAAAGACAAGAAAAAAAGTCAATTACAAGTTCTTTGCGCTAATATGGAATATGAGGAATAAATGCCAGAACAGATATTTAAACAGTGGATTAAAAGGTTACTATATATATAGTAACCTTTTCATTCACTGTTATATAGTAACCTTTTAATTCAAGGTTACTTTATATATAGTAACCTTTTAATTCACTGTTTAAATATCTCTTCTGGCATTTATTCCTTATATTCCTTATTAGCGCCTATCAAATCAGATAATGTGTGATATGCATGTGTAAACTTGCAATTCTTGCAAATTCTTGTCTTTGTGTGTGTAATCACCTTGTGAATTTTTATAGTGATATCTGAAAGTCAAATTTTGAACCCCTTTCCCCTGTGTGTTAAAAACAGTGTTTTTTGGTAATATGTGGTCATAAATAGGTGATTTTCAAAACTTTCCACCAATGGGATTCCTTGGGACTTTTTTCCCCTCACTCAGGACAAACTGAGGATACAGAATCAGTTGAGTTTGCTTCTCTTGCAATTTGTCCTAGGTTGACCCCAATTTTGGCCTAAAATTACTGGACTATATTCCCGTGTTTGGGTGTATTCCACGCTCTTATTTAATGCATCACTCAACCTGCGGGGGGCAGCAATATGCCTATAGACGTCAGGTCTGCTGGCATTTTCCAATTAAGGTGTTTACATGGCACAATATTCTGGTTAGAACAGGCACATGCCAGGGATCTTATTCAGAAAATTCTCCAACCAGAATATGACCTTAATCGGATTCGGTACGTGTTTACATGACTCGTGCGCAACCGGAATATCGAGGATATTCCGAATAATACAGGAATTTGGTGTGCATGTAAACGTGGTCATTGTTACTGAGTGCTGGATACTGGCTTATTTTTCAGAGTGTTAGCTGGGGGGAAGTCCAGCTCAGTGGCAGGAGGCTAACAGTTAGCATTTGGAGCATCCAGCCAGTATCCAGCACTCAGTAACAATGAGTACGTTTCCATGCCCACCATATTCCGGTTCGGCTCAATATTCCGGTTAAGGTAACTGCGCCGCGGCAACTGGAATATTCTGTTTACATGTTACTTGGCATGCCCCCGTGTTTCGGCGTATTCCACTCTCTGACGTAATGCGACACTCAGCCACGGGGGGCAGCAGCACGCGTATAGGCGTCTGGTCTGCCGGAAAAACAGACGAAGAAGTCTTCTTCCTCGTCTTCTTCTTCTTTTTCTTCTTCTTCTGTCGCTATTTCTATGTTTTCTCCCATCAATATTGTGCTGAAGATGTAATTTGGAGGCCCAGCCACTTGGCGGTGCTGTAGCCAACTCAGCTGGGCTAGGACTTTTACCAAAGAAGAAGAAGTTCTGTAGCATGCCTGGACAAGTCTAGTTTCACAGTTTAAGTGAGTTGGTCCACCATTTATGTTCACGTGTGTGCGTCCAGAGAAACGTGAGTTCATTATTATTATTACATCTCTGAGAAACATTAGCTAAATGTAGTTTTTGCTGGTTTGTGTTTACAGCTAGGTTGAAGGCCTTATATTGTAAATTTATATTATATATTTGTGACTGCTGGTGCATATCTTATGCATAGTATGCCTCTTTCATAAATGTTAGGCAGATGTCATTATTTCTTGTTATAAGACAGGTTGAGTAATTTCTGCTTGTATTGTTTATTTTCAGAACCACACATAAAACACACAATGTATGCTGACTGAGCTGCAATAAAGCGCAGTAAAAGGACTAACAGGCTTCTTGAAGTTTCATTTATATTTAGTCTTGGGGGAACCACGTGCATTCTAACCAATGCCCACTTCGCGATTATTATTGAGAGAAGCCAGCCTGTGATTACTGAGCCTCTGCGACAAATGGTCCTTCGAGCCGGATAGGATAATTACGAAGTGAAAATGGCTTATGTTCCCCCAAGCGAAGATGTGCGTCCGCGCAGACAAGTACGCCGACCAGGATGGATGGAGGATTATGAAGGATACACCCTACCACAAGCTGTAAGCCACACTGCAAGTGCCCCTGCTAGCACCAGAGAGGGATTCGCCGAGATGACACCCCTCACACATCGCCCATCACAGTACACGCAGCGCTCAGCGGAGTCCGCAGAGATGTCTCCCAGTGACATCGGAGCTGCAGCGCCTGCTTATGTGAGTACGCCACTGCCATATCAGGGCCCACATGCAGTGATGGATGTACTGCAGCATATACAAGAGGAAAACCGGAGATTGCAGCTGATGGTGAGGGACATGAGGCATCAGATGGACAGACGTGGTGCAGCACTTGCACCCCCTAGCCTACACTCTACATGGCTCCAGCCTCCACAAGAGAGTCACTCACATCCCGGAGTAGAGAACGTCAAGCCTCCACCGCCACCACCCTCCAGGCTTCATGCACCACCTGGACACCAGTACAATGTGCATCATCCACAGGCAAGAGGACAGGACACGCTTCCACCACTGCCACCACCACCGCCAGCCAGCATGCAGCTTCCACTGCATCAGCCAAGGGAGCTGTTTCACCTACCTGCAGCACGGGACAGAGACATGCCAGATGATGATTGGCCGCTGCCTCCCCCACCAGTAACCTTTCCCGAGGATATCCCAGAGCCCCCATGGGTACAACCTGCACCACCAGTACAGCCCTTAGGTCTGGTGGAGGAGCTCAGACAACGCCTGGAGCAGCTGGAAGCACAGCTGTCACCAGCTCCATCAATTCCATCAGGTGCTGTGCAATATGAAAATGTGCCGTGTTCAGCTGACCCCTTCCTTCCACAACCACGGTCAACTACCCCAGTGCTAAGCACGGAGAAGACATACAGGGGCCCTAAGCCATCGATCCCTAAGTTTACGCGGGATGACCCAAGGGAGTTTGCCAGACTGAGGCTTGCACTTGACAATATTCTTCCCGCTGACGCAACGGAGAGGTTCAAGTATCAAGTGCTTTGTGACCACCTCAAGTTTGAAGAGGCCCTCCTGATTGCTGACTCATACAGCAACTCACTGTACCCCTACTCTGATACCATGGCCTCGTTGATCAAACACTATGGTCAGCCCCACCAGCTGTCACTTCAGCGAATCGCAGAGCTGATGGAGGAGCCCAGCATCCGAGCAGGTGACACAGCAGGGTTCAGGAGGTTCGCTCTGAGAGTTCGAGCTCTGGTTGGAATGTTGGAGCAACTGGGTGAAGATGGGCGCATAGAGCTACAGTGTGGGTCCCACGTGGCCAGGCTAATGAAAAAGCTTCCTCAGGATCTCCGTGCCACTTTCCGCCGCCACCTCTACTCTCGGCGGGGGGAGGGAGTCCCGTCATTAATAGACTTCGCCGAGTGGCTGGAGTATGAGCTGGTAATCCAGGAGGGCGGAGACAGGCTTGACAAGATAGATGATGTGCAAAGGGGGAGAGGTGGGTCTAAGAAGGAGGGAGACAAGGACAAGAGAGCTGCAAAGAGGACCATGACTGTGCTGCATGGTGCCGCCCATGATGCAGCCCCTCAGGCACGCCCAGCCGAAGGTCAAGCCCCTCAAGAGACTCAGGATAAGCCTAAAGCTTATTGCCCCTACTGCAGCAATACACAGCACTTTCTGGATCAGTGCTTGAACTTCAAGCAACTAACCAAGGAGCAAAAGACCACATGGGTGAAGTCCAACAACCGCTGCTGGCGCTGTGGGCGGAACCACCAGGCTGCCCAGTGTAGGTTGAAAGTATTGTGCAAGACATGCAAGGGAAAGCACCTTGAGGCCTTACATGAGGTGAACCTCCGGGCTGTGGGGACCGCCGCAGGGCATGTCGCTGGTGCAGAGGTGAAGGCACCTACAGATGTGCTGTACCTGGATCGGAGAGCTGGCTGTAACGAGGTCCTCTTGAAGGTCAGTAAAGTGTTGCTTCAAAATGGTGACCACACCCTGGAGACATACGCCATATTAGACGATGGCTCAGAGAGGACAATCCTCCTCCAGGATGCTGCTCAGAGGCTGAAGCTTCAGGGAACACCAGAGAGCCTCACCCTAAGAACAGTCCGACAGGATGTAAGGACACTACATGGCTCATCAGTGACATTTAAAATCTCCCCGGCTGGTCAGCCGACAAAGACATTCACCATTAAGAGGGCCTTCACTGCAGGTGAGCTAGGCTTAGCTGATCACTCTTATCCAGTGAAGAGACTGCAGCGCCGATATAAGCACCTCAAGACGCTCCCTCTGCAGCCATTCACAAATGCCCATCCACTACTCCTGATAGGCTCAGACTGCCCTCACCTGGTGACACCTGTTGAACCTGTCCGACTCGGCCCACCTGGGGGCCCAGCTGCAGTGAAGACCAGACTTGGCTGGACACTGCAAGGCCCAGTTAAGTCTCTCAAACAGTACAGCCACCAACAGCAGTGCCTGTTCCTGGCCACTGCTTCACCAGCAGCTGAACTTTTCAATCAAGTAGAGAAGCTTTGGCAACTGGACATTCTACCATACAGGAGCGAAAAGCTGGTGACAAGGTCAAGGAGAGATCAAGAGGCCATAGACCTCCTGGAGAAGAAGACAATAAGAGTGGAGGTAGAGGGTGTACGCAGATACGCCACCCCACTGTTGCGGGCGAGTAACATGCCTACACTCAGAGTGCAGCCCGAAGCAGTACTCCCCAGCTTGCGTGGCATAGAGAGGCGTCTCAGCAGAGACCCGGTGAAAGCAGAGGCTTACCAAGCTGAGATGATGAAGCTGGAGAAGGCAGGCTATACCACCAGAGTCAGCCAGGAGCAAGTGCAAATCAGTAGGGAGTCCTGGTTCATTCCCCACCACCTGGTGACACACAATGGGAAGAACAGAGTCGTTTTCAACTGTTCTTTCACCTATAGGGACCAGAACCTGAACGAGCTGCTTTTGCCCGGCCCAAACCTAGGTGCATCTCTCCTGGGTGTCCTGTTGCGGTTCAGGGAGCACTCCATTGCTGTCAGCGGTGATATAAAGGGAATGTTCCACCAGGTGAGACTGCTACCTGAAGACAGGCCTTTGTTGCGTTTTCTTTGGCGCAACCTACAGAGAGACTCCCGACCTAGTGCGTATGAGTGGCAGGTGCTTCCTTTCGGGACTACTTGTTCACCATGCTGTGCTATATATGCTCTACAGAAGCACGTGCATGATCACAGTCACCAGGGAGATGAAGTTTGTGAGTCCATTGAGAGGCACTTCTATGTGGACAACTGGCTGCAGAGCTTCCCCTCTCCAAACCTGGCCAAAGATGTCATCAACAAGGTGAGGAAACTGTTGATGGAGGGAGGTTTCGAGCTGCGACAGTGGGCAAGCAGCACGCCAGACGTCATAAGCCACCTGCCCAAGGAGATCAGGTCGGAGAGCAATGAACAGTGGCTAAACCACACAGACATGGACCCACAGGAACCGGCCCTGGGGCTGCGCTGGTTATGCCACTCAGACACTCTGCGCTATAAGTCACGGCTGCCAGAACGCTCTCCTCCCACCATGAGGAACATTTACAGAGTATTGGCTAGTCAATACGACCCCATAGGGTTCCTCACACCATTCACTACGAGGGCCAAAGTGCTGGTTCAGCAGTTATGGGACAAGAAGCGGGAGTGGGACGACCCGCTGTTGCCTGATGACCTACTCACAGCATGGCAGACCTGGGAGGAGGAGTTACAACACATGGATGACATCAGACTGCCTCGTTGCTATGTGAGCCCAGCCATGGACAATGTAGCCAGTAAGCAGGAGGTGCATATCTTCTGCGATGCATCACACCATGCATATGGTAGTGTGGCATATCTGCGCATGGAAGATTCAGAGGGGCGTGTGGAGGTGGCCTTCCTGACAGCCAGGTCCAGAGTGGCTCCCAAGCGTCAGCTTTCCATGCCACGGTTAGAGTTGTGCGCTGCCCTCACTGGCGCTCAGCTTGCTAACCTGCTAGTCCGAGAGCTCACACTGGAGGTGTCCAGAGTGGTCATGTGGACAGATTCCACAACGGTCCTCGCCTGGATCCAGTCGGACTCCTGCCGCTTTAAGGTGTTTGTAGGAACTCGCATTGCGGAAATACAGGAGTTGACCGACAGCCAGGCCTGGTGCTACGTAGAGACAGCAGAGAACCCAGCGGATGACCTCACTCGGGGGAAGACCCTACAGGATCTCACGGGCAAGAATCGTTGGACCCATGGCCCCCCCTTCCTGCGGCTACCATCTGACCAATGGCCAGCACACTCAGCCGCAGGAAGTGAAGACATCACTGAAGAGCTGCGAAGGCCCACAACCTGTTTGGTTGCCACGGTAGCCACCACTAACCACTCCCTACCTGATGCTCAGCAGTTTAGCAGCTTCAGTGAACTGGTAAAGGCAACCGCCAGATACCTTCATGGGGCGGCTGCTGATGCCGAGGAGACTCCCACAGCAGAGGAATTTAAGGAAGCGGAACTCAGCATCCTGCGGTCCGCTCAAAGAGACAGCTTCCCTGAAGAAGTTCAGTGCCTAGCAGCTGGGAAACCAGTCTCCTCATCCAGCCGTTTAATCACACTGGCTCCAGAATATGACACATCGCTTCAACTGATGCGTGTGGGTGGCCGACTGCGGCGCTGTCAGGATCTGGGGGATGATGCAATCCACCCTGTAGTCCTTGACCCAAGACATGCTGTGACCAAGTTGCTCATCCAACAGATGGATAATGACCTGAAACACCCAGGTGCAGAGCGACTCTTTGCAGAGCTGAGGAGAAAGGTTTGGATTCTTCGTGGCCGGGAAGCCATAAGAAGAGAACAGCGTTTATGCCCTGAGTGCCAAAGATGGAGAGCCCAACCAGTTAACCCCAAGATGGCAGATCTGCCTCCTGCTCGGCTCCGGCTGCATCAGCCAGCCTTCTTTTCTACAGGGATTGACTGTTTCGGTCCATTGCAAGTTAAGATTGGCCGTCGGAGTGAGAAACGCTGGGGCCTGCTCTTTAAATGCCTAACGACAAGAGCGGTCCATATTGAAGTGCTGTCCAGCCTCAATACAGACTCATTCCTGATGGCATTGAGGAGATTCATTTCTCGTCGTGGAAAACCAGCAGAGTTGCTCTCTGATCAGGGCACTAATTTCAGGGGTGGAGACAGGGAGCTACAAGAAGCCTTCAACGCCCTGCATCCTTCCCTACAAGCCCAGTTGGCAGAGCACCAGATAAAGTTCTGCTTCAACCCACCCAGCGCTCCCCACTTTGGAGGCTCCTGGGAAAGGGAAATACGGTCTATCAAAGCTGCCCTGACTGCCACCTTGGGCTCACAAGTCGTCAGTGAAGAGGTGCTGACCACTGTCCTGGTAGAGATTGAGGGCATTTTGAACTCCAAGCCGCTAGGCTATGTATCATCCGATGTGGCTGACCCGGACCCTGTCACCCCCAATCTGTTGCTGATGGGGCGGCCAGACCCCTCTTTACCTCAGGTAGTGTACCACGACTCAGAGCTGCTTGGCCGTCGCCACTGGAGGGCCTGTCAAGTGTTGTCCGACCGCTTTTGGACGCAGTTCCTGCGCCACTACCTGCCCACACTTCAAACCCGGTCTAAGTGGCAGTCAGACACCCCCCCTCTTCAGCTGGGTACGGTCGTAATGATTGTTGACCCCCAATTGCCCAGAGCTTCGTGGCCTGTTGGGAAAATCAACAAGGTATTTCCTGGAACCGATGGCCTGATCCGAACGGCGGAGATTGAGGTCAGGGACCGGACCTACATTCGCCCCGTAAGCCGTCTCATCAGACTTCCTGCTGTTCCGGACATGGACGAACAGTGATAGACTCATTACTGCAAATTTGCTGGAGCAAATTTGGGGGCGGCTGTGCTGAAGATGTAATTTGGAGGCCCAGCCACTTGGCGGTGCTGTAGCCAACTCAGCTGGGCTAGGACTTTTACCAAAGAAGAAGAAGTTCTGTAGCATGCCTGGACAAGTCTAGTTTCACAGTTTAAGTGAGTTGGTCCACCATTTATGTTCACGTGTGTGCGTCCAGAGAAACGTGAGTTCATTATTATTATTACATCTCTGAGAAACATTAGCTAAATGTAGTTTTTGCTGGTTTGTGTTTACAGCTAGGTTGAAGGCCTTATATTGTAAATTTATATTATATATTTGTGACTGCTGGTGCATATCTTATGCATAGTATGCCTCTTTCATAAATGTTAGGCAGATGTCATTATTTCTTGTTATAAGACAGGTTGAGTAATTTCTGCTTGTATTGTTTATTTTCAGAACCACACATAAAACACACAATGTATGCTGACTGAGCTGCAATAAAGCGCAGTAAAAGGACTAACAGGCTTCTTGAAGTTTCATTTATATTTAGTCTTGGGGGAACCACGTGCATTCTAACCAATGCCCACTTCGCGATTATTATTGAGAGAAGCCAGCCTGTGATTACTGAGCCTCTGCGACAAATATCCTCCATGATATTTAAGTCTTTCATTAGCTGAAGGTGGACTGCAGTCTCCTGGCTCTTGCTACTGTTCGCCCTGCCGTTTTCCCCGCTTGCAGGTAACCATAGCAACAAAGACGCCACAGAAGTCCTTGTGAGTCGAGCATGCGCAGTCGTGACTGAATATTCCGGTTCGGGGAGTTTTCCGACTAAGGTGTTTACAAGCCCCAATATTCCGGTTGGAACAGGAATAATCCAGGGGTCTTATTCGGAATTCTCTCCAACCGGAATATGACCTTAATCTGGTTCGGTGCGTGTTTACATGACACGTGTGCAACAGGAATAAGACAGGAATAAGGTGTGCATGTAAACGTGCTCAATGAGAGGAAGATAGAGCCACTACTGTTCTGGGTGGGAATGAAATAATTTAACATTTCTCAAAACGGGTGAACTTTCCCTTTAAGAAATAGGAACATCTATTTTTTGTCGTCCAGTAGTGAGATGATTATTGATACTGGGCTATCCAAATAAAGCATTACCCAACATACGCATTTATAAAAATTTGGACCAAGTAACTTCCAACCTGGTATCCAGGACCAGAGGCAGCATGTTTCTGATTACTGAGAGGGAGGGAGTCGACTGAGACAGGGACTCTTCTCTGTTCTCTCTCTAATCAGAGGAGTGGTATTGTTTTCTCTTCTGTTCCCATCCGCTTCCTCTTTAACATTACTCTTTCAGCCCCCCAGGGCAATAACCATTTTTAGGTCAACTTTTCTCTTTGCTTGCTCGCTCTCTCTCTCTTTCCCCTCCAATTCCTCTTTACCTCCACCCATCTTCACTCCCTGTTGTTAGTATTTGTGTGTGTGTGTGTGTGTGTGTGTGTGTGTGTGTGTGTGTGTGTTTGTGCGCGCGCGCGTGTGTGTTTATATTTGTTTGTGCTTTGCTAGTCTGTTTACTTACTGATGCATGAGGAGAGGGTAATTTCATCATTTGCAGCTTTCCTTTGCAAGCCGTTCACGGCTGACCTTGTGCCGGGGAACACACTTTCTAGATGGATTCATGGCCTGGACGGAGATTAGCATAAATTAATTGCAGAGAATGCAGATGGAGTGCTTTGCAGGAATGAAGAGCAAACAGGGATGGAAATGAGGCTTTCACTCCCTCTGAATAGTCCTTTCTGTTGCATTGTCCTCTCTCACAGATGCACACACCTCACGAACGGTGAGCTGCCAATCATTTCACCATCATCTTCTAAAGTCCACACTGTGTACATGAAGAGTGCAGTGACAGTTGCATATGAGTAGAAGCTTCTCTCTGAAGTGTCTGACACGGTGTGGAGGATTTCCTCTCCATCATTCGTCAAGCACCAGTAGATGAGACTTGATAACCATGTAGCATGCCCTCAGTATTAATTAATAAAGTTGATACTGCATGTATTATTCTGATGAGCACAAATACCAGCAGAATGAATGAGTATTTACACTTTTTATTTAATTGCATCAGCTAGCAGGAGGCAAAATCTCTTGTGATTAGAAACTGGAGGAAAGATGAGGAAAGGAAAGAAGAAAAAAGTAACAAAAATAGGGCTAATAAAAATAATACTAATCTTACTAATAACAGGCAAGATGTCCAAATGATCACAGCATCTGCACTAGTTTGAACTGAGAGTTGTGTATCGTTCTCAGATATGGGAACATGCAATTTGTATCACTTGAGCAAGCTGGCTGGTCATGCCAAGTATGATGTCATCTTGCATCTGTGTGTGTGTGTGTGTGTGTGTGTGTGTGTGTATGTGTTCACGCATATTTAAATATGATTTACTGTTTCAATTTTCATTTCCAACAAAGTCAAATTGTCTATGGGCAATTAAATCCCAGTCTCCCTAGACGTCAGCAGGCCTATATTGTCCGTGCATGTGTGTGTATGTGTGTGTGCATGTGGGTGTATCTGTATGTGTGTGTGTGTTTGGGGTGGGGGGGGGACCAGAAAGGGACACGGCTACGGCACAAAAAAGAGAAGCAGATATGAAAAGTTAATGAATCGTAAATGAAAAATGGAAACGCTCATGAAGACAAGAATAGACACGCGCTGCTAATGAATTTTGCAGTGCATGTATGGCTCTGTGTACATGTGTGTGTGTTTGTGTGTGTGAACATATTGCAAATGTAACATGTCTTAAGTGTTTATAGATATTGACTTTAACCCCGTGGTGTTTTTCATGTCTTGTTTTTATGTCAGTAAACGTTAATGGGAATCACACACCAAGTGATCAAATTGGGCCAGTTTTTCTTATTAACCTTAACTAGAGGTATTAGCCCAACACACGCCTGCATAAGAACAGCCATCATTAGAATAGATTAGATTTGATATACTGTGTTGTTTTGAAGGAAATTTGCCTGGACACATCAGTGCCTGCTCTACAAATACAATTAAAAACACATAAAATGCATAAGTACATACAAGTTACATGCAATACACATAGATACACAATGACTTCCCTGCCTGTTCACACAGTACATACATGAAGGTGGCATGTTTTGGCAGAATCAGGATTCATTAAGGACTTTGATGGACGGTGGGGGCGAAGGAGGCTGTGTATCTGTGGAGCCGACATTGGGGGACCCTGAGATGCCCACCTGAGGGGTCTGAAATGAACTTCTCACTCATCATAGTGTTTTTATAAGAGCCTGAAGGATGGGATGTTGTTTGACTCCCGTAATCTACCAAGCTCTCTGAGTGAGACAGGTCAGCTGGTCTGATAGATGCTGGACTAAATATTGCTCCAAAGTTCGGCTGCATTTTGACGAGGGAAAAACTTGGATTTTCAGAGGAGTGCCTTTACCTCTGACCTCAAGATGTCTGAATGAAGATGGGTTCTCTGGGCACCTTGGGGTCTCCCTATCGTCGGCATGCCTCCCTAATGCTAATCCAGTGCAGTTTGAGGCAAAATCATGCAGGTTTGTGCATGCAGTGCAGTGTGTTATTTTCACCTATTGTAAAACAGTAGCTTTCTGCACACTGAAAGCTGAGATTCTTGTGGATTCAGTGAGCCCAAATTTATTCATGTGTGATGATGTTAGCCCTCGTAGTATCCATTTAATTGTTTAATTTCTTTGAATTTGGCATGTATTAAATGACCCACACTGCAAAAACTCAAAATCTTACCAAGATTATTTGTCTTTTTTCAAGTCAAAAATGTCTTATTCCTTGTCAAAATATCTCATTACACTTAAAATAAGACATGATCACCTCAGAAGTAACTTGTTTTTAGACAATTGTCTCTTGTTTCAAGTGAAAATTTGCTTGTTTCATTGGCAAAATTTGTTTCTTGTTTCTAGCTAATTTTCACTTATTTCAAGTGAATTTTCACTTTTTCCACTGGCAAATTTTGCCAATGAAACAAGCAAATTTTCACTTGTTTCAAGTGAATTTTCACTTGAAACAAGTGAAAATTGTCTAAAAACAATTTACTTCTGAGGTGATCATGTCTTATTTTAAGTGGAATGAGATATTTAGACTAGAAATAAGACATTTTGACTTGAAATAAGACAAATAATCTTGGTAAGATTTTGCGTTTTTGCAGTGCATTGTGACCTTTAAGATAATCGCAGCTTCATGAATCTTTACATCCACAAGCTAGAGGATCAAATTGCAATAGAACCGTGATACATATCAAATCGGCACCCAGGCGTCATGATAGTATTGAATTAGGAGAGAAGTATGATGTCTAAGCCCTACAAACTATGCTGTATAGCGCAGGTAGTAGGCGTCCGCTCTCTGTCACCACATGGTAAAAGAGGAGCAGCACTCTCTGTTTCACGCCAAAGACCCTGAGCCCGTGCTGTTGGACCCTGGAGAGACGCTGTCCACCTGGATGTTCCATGTTAAGGTGTTGTCAGTGTAAATGCCCAGTCTACCTGTGCTCTCTTGTGATCATGGAAAACCACTGGTGAGTGGTCACCTAGGATATTGGGGTCAAACACCTTCTCCTCTGTTTTCTGGATGGTGATCAAGAAAGTTTTCAGTTATACCTGAGAGGCACCAGAATCCTAGGCTGCATTACTACTGTAGTCCTTAATGCTCAATTGTGATTTTGTGCTCAGACTTAGTCATTTATTTGTCTGACTGTTGACACTGATATTTGAAAGCACTCCATTTTTTTTTTTTTTAATATATTTTTATTGCAGGATTGCAACAAAAAGTTGATTCATATTCTATTACAACATTACACATACACAACCATGTTTATTTTTAGACACTAGTGCGGTCCCACAAAGTTTACGTATTTTGTGGTGAGAAACAACAGAAAAAAAGGGAAAGAAAAAAAAGGTAAAATCAAAAATAAACAAAAGAGAGCGATAAAAGGAAACTGAAAAAAAGAAAAAGTAGATACAGTAAAATAAAAGCGCTCCATTTGAGTTTAAACAGTCCTCCAGGTTGATAGTCTGTCATGGAAGCCACTGATGTTATGGTCCAAAACAATAACCTGCCCGCAACATCCATGGACATATAAATATAGTCTGAATACAAGACACTGGCCCGCATTCATAAAAGCCACCGGCAGTTTTAACGCTGCGTAAGTGCGCACTACCGTGCTGGTAGTAATTCTCCTCATTCATAAAAGAGGTTTACAGCCTGAATTTTACTGCTTCCGCCATTTTTGCACAACCACCTCTCTCTGCTCACTGAATGTCCCTTAAGCGATGCATAGAACGCACCGCTGTGCAAAAAACACCACCACCTCTTGTCAGATGCTTATTCCAGTTCAGATGAATTCAGTTGATTGTTATTCCAGCTAATAATTAACAGTTTGAAATTATGGGCATTGATATATATACATAAAAAAAACCTGAGACCAGTGTTTAAAGCTGTCCTTGGAAATATGGATTTATAAAATGGCAATGGCAATGGACTAAATATGTTATTAATTATTGTTCATTAGTTGGCCTTTTTATTAAATATCACTCCCCCAAATCAC
The DNA here is from genome assembly GCF_902150065.1 of Myripristis murdjan. Classification (NCBI taxonomy): domain Eukaryota; kingdom Metazoa; phylum Chordata; class Actinopteri; order Holocentriformes; family Holocentridae; genus Myripristis; species Myripristis murdjan. The sequence continues at coordinate 4,043,663 of NC_043982.1, forward strand.
TTTCAACTGGTCATTGCAATCATTACGTGTACATGCACAAAATATTCTGACTTTTAGCCTTACTCTGAAAACGACAATATTCCTAGTAAACGGTTTACTTGGCTGATGAAGATGAATATTCCACTAATATCATTACATGGGCTTTTGCCTGGGACACACCTGACGATAACCACAGTACCACAGTAATATGATGCCGCTGCTCTAATCAGCAACAAGGTAACTTGATGAAGCACATCAGATTACCACAGCGTTAAGTTTGCGTGGCACAAAGAGGTCACAAAGCAATGTGCAGACGTTTATGGAAAGCATCATTTTTTTTTTTTTTCATTAAGTTTTGCACCCGTGCACTATTCTTTTTGCTGAGTTGAGCTTCTTAATTGTATCCTGCTTAATAGCTTACCCTTGTCTTTGCTTTGAGGCATTTGACTTTTTTTTTTGGCACTGCAACCTATTTCTTCTGTGGCCCTAGTTTTGTTTGCAATCAAACAGATTTAGGAACGTACTATATGAAGGGGCTTCAAAGCAGAGATAAAAAAAAATGCTTTTTCTGTTCACACTGCATTAAAAACATCAGATCTGTGCCACAAAGTAGGGAAATTCAGAATTGGGACATTTTGCCGCAATGTGGACCCAGAGACAGGTTTAAAAAAAAAACTACGGGATTAAAAAGAAGAGGCAGAGCAGAGCAGGGATGTGAAGGACAGAGAGAAATGTGTTTAATAAAGTGTTTGTGAAAACCGCAGGGAACGGGGACCGAAAGAATGAGTTTTCTCCCAGCGATCTGTCCTTGTTTGAGTCACTCTGCTCCGCTTACCCTGGCTCAGATTGAATCTCCTTAATTCTGCGGCTCTTGGCACTAAAGTTACCAGACTTGTGTAGCTAGCTCTCTAAAAGGTCAGCAACTCCAAAAAGAAGCTGAGGATTCATATTTCTGTGGAGTGTGTGTGTGTGTGTGTGTGTGTGTTGTAATGTTCGCTATGTCTCCCCATTTTGTCATTTAGCAGATGTATTGCAATGTACAGTGTGAGTATACTGCACTTAAAACTGCGTATGTGTGTGTGTGCGTGTGTGTGTGTGTAGATCACGGTCCATCAGCGGAGCGTCCTCCGGCCTGTCCACCAGTCCTCTCAGCAGTCCCAGGGTAAGTGCCAGTCTGTCCCACGCACTGACTGATCTCCCACAATGCACCTCACTGCTAGCTCTGCTCTGCTATTTATGTCACTGGATTGTACACACAAATGTCCATTCACTTGTGCCACTCATCAGCCTGCTAAGCCTGCTTGACTACATGAGACTGTTCCAGATCAGAAAGCTGCCACATTTATATAGCAAGTCATGTTACTTGGCAGAATGTAACGTGTAGAATTCAGGAGGCTGGATTGCAATTAAAGGAAAAATTCATTCTTAAACACATTTTATTTATTATTTCACTTCAAATATCATGTAACTGCACTGTCTCATTCCACATCAGAGGAACAGTAGCCACCACACAGAGCTACAAGTAGATTAATAAAATAGATTAATAAGTAGATTGCTTCATTTGTTTTCTTCATTAACCCTCTGAACCCCAAGCAGTTTTTGGGTGTTTTCTGCTCCCCTCACATTTTGGCTCACTGTGGGCTTGTTTTTCACTGTGATTACAAGTGCTGCACCTCTATGGAAACAGCACAGCTGTGGCTATCACCTGAAGTCATTCAGAAATGTCTTTCACACAGTATGAAAGAGTTATAGTGCCATAAATAATAAAAAATTTAAAAAAAAAAAAAAAAGTCAAACTGTTTTTTTTTTTTGATATTTCAATTTCACAAAAATTGATAAACATTGGAATAAATATACAGAACATTTTTTCAGGTGCCCACAAGTGTCACTGATCTAGGAAAAAAAAGTAGGGCTTCACATGATTTATTTCCTGAAATATTAACATTTTTCCAACCTGTATAAACTTAGGCGTTTTTACTACCTTGCCCCCTTTCATGTTACTACTGTTGCCTACACACTGAAATTCAGTGAATTTTTGTCACACGACTGTTGGGCTCACTTGAATCAATCAAGATGTCTCAGATCTGCTGAAGACCGCAGAATTTTCTGTTTTTGGAATGATCTGGATTGAGTAAACGACTATTTTTTGGCGAATTGTTGAATGAAGCATGTATAATAAAATGATTCGAATGAAAAATCACTTTTTTAGGCTTAGTTTCGTCCTTTTTTCTACCACTAAACGGAAGTCGGACATGTTGCATTCAGGGACCGTTGGAAAATTCAAATTCCGACGAAAAAATAGGTTTTTAAAGCTTCCAGCTATGATAAACGATTGAATTTTGGCGATTTAAAAAAAAAAAAAAAAAATACATGTCTTTCTATCCCACCGGCGGGTTTGGGGTTCAGGGGGTTAAACACATGCACACATGTTGGAGGACAAAAATAACAACATTCTCTGTCGTACTATAAATTAGTTTTCGGGAAGACCACCGCAACGGCTGGAGTTTGTTCATGTGTAACACAATTTTTACAATCCGAAGTGGTGTTAAAAAAGTATCAATCAGGCTGTTAAAGTATATTCTGGGAAATGTATTACATCACTAACCACAGGAGAAGTAGCCTACATAAGACAGGTAGAGGGAAAGTTGATACACCAAAAAACTAAATTACATCACAAAGCTACTCAAAATACAGTAATTCATTAAACATTGCCTGAGTGCATGGATGATATGTACATTATCAAAGACTGAATTTTTCCTTTACTTTGTGTGTTTAATGCCTACTCGATAATCACAGTCATTATGATACTGTAAGCTTCTTTATCATGACTTGTTATGTCAAAGCCATTTCACACTGAAGTAATATAATGTACAGTATGAAAATGTCCACTGTTCAAAGACTGAGATTCAGAGGAACATTGGCTGGTGAACGTTCTCTAGTCAAGGTTGTGACGTGACCTCACTGTGAAAGGGCTTTAAGGCAGACTGTGTGTCATAGAGCTTTGGATGAAGTGGGACTAGATCCATCTGAGGCCAAACAGTGAACTCCAGATGAGATCCGGTGATTAATGTTCATACATAACAGATCCTCAAACAAACCAGGAATGGATTGAAGAATAAATCCATCATTCTCATAAAAGTTGCTTAAAACACCCTTCTGTAAAGACAAAATAGAAACGTTAGGTGTTCACATCAATTCAATGATGCTTCGTTTTTAGTAAACCCATGTATTTTAACACCTAACTCTCAGCAAGGACACTGTATCATCAAATATTCCTCTTGCAAAGGCATGCAGAAACTTCTCTATATCTCAGCTGTATATCTAACTGAAGATTGGGGACATTATAGATTAAACATCCTTTTCAATTATGCATTGCCATGTCATCACATAATTTGTACACACAAAAAGAAGTGGGGTATTAAGTTAAGAATGAAAAGCATGCATTTTAGTTTGTGATTTCTCTTGCAGTAAAATGAACACACACACTTTTCTCACTGAATTTAATAATATGAGAGTATCACTTCATGTAAAGCAGCCTTCATATGTGCTTTATAATGCTGACATGAGGATGGAATGACAGGTCATGACAGCTTGGCTAGCCAGCATTTGGAGACTTACTGTAGATACATCTAGATATGTTGTCCATCAACAGTTTGTTAGTTTTCGTAGTCATCAGTTAGCACACTGTTATGACCTGTCCTGTGAATTACTAGCTCATTCATTTCACAACATTGTGCATGCATTCTGGTCGCTTTCCCAGGTGAAGGGTGAAGCTAAATTGGTTAGCTTTCAAGCTGGTTCACTTGCTGTTTATGCCTCATGAATGCTTCAGGACTGGTTTCCACTGCTGCCTCCTGACTGGCTCACTGTGCTAATTGCATGTTCTTTTTTTCTTTCTTTCTTGCACTCTCACCACTCCCTGCCTGCGTGTCACTCGCTGCACCTCTCAACTCATCTGCCACTTTCCGTTTTCTTTCCTGGTGCGTTTTTATGGAAATGAAATTTTGCTGGGCTGTGGTGTTCCTCGGCTGTGGCCATGCTTTCTCATCGGCTGACTGTACTGTCATCCTGTCGGTGCATGACCAATCGCAGCCTGTCAGGCGGTTTTTCATCCCGCCCCAGTCCCCAGACCTTTGTCAGTCCCCCAACTGCAGTCCCACTCACTCCCCAGAGGTTCGCCTTAATGGGGTGGGGCCACGTGCACACAACTCCTACCAGCCAAAGATGGGGTCTCCCCTCATGCATCCCCGCACGCAGACTCTCCCTGCTAAGCCCAAAGTCTCAGAAAAGCCCCTCCAGACCACCAGGTCCAACCCCCTGCCCAATACAGCTGAGAGCCCCACAGCTCCCAAGTCAGAGCCATCAACACCAAGCCAGCCCCTAGCCCCCTGTATTCCCAACAGCCCCAGGGTGAGACGCCATCCTCCCCTCACTGTCCCCCCAAAGCTCTCCATCCCTCTGTCCCCCGTGCCTCCTATGTCGCCCCTCCGTCGCCACCACCTCCACCCTGACCACAACGGAAAATCTGTCCCCATCACGCAGGTGACCCCCCACCCCTCCCCCAGAGGGAGCCCTCTCCCCACTCCCAAAGGCACCCCGGTGCACACGCCTAAGGACAGCCCTGCTGGCACTCCCAGCCCCACACCACCCCCCAGCCCCTCCATCGGAGGTATGCCCTGGAGGACGCGCCTCAACTCCATCAAAAACAGCTTCCTGGGCTCACCTCGTTTCCATCGCAGGAAAATGCAAGGTACCATTGGAGGAGATGGGCCAGGATCTTTCAGATTCATCATGAAGCACAGTGAAGCTGTTTATAACTTAGGCTGATCTTAATGGTTATATCTTGTTTCTGTCTGCATGATAACAGATGCAGCTGAGAATGTGTTTAGACATAAACACTGCATTGTTATAGCCCGGGGAATAACTGCTAATAATGTTTTTACTCTTAATCACTGTGTTTAGATATGGTTCACCTGCTTCTAGCTTTATTGTGTGAAACAGCAGCCTCTAGCCATCTCATATAGAAGATAACAATCTCATTACAGGAAGTGGAAAATTAGTTGTTGCTTTAGTTCAGGTATCGTTTTCCCATAGGCACTTCAATAAAACTATAAAATCCCTTTTTACCATTTAAAATGAAGCCATTATGAGGCTAATAATCTAATTTACAATGATAGATTGTATTTTTATTGAATCTGAAATAGCAGTAAGGTGACAACAAGTCAAATAACAGCATCTTCATGACTACAGATATTATGTTTACTATGGCTAAAGACAGCATGGACTTGGCATTAGAGGTATATGTGTGATGGTAACACGCTGTATCTAAGTATCTGACTCTTTTTCCTCTCTAACCTTTGCCCTCTGTCTGCATCGACAGTTCCCACCCAGGAAGACATGTCCAGTCTCACCCCAGATTCCTCTCCAGAGTGAGTGATGCCCTAACACACCTCTTTTGTGTCTCTTTGCTCTGCTACTTATGGGCATTTCATTGAATGTGTTTTTGAGGTCCCACATCCAAGCAATTTTTTTTTTTTTTTTGTCATTTGTTCATTTAATTCTGACCATATGTAATCAATAAGCATATGAATGGCAAATGCAATGTGGAAAATGGAAATGGAATCATTAGGGGTGTCGTTGCCACAGTCATAGAAGCAAAAAATCAAGAGTGGGAGGAACATGGGCACGTGTTCACGGGGTTGGCCTCTTAGAGGTTCTGTCAAATCGCCAGGCAGCTCAGGAGGGGTAGGTATAGCCTTGTCCAGAATGTTCTCAGCAGGGATGGTAAGGTGCTGACCTGAGGATGGACAGTGGGACATTGGAAAGAAATTTTCAGGTGTTTCTAATCAGACTCCATAGAGGAAGCAGAGCCGGATGATTCCGGGGCTTGTCACTAATTACCCTGGTGGAAGTCAGTGAGGTAGTTGGGAAACTGCAGTGGTTAAGCGCCAGGAATGGGTGAGATGTGCCCTGAAATGCTGACAAGGAGTGGCAGTTTTATAAAGGATGACTGGAGAGTGTACTCCAATTATCAGAGTATCACAGCGCTCAGTTTCCCAGGAATGTTTACAACAGGGTAGGAAAAAATCTCCAGCCTAATGCCAAATCATGGATTCAGGAGGAATGTTATGGCAGTGGAAAAGTGCACCAGCTCTTCAGTCTAGCACTGATACAAGAGGGGTCATGTGAGTTGGCCCAGTCTGCATGAGGTTTGTGGACATGGAGAAAGCTTATGACCGTGTCCACCAAGGTGTCCTGTGGGAGGTGCTGCTGTCAGCCATCTGGTCCTGGTAGTGAGAGCTGTGTCCACATTCCCTGCACTAAGCCAAGCTTATTCCCAGTGAGTGTTGGACTCCACCAAGGCTGTGCTTCATCACCAGTTCTGTTCATGATTTTAATGGACAGGATTTCACAGTGCTGTTGGGGATTTGGAGGTTGTCCAAGATGTGATCCCAGAATTGTGTTTCTACTTTTTGTGGTGGTCCTTCTCCAAGCTCATCAAGCTGTGACATACAGCATACATCAGAACCGTTTGAAGATGGAGTTGAAGCAGTTGGGATGAGGGTTAGCACTTCCAAATCTGAAGCCATTGTTCTCAGTAGTTGGATGGAGTTGAACCTGAAGGCAAAGCTCATGATGTACTTGTTTGCCTCATGATTTACTAGTTTATACTCGTGATCTATGGTCACAAGTTCTGCATAATCAGCAAAACAATCAGATTTCCGGTACAAGAAACTGTAATGAATTTCCCTCGCAGGATGGCTGGCTTCACCCTTAGGGATAGGATGAGGAATTCAGACATCTGGCAGGAGCACAGAGTAGAGCTGCTGCTCCTCTGTGTTGAAATGAACCAGCTGAGGTTGTTCTGGTGTCTAATTAGGATGCCTCCTGGGTGCCTTCCTGTGGAGGTGTTCCGGACATGTCTGACTGGGAGGAGACCCCAGGGGGCAGACCCAGAACACACTAGGGCTACATATCCCAACTGGCCTGGGAATGTGCCAGGATCCCCCAGGAGGAACTGGCAGATGTAGCCAGGAAAAAAGACATCTGGGTTACCCTCCTCAGCCAAGTACCACCGCAACCTGGATTGGCAGACAATGAATGGATGGATGGAAGGAAGGGATAGTTAAGGGATAATTAAGCTAGCAGGCTAAGATTACTTGGTTAGCCTACCAGAGCTTAAAGGACCATACCAGTGATTTTGCATGTTTAGTGTAATATCTACATAATGTATATACTTCACCTTTTCCTTCCTTCATCTTTTCCTGAAGCAAACAGTCGTATTTCAGGACTCTAATATAATTTTTCATGCCTTTTATTCAGCCACTGATTTCCATTCATTTCACTATGGTATCAAAATAAACTTTAAGAGACTTAAACTTTCTTCACAGCAGTATTCCATCACTGTAATAAAGTCGTGCACATTCGCTTTCCTAAAAGCAGCAGCACTGTTGTGTTTGGATGACCTGACACTGGGTGGAGTGAAATGGGGTGTATTCCCCTTGGAAACAGTGAATTCTTTGCACAGCAAACTATTAGTTGTGTGGTTTATGAATGGTACACAGAAGCAAAGCAGAAACATTTTTAGGTGTCTGTTTCAACCAAAAATTTAAATTTGAAAATCAAGGGTTTTTGATTATATGTTGTGAAATCTTTAGCACCCCCGCATGATTTGCAAAATGTTTTTTACAGCATAAAATGTAGGTAAATAATAGTATAAAGTAAATCATGGGCCAAAATTCAAAATCACTGGTATGGTCCTGTAAGTTAGTTGCTCAAGTATTTTAGGTGAACTTAAGCAGCACTACACACCAGGGATGCCAACAAACTCTAGCTTTTTAGCCGAGTTTGTTTGCTGCTCGTGCTATGACCATCATGTTCATCTGGATAAAATTAATCTTTTTTTCACATTGACACTTATTCAGTCATGCAGCATGGTTATTCACTTCTCATAAACAACACTGTGAAAGTAAAATGGCATCTGGTGTGTAATTACTCTTTGCCTGTTACATGACCTCTGCAAGACTATATGCACAGATATGGCTAATTCATGCAAGCGGCAGGCTATATATTACCTCATCCTGTCAGTAAACCAGTCACTTTTCTAATGTAGGATTACTGTAATGCATTGTATCAGGTGAATACTTTGGGGTTGTGAATAGTCCCACTGGCTGTTTAACAGTTTCTGTGCAAGGAAGGCATTAAATGTTTTGTTTGTTCATGTGGAAGAAATGGAGTTTGATTTAAAACTGGAGCAAGATGTCTCGACTGTTGTGGAGTCATTGTGCTTCCAGTGATTGAAGGCTGTCTCCTTTGCAGACTGGCTAAGAAGTCGTGGTTTGGCAACTTCATCAACCTGGAGAAAGAGGAGCAGATCTTCATAGTGATCAGAGACAAGCCTCTCAGCTCAATAAAGGCAGACATTGTCCACGCCTTCCTCTCTGTAAGTTTCCTCCAGGGTTTATCTCCCTGTCCTTTTAATCCACAATCCATCAATCTTCCATTTTCTTCTCCTCCCCTCTCCTCTCAGCTTGCCAAATTCACATCATTGACCATGCTCATAGTTTATCTTTTTTCTGTCTCTGATCTGTTTCTGTCTATATGTTCACCTGACTGTTCTCTCCATTTTAATGAATGACTTAACAGATTAAGTGCGATATTGGTGTCCAGACTTGAGCCATTATACAGCCATGACAAATGCTATGCCATCTCCGTGACAGCCTCAGCCTTCAGTGAAGGTTAGGCTTCAATTGTGTAGGCATTTGGATTCACAGTATGTTGTCTTTTACATTTGATTGGGGCAAACTTGGCCAACAACTCTAGCAGCTGGTCTCTAGTTCTGTTGAGAGCTAGGGCCCTTCAGATTGATTTCTCCTCTCACTGAGGCCTCTACTCAATGAGTTGCAGAGGCATCCAGGGTTACAAAAAATGTAACAACACTTGGAGCTCACTATTCATTTGGACACACAATGCTGGGTTCATATCTCAGTATTATCACCATATTGTGCACATTCTTAATGAAAATAGTTTAAGGCTGAAAAAACACTTTATTTCTCAGAGAAATAAAAAAGGACAAACCATAAACAGGATGACTGTAGCCTCGTGTAAGATAAATTTAAAACTAGATCTAGACCTAGACTTAAAAAAGACCTTTTTAATGCTAGTTCACAGAAAAGTAAGCTCTATGTATGCATGAAGAGTAAAACCAAAACAGTGAAACAGCATTTATGCATCCAGGGAAATTCACTAGAATTCACTACAGAAGTGCAAAAGAAACAGCTCTGTTTCAAAGCTCAGATTTAAAACTCAAACATAACATTGAACCGCAGCAATGCCAAGAGTTGTTCATGGTGATCTGGTTGTCCATAGTGCAGTTACCTGACAGGTGAGTCTCTCCAGCAGTATTTGCAAAGTATCCTGGGCTCATCTTTTTGCTCCCATTCTGTGGGCGTGGCTTCACATAAAACCCTTGAACATATTAACCTTTGGTTAATCACACCCTTGTTACTGTTTTGCAGAAGAGATTCAAAAGATGAACCAAGCTAAAACTTACTAGCCTTGCATGTTCCAGTGTTCAGACAATGCAGAACCAAAAAGCCCATTCTGGACATCATGTCTGCAATACTTTGCCACAGCTAAAGAAAAAAAAAACAAAAAAAACTCCACAACACATATCGTTAAATTGCTGTATCATGGGATTTTACAAACTTCCTTTACCTTCCCGTCAGTCAGCGTGTGGTGTCAGAGTGCTTGCTTTGTATTGAGTTGCTATCCCCAGCTTCCTTGTTGCACATCATTTCGTGTCAAAGGGACACCAGCATGCGTAGCAGGCTGCTGTCTGTTCACCTCCCTGTGCCGGCTCTTACTCCGAGGCTGATGCTGTAAAACAGTGTAACAGATCCTATACGCTGTCTCCTCCTCTCCTGTCTCATCTGCTGCTGTCTCTTGTGCTCACATCCTGGCCCCATGTTAACTGATGCAGAAGTTGTTTCTCAGCGTATTGTAGCTGACTCTGAATCATCCTGCCGGGCAGTCCCCACGTACACATACATACTTTCTCCATTTCACTTAAGTTCACTTCAGTAATGCTCAACTAGCATGAATAATATAGATATTTTGTCTTTTTGTGGATTGTAAAAAGACAAAAATGTACAAAATTATAGTAGTTTTGAGCAAAGCAAAGTACATTTTAGATTATGCATCATTTAATACTCTCTATTACTCACTTATTTTCCGCATTTTAGTTATTGTGTAGAAGCATGGGGCAACACATATATGAGCAATACAAAACTATTATGTAGTATTACAGAAGAGAGCAATAAGAGCAGAAATAAGGGGGGCACAGGAGAGCATACCAAGAGACTCAAGAAACGCAGCCAATAAAAAGGGCTATTACCTTAAAATTTATAAAAGTCGTTTGTAGTTACTGAGTGCCATCTTTCTAGTTATATCTCACTTTCAGTCTATCACATTTTCCCCTCCATCTCTGTTTTTTCTTCCACACTTTGTCGTCTTTCTCACACTTTCTGTCCTCCCCCTCTGCCACCCCCCCCCCCCCCCCCTCTCAGATCCCCAGTCTGAGCCACAGTGTGATCTCTCAGACCAGTTTTCGGGCTGAGTACAAGTCCACAGCTGGTCCAACGGTTTTCCAGAAGCCAGTCAAGTTCCAGGTTGACATCACCTACACCGAGAGCACCAGCGCCACCAAGGAGAACGGCATCTACTCCGTCACTTTCACCTTGTTGTCAGGTACAGACAACATACAAGTTAAGCCCGAGGAACGGGGTGGAGAGGTGATAGGGGGCAGAACAAACAACAACAACAAAAACCTAGATCCCCGCTGCAGTTCATTTGCAATATTCAGCAACACAAAGGCAATGTCATTAGTTTTGAATATTGCAAAACCTTCTGTTTGTTCATTTTTTTGTGATTTATTCAAATATAAAAGTATGAAAATAAGCATATCAAATGTATACAGCATGGAAAGTAATGGTGAAATTCCTAGTTCCATAAATTCAGTAAAAAGAAAATCAGAAAGAAAGAAAGAAAGAAAGAAGTAATTTACTTAAAGTAATTTTATTTGAATACATTTTTGTTCATTTGTACATATCCATTAGAATACACATGCTGTAGACTCTCAATAACCATCAAAGATGAGAAGTGGAACCTGGTTCCACTCTGTTGGTTCTACTTTTTCTCATTACCAAACTCCCAATAAATTGTGCACTGTGAAAAACTGCAGAGGGCAGCTGGAAATGAGGACCATTAAGACTCAACTCAGGAAAAAATGGAAAAAGCGTGGAAAAAGCATAATAATATAAGTGAGTTGGTCAGACTATGAGAACCATGTAGACTCAACCACCATTTTATGTGCTTACTCAGTGTTTTTTTGATCACCAGGGTCCTCACTTCAGGCAAGCCTCACAAATTTTACGCAATGCACCTTTAAAAGAACCTAGTTTGAATCTTGCACCATCATCCTTTTATAACTGCATGGAAAAGATGAGACGTAACACAGCTATTGTCTTTTCTTTAGTTGTATTTCTACTTTAAGTCAAATATCAGTAAGCACTTCTACTTCAAAAGCAATTTCTAGTACTCTTTCCACCACTGAAGGAAAGAAAGAAAGAAAGAAAATTGTTTGTCAAGTAAATTAAACTCAAAACAACATATGTTTGGGTTTATATTTGGAAAAAAGAAAAAGAAGAGAAAAAATAATTGAGTTACAGTGTGTTTAAAATCTTTATAAGTTGCCTAAAATTGGATGCAGCCACAAGGCAGTGAGGTTTGGTGAGTTCCCGGGGAGGGGATCTTCTGTTTCCTGAAAGTGATCATATGGTCCTATAATGAGGCGTGCGCCTGTGGATCTCTCGTCAGGTCCCAGCCGACGTTTTAAACGTGTGGTCGAGACCATCCAGGCCCAGCTGCTCAGCTCCAACGACCAGCCCGGCGGCCAGCCCCAGATATCTGGTAAGTGGAGTCCCTCGCCACCCCTCCCCCCGACCCTCACCCCTCTGCCCCCCTTCGCACAGCCCTACCGGCATCCTGGCACTCCTCACAGCACAAGCCACGACCTCGGCCCCGTCCCGTCCCGCTCAGCTCAGCACAGCACACGCTTCAGCACACGGCATCTCCACATGCATGTCCTGCCACAATGCACACTATGGTGCACACACTCACTCACACACACACACACACAAACTTACACACAGATATTTGCACAGTAATCCACAATGGGCTTATCCTTGCCACTCGGGAGTTGTTTCTGCTGTGCATTTTGCTGTAATTTATCCCTTACAAACAGCAAGGGCTCTCACCCGGTGATTGACTCCCAGCAGAGAAACACAAACTAACAGTCAGGCATATTGATTTTTATGACACTGTTCGTGTGTGGATTAGCTATTCAGAGATTGTCTTATATGTGCATGCAGCTTTGTGTCATCGATGAAAAAGAGGGAGAAGATTGAAAGTTTCACAATGTGTAATATGTTCACTGCATATACGGCCAAATAGCAACTGTATAATGTATAGTTAGCAGAAATATGTGTTGTTGGAGATAGCTTTCCCATGCATTCAGTAGCTTAACAGGACAGAAAGAATGCCACAACTCTTTGAAATCATGTTTGATGTAACTGGATATTTTGGGCTGCCTATGGATAGATGGATGGATAAGAAAATATGGAAGAAAAGAAAGAGTGATTTTGTGTTTTCCGGTTGTCCTCGTTAGTTTTGTTTGTTAGTGTGACTAGTATTCCTGTTGTATCTGTGGTTATTTACTTGATAATGGTCCCCTCTGGTGGTGAAGCAAGAGTACTGCATCCACACAGTGCCATCCTACCCCAAAAAGCCTGTTCCAGTGTGACACTTCACTCCACAGGTTGACAAATACTTTTTGATTAGTATTATACGCCGCTCACACTGCTTCCTCATAGGATTTCAGAAGTGTTACTGGGAGAGAGCCACTCACCTGCCTAGCTCCCATTAGCTCCCATTATACCAGACCTACAGCCTGCAGACAGTAACACAAAGAACCAGTAGCACCAGTCTGGCCAGTCACTGCCACAGATGGGAACTGTTATCAGGCACTGTATGCACAGCCTCAGTCACCCCACCATGTAGATGTGCCAATAACCCACATCTCTATCATGCTCTATCTATCTATCTATCTATCTATCTATCTATCTATCTGTCTATCTATCTATCTATCTATCTATCTTTGTCTCTGTCTCTGTCTCTCTCTCTCTCTCTCTCTCTCTCTCTCTCTCTCTCTCTCTCTCTCTCTCTCTCTTTCTCTCTCTGTCTCTCTCTCTCTAGTTGTCTTCTCTTTATCTTCTTCTTGTCCTCCTCCACTGGCTTGCCAGTCCATGCCATCCCTGCTTCTTGTCATCCACAGCTTACTCAAATGCCACTTGAATGGACTGAATGACTAGCATGCTGAATTGAATGCAAACCCAGAGCCATGCATGTATAGTGTTTGGTAAATAGGCCTGTCACTGAATTCAACAGCATCAAGACAGTGATTGTCGAAACAGTTCTGGTTCTCGAACTGGTTCTGTTCTAGCCTGATTTCCAGACCCCTTGAATCCTGCTGGAATTCAATCAGATCGTCATCATCTCTGTCCCTATCAGAGATGATTTGCCAAAGTCGGTGCTTGTGCGACCTATGGGCCAGGATCACTTGTAGGTTAACTGAACGCATCATCAGGCATCGCTACAACAACTGTTAGATCGGCTTGCTCTTCATCTTTTAATTTCCTGATTCCAAATTTAGCTCACTTACAGTGATGTCACAGTTCTTCATGGCAACTGCCATGCTTGTTTACTTCACATCACACACTGTGAAGGCGTCATCAGAGAATTTGTTAACTGGCATCTCTCACAGATGCCAGTCAAATCTGCCCTCAGGAATGAGAGCAGTTCCAAACCTCAGGAATCACTAGCTAATTTGAACATGTGGGCATCGTGACACACAAGGGTCGGATCCAGACTAGTTCCATTTGGGATTCTTTGAACCAAGGTGCTAACTAGCAGACCGACCCACATTTGGACCAGTTTGGAGTGCATAATTTTGATGGAGATGTAACTGGGTTGCTGGACACTGGCTCGAGCGTTGCTGTGGCTGAATTCAGCCCCAGTCTGCTGGTTTGCTGCTGAGGAGTTCTTAATACTCCCCCACATTGCCCTGTCCAGTGGTCCGTTTTGTCTTTGTGCACCTTCTGCAATTTTTTTAAACTTCTGATAATCTGGCCTGGGGTTCTAATGAACCCAGCCTTCACCAACACTTCCGTAATTACTGATATAATTTACTTTTTCTAGTACTCTCCAACACTCTCTAATACTTCATCTTTTCCTGGAATTCAGAAGGTGTCCAAATTGAAAGAAACTGTTTTCTTTCTTCAGTAGACTTCTCTCGTCATCTGCATCTTTCCTTGTAGAATAATACACACCCACTCTTGTTGTCATCAAAGTCCTACTATTTTTTGATACTAGCCAGGAACCAACTTTTCGGTTTCCAAACCAATTTCCGTTTGTTTGACAATACTCAGAACCTTTCAAAATGAGGTTCAAAAACTGGAATGGAACCAGTTTGTTGTTGGTTGAACAGGCCCATCAGCTGAAGGGGTTCTCATCCCCTGCCAATTGGTGCCAAACTCTATGTCTGTTGATGGTTCTGGGTTAACTTCCTAAGATTCATATGCAATCACGGTGTTTGTTTGCCATGTGTGGGACTAACATACTGAAATGAAAGCATGTTTGATATTGCAGTGACAGACTAATGTCCAAGCAAACAATTCTGCTGTGTTTGCTGCTCTCTTTGCACTCAGCCAATGAACCAACCAGCGGAAATGAAAATGCATGTCTACGGCAACTAGGAGTGAAAACACTTACAATTACTAAACAGCTTTCAAGGCTTATAAACCCAGTGACCTCCTCAGTGTGTGTGTGTGTGTGTGTGTGTGTGTGTGTGTGTGTGTGTGTGTGTGTTGAAGTATATGTTTTTGCACACAGTTGTTTAACTTGTACATGTATGGTTGCAGTGATAGGTAGATTTTAAAGCATAATACCGCCCACAGTGAATATTCAGCCCATTTCTCACCATGCCCTGTCTCTCTGCTAAACTTTACATACTGTTAATCACACTTTCGTCCCCTTACCGCTTTTGCTTTCACTCTACCCCAAAAAGTAACATAAGAATGGAAGAAATGTGTGCATCTCCAAAATCTGTGTGAAACCTTTCCTGACAAAGCATTAAAATCAAATCAAAGTTAAATTAAATTAAATTAAAAAGCCTCCATCAGTGATTTGGAATTTCTAGCCAATTCACTAGAATTTAGTCACATGTGGGGTTAGTAAAGATTTCACAACATATAATCAAAATCCCTCCATCCCTCCATCAAATTTGAATTTTTCAAAAAAATCATGGGAATTTGCTCAGGTTTCAAAGGGTTAAGGGAGATTTGAAAACAAACAAAAAAAGAAATTATTGTCTGTTGGGAACCTATACCAAGCAAGGCGGGGCCTTCGTTACTGTGCCTGTTCTGCCTAATTGGTTTGATGGTTCTATTTCCATCATCCTCTTTGAGGAGGCATTTCACCTACAACAGCCTATAATGCAGAACAACATGTGTATGCATATTCTGATCCGTCCAGGTCATAGGCATCTCAGAGGAACTGAATCATGTCAACTGGACTTCTAACTAAGTCCAGAGGTCCAGTCCAGACATATAACTAAGTCCAGTTGACCTGATTCAGTTTCCTTGAGTTGGCAAAAGAAGTGTATGCAAGGCAAAATTGTGTGTAAGGCATGTGCAGTGCAGTGGTTCATTCATCCTAAATCAGACAGGCTCATCTGACTCCACAGCATGTGGTGTCAGATTCAAATGAAATGGGGCACCATGTCAGTAAATTAAACATTTCCCTACTTTTTCCTCTTGTAAACACATGACAGCAGCATCATTGTGTCATCAGGACAACGTCAAAGTGTGGAAATTCAAAAGTAAATAATATTCTGGTCAGTTTTACTCGAAACTCTCAGCATAATCTTTGCTTATATTTTCTTATCTCTGGGATATCCCATCTTAAAAAGCACTGCTGCCAGCCTGGAAGTAGTTCCTGTTAAAGAACAGAATAAGGTTGGACATGTGTCATGGAGGGCTGTTAGGCTGCAGGTTTTCTTTCGAGCCAAAAACTACACCAGCTTCTTCAGTGGTTAGCTCCTGCCCTCTGGCTGATGTTGTGTTAATGGGTGAAATCAGCTGGTGCAGTGTTGGGTTAGAATGAAAAACTGCAGACTGTCAGCCGTACGTGACACTTGGTTGTCTCTCTCTGGATTCCAATTGACCAAGTTGAATTCGTTGACATTTAGACATGCAAATGAGTCAGACTATGGAGGATATAATAAAGTTTGTTTCTAATTTAATACATGACCCTTTTCAAGATTAGAGACTACACGTAAAATGTAGGGCTGTAAGCGACTTTGGGTGTCCTGAAAATCGCTATACAAATGTCATGTATTATTATTATTATCTTTGAAATGGCTCTTGCCACAGGTTAACGCAGAGAGGACATGCAGGAAAATGGGCTTCATATTCACCAAGGCTGGAATTATATTTTGAACTCACACCAAGCTGGAGTGCGAGTTCACTTGCCACTGTTCTTGCACTCGGAGATGAGAGATGAAGAGCTGATAATGTTTAGCATCAGCTGCCAGATGCTGATGTGCTCAGCCTCAGTGAGTCGGTTGGTGTTTCTGACACTGTCCTCTGCTCCCAGATGGCTCTCAGCACTCAGCCACTTTGCCCAGTAAATCTTCGAAGCGTGGTAAGACCCAGAGCACCTGGGAGCACCCGGCCCAGCATCTCCCCTCTGGCTTTTAACCCACACTGGCAACCTCCCGGAGGCTTCTGTCACCAACACACCCTGTTGACACTAACATGGCTGTGTGTCTGTGTGGGTGTGAGAGTATGTGAATGTGTGCCCAGCAAAAATGAAGATCTGTCTTAGCGAGTCATTCAATCCAGCTCTGAGTCTTGAAGTACTGTTTCTTAAAACAAGTTTAAAAAAAATGTTTCCATGAGTTCAGATGATGTCACTTGATTCCATTTCATATCAGCTTGTTTCAAGAACTTAGGAGCTGATAGCTATTTTCGTGATATTGCCTTATCTTGTTTTTGTCTCAAAATACACCTTTTTCTGGACAATCCCTGAAACAGGTGAAACTGCATTTGAAACAATTTAAATTATATCTCCCTGCAGGAATTTTTCATTTGATTCAAGAAAAGTCATATTTTAAAGAAGAAATTCCCCCCTAATGTCATCAGTCTGTCATCAGTTACTTTGTGATGAAATGATGGTGCTGAAATTTACTTTTTGTTGTAACCACTTTGCCACAACCCACCTCATCTGCTCCTACTTCAGTTACCTTACCTACATTTCCCATAGTGCCTTGCGCAGGTGTGCGCTTGTTTCTGAGAGTGATCCCTTAAAGGGATAGTTCACCCATTTTGAAAAACCTCCCCCCCCAGCTGTTCTGTAGGACAGTATCTATCTCTGATACTGGCTGGATGCTCCAAATGCTAACTGTTAGCCTCCTGCTAGTGACCAAGAGAAATACGCCAAACAACAAAATGAGCCTAGAAATGCCAAGTACATCACCAGTAGCTGTTTTTATTGTGTTTAAATGACTTGCTAAGATGGACATTTTTCATGATGTGTGAGTATGTGTGTGTACTGTATGTGTGTATTACTTACTTGAACACAGTAACCCTTTGCATGGTAATGCTTGATATTGGGTTGTTCACCCCTACTCACAACCCTTCCATATTTGAAATCAATGGAGCAAAATCTCAGACCGCAGAACTGCACATTTAACCATGTTTTGCCAGTGAAGAAAAATGGTAAGTTATCACAAGTCTAACTTGCTTGGTTCTGAAGCGCAGGTATATAATATTTTTTACAATGTAGCAGCATAACAAAATGGATCAGATGTTTTATCCATGAAGGTAAACATTTGAACACTCTAACCCTTGGGATGTGTATTAATGTGTGTACTGTGCTGTTTGGTTGCATGTTTTTATTCACTCACGATTGTTTTTAAGCACTGACCAAAGAGCCCTAGTGTTAATGGATGGACTCTGTTGTGTGCTGGTAATATGGAGAGTCAACAAGAGCTTTGGAAGACATTTATAAAGTAACTACAGTACGTTGCTCAGTCTCATAGAATTTTGTGAAATGATCATGATCGCTGCTGAACACAGATAGTACACATTGTGGACCTGAATCATGTGAAGATTACACTGCAACCTTTTTTCAGGGGGAGCTGTTTTGACACAAAATAGCAGGGTAAACACAGGTGTTGCTAATGACAAGAAGAAAGCCTCAGTTCCATTTTAATAAATCTTTCTAATGATGCAGCATGAATAACCCAGGCTCTGTTGGACCAAAATGGATCAGAACCGTCATTAATGTCAGTAATCACACCTGTATTTACCCTGCTATTTCATGTCAAAATGGCTGCTCTGATAAAAGGTCTATAGCTCAATGGGTGGTTTTCCCATGTCACACAAAAAGGGCAACAAATTGGAGAACAGTTTGGTTAAGGTTTTGATCTTTCACAAGTTAGGGGCTCAATCAAGGTCTTTACTGGAGTTGAAGGACACCCTGGACCTCAGCCAGTCATATTTCTGTGTTATTCCAGTGCCGTGTTACTTGCATTTGGAGTATTTGCAAGACATTGTGCTTTCATGAGACCAGGCCCACTAACATTTACTGTTTGACTCTCCTCCTTTCTTGTGAATCGTTGATACTGAACAAAACCTGAACGGTCTTCCAGTGCTTCTGTTAGCGCTCCACCCAAGCCAGGTGAAAGTGAGACTCTAAAGCCAGCACTGATCTCATGCTAATACTGATATCCTGAACTTCTGAAGAATCTGTGATCACTGTGTTTTTACCAGCCTCTCACCCCTACTGAGCAATCCGAACACATCGTATTTGCTCACCTCTGTGCCACCTCTTACCTAGCCAACCTTAAAGGCATAGGTCACCCTTTTTGAAAAATTTGATATTATTTCACTTCCCCCCCCCCCTAGCTGTTCTGTAGGACAGTAGTGTTTCTATCTTCCTCTCATTAGGTTGGTTTCCATCCAAATATATCGAAATATTTGAGCGAATTTTGTCAAAATGCGCAAAAGAAAATGCGAATTTATGCCTGTTTCCATTAGTTTTGTTTTGCGATTATTGAGAGGAAAGTGCGCCGTGAGATGACGTCATAAGATAGCGTCTGTGTGTCGACTGAACAACAACAAACTCTCAGCTGACACTCAACAGCTGATCATGGACAGATTCCTGCTGAACTTGTCGGCTCTTGGGAGAAGTCTGCTTACTATTTTGGCAGCGCTAACTTCATACCGAACCATCCTAAATAAGGAATAAGAGACTAATAATAATAATAATAATAATAATAATAATAATAATAATAACCAGTAACAGCGTTACTAACGGCGTTACTTTTATCAGTAACGAGTAATCAAAGAAATTACTGTTTCCCCCGTTGTAACGCCGTTACCGTTACTGACAATAAAATGCGCCGTTACTTACTGCTAATACTTATTATTATTATTTTACTATCCTGTTCGAAAAATGTGCGTCTTGTGGCGAAAAAGCGGTGTGTCAATTTTCAAACCGGTCGGACTTTGCAGTTTTTCGTAACTTATCAACATGCATGGAGAACGACTGACTGACATCACTACTTTAAACTATAATGAATTACTTTTTCAAAGTAACGTGCCCAACACTGACAATGATAGATGAAATTTGACAGCAATGTCCACACTGCAACAGCAACACAAAAATATGTGCATTAATAAGAGGATTTAAGAAAAGAAAAAAAGTAATCATAAAAATTACTTTCCCCAGTAATTGAATTACTCTTCTGCAGCAGTAATTGAGTAGTAATCAAAATTACTTTTTTACAGAAGTAATTAGTAATTGTAACTTATTAGTTTTGTGAGTAATTGGTCCCAACACTGATAATAACTAATAATAAGACTGTAGCGTAGAAGTGTGACGTGGTATCTGGTCCAGTCATCGTTTATTCGCAAATCCTGTTTCCACAGCAAAAAGTCTCATTTTCTTTTATCGATACGCTGAGAAATCCACCCCCTCCAAGCGTAAAAACTTTTTTTGCGAATTTTCGTTTTTCGAATTTCTGGCGTTTCCATCCAAGTTTTCTTTCGCAATTTCTGAAAATGCGAATAAAAATAGGTGGATGGAAATCCAGCTACTGTTGCTGAGTGCTGGATACTGGCTGGATGCTCCAAATGCTAACTGTTAGCCTCCTGCCACTGAGGTGCACATTGAGCACCACAACTGTCCTACAGAGCAGCTAGGGGGGAGGTAAAATAATTATTTATTTATTTATTTTTTTCAAAATTGGTGAACTAACCCTTTAACAACCCGATACTCATAACAGTTTCAAACCAGCGGTCCAGTCCCCCTCCCCCCGGCTTAAGAGTCTCCTTTTCTCCAGCTCCAGTCCTCTGCTCATCCCTCCATCACCTCCTCCTCTCCTCCCGATAACCCCATTGCTCATTTGTTGTTTGTTCTCTCTCTCTTTTTTTTCTTTTCTTCCCGTCTGTGTAGGCAGCCCGTTGAGTAACTTCTTTGACGTAATTAAACAGCTTTTTTCAGACGAGAAGAACATCCAAGCGTCCCACTCCCCCGGTGCCCCCGCCACGCCTAGCTCCCCCGCCAAGCATGCCCCCAGCAGCAAGCCCAACCAGCCCCCGCCCAATGACTCTAAATGCCCCCCCGGCAAAGACAAAACAAAGATGGCCGCCAGCAACAGGACACAGGAACAACCTTAAGGAGTGGTAGCTGTGCATGACTAGATGCTAACCAGTTGTCAGGTCATTAAACACAAACAAACCCCCCGAGAAGAGAATGACAAAGGAGAGCTGCTAACTTTGCGCTTTAGTTAGGAGTGTTGAAAAAAAGAAATGGAAAAAAAAACAAAAACAAAAGAAAAATCTACTTTTTTGCCTATAAACTTTTGTACTGTATAATGGGAATGGCTATTTCAGTTAAAAAAGTTGATCAGTATTTTACAATAAGTAGCAAATGTAGCTTTGTCCCCCAACTCCCTCAACCCCCCATGTCCCTCTCTGTGTCCCGGGGGTCTGTCAGTGGGTGTGTGTGCGCTCGTCACGTGTGTGATGGCTTGACTTGTCTCTACCACCAGGGATCATCCATAAAAACTATTAATGCCAACCTCTCCGCTCTTGAAGACCGGCCCAACTGCGGCCAGCCGACACCCAGAGAGCCAGAAACAGAAGAAAAGAAAGAGACCCCCACCCATCCACCCACCAGGCCACCCCACCCCGCCACCCAACTCTAAGCCCCCCCCTCCCACAGTGCAGTAGAGTCCACTCCGCCCCCTCGCCCCCCCCACCCCACCCCCCCCCCCCTCGCTCCGGCAGGCCAAACACAGAGACATCGCTGAAGAACCGAGAAAAAAAAAAAAGCCTTAAGACAATGATGTTTGTCAAACTTCTACACACACACACATCCCCTCTTCAACTCTTCTCTTCTTCTCTTTCTCCCTACATGTACATAAAAACGCACACACACACACACACACACATACACACACAAGCTATACACACACGATCATGACTTCTTTGCGGGATGTAACGACTTGCACACACTGACAAACAGAAGTAGGACCACAGTGGCAGAAGAAGGCGCAGCTCTGAGCCCGGATGGACGCTTGGCTGGATTGTAACTGTTTTTAATGTAAGTCTCTCTTTGTGGACGACAGGATTTTAACACTTGAGCTGACTCACTCTGTGGCATTTCTGTAAATGAAATGGGTTCTGCAATTTAAAGATTGCCCATTGCTAATTTGGGGGAGGTAATATTACATAAATGAATGATCTATTCTGTTGTACAGACTAAATAATGTTCCGTATGTACAAAAAGTGTAGTTGTGACCTTATGTTTTAGCTGAGTTGTGTTGCCACAGAATTTTTTTTTTTTCTATTCCTAGACAAGTCTTGTCTGTATC
This sequence comes from Myripristis murdjan, assembly GCF_902150065.1. Classification (NCBI taxonomy): domain Eukaryota; kingdom Metazoa; phylum Chordata; class Actinopteri; order Holocentriformes; family Holocentridae; genus Myripristis; species Myripristis murdjan. The sequence continues at coordinate 4,065,705 of NC_043982.1, forward strand.
AATGAAATGTCTCATGTTCCTTTGCACTTTCGACGAGTGAATCACGTTTGAGTTCCGTTCTGCCATTTTTTTTTTTTACATTGATTTTCTTCAGGTTCCTTTGACGTATCTGCAGGACTCAGACAATATTGAACTGCTGTGTATATTTTTGTACCTTATTGTATTTTGTCTTTTTGTTATTAATTTATTTTCAGTTATTTATATGAAAGATGTAGAGAATGTTTCTTAAGTCCAAATTATTTAAGGCTATTTTTGTCATTTTTAAGTTATTGATCATTCAGAAATCTCGAAATGTTTGTGAACATTCAGTCTTTTCCTGGCTTTTGACGAGAAAGCTTGTAATATATGTTTGGAAAATGATTTACCGTAATTTAAGAATGTAGACTAGCCTCTTTGAGAGGAACGAACCCTTTGTTGATATTTGTCGGTTCCTTCTCCCCGTGTGTATGATGACTCAAAACTCACCAATCACTCATTCTGTAAATAAGCCAGGTTTACTGACAAGCTTATTTAAAAAACCAAGGGGATTCCTACTCTTAGCTTTGACCTTGTATGGTTGTTTGCATGTTCAGCATTCGTCTTTTCTTTGCATGTCGTCGTTGGAATTGTTCTCCCGTCCCCTTTTTCTCTCCTACTTTCTTCACTCTTATTTTGTTCTCCTTATTTCCGTTCTTTATGTACATTTGTTTTAGTTTGCCTTTTGCGTTTCTTTTTTTTTTTTTTTCTTCCCCCTGCCGTCCTCTTGCCCTTTCCTCCTTTGATTACTGTGCACACACAGTAACTGTGCAATGCATCCTCCTTACTCATTCTCTCAAAGAGGGACCTGGCGATCGGGTCGCTCACTCAGACCTGGCTGGGTGGGATTTGGTATCAGAGAGAAAATAAAGCAATACCTATCATTGTTCGCTTTCCTCTTTTCTACTGTGGGAATCCAGAGCACACAGAATGGACTTGGAGCACGGAGCGCTAGTACTGAGCAGGATAACCACTGGCAATGTATTCCCTTGTGATGTTACTGTGAACAACTTCAGTGCTAAAGGAAATAAATCTGTTGACTTTGGAGCTGTGTTGAGACATCTGTGAGGCTGGTTTGATGCAGACGTTCCTGAGCAGTTTGGGTAAGATGTTTATTCACAAAAATATGTACACTCTTTTTTTTTTTTTTTTTTTTTTTTTACATATTAAGGTGAAATTCCCTACACACCGCTGCTGAGAATATACACCCACTAGGATGGCTTCCTTAACTCTGTGCAAACTGCCAAAAATGTCCAACTTCAATGCATAGTTCACTCATTTTGAAAAATTTGATAAGATTAAGAAGGACATTTTTCGCAATGTATTCTTCATCTATGATCTACACTAACGTGATCTCACTACTAAGACTTATGTGGGGATATATGGCTAGTATTCCCATACATTTCAGTTTTCAGTTTTTAATGCTGATGCAAGTCAACGACAACGGTAGCTATGGCTGTGCCTTTACTCTCGACACGAGGGGTAGAGCGTGTAAAGTCTGTGGACCAGTGCGGCCTCCAGATCCCACAGGAGGACGGGGTGCAGCTGGTGCTGTCCTGGCCCAGCGCAGGTGTCCATCTGTGGGAAGAGCTGATCCTGGCCCAGCCCTCCTAGGAGGAGGCGGTGGAAGTCCTCTCTCTGCAGGAGCTGCTCCATGTTCTGGAGGAAGAATCCTTCACAAAATCTCCGTAGTTCAGACGCTCCGTGGTGCTACACACACACACACACACACACACCATTACCCTAGTACATAATTGTCATACGTTGCAGACAGGCATTTGGCCATTCCTTCCCAACAAATGAATTGCACTCGATTCTTACATCACAGTATTAATATAGTGCAGTACGGTAATGATGGTGCAACTACATTTTGTATTATTATAATATTATCATCAATACTTTTTTACAGGAATCTGCACTAAATGAGTAATACTTGAAAATCAAAGTATCAATCCTGCAGTATCAATTCAGCCATTCCTAGTTTTCAGCCTTGTTTTTGGATTGATGACGGTGCAGTTCTGAGGTTATACTATTCCGTTGTACAGAGTTTTATCAGCTCAAGAGATATTGGAGAACTTTCTGAGCCCATAAAGCAGCAAGTCATCTATGATATCTATGAATCTATGATAATCTATGAATAATAGGACAGAAAAAAACAAGCATTTCTACTACACAAATTTATTTGAAGACTTGTTTATTATGATTTTTTGTCTACACTGCAAAAACACAAAATCTTACCAAGATTATTTGTCTTATTTCAAGTCAAAAATGTCTTATTTCTAGTCAAAATATCTCATTACACTTAAAATAAGACATGATCACCGCAGAAGTCAATTGTTTTTAGACAATTTCACTTGTTTCAAGTAAAAATTCACTTGAAACAAGTGAAATTTTGCTTGCTTCATTGGCAAAATTTGCCAGTGGAAAAAGTGAAAATTCACTTGAAATAAGTGAAAATTAGCTAGAAACAAGAAACAAATTTTGACAATGAAACAAGCAAATTGTCTAACAATTGACTAAAAACAAGTTACTTCTGAGGTGATCATGTCTTATTTTAAGTGTAATGAGATATTTTGACTAGAAATAAGACATTTTTGACTTGAAATAAGACAAATTATCTTGGTAAGATTTTGAGTTTTTGCAGTGTATTTGTCTCTCTTGTTTTCTTGTGAGACACTAAATAGCTTTCAGCCTCTTTCCCCCTTTTTTTTTTTTTTAAATAACTAATCAAAATCTGTTTACTGTCAAAGAGGAGCATATAATCCTTTGGGTCATATAAGAACATAAAATCATCAGTTTGACGGCGCAAGGTTTTCATATGGCAGTGCAGGCACCATGTTGCTTTTGTTTTTACCTTAGCAGTCAGGTAGGTGTTAACAGCACAATCCAGAGTCAGGCTTCTTGACAGCTGCATCTCACAGCACCTCTGGAGCCCCTTCAGCTGGAAGAAACTGGACACCGGCAGTAACTAGAAAACAACAGATTTAATTGAATCCACTGAACAGTGTAGCAGACTCCACCTAGTGTTGTATTGGCTACGCAACAGGCACACGACTTCACCTCCATGGCATCAGAGCGTGACACGGTGACTCCCTCTGTTCCTCCACAGTACAGAGACTTCATCATCATCTGCGGGGAAAGGCACACACTTAAGCGTTGAAATATCAATACCACCTTTCTTGCGCTGAATCCAAAGTGTAGCTTGACTCTGCATGGTACTACAGTTTGAGGTTAAAGGTCACGTCCCACCTGGAATGTGCTGTAGTTCATGTTGCTGATGTGGATGATGTTGTCAGGGGAGTCGCCGAGCATGCACCGAAACCTGATGGGAAGAAACAATATACCACAATATCCACTTTGATTAGACACACGGGCCACAAAATAACTACAGCCTCTACTTCTGTCTACATCTAGTTCATATTTCCTTCAATTATTTTGCAGTGCATGCTGGAAGTTATCAGATTTTTAAACATATATTTGGTTAATATCGCTTTTAAAAATCAAACCTCAGCACAGAAATGAGCTGCTGTCCTGTCTAATAAAGGTAGCCTAAGTACAAAGACATGAATTTGACAGCAAAGCTTATGAAGCACCATGTTTTTGGGTGATTGTTTCCTGGAGCTTTCATTTCTTTCTGTGGGTGTCAGCTGATTGGCCGGAAGTGGAGAGTGATGTAATGCAGCACTGATATGAAAACACTCAACTTACTGTAATGAAATGAGAAAGCTAGTTTCGACCAATCAAATGACAGCTTCATGTTTACTTGGATGGAGTATCTGACTGTGTGGAAGTTGTTTTTCATACTGTACAGGGATGAATGGTGGCAAAAGGCTCCTAATGAAGAGATGAAAATGAGCCCTGACACCACAGGAAGCTGGACAACTGGCACAGACTTAAAGGGACAGTTCACCCATTTAGAAAAATGTGAAAATATTTCTCTCCCCCCGGCTGTTCTGTAGGACATTAGTGGTGCTATCTTCCTCTCATTGTTACTGAGTGCTAACATTACTGACATTTTTAAAAATTACTGCCTTAATCCACTCAATTTGTTAAATAAAGTTTAGGCTTGAAGATGATGTGCATCAGAATTTTTATAGCCCTCAGTGATATAAAAATGTTGACCATTAAAAAAAAAAAAAAGACAGTGGAACTATTTTTTTGTGCAGTCTGTTGTGCTCCTTCTGTTCTGGCCCTCATTTATAATGATGGCTGGCAGGTATAGTAGGTAGGTAGTCATATGTACAGTTTCAGAAATCAACACCTGTAAAGTGATGCTAAACCTTTTTTTTTTTTTTTTTTTGAGTGGACTGTTAACCAATCCAATCCAATCCAATCCACTTTATTTATATAGCACAATTTAACAAACCCAAGGTTTTCCAAAGTGCTGCACAGCAAGATAAAACACCACAAAATAACACAACAAAAGCAGAATAAAAAGGTAAAAAAAAAAAAAAAAACACAGTAGGATAACATGATAAAATAAAATAAGATCAATTAAAATACAATCAGATAAAGTAAATAATAATAATAATAATAATAATAATAATAATAAAAAAATAATAAAAAATAATAGGATAGAATAAATAAAATATATAAAAAAAATATTAAAATAAAATAATAAAATAAAAATAAAATAAAGTAATAATACAATTATAATTTTAATAGAATAAAATAATGTAAAATGCACTGCCCGCACAGCATAAAAGAAAAAAAAAAAAAAAACAGGGGAAAGGAGGCTAATGGTAAAGATGAAAGGAGGATCACACCACCAGAAACAACTAGAGGGCAAATGCAATAATATATTTTTTTTTTCAAAATGGGTGAACTAGCCTTTAAAAAACATGTAAGCAGATATTGATGCCAGTCATCATTTGCATATGCTCAAATCAAAGAACAGAGGTCTCACCTCTCAGAGGCTGACATCAGGAGCACCCGATGGGAGAAGAACGGCCGCCCTTCTACCATGAATGTTACATCTGACATCTCTTGATTATTCAGGAAATGAACATCTGAGGAAACGGGCAGAGTGATAATGAAAATCAAAGGTGACAGTCACATGATTGCCCAGTGGCTGATGTTGGTGCACGTCGCCATGCACACACTCCAAAAGTCTTCTGGTCAAAACAGCCTTGTTTTCAGCTTGACCACCATGAACCTTTGTGTTCATCTAGTGGGATTTCTAAACCTTTTCTCAATCCCAAAAGAATCATGTAATCCCTCAGCCAAAACTGGATTAACAAGGTTTTCACATGACAAAAGCGTTGAAGTGTATGTTACCTAGATGTGTAGACAAACTGACATCCATGGATGGGACAGGAGGAACAGGAGTGCGGCCATAGCAGTGGGAAAACACAGACGCTAGCCTCTTGGTTATCACATAGTCCTACAGAGGAAATAGACGGCATGAAAAATGGATTGCACAAGTTTAATAAAACCATCCATTATAATCCCTTGAGCCAGCAGGTGTCATGTTGATCCAACAAATCCTGGTATTATAAGGAAATCAAACAGTTCTTCTCTTGTTACTTTCCTATTTGAACTGGAAAGTAGATCCAGCAGGTCGTGTCTGCAGGACATAATCACCTTGTACCCACATATAGTAATCATAATTACACAAAAAACGCGTACTGGACTGTGTTGTTTTGTACACTGGTGCAATCTGCTTTGTTAGAGAAGGCTATGTGCTCAAAGTGTTATTTTGGGAGTGTTATTTTGTGCTCAAAGTGTTATTTTTTTTAACTGAATGTGGACTCACATTCAGTAACTATTCAACCCAACACTCTACTACAGTTCTAGTTTGCTGTAAAGCACATAAAAAAACAGCTGAACATAAGCATCAGTTCAGACCACAGTTTGCCCTCAGTTCATTTTACTATGCAAAATGTTCTAAGCATGAGCAACTGCTGGCTATCAGATGCCGCGCCCATCTCTTCATACACATAAGTCCGTGCATTTTGGGGTCATTTCCTGTAGTTGGCACATTAATTTCCCTCTTCCTAATAAACTGCACCACAGTTGTCTTGTTGGGGATTGGGACACATTTGTCTCGGTGAAATTGTTTTGTGCCACCAGTGCCAGTTTGAATGGAATTGCTCTCCCCTGACCAAATGAAGTTAAGGGAAGAAACACTGCAGAGTTGTGATGAAGTTCTCAGAGCGTGCATGGTGTGAAAGCACCCTCAGTCGGACATAAGAGTGTGTGACAGTGTTTAATGTGGAGGCCACTGCAGTTACTGAGTGATAAATGACTGTCAGACAACGCGCACACAAAGACACAGAGGGGTATTTGTACCTTGCTGGTTACAAGCATGCTGAACATGAGTGGTATGCCTGTGGAGAGGAGCTCCTGGCTGTAGTCCTCTGTCTTCATAGAGGGAAACTCATTGAGGAGAGAGAGGGTGACTTCGTCCCTGGACAGCTGCTGGGCCCTCTGGAGGCACTCCAGCCACACATGGAGCCTCCATGGAACACCTGCCAGGTTCAGGGATACAGTTGGAACAAGGCAGATGCTGTATCCTGAGGACTTAGAGCATGCATGCAACACAAGGCAGCAACATCACATCCCTTTGGTGCTAGACTCAAAGGACTTTTTATTCCTCAAAACTGAAAAAGGCACTATCAGACCAGACCATATGTGTGATGGATGACATGCAAAGGCTAACAGCAGAAAGCAGTTTTAGTGTTTTACCACTTCAGAGGCCAAGTCGTGGACAACTGATGGCTGCTTTTAACTTTAGAATTAAGGCACAAAACTCAAACCACCACCACTGACCAAGGACAGGCAAAAGATAAAGGAACCCACTGAGCAAAAAGTGTCCAGAAAACCGATAGACGATAAATGCCATGCAGGAGACTAGGGTTCGACTCCCCGCCTAAGCAACGACAACAACCCTACACAACTTACAAACAGCATATGGCTGGCAGGTAAGCGTATGTCCACGCGGTCACAAGGGTGGCAAGCATATTTTAAATTTTTTTTTCAGAAACTTTACAACGTCTACTGAAGGTTCAGAGATGACGGTGTAACAACTTCCAGGAAAGACGTATTAAAAACTTTCATTCTGGCCAATCTGAAGACGTCTTCTGGGGGTACAGAAAAGATGTCTTTTTAGCGTTTTCTTGACACTTTTTACTTAGTGGGAGAGGGGAAAAAAAACTCCAGCTAATCCTGGAGGTTGATAGAAATATTAAACTTCTTTATTTTAACTTGATCTCAGATGTTTTGAATTTTGGCTCTCAAATTTACATCCTCTTTGACTCCTAGAGACACTTTCTGTATAAAACAGTGCTGTTGAAATTTCAGAATCATGCAAGGAAATATTAATTGGACAGCCTGTTGGCCTTTTCTAAGACACCCCAAAGCCACCAGCCTTTCTAGTGTGAGAGGCTACACCAAACCCTTGCTGCTCTTGGGGTTTGTAGTGCAGAGCTTTACGACATGCTTACCCATCATTCTTAGCTCCATGGTCACATCAAGGTACCCGTGCTCAGCACTGTAATAGGCTGCCTGCTGGAGAGCTTTCATCCTGGCTTTACAAAGGCTGGGACCAGCACTTGGGGGGCGAGGGGCAGCAGACTGTTTGGGAGTGCTGGCCTTGTGTGTCTGCTCCTCCTCCACTCCCTCAGCCAGGATCTCCTCCAGAGAGAGGATGTCCTCCTTCCTCTGCCGGGGCTGCAGCAGGAGCCTCCTCAGGACGTTCCTGCAGCAGAGCAGAGGATGGCTGACGAAGGGCTTTTGTTTGTCATGTCCAAACAGAAGCAGGTCAGGTGAACTCTAAATTTCCATAGGTGTGGTGTGAATGGTGTGTTTGTATGTGTATTTGTCCTGTGATGGACTGGTGACGTGTCTCTGGCCCCCATGACAATGGATAAACATGGATGGAAACGGACAGTTGGATGGATAGATTTGAAGAAAAACCTACCTTAGGATTCTCTTAATGGACCATAACAGTTATTTTGCATGTTTAGTCTATTATCTATAAAATGTACTTCGTGTACTTCAACACAAGCAGTCGGATTTTAGAGTGAAATGATCCCTCTGCCAGAAAATAGTTCCCAGGAAACATCTGGCTTTACACAGGCAGTTATCAGATTTGTGGTTCATGAATGTTGACGACTTTTTTAGCTACAGAAAAAAATGTCGCTAAATTGTAGCAAACTGGCCAAACATCACAATCACCTGCATGATCCTTTAACATTATTACATATTAAATCAAGTCGAGATTATTTACATAGTATAGTTACAGTATCACAGGGCTTCACAAGGCCCACATGATGACACAGTAAATGAAAACATGTCCAGACCTAAGGTTCTTAATATTAATGACAAAAATACACAACATTAATCTGTGGGGTGATTTTGTTATAAAGTGTTGTAATTAACATCATTAATGACTCCCTCAAAATGCTTTGCTTGCTTCTACTTCAGTTGATGATGGCCTACATTTCCCAGAATGCCTTTTCACACACTCTGGGGAAAGGCAATGAACTTCTGGTATTCAGCCGTGGGTTGTATGAAACTGGAGTGAAGTTAGCTTGATATTGGACATTCAGTTGGATGTTGAAGGTCCTTCCTCAAGCACTGGTGAACAAGACCAGTAAAGCACATGAATGAGTACATTCGTGATTACTGGAGCAGGAAAAACTATTTATAACCGCTTTGTTCAATAGGTTATTTGACAAAAAAAAAAAAAAAATTAAAATGTATGTGTAAATACACATTTAAGTTGCAAAAAACATGTAGGCCTACAGTACATCCTCCAGCATATATACAGGATGACTTTTTCTTTTTTTTTTTTTTACTTCCTCCACCAGTGGCGGATGGAGGTCATGTTTTTGCCTCTGTTTGTTTTCTTTCTTTGTTTTATTTGTTTGTTTGTCTGTTAGCAAGAAAAGTCAAAAAGGATGAGCTGATTCAAGTTTGGAGCATCTAGGTCAAAGGTCAAGGTCACCCAAAGCACAAAATCCACATTTTTACCAATATCTGGAAGCACGGCAGAAAGATGCAGCTCGGTGTGTTATGTTGATGTGGGGATTGTGCAGTGTGGTGGAGGTCGTTGTCTCTGGCTGCTCTTGTTTTTGTTATTTTTCCCCACATAGGAGCATTTGGTTTATACCATAAATACAAATTCCAAGAAAAATACAACTAAGGTTATTGCAGTTGGAGAAGTTGCTGTCTCTGCCTGCCTGCAGTGGATTTCTCCCTGTATGTTTGCTCAACATTACTACAAAATGCAGGCTTGACACTGTGGCTACTGGGGCTGCTGGAGAGATGGAGTTGAGCTGACAGCAGGGATGCTCTAGCGCCCACCTGTGGCCATGCGCTGCAGCGTAGCTGAAGCAGTTCATGTCCTCGTACAGCGGGGGTGTCAGAGAATTCCCATGATGCACTCTGAGCAGGGGGTCGGCTCCATGGGTGAGCAGCAGGCTCACCATTTCGTAGTCACCTGGTTAGACAAAAGGTGATTTATGTGGTTATGAGATATTGCTTCACATTCAGAATACATATTCAAAATGTGTAGCTATCCTCAAAGTAAACTGGTAAACAAGGTCATATTTTTTTTTAAATGTATTTTATCATTTGTGTTTATTTTTAATCTTTTCCATTTTTAATACGTTTTCTTCCATTTATATGTTGTTATTTTTTCTTATATGAAATATTTTCTTTGTCCAAAAATTATTAAACATTTTTTGACACTTTTTTTTTTTGATAAGCGTCTGTGCTTCTAACAAAAAAAAAAAAAAAAAAAATACATCTTCATTGGTGAAAGGAGAGATTTTTTAAAAATAGGTTTGAATTTTGTTCAGAGAGTTCAATAAAACATGCCCAAATAAACACCTGCTCCTGAGCTAATGGGTTTCACAGAGTTAACATATATTAAAATTATTCTAATATTTCATAATATATTTATACAATATTATTTTGAATGTATTTGTATTTTATGTAAGTATTTTTTTTTTTTTTTAACTCCGAAACAGACGTATACAGAGAATTCTTGGACATAATTACAGCATTGTAATGTAACATTAAATCACAGGGGTTGGCAGCCCAAACAAACACGGAATATGACATGTTGAAAGTTGGCTAGGCTCAGACACTCAAATAATACTGTCTTCATACCTTACAAGCATGCATATGCTGTAGCCATGCTGAACCAAACTGTAAACAAAACAAACAAATGTCCAAATACAGATGGGTGACAAATTGAAGGAAAAACCAACAAAAAATGCATTGCAAAACTGCTCCTGGACATAGATTCTCTCTGGAGCTCTACTGGAGGGATGGAGCTCTGTTTTCACAAAAGATTTTTTTTTGGTGTTTTGGTGTTTTGATGGTGGTGGACAGTGCTCTCTAACATGTAGGTCCAAAATCACTTTCATCAAAGCACTCAGTGAACCCTCATGCCCTGTGGATGAGGGGCGTTGTCATCCTGGAAGACACCACTATACGCTTCTTATTTATGCAGGTTTTTCCTTTAATTTGTCACCACTCTGTAGGTTTGAGCTGTATGTCCACCTGCAGCAGAGGCCAGCTGGAGCGGAGTCTCAGCCCAGCTCTCCTGGCCGTCCGTCAGGGCTCCTCCCTCCACATCAGCGCCTGCCTCCAGGAGCAGCTGCCAGCACAGGGGGAGGATGTTCATCAAGTCAGATTTTGTACAACACGGAGTCACATGACTCTACATTGTACTGCATAAAATAAGTATGAACTCTGAAATGCAATCATGTCAATTGCACACGCCATTTGCAACTGTTTGTCATGAAAACACTGCAACAAACAATTTTGCAAATCATGCAGGGGTGCTAAAGTTTTCACTGCATATAATCAAAATTTAATCTAATTAATACAATATAATTTTAAATTTTGAAATTGAAACAGCCACCTTATAATGTTCTGTTTCTTGTTGTCATGAATCAGAAATTGAACTTCAGTTGTTGAAGGTGAAGGTAAAGGTGTAAGTATTATTTGCTCATTTTGTGGAAACCAACCAACTATTTAGTATCACACTGGATTTTCTGAAGATGCCTTATAAATCATAAATAATTATGGCAGCCAGTGTCGTAAAGTTTGGACTGTTCCACAGGGAGATCTAACCTGAGCCACAGAGAGGTGACCGTGCAGCACAGCGAATGTCAGGCCCACCCAGTGTCGACTGCCAGGGTACACCGATGGGTGTTTGGGGGAGCAGCCTGGGACCTGGGAGACACAGAGACACATATAGACTTCAGTCATCTCAGTGACAAAAACACTCAGCAATGAAAAGAGTGCCACAACCAAGCGTGCTGCTGTGTTTACCTGCAGGTCCAGGTTAGCTCCACCATCTATTAGCATCTGGACCAACGCCTCATCTCCTGCTGAGGAGGCGTACATCAGTGGAGTCATGCCCTGAGGACAAATGTAGATGCAACACCTTTAGTAGACTGCTTGTACTGTGTTGTGACCCTCCACTTGACTGACATGCCCTCAAGAGTGTGGATACCTAAGGCACCAAGACAGTTCAGAAATTTGTGTAGTTATGACAGCAGGACTCCAAGCATATATGACGCATGGTGACAGTGGTATTTAGCCACTACCAACCAGCACTCATTGAACGTGAAATTTATTCATGTGCACATGGGAGATGAAGCATTTCATAGATACTGGCTTGTCCATGTACCATGTATTGAGCCCACTACAGGGACATAGTCTGAGCTCCTATGGAAAGTCCCCATGGTCAGAGATAAGGCATCGCAGGTACAAAAAATATATTGTTTCCTGTTGTGGATGGATGCAACATATTTTGACCATTTTGTTGTGGCCTCATGCACTCCTGCTCACTTCTGTTTGACACAGGAGTAACACTACCAGTGAGGAACTCAGACCACTTTGTGTAAATAAATCCTAACAGTCCCTGTGCACTATGTCACACTCACCTGATCATCCATAGTATTGACCCCTTCGGCTCCCAGAAGCTGTGTGGCCTGGCTGACCAGGTCAGCTCGGCCACAGGAGAGCATCCTGAAGCCGAGGTCCAGCTGGAACTTGGCTGAAGCGGCCTCCGCATCCAGACACTTAAACGAGTGGAAACAGCACTCTGACCTGTGGGGGGAAAGGACAGGTAGAATGGTATTCTGACACAATTTTACTCACTACCAAGGTGCATGGAATGGACAGCGAACTACCCACTGACAGGAGAGGCCTAGACACTGGTATGTCACTCACTAACGCACTGACTGATTTTTCCAGAAATCATTGGGGAGCCTCCTAGTGCAACATTAAACATTGCTGGGATTGATGCAGAACTCCACTGGAGCCTCCTAGTGGTGATAATTAAGCACTGCTGGAAATCGGGTCCAGCGAGCACAGCATTGGCTGTTACTTACAAGCAAAAGCCACAGGGATTGGTTTTCCGCAGAGATGGATATTTACTGCAGCGATCTACATCTAAAGTGTGTCACTAAGACAGTATTAGCTAAATATTTAATGTTGATCATTACTAAGCACACGGTCAGAACACTTTTCCGCCTCTTACTTCAGCTGTCTGGGCTCACAATCCAACCCAGGGAGGAGCTGTCTGGCTGCCTGTCTGATGTCATCGCTGTCCACCAACAGGCTGCGGCGATGCTCGGCGTGAACCAGGGCGACCCTGATCCACTCCATGAGCGGAGGGAGGAGCAGGAAGGGCCTGGGGGGAGGAGAGTTAAAATGCTGTCAGTGTAAACTACAGCCAGACCTCCTGCCTTGCCAGGAAGTTTCACTAAGAAAGCACCAAATCAACATAAGTCTTATTGACACTAATGTATAGCAACTTGATGCTTGTGCTTGTTAAAGGTGGTACATGTATCCTTTACAAATTACTTTTCATAGCTTAGTATAATTACTGTGAACAAATGGACTGCCAGTGTTTCTCCAAATGAAAACCACATTTTCCATAAACCCTGTTGCTTCTTTAACTTGCTGGCAGTAATTTTGCCATCAGCCTGTCACTCCTGCCATCACCTGCCTGTCCTAGAAACTCTGACAGCTTCAGTTTCTAGCAGAAGAACAGCGCCCACTTCCTGTGTTGTGCTGTAAAGCAACCCAGCAGATGTCCCTCCACATCCAGCCCAGTGGCACATAATGAAAAATGCAATGTAGTAGCAGGGCGAGGAAGCTAATCCTCTTAACAACAGCCTTTTTTGTATACTAAGCATAACAATATCTCAAAATATATTGACCATATCTTGTTATAGGTCCCCATATAATTTGTTGATGTCAAAGTGCTACATGTAAACCTTGATATATCTCAGACAGCATAAACATGATGCACACACACAGGTGCACACATGTTGGTATTACTATCTTTGTGGAGATATTGTATTGACTAACATTCATTCTCTACATCCTTTGCGTTACCAACTCATGGTTCCCTAACCCTAATGCTAACCTTAACCCTATCTTTATTCCATATGCCTAAATTTGCCCGGTTTTTGTGGGGGCTATGATTTTGTCCCAGTGACACACAACACATCATGGGGAATACACCATGCACACACACACTCATACCTCTCCTTGCTGAGCGTCATGGTAGCAGGCTCCAGGTTGGGGTTCTCCAGGGACTCCATCTGTGGACTGGACAGGAAGTAGTAGAGCGTGCGGAGGGCGTCCGGGGCCCAGGATACCGACAGCTGACTCCCCGAGCGAGCAGGGCTGATGGAGGGGCTCACACTGCGTAAACGCTGCATGTGGCGCATCGCACGAGAAACCAGATCACCTGCAGGACATACAGTCAAACTCAAAGGGATGGGACACCCTCAAATGTGGCCTTTCTCTGAAAAAAAGTGACATGAAGGGGCCTGGAGAAAAGATGGGACAGTGGGAGGAGTAGGCGCCATGAGAGCACTCGTGGGCATTTGAAGGTGATGTTTCAAAATCTCCACAACACCCACACATCCTCATTCACAGACAGTAGTTTCAACCTACCATTCAGAGTAAATTTTAGTTTGCTTCCAGTTCAGTGGAGTGTAAACACCAGTAAAGCAATCAGGGGTGGTGACTGATTAAACTGGGTTTTTGTTTTAAAAACAAGAAGTTTTCTCTCACACAAAAAATGAAGAATAAAAAAGGAAGAATCTTCCTTTTTCAGTTGTGGCTATAATCCCCTTGTTGTCTAAGTGTTCAGACCTATTCACACCAAGTCTGAATTTTACACACACACACACAAAAAAAAAAGTGCATAAGAGGATTTTAAAAGAAAACAAATGAAACAATGCATCTCTCACACTGTGTCTGAAATATTGCACTGAAAAGATGTATTTTTGTTTTATTCAGAGACCAGGTTTTTTTTGAAGCCAGGGTTAGGGTTAGAAGAATCCATATCATTAGTTTAAACTGGATTTTCATTCAGCAGCAATATGCAGAATTTAACAAACAAGGTAAAAAAAAAAAAAAAAAATTAAAAACTTAGTTTAGGAATTTATAGCAATATGGTTGGCAAATGTATGCCACCATCTGTAGAGGGCCACATAAATGTGCATGGACTGCTACATAAACTGCTGTAAACAATAAAGGTACTCAGCCCTTATATTTTCTTTTTCTAATAAGTGTCCAGATAATGAGGTGCGGGGTGGTCTGCAGTGCCACTGGGAGGACGTGAAGGTGCCCTTGTTTTCTGGACACAATCCCCAGGTTGTTATGTAACCAAGGGGAACTGGCAGCCCATAATGATCTGTCCCGAAAAGCCAGACGCCGGTCACAGTTTAAGTAAACACACACAAGCACAGTAGCTGACTGTGGCTGCTTTGACAAACTGGTACACACACACACACGCATACTTACTGAGCTCAGCGATGCTACCCACACAGGTGGCCAGCAGGGCTTGCTCCAAGGTGCGTAACTCCAGCTGGATGTAAGCCGCCTCCCTGCTCTCCACTGGCTCCTCGGGAACCTTCGTGTATGGACTGACATGGGCTGGCAGTGATAGCTCACCTAGACATGCACACAGGTATTATTAGTGCTTTGCAGTGATCAGGCATTTCCAATCAATCATACATTTGGTGCATTTACCTGAAGTATATATTTAAAGTTGAAAGTATTGGGTTACTTTGGCGCTACATGAGTCTACATGGTGGTGAAATAAGTTGCTCTGTGCACCCCTGGGCTGATAATCCACCATACTGTATTTCTATCTCTCTATTCACTTCTATTGTGCGACAACACAGCCCCCGAAATAACATTTGCAGAGCATAAACAAATGCCAACAAATCAGATTATGCCAATAGAAAAACAACCAAGTCCTCCTACCCATTTGTTTCATGTAATTACAGTTATTTGTCAAAGTGCCGCCAGGTTGCTTCTTCCTGCTGAAAAGTTACTATGAAGACATTTCCTGCAGGTGCTCCCTGCCGGATCTACTTTCCAATTCAAATAGGGAAATAAAATAAGAGCCGTTTCATTTACATTGGCGTAATCCACTATCTTCATGTTTGTTTATGTGCTTAAAGTGTTATTTTGGGAGCTGTTTTCCTATGGAAGTGAACAGAGAGACCCAAATACAGTAAGGATCCTCCTTCATGACACCAGCTGCCTGTTTATGTCTCTCTACCTCCCTGCCTGCTCTCCACGCTGCACACCTGCCCTGCGTTCCAATACCCATACTATCATACTATTTAGTAGGGAAAAAAAAGATTTAGTATGTCCCAATACATAGTATGTCAGATGCAGTATGCCAAGAGTACCAGGATGTTCTACTATATCCGGTCAGATTTTGCAGTATGGATTTCAGTATGCTGCTCTGGCCATTCTGACCCACAATCCTTTGTTCAGCGGACGTTACGTCGCACTGACTGAGTTGCGTGTACAGGCCACGCCCACATTTAGACGACAACAAAACGCACATATCTCACAAAACTTGCTCAATGACAGCAGAAGCGAGGAAGGAAGGAAGGAAGACAGAGGATAATAAATATGACAGAGGACAGCGCAGTATGAAACAGCAGCGGCATTTTGACAACAACATTCAAATTTGCCACTACGGACGGCGGAGGAAGTGAGCGAGAGGGTCGGAGGTCAGGGACGATGTATGTAGTGTGTCCCAATAATATGCATATGCATGCATATTTCATACTAAACTACATACTTTGTAAGGGCAGCTGCAGTACATACTAAAAGTAAAAAGTATGTGATTTGGAACGCAGGGCAGGTCTGCATCTCCTTATCTGCACACCTGCCGGTCACGCTGTTGTCTCCACACCACTGAAGAGGCCTGCTGCAGATCACTGTTTCTGCAACCACTCAGTTACTTACACTTCAAGCCTTTTTTTTTTTTTTTTTTTTTTTGCCAGTTTGCTATTCTACTTGTTGGCAGTTTCCATGTTCCTGACCCAGCTCTCTCCTCTGTGTAGTTGTGTCTGCTCCTGTCTCCAGCACTTGGACTGTGTGCCCTGCACTGCACTCACACACCTCCACATCTCTGGATCTGCTCAGCCTAAAGCCTAAATCCTAAAATAAATTCTCTTGCATTAGTCCTGTCTCCCTGCATGTGTCTGTACTTGGGTAGTAGCAACTTGTAACGAATACAGTAGTTCAAGGGGGGCAAGGAGGATATCTCACCATCATGTGGACTCATGTCAAGTCCACGTCATTACACAAGCAAACGCTCTACAATTCAATTACTCGTTCAGTTTTGCTTAAAAGTAACAGCAATGAGTGCATATATGGAGATAAAGATGGGGGCAAGATTAAAAAAAAAAAACACAAAAGAAATGACTGCTTAACACCACAGATGTACGACTGGGAGTCTTTTTTCACTGAGGGTCTAAAGTTGTTAAGTTTTCTTTCATCATGTATTTTCTTATAAAGGACCAGATAATGCTATGCAATGCTCAGCTCTACTGATGACACAGATGATTTTGGTACCAATCCTCTTGTCACTGATGCGTCACACTCCCAAAAAGTCAGTTTAGCACTTGAATAATAGAACTGTAAGAGGAGGACAAGTGCTATGGATTTTCTCATTTCATCTGTAAAGGCAAAGTCAAGCACTGTGCCTCTTACTCAAAACACAACATGTCTCCTGCTGCGTTGCATTCTGGTTTATTTAATGCTACTGTTGAGGAGAAATGAGTCTGTCCTCTGGCAAAAAAATGACCCCATAGGTTGTTTGTATATCACCTTATTTCAACCTGTAGTCATGTTTTAAAGTAACCTCTAGTGATCATGTACATAACAACACTGTGGTGTAGCATCAATGGAGTGACAAAGTCTGTGTATTAAGGATGATGGGATGGCGGCTGGGTCAGTCAGCATTTCTTTCACTCAGCCGACCAGAGTTCAAATACAAGTTAGAGCAGCGTTTGTGTTTAGGTAGGCTTAGTTAATGTTTGGTAACCTTAACCCAGAACCTTTCCTAACCTTAACCAAGTATTTTTTAGCAATGAGCGCTCACTCAGGAAACGGTCCTTTGGGTCGTATTAGAGGTTCCTGGGGGTCGAATTAGAGGGTTGGAACAAATGACCTATGTGCTCATTTGGATTGGAAGACTGGTCTCTGTGCCTCTTCTATGATGGATTTCTCCCTGTATGATTGTTGAAGTGCAAAATGGAAAGATTTTAGATCGCTGAAACATTTTCTACTATTAAACTCCATTGTAGCTGCAGGAAATATCTGGATTTGACATCAGGTTGTCTACATTTAGCCAGCTATCCAACAACAGCACGGGCCCTGAAATACACATCACCAGTGTTGTCCCTTGATTGTAAGTGTGAAAATGTTTTAGGGTGGGGTTTGCCTTTTCAGCAACACACGTTAAAAAAAAAAAAAAAAAAAAAACTGATTATGATAAACATCAACATAATGAAGGAGATACTCCCCTCATAGAGGGACCCACATGGCTTAGGCTACAGCAAAAACCTTTCCCCCCATTATCTGCATGACAAACGACACAGTCAGCCATGTGTGTGTGGTCTGGTGCACACACCCTTCTCTACAAAACAGAGCCAGATTCAGAAAACACACACACACACACACACACATGCCCTACACAGATAGTACAAGCATGCATACTCACGCACACATGCCCTGCACAGATATAGCCATGCACACACACAGACACATGCTCACATCAACACACACATTCACACACATGAGAACCCCATCTATTGTGTCATGTTGAAAGGGGTATTTGCTGACTCGTGATCTTCTGCACAATGGAAACAGCTTTAGCGGGAGCAATCTGCACAACACCAAGCCTGGAATGAAGGGCTTTCTGCAGGCAATATGCATCCAGCGCTGTGGTAAGTGCACTTCAGATCACTCAAACAGTCACAGCACGTGTGAGAAAACAGTAAAATGCGTGGGGAAACGCGCGGTGTGGTTGGGAGCGGACACACACTCATCCTCAGCCACAGCTACTGTCCTCAATCTGCCCAATGCAAAAAGAACCACAGACACAGAATTGCTGTCTCTTACATTAACACACAAATGTAAAATCCTGATAGTAAAGTGGAAAAATCTGTTACTTGTCAGCCTGTAAACTGAAAAAGCACTAAAGGAGGATTCCAGTATTTTTTTTTTTTTTTTTTAATAGAAGAACAAAAAATAAATAAATAAATAAATAGAATAGGGACCCTGCCAATTTGTTTCTTTTTTTTTTGTTTTTTTTTGTTTTTTTTAATTAAAGGATTCCGGTTTCACTTTTTACATAAATATGGGAGACAAAGAAAAATCAGATGTCACTTGTTTATCGGCTCCACTAAGGCATTGGTTTTCAAAGTGGGGTCTGGGGACTACCGGGGGTCCTTGATGGGCCTCCAGGCAGTCCTCAGCAAAATGAACTGCAGTTTTATGCATGAAAAACCAGACTGCAGAAAATTTGCGAGAGATCATTTTAACACTTTCCTCTCTCTGGTTTAATCTTACCATGATTTGTCAATGTTCAAGAATGACATCTTAACAGTTTAACCCTTGGAAATGAATGATTACCAAAAACTTACCAGAACATGAGTAAAATGCCCCCCACTCCTCTACAAAAGAAACCAAAATATGATTTCATGTCATATAAGGTTCCCTTTAGGGCAAAATCACTTCAAATGGAGGTCCACAAATGATTGAAAGTCAACTTAAGGGTCTAGAATATGAAAGAGTTTTAAAACCCCTGCACTAAGAGACATTTTTCTCCTCTTTCCTCATAGGGCTTCTGTAACTATACATGCATTACATGCCATTTTTCTTCACACCAGTCTCCCAGCAGTGGTAGCACCCAAAGCCAGCAGTGTGTCATTACCGGTCCCACACGTCGCCTCAGCTCCGGACCTCCCATCTCAGACATGAGTCAGACACGGAGGATTTATTTTAAGGAATATTTCATCCTGAAGAGCTCCCATGTGCACTGGAGAATAGAAGAGGCAGGGGGGCTATTTCAATATTGTGGATTACTCAGGTCTGACATTCCCCAGAGTTTTCATTTGAGCCTTTTACCTGACACTCTTGTGCATAGCAACAAGCACTGAGCGACTACTGGGTGTAATACACTGGCCAAGATCATGGTGGTTGCTATGGGGATCAAACCCATGACCTTTCAGGTGCATGATGGTCCCTTAGGGTGGTCACCATCTGGCCCTCTAAGAGATTAAAGCAAAATGTAACTTTAATAGAATGTTGTGTAGTTCCCTGGGGCTTCTGTGAGTCCACACAGAACACAAAAAGCCTCATTAGTTGCTCTGTGCCCCTCTGGGCTGCGAATTCACAATACTTTATGTGTCTCTCCATCCACTTCCATAGCAAAACAGCTCCAAAAATAACACATTTTGTGAACAGACCAACGGAGATAAGAAAACAAGAAGTCCTGGTACCCATTTTTTCATGTAAGTACAATTACTTGTGAAACTACTATCAGGTTGTTCCTGGTGCAAGGCTACTATGCAGATATTTGCAATTCCAATTCAAATAGGAAAATAACAAGAAAAAAAAAAAATAGGGACTAGGACTTGTTGCTTTTTATATTGACATAATCTTCTCTGTTTTTGTTTGTTTATGTGTGGTTTAAATGGTCAATATCAATATATTTTGGAACTGCTGCTGCTGAGAGACTATATTTTATGCCTACATATTTACATTTGACTACATTTATGCCACAACAATTCAGAGACATTTTGTTCTTGTGAGGGTAAAAAAAAAAAAAGAGAGACCCTGACGATACAAACGTTCACTAAAACTTAACAGCTTTCCAGCTGAAAAACAGCAGCATCCAAAACAGTTCATATTTGTTTATCATGTATCTTCCAGGTTTAATTTCCAACAACTTAATAACACATGAGTGTAATGCTGGTTGGCAGCTGACTTGACTGAGGTCCCAGATGCTGGCCCTTCCCAGCAGCACTTGAACACAGCAAACAAAAAAGCATTAGAGTAACATCTGATCAACATATCTTTTTTTTTTCTGAGAAACGCCTACAGCGAATGTAGGCGTTTCTCAGACTGTCTCAACTAAAAGAAAGAAGTCTTTGGATCCTGAGGTGCAACAACAGTCAAGTGCAGCAGATAATTTGTATTGATTACCCTGCTCTGTTTAGAAGACGTAAAAAGTGGACCATGAGAACAAGTATCTATTCATAAGTTCTGGTTGTACACAACAAGAGGCCAGTCTTGAGTGTGGACAAAGCACAAATGAGTGTTTTCTGAACCCTACCTGTGGAGGGCCACAGCCCCCCCCTTCCCAAACCTCAGCTACTGTGTCCAACACTGGCCTGCTTACTGCCACAATCATGGATGATTAAGTCATTTCCTCCCACTCTCCCCTTGTGTGTATGTGTGGCTGAATAAAAACAGAAGTCTACACCCTCCACACCCCCGTCCTAAGAGAAAGACAGGGAGAATGAGAGAGAGAAAGAGAGTGTGTGTAGGTTCAAGCACCGGTGAGCTTGTGTGTCCAAATGAAAACAGAGGCACAGTCACCAAGCCTGACACAACAGCTCTTTTCTGCTGGCTGGTATAATGCTGGAACTGTTTAGGCAAGGTTAGGTTGGGACAACAGAACCACAGATGGGGAAGGAGTGTGTGTGTGTGTGTGTGTGTGTGTGTGTGTGTGTTGGGGGGGGTGTCTCAAGTGGAGATGTGTTCATCAGAGCAAGGGTTAGGATTAGGGTTCAAGTCAAGACCAGGTCCAAAGGTGGTCACGTCTGAAGAGCAATACATTTAATGGTTTTTCTTTTCTTATCACTTGATAAATGGATCGCTAATACAGAGTACCATCGGGAGCAATATGACACCCATTACTGGTTAAGGAGGATTAACAGAGATGCAGCTCTCTTTGCAGGAGCTCTGTGCTAAACCTGCCGACACTGAGTTCTTGAACCCTTTAAAACCCAAGACACCTGTGGGTGGGCTTTTATTTTGGAAGGTTTTATTTCAACCTGTTAATAAAAATGACTATTTCTTTCTTTTTTTATTATCATTATTATTTTTGGAGGCTAATCTTATGGTGATATTCTTGTACTTGTACGCTGCCTTTTTTGCTACTTTTTGGCTAATTTTTCACATACACTATATTACCAAAAGTATTCGCTCACCTGCCTTTACTCATACTATGAACTGAAGAGCCATCCCATTCCTAACCCATAGAGTTCAATATGATGTCGGTCCACCTTTTGCAGCTATTACAGCTTCAACTCTTCTGGGAAGACTGTCCACAAGGTTGAGGAGAGTGTTTATAGGAATTTTTGACCATTCTTCCAAAAGCGCATTGGTGAGGTCACACACTGATGTTGGTCGAGAAGGCCTGGCTCTCAGTCTCCGCTCTAATTCATCCCAAAGGTGTTCTATCGGGTTCAGGTCAGGACTCTGTGCAGGCCAGTCAAGTTCATCCACACCAGACTCTGTCATCCATGTCTTTATGGACCTTGCTTTGTGCACTGGTGCACAGTCATGTTGGAAGAGGAAGGGGCCCGCTCCAAACTGTTCCCACAAGGTTGGGAGCATGGAATTGTCCAAAATGTTTTGGTATCCTGAAGCATTCAAAGTTCCTTTCACTGGAACTAAGGGGCCAAGCCCAGCTCCTGAAAAACAACCCTACACCATAATTCCTCCTCCACCAAATTTCACAGTCGGCACAATGCAGTCTGAAATGTACCGTTCTCCTGGCAACCTCCAAACCCAGACTCGTCCATCAGATTGCCAGATGGAAAAGCGTGATTCATCACTCCAGAGAACGCGTCTCCACTGCTCTAGAGGCCAGTGGCGGCGTGCTTTACACCATTGCATCCGACGCTTTGCATTGCACTTGGTGATGTGTGGCTTGGCTGCAGCTGCTCGGCCATGGAAACCCATTCCATGAAGCTCTCTGCGTACTGTACTTGGGCTAATCTGAAGGTCACATGAAGTTTGTAGCTCTGTAGCAATTGACTGTGCAGAAAGTCGGCGACCTCTTTGCACTATGCGCTTCAGCATCCGCTGACCCCTCTCCGTCACTTTACGTGGCCTACCACTTCGTGGCTGAGTTGCTGTTGTTCCCAAACGCTTCCATTTTGTTATAATAGAGCTGACAGTTGACTGTGGAATATTTAGGAGCGAGGAAATTTCACGACTGGATTTGTTGCACAGGTGGCATCCTATGACAGTTCCACGCTGGAATTCACTGAGCTCCTGAGAGCGGCCCATTCTTTCACAAATGTCTTGTTTCACAGTCTGCATGCCTGAGTGCTTGATTTTATACACCTGTGGCCAGGCCAAGTGATTAGGACACCTGATTCTGATCATTTGAATGGGTGAGCGAATACTTTTGGTAATATAGTGTATGTTTTGTTAATTTACAAACTGTCTTTTTTCATATTTAAAAAAAAAAAAAAAAAAAAAAAAAAAAAAAAAAAAAAAACAAGAGAATTTGCCCAGGTTTCAAAGAGTTAACCTTTGAATGTGTTAAAGCTGTTAATCAGAAAGCCTAGTGAGATCAACCTTTAATGAATCATCGAGCAGTGATTGCTTTATCATCAAATTCTCTGTGTCCTTCACCCTCTGACCAAAACCAAAAAGGAGGGAAGAGTTGTATTTCCATGAGAAAATACTGTAGCTAAATCTCTGAAACAGTATGAGTGGATAAATTACCATCTGCTTTATAGTTTTACATAAAGACCAGATGGAGATAACATTAAATAAAGTTAGGTAGCACAGTGAGCATTGGATTACTCCTGCTCTTGGCTCCATCTCTGTGTAATCTCGCTGAGGATCAGACACTTTCTCCAGCTGTCCCGGCTTTCTTCACTTCCTCTTGACCCGCCGCTGATGCCAGGAGTCCAAGGATCAGTGCAAAGCTGGTCGGATAGCCACCATGTCCATTTCCCAATAGGAGCTTACCATATGAAAAAGACTGTAAGTGGGAATGTCTTTGTGAATCCTCCTGAGAGACACATGCAGATCATTGCTATTACAGTATGTTACCTGGACTCCAGGAAAGTATAATGAAGGAAGGGACAATACATTACACGGAGCAGCATGTGAGCCCAAATTGGTGCCAAGTGTGGAAAGATCCAGTGTGGTTGTCCCTGAATGAGTTTCCCATCCCTCCATCTGCATCTTATTTAACAGGTTAGTGCCCCAGCCACCACATTAAAGGTCATGTGAACTAGCTCACATTTGATACATGGTATTGTACATTTTAAACTAGCATGTGGCTAACATTAGCATGGTTTTGGCTGGGCTTGACACTTTGGGCTTCATGCAGCTGCTGGACAGGCTCCTGATGTTTTGAGACCAGCAAGGACAACTAATATGCACACTGGACAAAAACCACCAGTGTGCATCATGTCAAGTGTGTTTTGTTACATAGTTGAATCTCTGTCCCGTCAAAGGCCAAGCAGCAGAAGTATTGTAGTTTATATTTGGATGTTCCATCCCCATCCCACTGACTCTGTTCAGCATTAGCGGCACCAACGTCTGGCACCAGTGCAAATTTAGAACACTGGCACTTTGACATATTGTCCCTTCCTTCTTTATTTGGTCCCTGTCTGGTATGAGATTGTCTTGTTTCTGACAGCAGTGAGAGGTTTGTTTGTCCAGATCTGAACGATATTAAAGTCTTAGTGAACAAACCAAATCTGACATCTCAGAAGCAGGCCTGCAGTAACCGAGTCCGGCTTCAGTCTCCAGACGTGTTACTCAGACGTGTCTTGTTCTCTGTTTCTGTGGTAACATATGGTCACTTGGTTTTTCCTGCCTGTAAAAACTGAGAAGTTTTACTGATGTTTGCTATATTTTCTCTCAAACAGCAAGAAACATTTAACCCTTTGAAATCCATGGAACCTGAGGGCGGGCTTTTATTGATTGATTGATTGACACTTGTTATTGACATTGTTTTGGTACATATATAAATAAATCACATATGCGGCCTTGCCAGGAGGCAACTTGTCAACAGGATAATAATAATAATAATAAACATAATTATTAAACATAAATAATAAACATAATTATTTCCATTGTGCTCTTTTACAATAGTGCTATGGTCACTTTATCAGGTCCACCTGCACAGTGTAATGCAGTTCAGGTCAGCAGCTCTGCCATAAATTACACCTTTTATCAAAGTTTATAATGTTCAATTTTTGTTGATATTATGGAGAATGTATCCGTTTAATTTTATGTTTATTACTGAGGTTGTAGTTTGTAGAGGTCTTCTACTGGACTACATTATATTCAGAGCTGTTTCTAATTTTTTGTCCTCCCTATTTATATACATGAGGTGGGACAGAATATTGGAAACATCTCTCAATAAAATGCAGTCCAGAATGAGCTCAATACCAAACATAGAAGTGAATGAACACCTCTATTACTGTGACTAAAAGAAAACCTGAGCAGCAGAGAAGGAAACTTTATGGCACAACAATTGGATTGTAGTAGATTGTGCAGGTAGACTTTTTTTTTTTTTTTTTTTTTTTTGTGCTTATCTTTTTATTTTAGTCCGTAAAATTTTCATTAATATCCTGTTCTTTTTTTCTTTTTTTTTTGTTATTTTGCTCATCAATCAAGTGAAATTTATTCGCTGTCAACAATAAATAAATACATAAATAAATCATATATTGCTTTCACTGCCAAGTTTAAACCCTGTGCTTTTCCTCACTGAAAAACATAGAGCTTTACGACAGGAAAGGCATCAAACCCTCCCAAGGCCAGTGCACGGTGAACAACAGCTCGTCCCTGCTGACTGCTGCCTCCATGTTGACATCCACAAAGCCCTGTGTCAACTGTGGGCAGAGCCTGGCTCAACAACATCCATCCACACCGGCTCCACACATACCGGACTCCAGCTTTACAAGATTACACTACCATAACAATGTCTTCCCGCCAGTTCTGAGCCGAGGCGTGTTTGTCTTGCACTACAATGGAGGGTGTTTTGGTCACGTTTTCAGCAGCGACTGTGGCAGGGCTGAACGCTTTGGGAAAACAGATTCAGATTTTTATGACTGATGTTTTGATTTTTTTTTTTTTTTTTCAATATTTTTTTCATTTAAAACATTTTGCAAAGCATTACAGCATTAGTTAGCAGGAGGAGTTAGTGCAGTCCAAGCTCTCTGTTCTGGTTCTCTGTAATTTCACTTTTTTCAAAATCGGTGAACTATTCCTTTAAAATATCTTTTTAAAGAAATAGGAAAAGGAATTTCCTTTAAAATATCAAATTAGATGAACCGCTTCCAATATTTCTTCATTTAACTTTTGAGCTGGCAGACCAATTACCGCAAATGTTCCTGTGCAAAATTAAGGGCACAAGAAAATAAATCGTGAAACGAGTCAAAAGTGAACGGAACAGATCGTTTCTCTACGCAGGTTCTCCTGTGGTTTCAGGTCAAGTACGTCAGTCACGTTACCTGAGGCTCACTGGCAGTGATACATGTTGTGTGACAGGATGCTGGCTCACTGGAACAAAGACATACAGTATTAATTCAGTGGCACTCACGACCTGAGCCTGATGTCTAAGTATGTTTGAGTGCAGAAGCAATCTAAGTTTGCTTGCTGCAGTGATCTCAGAGAGGAGTAATGACATTCCAAGCTGTGTTTTTGGATAAGCTGAGTAGGCGAATGCTGAACAAGGTTTCAGCTAATAGACCGGCAGCCTTTTCTCATATTTCACTGCGAGCTTACTTTTATTACTGGATACGGCAGAACAATTTTGCCATTGCTTTAATGGTCGTTAAACAACGGCATTATTAAAAAGTGAGTGAAGGAACAGAGAGTAACATGTCGATACCGTTCTGCCTGTGTGAGTGTGTGCATCATTCGTCCATGAGTGTGTTGCACTTGAAAGCAGCAATAGGCACCGTGATGGTGAACGGGCCTGGGCAGCAGCTACTGTGTATTCATTTAGCAGGGCACAGGGCACGTAGAGATGTGAACCTCCTGCCCCGCACTGGGAGCAGGAATGAGGGCTTCTTTGTGTCCGGTGTGCCGATCAGAGGCTAACCAACATTCATTCATTTTCTTCACTCATTTATTCCTAGTTGTGGCCGTGGTTAGGGGCGGGAGGCAAGGAATTACTCTGGACAGGTCTCAAGCCAACACAGACAGACAGGCTTCCATTCATAACTATGGGAAATTTAGTCACCAATTCACCTGACAGGAGGAAAAAAGCCTATTAGCATCTTTAATAAAGTCCAATCAGCGTTGGATTATTGGGCTGAAACCAATAGACATCTGGCAAAAAAAAAAAAAAAAAACTTCTGATAATTTTCTGGCTTATGATTTTAGGCTGATGAGTAACTGAGTAAATTAACTAGCCATTATTTAGTTACAGTAACTTAGTAAAGTAACTAGTTACTCTCAAAAGTAAATTTCCCCAACACAGGCTTTAGTACACTACTCTGCCAACTCACTGCTATACAAAGTCATATAAAATTATAAACAATATAATAATAAAACAGTTTTTTGTCAATCTGGCAGGCAGGGCCTAAAGATGGTGGTGTTGATACATGAATGTTGGTCTATCTGCTCAACACTTTGCTCCAAGAAAACATAACTCAAAATCTATCGGGTGGACTGCCATAAAATCTGATGAGCACAATCATGCTCCTGAGAGGATGAACCCTCTCAACCCCATGACCTTTCCTGTGCACGTTAAGACCAAAATGTCAAATTTGCACAGAAGATATTGCTAAATCTCATCAGTGGAGTGCCATGATACTTGATTGGGGCATATATATTCCCAAAAAGTTGATTCCTCTCAATGTTGATGACCCCGCTACCTTTCCTAACACCATCCTCAGGCCAAAGGTCAGTTTTGATTTCTCAAAATCTGTTGCTGACTGCCTGGAAAGCATATTCATTAGGGATGCACCCACATGTGAATCTATATTCGGCAAGTTAAGAATAATGGCTTTCTGGTGAATAAATCACTGTTCCAAACACTGTCGTAAAAGTTCAGCTTTATATAATACGTGCAATATCTTCCTCTGCAGCAGCATGATTCCAATCAAAATGAATAGCGGATGGAGATACACCAAAAAAAGAGACAACAACAGCAACTTCATGTTCTGGCCTAAATGTTGTGATCCATTGTCTGTGGTTCAACTCTTCAGACCACACACACACACACACACACACACACACACACACACACAAATTACTTCTCAGAATATCTGACCACAGACAGACGTTTATCAGCAATGATCTCTCACTTCCATGTTCGTCATTATTATTACCCGAAGTGGCTGTTTCCTGTCTGAGGGGCTTTCCACCGGAAGGTATTGGCAGACTTCTACAAACACCAGTTACCTTCACTCATTCTAGACTATTCTCTCAGCAGTTTAGTGACGCTGTCAACTCTCTTGCTCTGTTATACGGTTGTGTTCTAAAAATCATGATGGAATGGGGGGCAGAGGATGATGTGATTCCGGGAGTTGTGGGGTTTTCTGGTACAGAGTAGTGCAGCTCAGAGAGGGCCTCACCCTTTGTTACTGCAGGAAGCATCCACATGCTAACCAACCCTGATGAGGATAAAGTGATCATTGTGCATCCACCCAGCCTCTCTCTCTCTCTCTCTCTCTCTCTCTCTCTCTCTCTCACACACACACACACACACACACACACACGACATGTGACCATTCCTAGTATAAGGATTTAGGATTATTTTGTTTGTCCAATAGTTAAAAAAGCAAAAACACCATTCTGTAAGTATCCCATAGCCAACAGATATTTTCCCTCTGGAAGGGAATGCTGTATGATTTCATTGTTCTTACCATAAAATGCTCATCTCCAAATGTTACAGTTTGGGGATTTATGGATGTATGTATTTTGACATCTTAACAATTTGTTTGATAGCTCAAATCAAAAGTTAATTAACTGCAGAGCAAAATTATTCCAGCACTGCAAGGGGCATGAGGAAAAACTCTTCCCTGGAAATACATTTATTATTGCTGTCAGGCTATTTTTTATCCAAGCACACTGTAGCAAAAATGAGATTTCATCACCCAGAAGAGAACAAACTTCGTGTCATGGGATAGTGAAACTCACCGCTGGAAGTTTTGCCACATATTAGATGCTCATAGACCTGCAGCAGCCCCCACAGCTCAGCGTCGTTGTTGACAGCTCCCTCCAGCACTTCAGCGGTTACCGGGCAGCAGGTGACCTCCTCCCCGCTCAGCCTCGCCGCTTGCAGAGTCCGTCCGGCCACCTCCTCGGCCAGACTTTCCATGCAGGCTGTCAGGCACACGGCCGCGTACTCATGCACACGCACTGACAGGCGCGTTTCCACCATCCACCTGAAGAAGCGACCCACAGAGAGCGTGAGCCCGCAGCGCGCAGATTTGCCCCGCTGACGCACGGTGTCACCGGAGCTCATGCAGTGCAGGGAGATGGCCTTCACCGTGGAGGACACGCATCTCTCAGCCAGACCCCAGCTCAGCACCAGATTCATCGCACTCTGCACCTCCAGGCGTGTGCACCGCCTGTGCAGCTCGCTCAGCCTCTGCGCTTCTCTGGAGATGCGGATCAAGGCCCTGCGCAGGAAAACCGACAGCCGGTGTACAGCGTCCCCCGTGAACGCTGAGCCTGAGCCGGCGACTTTACGCACGACTTCCCGTAGCTCCTGCTCTGTCCACGGGGATTCATCCAGCTCTGGCAAACAGGGACACTTGGCCAGGATGTCCGCCGCGTCCTCCGGCACCGTGCTCACCGTGTCCCAGCTGCCATTCCGGCTGTAGAGAGAGCCGGCGTGCTGCCACCAGGACCCCCGGTAAGGGGAGCTCACATGGGACTGAGACTGCCTAGAGGAGGACAGAGTGAGGGATGGGCAGGAATCCCCGGCCACATAGCCCGAATCAAGACTCAGGTCCTCCAGGGTTTTAATTAAGAGACTGCTCGACATGGTAGAGGAATGTTCGATTTCTAAATGCGCTGATTACTTTACGCACAATCGAGAAAAGAGCGAATCCTTTCCATTAAGAGCCGAGTTTCACTCCCAGTTAGAGCTCATAAGTCACAAGTGATGGAAGGCAAACTGCCAGCAGCTGACCACTGGATCAGGTCTGGCTGCTTGTGCCAAAACTAACCAAAATATGTAGGGAGGATGAAACGTGTTTTACGCACGGCGGACCAATCACGCTCATCGTCCAATAATGTAATCGGTTCACTACTGCCTTACAGCGCCATCGTGTGGATAATATTAAAATGGTCAGCTGAAATAAGTTGAGTTGTGGTGCATGCTGTCAGTCAAGGTTTTCTTGAATGAACAAGTAGGAGATGTGGTTATAACTTTCAACATGAAACACGTGCAACGTTGTTGTTTTAGTCACCAGAAGGACCAAAGTGAATGTCGTCCAGCCCCCTGAAGTCCGGGGGCTTTCATGGGGTCCTCAGCCAAATGAGGAACAATGTAACCCTCTGAAACCCAGGCACACAGAGGCGGGCTTTCCTACATTCATCCATTTATACTACACTCTTATTTAGGATATTATATTATAATGCAAAAGTAAAATATGGATTTAAAAAAAAGAACAAAACTCAGCAGGAGTCCCTGTCATTTGACAAAAAATTACATCTTCGTGTATTTTTGAAAGAAATAAAGGAAATTTCACTTTTTCAAAGAGTTGATTTCACTACCTACAACTTCATTCACTTAAATCTGTAATGATATAGATAGATAGAAGTAGTAGTAGTAGCAGTAATAATGATTATCAAACATTATGTTTTAATCTCAAGCCTTTGAGTCCATTTGTCAGTGTTCCAAATTTGACATCGAAACAATTTAGCACTTAATACAAATCAAAGAATCTTTTCTTACCAGAGTTTCAAGAGAAAGATCACTTGACATGGGGCGTCCGAGGCTTAATGAAAGTCAACTTGTGGGTCCGTACATTAAAAAGTCTGAAAAACCCTGAAATAGCCTATAACAGTTTTTACAGTTTACAGTTTTTACTAAGTCAGTCTAACCATTCCATCTCTCTCTCTCTCTCTCTCTCTCTCTCTCGCTCTCTCTCTCCCATTTTGAACTTTTAATTTGATGGTCTTTGGGGTTCTGCGGGTGTGTATTAATCAGAAGATTCAAACACTGAGCCTATCTGAAGCCTTTCACTCAGGCGCAGGCATATTCACCTCTCTCTCCACTCCACACAACAAAGAAATGACACAGAATCAAGGAGGATAAAAGTTGTATTATTTCCACAATGTAGAGCACCAGGGTTTCATCCACTTCTCACACTCTGAACTGCTGTAGTTTGGCGTTCAACTCTTAACAACAGGCATATTTTGATGTACAACAAATTAAAAATGCACACAAATCACTTTCCCTGTTGGGTTTGTTTTTTGTGTCTGTCTCCTACTCTCACTCTCTCTTTCTCACTGTGTGTGTACAAAGGATACTACAGGCGATTTTGATCTATTGTGGATAATTCTAAGATATAAATGTGTTTCCTTACTGCAGTCTTAAAAAATAAAACAAAGTCGGATGTGTCCTAAGAATTAATTTGGGTGGAAGGGACTATCACCACAGATTTCTGAACAGTATCTACAAGGCTTGGACAATTTTGACTCTGGTTCTTTGCTATTTGAATGAGATTTGTGGTTCTAAACCTTTCTACAACATTTCTACTTCTCTGGGCAACAACTAGATAAGGACATGCTTAACTTTAACAAACCACTAGATGTCAGCCATTTACTGTTCCTAATCATGGAGCTAAAGAAACGTTTCCCTCTAGCTTCTGCTGGGAAAACTGGTCCTAACTCATCCCTACTGGTTCTACGATACTATACATTTCTAAACACCTTGTTAACAGAAGACATCTACGTCCAAAGTCTCATAATTCATTCAAAAAACAAGACGTCTATTTTCAATTAATTTAAGGACAACAGAAAGGCTGTGCTACAGCAAATATTCCAGTTATTGAAAAGGTGAGCTCTATATCGATAATGCTGAATGACCTGGATGCATTTCTAAGTGGATAAAGAATAAATAACTGACCTAGAAAACCAGGCACCAATTTAAAATTAGCTTATCCCCTTCATTAGTTTTCAATGTGTACAATCATAGCAGTGAGCCAGCTCACTTGAAGCAACGTGCACCATGTCAGAGTTTTTATGTTCAGTCCGCTGACCTGAATGTCATTTTCTTTTCATTGACTGTCAAATTACCTCACTTCCTCTGCCACTGTGCAGTGTTCAATGTCAAGGATGTCCATACCACAACTGAAGCAGATTCAAATAAGGCATCTTATAACACGAAATTAGTACAAAAAATAAAACTATGACTCTGCTAGCAAACATTTTACAAACGTTGACTGAGCAAACATATTGTTCTTTGACAAAACATTACAAAACTACAAAAAATGAGCTCTTTTCATTATAAAGCGTAAATGATGTCTTGCTGTCCTCGGTCAGCTTCTCCGTTTCCTTCGCGCTGATAAAGCTCCATCAGAATGGCAGTGGTCCGAGTCACCTGGGCTTTTCACCAAAACCGGAAACGCTGTGGATCTGATTTTGGTTGCTCCAGAGTCTTATAAGGTGTCTGATTGCAGCAGCAGATATGTCTGGGGCTTCTCCATCCTACGGCTCCTCTGAGAGCCTGGTCTCCCGAACTTTCGTGAAAGGAGCACGTGCATGGAAAGTAAAGAGTCACCTACAATTTTTGCAGCACGAAAGGATTATGTGAAGGAAGCATGAGAGAAACATCACATTTGATGCTGAAATAGTATGGTGGGGTGTGAGGGTGTAAAATGGTGTGTGTGGTAGTGGTGGGGCAGGGAGTTGGGAAGATGTTCTTTAATCACAACTAAAACCTAATCCTATGCTTTCAACCAAATTGTTTCAGTAGTCTAACTTTAAATGTCCATCCAAGTGATTTTGACTGTTTTCTACAATTTTGTCATATTTCACATTGCAGCAAACAATTTTGCAAATCAGCGGGAGTACTGTAGATTTCAAAATATGTAGTTGGTCTGTGCTCCTCTGGACTGTTAATGCAAAGTGCTATATTTGTGTCTCTACATTCACCTCTATAGTAAAACAGCTCCTAAAATAACACTTTTAGCACATTTAGTGAACAAAGTGGATT
This sequence comes from Myripristis murdjan, assembly GCF_902150065.1. Classification (NCBI taxonomy): domain Eukaryota; kingdom Metazoa; phylum Chordata; class Actinopteri; order Holocentriformes; family Holocentridae; genus Myripristis; species Myripristis murdjan. Next base: position 4,098,193 of record NC_043982.1, read on the forward strand.
ATGCTAATATAAAAAACAACAAGTCCCAGTACTCTTTTTTTGTCCCTGTGTAATTACAGTTATTTGTTAAAGTACTATCAGGCCATTTCTTCCTGGCGTAAGGTTACTATGCAGAAGTTTCATGCAGATGCTACCTGCCAGGTCTCCTTTTCAATTCAAATAGGAAAAAAAGAAGAAAAGAGCTGCTTACTTTCTTAAAAAAAAAAAAAAAAAAAAAAAAAGGGCACTGGGGCTTGTGTTTTTTTTTTATTGCAAAAACATTCATGTTCAGGTTAATTTCTGTGCTAAAGGTGTTATTTTGGGACCAGCGGTCTCATGCTAAATGAGCGGAGAGATACAATTACAGTATTCTGTATCAGAAGCCAAGGAGAGCATGGAGCAACTAATGAGGATATTTCACCACCATGTGGACTCTAATTCCTACACAACCAAACACTATAACAAACTTCAGTTTTGCTTTAGAGGCTATGTACTATGCAAAATTGAGGGTCAGTTGAGCCACTTAGACTCAGATGATAAAATATATGGGATAAGCATGTAATTTGATGGTTGAGTCTACATTATTCTCAGTGCTGGACTGTTTTTCTTTACTTACATGTGACAAATAGGTCAAAATGGCATGTCCAACTCATGCTTTTGACACATAATCCAGTTTGTGGTAGAGCAATGTGAACACCGTGTAATCTGCGTTTCAGAGTTTGTGATCATTTCAAGAAATTTTAGGAGACTGCGTTGCCTCTGATCCTTCTTTTGTATCCTTGCATACATCCCCATTAGTAGGCAGAGCACAGGCCTCCTCTAGCAGCTGAGCCAGATAACTGTCCTCAGCCATCTCTGCCTCCGACAGGCTCTCAGATTGGGTCAGGTCAGAGGGCTGCAGAGTGACCTGGGCCGTGGCGGATGAAAGAGTCTGCGGGACGCTGCACGAGGCTTGGTCGGAGCTGATGGCCGAGCAGGCAGCCATGGTGGGATCGTCTGCGGAGTGCTGTGAGAGTGTGTCTGTGAGCTGTGAAGCTGACTGAATTGGTGTGGTAACCACTGGGTCAGTTAAAACCTCATCCGTCTCGTGATCTGGAGAGTGTGGAGTGGAGTCATGATCCTTCATAACTGCTGCTTCACTCCCCGGGGGCTGGTAAGGGGGAGGCCCTGTCAGCGGGGAGCCATCAGGGGTGAGTGGGGCTTGACTGTGGATGATGATGGGGTCTGGAGAAGGCAGCGGGGCCTCCTCCTCATTCAGAGCGTCAAGATCCCTGGGGTCCTTTGAGGGGCTCTGGTCTGGGGATATGGTGTCTGGCTGGTGGGAGATAATGTGGAGACTCAAGGCTGCTGCAGGAAAACCGCTGGCTGAGGATGGCTTCCCTCTGGGCGGCTGGACTGGACTCAGCAGCACAGGCAGCTCTTGGCCCAAGGGCTTACGAGGCAACTCCTCAGGTTTCCCTAGACACATTTTTACAACAAATACATTGTTTGAGTCTTGTTTTGCTTTTCACTTTAAATTTATATTCTGTTTCATGTTTATAGTTTTCATATTCCATATACATTTATTTTTACACACACACACACACACACACACACACACACATATATATTTATATATCTCTATATCTCTATATAGATGTAACAGGGTCAATCGTGCAGCAGGCAAATATATAACATTATGTACAGTAGTTATTGTTTGTTATAATTATTACTGTTATAATTACCCAAAATCTGTGTACTGTTTTTTACATTTATTTTATTTTTATTCATTTAGTACCTGACAGGTTGGGCCTCCGAGTCAGTTCATAGGGAGCGGAACATAAATTTGTGTCTGTACCCCCAACGTTCTTATATTGTGTGGCACCGCCCCTATATATTGTGTTTTTCGCGCCCTTACCGCCCCTTTTGTTATTGATCTCCACGGGAGAGGTAAGCGGTCTTGTAGCTAGGAAGTTTCTGTGAGTTAGCATCGTTTGATTGTGTTTATATGTTTAACAGCTGGCTGTGAGGTGCTTGCTATGTGTTTTAACATGTTTATTAATCATTTAATTTTTAGGGGCGCAGTGTTTTGGGGGAGCTGACTGGAGGGAAATATTTTTTATATGCCTTTTGTCAGGTATGATATGTTCCATCCTTAATTTTGTGTCATTTTGCCTTTGCCCTTTTGTTACTGATCTCCATGGGAGAGGGGCGCAGTGTTTTGGGGGAGCTGACTGGAGGGAAATATTTTTTATATGCCATTTGTCAGGAGTGAAATAAATGGAGACTGCCTCCAAAGGTGTAATCGTCTCAGACCCTTCCTACAACGCAGAGTCGCATCCAACCGGTTACATAGATACATATATATCTACATAGAGATATAGAGATATAGAGATATCTATATAGACATATAGAGATATAGAGATATACAGATACATTTGAGTTGTCATTTATGCAATTACTGTCCACATCATGTCAGGGTCCATGCAAAATGATGGACAATGTGATGAATATGAAAAGATGGAAACCATTGTTAATTTACCAGAAGAAACTTAACTGATGCGTACAGGAATAGTAAACTAAAATGTGTATTTTTGTTTTTTTTTTAATGCTTTTATTGGCATCAGTGGGTGTAGAAAACATCATGCGACTATGAGAATCTGTTGCTTACTTTTAAGAACTCTCAAATCTTGATGGACAATGTAATTCCAAATAAGAAAATCCCTGTTTTTAACTGGGTTTACCATCCTTTTAAATGTGAGATAATCAGGTGGTATGAGAAACAGTACTGATTCATAATCCCATGTACATAATGTGTAAGTCATGTTATTTTTCAGAATGTTAGCTGGGGGGAAGTCCACCTCACTGGCAGGAGGCTAACATGTTAGCATGTGGAGCATCCAGCCAGTATCCAGCACTCAGTAACAATGAGAGGAAGATAGAAACACTACTGTCCTACAGAACAACTAGAGGGGAAGTTTTGTCAGAATGGGTGAACTATCCCTTTAATGTGTGGCTGAGTGCAATACATTACCACCCAATGCTGGTGATATAAGAAGATAGATATAAGAAGATGAGCCTCTGTACCTGGGGGTGGAAGGTCCAGCTTCATCTTGCGTAGTTCTGTCATGGAGGCCTGCAGCTGCTCGATGATGACATCATCGCTGTAGAAGAAGGTCTGAGCGATCCTCTCCTGCAGGAACTCTCTGAGCTCCTCCAGGGACATCTTCAGAAGACGCTCTGTACACACACACACACACACACACACACACACACACACACAATAACACAATAACAACACTTGATGTTATGTATCTGGTATGGTAAAACCATACACATAACCTTTAATGTTTTGTTTACTATGATAACATTCTTAGGTGTGGTTCACCACAAAATGAAAATGTAGTTTTTTATCATCTCTCCACAATGTCAGTCCAATCTCCACTGAAGCTGGAAGGGAAACCAGACACACACTGAGTTAGCATCCATTACAGCTGAATTCCCAGCTTGAAAATAACAAGGTCACCTTTTTACAGCTCCAAATTAAATCATTATGTCCATCATCAAATGTCTCCAACCAGCTTGTGCAGCATCAGTCAAGTGTTTTGTAACCAAATAATTGCACTGTAGGTCCAAAAGTCCAGTAATTACCTTGTTAAGTCCTGTATTTTTGGCCCACTGGGAGACGGGGCTAAGTGTCATCACTGTGTTGGTCAGTTGGTCAGCAGTTAGGTTCAGAGCAACATATCTCCAAATCATTTTGGTGGATCACCATGAAATTTGGTGACAGTATTTATGTTGCCTAAAGGATGAAGCCCCATTATTTTGGTGACCCCATGACCTTCCCTCTAAAGCCACCAGCCGGCCAACTTGTGAGTCCCATAGCTTCAGAACTCTCGTCACTAGAGACGTGGATACAAGTCTTATGGGGGGATTTCAGGAGGTACTGAGATGATTTAAAGTGGTGTGAAATCAATAGAACCTGGGGAAATCCCAGAGCCATACTCTGGAACTGCTATGAAGTGCTTTAACAGCACTGTAGTAAAATGGTAAGTGCTAGAGAAAAAAAAAATCACATCACTGTGGGGATGATTTTGGGGGTGCTGAGTTAATTTGACCAAGTCGATAGAACCTCGGGAAGTCTCCAAGACACAGTTCTGGTCTCACCACGGTGCCAAGAGTCATATTGGCTAGAGACGTGGAAACAAGCCCTGCCGGGGTGGGGGAGCACTCTGGGACTGTTCAGTCAATTTAAAGAGCTACAAAGCTGATAGAAACTCAAAGAGCCCGAGGGCTAAGGAAACCAAAGAGTTTCTGTAGCTTCCGTCCACAGGAGCTACAACACAGCCATGCAGCAGGCAGAGTGGAAATAACAGCAGTAATAGTGATCAAAGCACATGAACTAGTTGTAATAGTGTACTAACAAATGTAGTAGTAGTAGCGGTGGTAGTAGTAGCAGTTGTAACATGTGTAACAGTAATGATAGATATAATAATGCAGTAACAGTGGCCTAAGCAGGTGCATGAGTGATATTAGTGATAAAAACAGCAGTAATCATTGGTATACTTTTAATAGCAGCAGAAATGATGGTGAACGACTTTGAGGACTGTATCCCTCCACAGCAGACTGACTGTTCTCACTGCTCTGGCCTTGCACAGCCACACTGATACTTCGTTACTGCTGTTTACTACACACAACCCAGTCTGGGCACGGCTGGACTCAAACTGTTTGGAAAAGGTGGCAGACGCTGTTTACATAAAATACGTAGCAGGTGATTGGATCAACCATCTATCAATCATGAGCTGACAGTCCAAATGAATGTCCTATGACACGACACTGCAGCTAAACAAACTGTTTGCCCTGACCTGTTTCCCAGTTCAGGGTACTGTAGCTTCACATGTCATCATCACCTAAACCACGTCTGTAGTCCTTCAGGTGCACTGATTGGTTCAACAATTTTTTGATAGGAAACCAAATCTGGACCGTTTAAATGATGGACCTGTTAACGTCAATAGTGTTGGAGAAGCCTGAGATGGAATTACAGGGGATAACTCATTGTATGTTAGGTAATCCGACCAACTTCAGTTGAGATTGAGCTGACATGAAAGTGAAGAGGTAACAACGGAAATATTCCTTTGAGCGAGTCGCTCCCCTCTCCTTACTCTTGTGTATTTTCAGAATAGTGTAGGACATGGCAGTGAGAAGCCTCTCTCCTTCCAGGATGAAAATGTCCCACAGGCGAAGGGTCAGGGTGAACGGCGTCTGCAGAAAGACAAACACAAGTCACAATATGACTGCCTCCTCTGTCTCCATGCCCCATTAATGTGTGGCTGCAATTTATTTGGATTTGTTTATGCCCATGGGTTCAGATAGCTCCACTTCTCTTCCTCGTTGTATCTAGTTGGAGTCAGGAGGTTTGTTTGGTGCTTTCCCAGACCGCAGAAACCTACAGGCCCATCTCAGTGTTGAGACTCAGCAGGATGAAGAAGTGCTGACAGCGGCTTAGCCCGGCCAAACCACCACCACCACAGGATTGTGGGCATGCATGTAGGAGACTAATAGTAGTTTAGTCTAACAACTCTTAATGTTTTGTTCTAATACAGTCCCTTAGCTCAAATATCAATAGCCATTCCCTTTGCTGTAATGATGAAAAATCATCTTTCAAAGACAAGCCCACTTATTTTGAATGTTTGGCCCATTTATTTCAGTTCAGCCACATTTTACTAAAGATTTCTACTTAAGATTAAAGAGTACTAAAGATTTCACGACATAAAATCAAAATACCTTGATTTTCAAATTCCAATTTTTGATTGAGAACAGTCACCTTGTAATGTTCTTTCTGCAGCTAAAATCGTCATCGCCATTCATAAACAAAGGCACTGAAAATTAGCTGCACAAAAGCAAATGTTTCCCCGGGGCTATTTTCACTGGCGGAGTGAGCGTTTCACAGCACAACAGCGCTGCGGCATTTAGGAAAACTAACCTAGCATGACTTTATTACGGTGATGGAATACTGGCGTGAAGAAAGTTTGAAGTCTCTGAATAAATGGAGACCAATAAAAGGCACTGGGATGATCCTTTAAAGTGGCTATCTGCAAAATCCACACTTTATTATTTTGTCTCCATCTTTGGCGCTCAGTGCTCATGACTGTGGCGTGTCTGCACTGCACTTCATTAGATCAACTCGTTCAAACAGTGTGGACAGCACTGTTACGTCTTTCTCTTTGGATTTTCTGCTGATGAAGTTGAAGTTTCTGTAGGTGGCGCTCTTTCCTTTGCCTGCTGTGTCATGGTGGCTATTGCAGTTTCTCTGTTCCAAACAAGCCGTAAACATACAACACATCGCTCCCTGTGCAGCAGAGGAATTCTCCCAGGAAAAGTTACTAGATACTGAGCTTTTATGATCTGGATATGACTTGAGTCCAAATTGTGTTCAATCAAATAGAGAAATAGAATAGCAAAGCACACATTTATTTATGTGAAAATGCTGTGGAATATTACTTGAAATGAATTGATGTAAATATCAATCATATGTGGGGATGAGAGATCAGAACTGGATGCAAGGCTGGAGAGAGAACCCATCAATCAAACTTGTTTCTCACCCTGTCAATGAAGCATTGTAGGAACCATTTGGTGCTATAAATCCCTGCAGACATCTGCTCTCTATCCTGGGAAGGCAGAGAGCAAGAGAGATGGAGAGAGAGTGATAGCAGCAAAATCACGGAGAGAGGGAGATGAAGTGGCAGAGAGAGTCAGCACAGATCTACGGCACACTGTTAGCGACAACACATCAACGGCATCGCATATCTGCATTCTTGTTCCACAGTGTTGTTTCCCCGTCCTAATTTACTGTTATGAAACTATGAATGTGTTGCATAACCAGCAAAGTGGTGATCTCACCAGATGTTTCTTCAGCTTGGGGATGAGTTTGGAAATAATCTGATCATGATGTGCCTGGAATCGCTGAAGTTTGGGGAACCCAGGGACAAAAAACCCTGCAAAAATGAGAGAAGGGAGGTGTTTTTAATCCTACATAATACCACTCTGAATCATTCAAGTAGCGGAGCATCCAGTCAGTATCCAGCACTTCCACAATGGGAGGAAGATAGCACCACTAATGTGCTACAGAACACTACATAGGGGGTCAGTGAAAAAATATCACATTTTTCAAAAGGCGTGATCTACCCCTTTAAGTATCGCTGCTAAAGAAGAGGACTGTCAAAGACGTAGCATCCATGTGTATATGTTGCTTAAATGAAATAAAAAAATTTGCTTGAAAGCATACAGGAGAACGATGTGTTTGTGGAGCAGTACAGGAAAAGGATCATGTTGCCTTTGAGCGCATAATATCTGGTCAGTTCACTGTGTAGAGGCGTGTTTTTGCTGTAGTGGTCATCTCACCATGCATGCCATGTTTCTGATTGGTCAGCAGCTGTGACAGGGCCCAAAAGGCATCTTCCTCGTTCATGTACATGAGCAGCAGGGCCGCAATCTGACTCATTCCCTGGCAGTAGCTCACCTCCTGCAGGCGAGGGTCAAATGGAAGAGAGTCAGCTTTGTTTTTTCCACTGCAGGAGCACTGCTCTGTTACCCTGCTGGCTCGGAGTCTGCTTTGGCACCGGATGGCACACAATTGGTACCCTTTGGTTCTCCATTGCAATTGTGAGCATATGGGATCCTGTTCATCATGCACGTGTTACCATAGCGACAACAGAACCATGGCAACCGGTGTCAACATCAACAACAGACACTGCAGACCCACTGGAGCCTTTTTTTGTGGCGGATTATATTTTTCTATTCGAATAATATCGCATCAAGACACAGCAGCCACATAAACTGCAGCAACAAATATGGCATGCCGAAAACATGTTTTCTCTCTGGGGAAAATCCATGGGGTTTTCATGTAAACGTCCCTAGTTTGTGATTTAAGTCAATGTTTAAAGTCGAGATGAAATGAAAAAGGCCCTATAGCCTTTTTATATCACATCGTTGGTCACATTGTGTATTTAACAACATATGCTAAAAAATACAAAAAACAATTCTTTGTATTCTTATATCAAATTACAATATAATTTTTCAAATACAATATTTTTCCCTGTATAATTAAGAACGATGTGTGCTTGGCATAGGCAAGAACCAACCGATCTCAACCCATAATACACTATATTACCAAAAGTATTCGCTCACCCATTCAAATGATCAGAATCAGGTGTCCTAATCACTTGGCCTGGCCACAGGTGTATAAAATCAAGCACTCAGGCATGCAGACTGTGAAACAAGACATTTGTGAAAGAATGGGCCGCTCTCAGGAGCTCAGTGAATTCCAGCGTGGAACTGTCATAGGATGCCACCTGTGCAACAAATCCAGTCGTGAAATTTCCTCGCTCCTAAATATTCCACAGTCAACTGTCAGCTCTATTATAACAAAATGGAAGCGTTTGGGAACAACAGCAACTCAGCCACGAAGTGGTAGGCCACGTAAAGTGACGGAGAGGGGTCAGCGGATGCTGAAGCGCATAGTGCAAAGAGGTCGCCGACTTTCTGCACAGTCAATTGCTACAGAGCTACAAACTTCATGTGACCTTCAGATTAGCCCAAGTACAGTACGCAGAGAGCTTCATGGAATGGGTTTCCATGGCCGAGCAGCTGCAGCCAAGCCACACATCACCAAGTGCAATGCAAAGCGTCGGATGCAATGGTGTAAAGCACGCCGCCACTGGCCTCTAGAGCAGTGGAGACGCGTTCTCTGGAGTGATGAATCACGCTTTTCCATCTGGCAATCTGATGGACGAGTCTGGGTTTGGAGGTTGCCAGGAGAACGGTACATTTCAGACTGCATTGTGCCGACTGTGAAATTTGGTGGAGGAGGAATTATGGTGTGGGGTTGTTTTTCAGGAGCTGGGCTTGGCCCCTTAGTTCCAGTGAAAGGAACTTTGAATGCTTCAGGATACCAAAACATTTTGGACAATTCCATGCTCCCAACCTTGTGGGAACAGTTTGGAGCGGGCCCCTTCCTCTTCCAACATGACTGTGCACCAGTGCACAAAGCAAGGTCCATAAAGACATGGATGACAGAGTCTGGTGTGGATGAACTTGACTGGCCTGCACAGAGTCCTGACCTGAACCCGATAGAACACCTTTGGGATGAATTAGAGCGGAGACTGAGAGCCAGGCCTTCTCGACCAACATCAGTGTGTGACCTCACCAATGCGCTTTTGGAAGAATGGTCAAAAATTCCTATAAACACTCTCCTCAACCTTGTGGACAGTCTTCCCAGAAGAGTTGAAGCTGTAATAGCTGCAAAAGGTGGACCGACATCATATTGAACTCTATGGGTTAGGAATGGGATGGCACTTCAGTTCATAGTATGAGTAAAGGCAGGTGAGCGAATACTTTTGGTAATATAGTGTATCATGACATCAACCTGAAAATCAATCTTCTACTTCTCCTAAGATCTTCTTTTCAAATCAAATTCCATTTTTATCTAAACATTTCTCCTTTAAATCAGACTGGATCCACTGAACTCTATTGCCACTTCCAATTAGCATGTTGCTAACAAAAAGCTAACACTGCAGCACACATTAAATACATAGCGGACTGTTCTGTAGGCTTTGCCCGATAAATGTATGACTAGAATAATTCTAGCTTGCTGCTGAGCCATAAAAACAGCTGGCTAAATGTCCAAATGTCTGATCGTTTCTTTGTTCAGTGATGACAAGAAAAGTATAAAGAGGAGGACAATCACTACAACTACAACTCATCATGTGGCTAACCAGTTAGCCTTTAGCAGTGGGTCAGTCATGTTCAGTTTATGAGAAATGTGTTTTTTTTTTTTTTCATGTATAAATAATAAAATAAAATGTCCAAATGTCCAAAGCCCCACTTATTCCTCTCATAGACAATCCATGTTTTGATCAGGAAGTCTCAAAAAAGCTAAAAACGTCAAAAGTTGTCAAAAGATGACGTGACTCCTGAGGCTCGTACTGGCCAGATGTTTGGAGGAGTACCAAGTGCAGGATAGTAGGTTAGCTGTCGAAAACGAACAAAAAGGTGAGTCAGATGAAGGTGAATGTAACCGTGTTGCTCACTTTAACATGAGCCACTGTGGTTCCGTTTCATGAGAAATAATGCTGGAGAAAAAAACTGCACTTTCCACTATGGCCTGTTAGTTCCATCAGCTGGAGATTGTGCTTGTTGGCTCTGTGGGCTGTTCATGTGTCATTAGTGCGATGACGCCATCCTCCCAGCAGCCTCTGAGAGCCAGCTGGTGTCACATACCCAAAGCTCCTGCATCAGCGCACGTTTACTGTCCTGAACCATGAGCAAACGAGAGCAGGGGAAAACACAGCTCATCTTCACCCGGCTCAGAAAATCCAACTCACCGTGTTGTAGACCGAGTATGCAGACAGGACATGGAACAGAGACTGCTGCCTGTAAGGAGGAGAGGAGAGGAATCAGTGCTAGATCTTATATGTCTGGTGCAAAGCCTCCTCTTAACCATGTTGCAGAGGACACATCTGCACAGCACCAGCCCTGCTTTCTTTTGCTATAAATGGTTGCATTTTTGCAGGGCTTGCTCAAGTCCTGGTCAAAATTGAAGCGTTCTGTGTGGGAAGTTTTCTGCCCCAGACTTTCCACTGCCGCTCCCGAACAGGCCTGTGGTCTATTAAGCTGTCAGTGACATCACTCTGTTACTGGATCAGGTTCCAAACAAACCAGCCTCTCGCTCTTTCTCTCCCTTTCTCTTTATGGTTCACACTGAGGTTGAAAATCAAGTCCTTCCACAACAGCTGTGGCACCAACTGTATTTTAAAAGGACCAAACCAGTGATTGTGCATGTTTAGTGTAACATCGACAAAATGTTTGAGCAAATCTTTTCCCAAAGCAAACAGTCATATTTTAGACATCTTTTTTTCCTCCCTTTTCTCCAGTTATTGGTTTCCAGTCATTGCACTGCAATATGAAAATGAACTTTGAGAGACTTCACACCAGTATTCCCTCACTGTAATGAAGTTGTCCACATTAGTTTTCCTAAAAGCAGCAGCACTGTTGGGTTTTGATGCCTTGAAACTGGCCCTGCGTTCCAAATCGCATACTTATACTTTTTACTTTTAGTATGTACTGCAGCTGCCCTTACAAAGTATGTAGTTTAGTATGTATTGGGACATACTAATTCTTTTTTTCCCTACTAAATAGTATGGTAGTATGGGTATTGGAACGCAGGGTGGGTGGAGTGAAAGAGCATCTCTACCAGAAAATAGTCCCCAGGGAAACATTTGCTTTCCCCAGCTGATTATCGGTTCTGTGGCTTATGAATAGTGTTTGCCACAGAAGAATAACATTCTGAGATGGGTGTTCAACCAAAAATTCAAATTTAAAAATCAAAGGATTTTGATTATACGTTGTGAAATCTTAAGTAGACCCGCATGACTTGCAAAATGGTTTGCTGCAATGTAAAATGTGGGGAAATGGTAATAAATCACTGGTATGGTCCTTTAACTGGCACTCAAAAATCTAATGATCAGTTGTCGAACCTGGCACAAATAATGAAATATGCAAAATTACAAATCATACATGACTGTTTTCCCCTTACTTTAACCATAAACTAGGCTGTGCCATAGTTTTAGCGTTGGATGGTGTGAGGGCATTTGTCTCTTTGATGCCTTGATCATGCCTTTGATGAGTAGTTTGATTGATTTCAATAAGCAGAACTTCACAATCTAAAAGCACAATGATTAAGTAGTGGTTGACAAAGTTTGGTTTTAATTTAACACCACAAGCACATTAAACACTAACTGCAGGCTTCATCTTTAATCAGATACAGCACTCCTGACACTGCTGGTTAGAGCATCAATAAAGTGTTTCAAAAGAGCTAACCCTCATAAAAAATAAAAAAAAAACGTTTCACAGCAGATGGCAAGTCCAACTGAAAACGGAGGCCGAGCTTTGTTTGAGCAACATGAAACGTACTTGACTCCGAAGCGGTCCATGAACATGATGTGGTTTCGAAAGGTCCTGTTGATGTCCAGGTCTATCTGTTTGATCTCAGACGAGTACAGTCGGGCTTGCTCTTTCATTTTCTGACAAGAAAACAAGGAAGCAGTTCAACAAAAACAGGGCTGGTGGTGACATGCCTGTAACAGCATTACATATTCTAAATACTAAAAGCATTTAAATGTATTGGATTCCATTTACAGATACTTTGGAAAAAGTAGAATGATTTCTGAGAATACTTTCAAAAAAGAAGTCATAAAGTCATATGGCCATTTAGATAGTGTCAACTGTTGTATATGTTTATAATGAAAAATATGCAAACTAATATACAAACTAACTTTCTGACTACTGACTTACAGTTTTGGAGAGGTTACTAGTGCCTGTAATGGAATAATTTTTAAAGTAACCTACCCAACCCTGAAGAAATCGGACTTGTTTCTATGGTAGCGGCTGAATGTTAGTAAGATCCAGTGTAATTCTTGACAAATAATTGAAGTGAATTACAAACCACATCACTTATTTTCAAATACGTTCAATGTTTTCATCTCCAAAATAGCATTATATCTCCTTTTGCTTTGTATATTTCTGCTTATTTATGTCACAATGTAATATTTATACAGTACAGTTATTATTGGCACAGACGGTGTTGCATAGTTGTGTTATGATTGCAGGACAGACCATGTGAGCTTTAGGGGTCAGTCGACCATCTGGTAGGACGGTGACCAGAAACACTTACAAATCCAGGGGAGGTGACAGAAGCTCACGTCCACATGCATGGCCCTACAGTGTATTATGCAACACAGCCTCTTAAACTGTTTAATGAGCATTGACTCTGACATGCAGACTATGTATTATAAAAAAAAAAAAAAAAAACATTCCTCCACTCCACTGTTATTCTAACACTAGCAGGAACTGGAAATGCCATTTTCATAAGTTGATCAGTTAAGCTCAGTTAACAGATATCTTTGGTAAGCTTAGGTCAGGTTCAGCTCTTGGTTCTGGTTAAATCAATGAAAACTTCCTTCAGTTGTCGAGTTGAAGGTGAAGTTCTCTCCCAATCTGCTCCTCTGACCTCTTTCTTTCTATTAATTCAATGTCAGACTATCTGTTTCGAGTTGTGTCTCCTCCACCAAATCCACCCGTGCTGCGGAAATGGTGTCCTCTCACTTTTTTTTTTTTAACAAAACATATTATTTGCATTTTTAAGACTTTGTGCTCATCAAAGTTCGTCGACAGTCATCAAAGTGTGCACCTCGTATTTGCCCTCGTTCTCCTTCTTCGCCTTTTCCACGTCCAGCATCAGAGCCCAGGCCTGGCCTCTCAGCTGCAGCGGGATGCCCTTGTACACCCGCTTCATCATCTGACAGGAGAGAGGAGGGAGGGAAATGAGAAACACTGTGTAAACAAAACCACCGAGGTTAGTGGAGTGAAGCTGTAAAGCACAGTCACTAGTACGTGTAATCGCCTACTTTTCACCTCCTACAGTATTCACCGAAATTAACTGCTAAAATTATACTAAATCCCACAAAATGTGTGGGTGTGTTTGTGTGTGTATCAGATCTGGATCAGAATAGCTGTCAGAAATCATTCTTAGTGGATGGCATAGACCAGCTCAGTGAGTTTAAAGCTACATTACCACAACTCTGCACAACTCTCTGCCAGAAGCAGCTGCTCAATATCCAGAGATCCTGGACATTGAGCAGCTGGATCCTGGAGCCTGGGCTGACATGTGATGCTTTATTCCAAGGAATAATGGGTGTAACAGTGGTGCTCACTGCTGTTTGGGAGTCACTTTGGGATGTGTTTGGACTGAGTTTGAACCTTTAACATCATTATATTGACAAGCGGTTTTGGTTTTGGAAGATCAAACCAAGCCAAACAATAAGCTATCATGGACATTGTGAAAAGGATGATATGAATTTGATTGCTTCTTGGTTGACAAAAGTTATGGTTGTGACACCGCCAGTCTCAAATGTTGGAGCTTCCCACCAGCTTGTGAGCACATCAGCAGCCCTGCAGTCACTTTCAAAACATGCAATGACGAATTAATTGTGACAAAAATAAATCTGAGTAGTCGGATCACTGTGATGGATTACTTATTCCAACTTTGCTAGTTGGTTTTTGTGTCGTAACAAAATGAATAAAAACAAATGAATGCCTAGGAAAAAAATATTCAAATCTTAAAAAAAAAAAAAAAAATGTTATGGCTTGAAAATGGTGCATAGTAATGTAAAGTAGGTGTGCGGTGTAATAAATTAACTAAACCATGAAGTCCAATGCTTCTCAAATAACAAACTATATTACTGTGATTATTGTATGATTCAAATATAATACAGAACAGTATAGAAAATATACCATAAAACTCCCAAAGCCTCTCAACTTCATCTGTTTCTTGTTCTCTCTGTATCTGTTTCATTTTATTACACATATTATACTGGTGGTCGAGTCGGCAGATGGTCGGTGGTCGGTTCTCTCTCTCACTCCTTCCCTTTCAATCTTCTCGCTCTTTCCCTTTCTCTCTCTCACTCACTCTCACACACACCCATGCATACACACACTGAGTCAGTCGCCCAAAAAATGCAATGCATATCCTGCATTTTTTCACCTGCAATATGAGTGAATATGGCCATGACAGGATTTTTTTTTTTTTTTTTTTTTAAAAAGAGCAAACTAGACAGAAAATGAAGTGAGGGAGCAACAGAAAGCAATCATGGAAGAGAGAGAGAGAGAGAGAGACAGCAGCAGTGGTCGAGTGAGTGAATATAGTGAGGGAGCAGTGTATAGCAATCCTGACGGAGAAAGAAAGACAGAGAGAGAGAGAGAGAGAGAGAGAGAGAGAGAGAGAGGGAGAGAGGGAGGGAGAGAGAGCAGTGGTCGAGTGAACTAGACAGTGAATAAAGAGAAAGAGCAGACATGGCCAAAACAAACTTTTTTCAAAGGTTTTGAATCACCACAACCGCGAGAGGTTCTTCATTGTAAAGTCATAACTGTGTACAAAAAAAAAGTAAGGCTAACAGACCCAGTAGTTTTTAAGATTAGCTGCAGACAGACAGACAGACACAGAAAAAAACACACTATGTCCCCCTGGCTGCTGCCTGTAGGAGACAATAACAAATGACCTCCAACAAATTATGTCATTCAATAACAACTAGGGTACCGCAAAAAATTCTGTTACTCTCTAATTTTTCTCTCCATGTAATTCCAATTATTTGTAAAGGTACTACCGGGCTGTCTCTTCCTGGCAAAAGGATACTAGGTGGAAGTTTCCTGCAGACACTACCTACCGGATCTACTTTCCAATTCAAACAGGAAAACAAGTAAAGCACCATTTAAGTTCCTCAAAAACTGGGCAAGACCTTTTTGTTTCTTATATTGGCATCATCCGCTTTGTTTGTGTTCATTTCTGCACTGAGAGTGTAACTCTGGGACCAGTTTTACCAGTGTTAAGTGTTATTTTGGGAGCTGTTTTGCTATGGAAGTAAATGGAAAGATACAAATTATCTAAAGTATTCTAGTATAGCAGCCCAGAGGAGCACAGAGCAACTAATGAGGAGATTTCACCACCATGTGTACTCATATAACAACCAGGGAACTGTACTCAACACTATATTTAAAGTGGAATTTTGCTTTAAGCTGATAAGATTCTCTCTCTCTCTCTCTCTCTCTCTCTCTTTTCTTTTTATTTATTTATTTTTTTTTTTTACATAATATCTGACCTCCTGCAGCTTTAATGTATAAGATAGTATCAGGTAAATTGCTGATCACAGCAAATGACATATCTACTTCCACCTGGGAGGCTATGTTTTTGTTTGTCTGTCAGCAGAATTTCTCAAAAACCTATGAATGCATTTCCATGAAATTTGATGGACACTTTATCCTTAAGGAACTGTTGATGCGGTGGTGGGGATTTGGGATTCACGCCCCTGGGTGTAACAACAAGTTGGAGAATTGCTCAGTGTTAGCAGAGGTTTGAACTCTCCCAAGTGCCTTCTAGTGGGACTTACATTTTAGGCATTATGCTAACACAATCACACGATCATCCAACCCAACTACAGCTTCAGAGTCTTGCTACAGGATGTTTGACAGTTGATGGATACGACACTGGCAGTTGCAGGGATCAAATCTGTGACCTTCTGGCTACAGGACAGTCTCACTAACCACTTGGAGACCCCGGCGCCGACTTTCACATACTTTTCTGTAATTCTCTAACCTCTTTGGCTCTCGAGCTAAAATAAACAATAAAAAGCGTTTGCAATCACCATGTGACTCAGGTCTGGTATGTGTGGGCTCATGCTCACCCTGTCACTGTTCTTGTATTTATCCCATTTCTTCACCATCTTCAGCCATTTCTCCACCCGCTCTATCTCCAGCTGCTTCCGCTGTGAAGGAGACAGGAGTGCAGTTTGTGAACTGTGTTGGATAATGCAGTTGAGAACACTTCTGCAAAGCTGCATGTCTCTGTATGCAAAAATGTGCATTCCATTTGCATGCATGTCTACTGTGTAAAAGTGTTTTAGAAGGTTTTTTTTAAAAGGTTGGAAGTGATTTTAATCCAGTTAAACGGTGGTGCATGATAGAGAGGGAGGCACAGGGTCACTGGCCAGGCTAGGAAAGGATCAGTTCTCTGGTAATGGAGAACACACACACACACACACACACACACACACGCATCATGAGAGGTCAGTTATGAAAGTCACAGTATGAACTGGGCAGTTAGACAAGTATTATGAGAAATCCCCTCCCTGATTTATTGGCCTTGATCTTCAGCTATGAAAAATGCAGCCTCCCAACACTCAGTGGTGAACAAAAATGGTGAACCACATGCAGGGACAAATGTTATGCTCAACTTGATTTAAAACTTAATGAAAAAGCAAAGAAGATCCTAAATATTATGTTGCAATAAACAAAAGCCTGTTTAGCTTCAATAGCCTATTTAACTGAAATTAAAAGCTGAAACATGCCAACTTTCCCACATACAAGGCCCAGGTGACTATACAACCCAGGACATGTGAAAAGTATCTTTCCTTGCACATTTAAAACTTTGCTTTTAAAAATTAGTTTTGCTATTTTTATATTTAATTTTTATTTTTTTATGTATTTATTTTTTCCCCATGATTTTTTTTATTATTTTCCTTTTCTTACTATTTTCAGTTATTCCCAAAGTTTTTTTTCACTATTGCAGAGGCCTACTAGAATATGCAAAATAGGTCATCCATTTGTTAATGTGTACCTACTGCAACATCTGGTTGGCATTCTTCTGTAAATGGTTTTCTGTTTTGGGTGTATTTTAACTGACATTTGACCACCTGATTATACGTAACCTAACCATGTCCTTGCCTCATCCCCTCTCTCTCCCCTGCCTTTCCTGTCTCTCTCTACTGTCACTGTCAAATAAAACAGAAATGCCAAATGAATAAATAAATAAATAGAATCAGTTGCCTCTCTCTTCTACCTGGTAGTCATCATGATCTATAGCAGACATTTTTAGGAGATAAAAATTTTGGCCAGATCCATTTCAGCATAATGCAGTACGTCTCAATCTTTTTTGGATCGTGACCCCTTAAAGCAATGCCAACCCCCTGTCCCAGATTGCATATGCAGAATGGTGAACAGTCCACCTAAAGAATGACCGCCTGTTCAGGTTGTTCGATTTGCTTAATTATCATTGGAGGCCTCGCACTTTAAAACTACTTAGTATTTCACAAGAAAAGTGGGAAAAAAATAAAATTCAAAAAAATTATCATGTTAATTTTGCATACCACTTTTTCCCCCTCTGTCAACACCCCAGAAATGATCTGGCTACCCCACTGGGTGTCCTGACCCACAGATTAAGAACCACTGGCATAGAGAAATACACCAGAGATCGTCAGCATATATGATGACAATTGGATAGCAGAAACTTGACACTGCTGCCCAACCCCAGAGCTTTGTGATGATTCCAGTGTCTGTCTCACCTTCTCCTCATGTGCTGTTGGGGCTGGCAGCTCATTCTCACTGAGGAGGAAAAACAGAGAAATAAATTCAGATACAAAAGACGGGTTGCAAAACAGTGCCATTCACTGACAGCAAACAGCAGCTCACTGTGAACTGAAATGCAGCGCTGACTTACTGCATGAAGCCGAAGCGGTCCGTAACTCTGTAAATGCTGTAGTCAGCATCCTCCCAGGGGTCAATCTCCACCCCCTCCTGCCTGCCCTGGAGGTGCAAAGCCACACACCCACACACACATGTGGTTACACATAAGAGTACATGCATGTGAACCAAGGATATTACAGTTAACTCAAACTGAAACTAAAACTAAGACTCAAAGGAAGCATGATCAATCAACCTAAAAAACTGGAAAAACTAAATGGAAAAAAAGAGTTTCCCTCCTAAACCTCAGTAAAAATGAACAATTTTAGTCTGTTGCTAACTGTTTTTCTGAGTCATGGGTTGTCCCAAGTGACATACATGTAACAGCAAAACAGAAAGGAGCTAGCAATAGCAAGGGCTGATCCTTCAGTAGAATGGACCTGTGCAAACATCCCATAAATGCTGTGTTGAGGGGTTAATGTCACACTTGAAGCTTGAGAACATCAAATACATAACCTCAAGCACTAAGAAAAAACATTTTTAAAGATCTGGCAGCCTCTTATATCATATTATGCATGCAAACACACACACACACACACACACACACACACACACACACAAACACAAACACATGCACACAGCGGTGTAATGGACACTTTCTCCCACATTCAAATTGTTAGAGTCCAGTTCCTACATACTTCACCCACTGTCACAAACTGGCTATCCTGACCCCATGGCATTCAAAGGCTGTTAAGGGGTTAAATGCGTTCACAAGCCCTTTGAAACCCCAACAAATCCACTTGATTTCTTCCAGAGATATGGGAGAACAGGCGATGAGCAAAAAAACAAGAAATGATATGAAACTTAGCAAGAGATTTGTCAAAAGTTCCAAGAAAATGGCCAGAAATTTGCAAAAAAGAAACTGTAAAAAATTAAGTCAAATTAAATTAAATTAAATTAAATTAAAATTTACAAAACAGATATCAGACAAAAAATAAAAAAATAAATAAAATAAAATAAAATT
Source organism: Myripristis murdjan (assembly GCF_902150065.1). Classification (NCBI taxonomy): domain Eukaryota; kingdom Metazoa; phylum Chordata; class Actinopteri; order Holocentriformes; family Holocentridae; genus Myripristis; species Myripristis murdjan. Next base: position 4,117,241 of record NC_043982.1, read on the forward strand.
ACTAGAAAATTAGTTAAACAGTCCTGGAAAATTGCAGAAATTAGTAAAGAAAAAATATGTCACTCCAAAAAAATGGATAATTTGATGGTAATTTTCTTGTATAATAATATATGATAATGGTTTTCTCACTTTTTTGGTAATTTTATGGCAATTTTCTTGTCAATTAATTTTAAGTATAAGATGTTTTCGAAGGAAATCAAGTGAATTCTCTTAGGTTTCAAAGGGTTCATATATACATACAGGAATAGTGATTTATTTTTATGTAACAAACAAAAGTTACTCCTGAACATTCCATCCCCCTCACTTTTGAAGTGATGGCTGCGCCCCTGCACACACACACAAGCACACACACACACACACACACACACACACACACACTCTACAGTGGGAGTGCAGTGAACTGCAACAGTAGCAGCAGCCACCGTGGCATGTGAGCCTCCTGATTCACATATTTGATGGAGTCAAACTGCAAAACCAAGCATTACTGCATTACTGTCTATAATGAATGGTGGGATTATTTTCCAATGAAATGTTTATTCACAATCTGCATTAACTGGCATCAAATTTAGCAATAGTGCTTCTATAAGGGAAAATCCACTCAGAAATGTTGAGGCAACAATCTTTTCCCAGTGTTGACATAACAGACACGGGGCTAATCCTCCAGCAGCCTACCAGAGAGGCTTTTCACTCGGCTCTCGCTAACACTGCTGCAATGTGGTTGGCTGCCTGTCTGGAAGGCAGCCAATCAGCCTCCTAGTTTAAGCGAGGGAAAGCGGGTCAGGATGCACACATAGAGAATATATAGAGCTCCACGGCGGCTGAGGAGGCACTCAGGGAGCCCTTGAGGCGCTGCAGATGATGTCAACTTTATGAAAGTGAGAGGACTAAAAATACTTTCCTTACTGAGGTTGTTTGGAGTGGCACAGAGAGACAGAATTATGGAAAGAGATTAATGCCAGCAGAGGTTGCATTAGAATTTGTATAAACATCCAGTTCCAGTTGTCGTTCTCATGTTGAATTGTTGAATTCAAATAATGAATTATCTGAAAACATGAACTGAACTCACTGAAACCCAGTAGCCTTTGGATGGGTTCCTTTATTTTGAAAGGCTTCATTTCACCCTGGCAACAAAGTTCATTTTATTTCCTTTTATTTATTTATTTATTTATTTTTAATTTGTGGTCATTTTTAGTAACTTTCTCATAATTATTTGTTTGCTTATTTATTAATTTATTTATGCAATTGATTCATTTATCTTTCCACATTTTTGGAGTAGGTTTGTAGTCATTTTATGGTAATTTTGTAGTAATATATAAATGTTATACATTACAAAATTATTGTAATTATATTCTAATTATATTTTCTTTCTTTTTTTTTTTGCTAATTTTCTGGTCATTTTCTTGCAACTTTTCACTCATTTCTTGCATTTTTTTTTTTTTTTCAAATTTGCTCATTGTCACATTTCTCATGTTTTTGAAAGAAATCAAGTTAATTTAACGTGGGCACCCTGCCGCTGATGCCCTGCTAGCTTGTTGCATAATGGAGCAATCAAGTTGGCCTGAGGATGGCGCTAGAGGAAAGGTCATGAGGTCAAAAAAAGCTGACAGGGTTCAATTTCCTGGCAGCATGAATGTGCTTTCGAAATTTCATGCAAATCTACATAAAGCACAATTAGAACTTGATTTAGATTGAGTTCAACCTTGGACTATAATTTCAGATTTGTGTCTCTCAGTTCATTATTTGGTTGTCTCGGTTCAGTTTGAGCTCTCTGGGAAATGCAAATGTGCAAAGATCCAATCCAACAGGCACTAGTAGTTTTGTTGTCATCATGTTTCTGTACTTAATCGTCAAAAGTTTTGCCACCAAAGACAGAAACCACGTCAAATAACATCTGTCTGGAACTGGCCACAGCAGTTCATGATTGCCACCAGTTGTCCCAGTATACTCTCCAGTATTAATGGACTGGATTTTCTCATTTGTTTGTCCTCGGTCCCTGGATGTATGTATCAGACCGCTCAATCTGAGCAGAGAAAAATGAGAAAAATTACAGTGGAAAGTAGTAGTAATGTAGTAACTGCAAGCAAAAATTAGCATTTGCACAGCTGTAACAGCAACAACGTCAAATGTTTGATATTTTTACTTGATAGCAACTAAAATGATTAATCAATTACGAATATTATCGAAGATACATTTTCTGTCCATCGAACAACTGACTGACAAATAATTTCAGCACTATGGCCTCACAATTATTCAAAATATTCTTGTCTTGAAACTAATGGCTTATTACAAGCATGACATTCAAACTGATGATAGTCAAATACAGTCTAATCTCCCTCCACAGACGGTAGGAGGGTGAGAGAGCAGAGGAGGCTGTACCAGGGGGAGACACATGAGATCAGGTGAGGTGAGCAGATGTCTCTCTGAAACAAAAAGCAAATAAACCTCTGTGTATGTGCAGAAGGCTTTTTCTCAGTGTCCCATGAGAGCAGAGAGTCCTGGTGGGTGGCTGATCTCTCTCCAGTCTGTGCTCCTCTCCACACTCCATACTGTATGTGTGGCTGGAAACCATCATACAGACAGAGAAATCTTGCTGACCGGCAATTCGGCAAGTCCCCAGAGGACAGCGTCAAATCAATCACGGCAGTGTGCCACAGCTGGTGCAATGGCTAGACTGGGACCCCCCACACCCCCTCCGACTCCTCCCCTCCTTCTCTTCTCCGCTCCAAGCCTGTGAGCTAAATTTAACCCCTGGCTGTCACTGTCTCCATCCCCCATCCCCCCTCCCAGTCTGTTTTTCTGCATCAGCACATTCAGCAGACTGAGTCTCTGGTTGAGGGTCGGGCTGGAAGGCAGCAGGATGGGATGGTATAGTCGAATAAGAATGATTACAGTTTCACAATTTCTGACAGCGTTTACTTTGTGTTTTATTTTGAAATTTCATTTCAAATTTGTATTGGGCACAACGGCCTGGTATACCTATCTGTCACATACAATATCTCAGATGCCACTGATTTTGTAGCTCGATATTCAGACTGAATGGCCATTGTGTTTCCACTCCATTATTTAGTCAAGTGTGTCTATCTGCAGCCTGCAGCTGGTACAAAACATACCTCCACAGTGCAACACACACACCCACATCAGTACAAGAAATACCCATGCCACATCAAGTAATGCCAGCCCATTCTCAAATACCACCACTTTGTCATGTTCTTGCACATCTGAGACTGACACCAAAGACACCCTTTAGAGGCCAAAGGAACCCTTTAGCATCAGTTTGAGATGTGGGGGGTGGTGACGTGGTATAAAAAGTGAGAAAGTTGTGGTTGGGGTGGATGATAGGGGGCACTTGTTTACTTGTTAGATGGTTTCTCACATTTTCAGAAGTGCACTAAGCCCATCAATTGTTCGCTCATCGGGACGGGTCCTTGTCTTTAGGCCTTTTCAGCTAACAACCAACTGGCTCTGCTCCACTTCGCAAACCTCATTATGAACCGTTCTAAGCATTTCAAACAAAGATAGGTACCCAAAAAGTTGGTTTCTAGCTGCAACCAAAAAATAGTAAGTTGTGAAGTGGGAACCATGACGACAACGAGAGTGGGTGTGTATTTTTCTACAGGGAACGATGGAGAAATCGAAGCGTGTACAGTGGTCTGCCAAAAATACAAAACTATTGCTTTTTTTATGCCTCCAGCCATGGCTGTCACCCGCGCTGAGGCATAAAAAGGGCATGCTGGTGGCTCAAGTGGTACAGCATGTACTGCATACCACTTCCTTGGTACTTGTTGCCGTGGCCCGGGTTAGATTCTGGCCCGGACCCTTTGCTGCATGTCATCCCCTTTCTGTGCACCGTCTGTCTCTACTGTATCTGTCTAGAACAGAAATGGCCAAAATAATAAAATCACACTCATCCATGTAAGTGGAAACTATGAGTACAGCTCAAAACAAGGTAAAATCCATGTTACTGTTGCTGTTGCCTCGTTTTAGTAAAGCTTTTCTTTACACAAATATTCAGCTTTAGTTTAGTTTTTATTCAGGTTTTCAATGACCATGCGTGTATGGAGTGTGTTGGTACAGACAGCTGTGTGTTGTCTATACTGGCATAAACTTTATGTGCACAGTAGTAGTATATAGATAATGTATTGACAGTTTATCATAGTGTGCTCATGACTCACAGAAAGGCAATCTGTCAGGAAATCAGGGTCATTTTTCATTTATTTCAGTTTGGTTTTATATTTTCACTTCTGCCGAGTTCACTACAGTGTTTTTCATGTTTAGTGTTTGGCTGCCCTGACTGCATGTTTGGTAGTCATACTGTCTGATCACATCAAACCACAGGCACAAAAATGTTATTAGCGGATCACACCTACACAGAGAATAATCCTCTACACATGCAGCTATGCAATGCACACCAACATACACACACATCTGAATTCACGCTTTGGCTTTCCTTTTTGTCCCTCTTAGTGTGTGTGCTGGGTTTTTTAACCACAAGCACAACCAAGTGCGAACTCTTCCTCCTACATGGGCAGATGAATAATACACAACACAGCAGATCATGTAGCTACACTTTCAACACGAGTTGTTGCTCGATGCATCAATGAGCTGCAATCACCACCATAATTAGAAATATGTGTTTTCAGCCCACATTAAACAGTGTCAAATATGTGTGCTGCATTGGGCTGCGCAAAATGAACATCACTATCATGACTGATAACAAAATCTGTTGACACAGGCAAGCTTGCATGTTTTTGATGTTCATTACATCGAATTGCATGTTAAAGTAAAATATTCTGACTAATTTTGCAATAATAGTCCCTAATTTGTTTCCAATATCAGTTTTGACAGATTGTAATTAGTGTTTGCTTGTAAAATTAATTTAGACAACAGAAGAACAGATTACCACAACTTCATATCATATCATCATGATAACTGATAAAACTGAATTACTGCTCAGCTGTAATCAGAAGACAGGAGGTTGTAGCTGTAGAGAGTTATTGGAATAATAATAAAAAGTAAAAGATAAGAACTCTAGCATGTGTGTAGGAAACGCACTCACCGTAGCATACTTCAAGATAATGTCAGCACGTTCCTCTGCTATTAGCGTCTCAATGTCTTTCTTCATGTCAATATCTGTAGAGAGAGGAAGGCATGAAGAGTATGAACTGGAGAACAACAGCGGCATAAGACAATTCAAAGCAAAAATAACAAAAAACAAAACAACATCAACAAAAAAAAAAAAAAAAAACACTGGTGGTTGTGGGCGACTGTTGGCGTCCAAACCGTTGAACTGAGCTGGCACGCTTTACGCCGAGCCGCACAGTTACTATTACATAATGACTTTAGCAATCATCACGTACAGCAAATAAAGGTGATCAGATTCCCACATTGGTTCACTGTGTTGTCCGTATTCCCAGGCAGCAGAGATACAGGATGTTGGCTTTGCTTCAGCCAGTTGATTCATTCTGTCACCATTGTCTGTCATCACCACCCCCAGCACTTCCTGTGTGTGTGTGTGTGTGTGTGTGTGTGTGTTCGCCACTCTTTTTCACCAGAATAAATCCTCTGATGCCACTCAGTCCGTGCGGTGTCATCTGTGTGTGCAGTGGCACAGGGTTTGCTCGGATCAACTCCCTAATGGATGCCAGCAAACAAAATTTAAAGGTGTATTCGGTACAATTCTCAGTGTCCCGCACCAGAGGTTTCCAAGTCAAACCCAGCTGCCACATTTTAAATGCACCTATATCAATCACTTGGGTGAATCTGTCTTATATTCAATATGGGACTCAATAAAGCATATTACTGTTTGTGTCTTTTAAAATTGTCCATTAAAATATTTTGCTTTAAACTGCAATGTATGTTAGCCATAAACTGGCGGCTTATGACTGATAAAGTCAAAGACACTGGATCGTCAAAGATTTAGCGGGTCCTGATGGATTGGGCCACCTACTGGTTATTGGCCTACAATGCATGATTTAAAATTTCTGCCCTCTGTTTCTAAGAAAGGAATGAAGTACTGCCACTTTTCAAAGACCCATACATCTCTATGCTGTAGGCCTATAGTGAAAATCACTGTCCTCTACCACAGCAAATTACAAGCAGTGTTAATTTGCATTTGCACTGTAGCTAGCGTACTCCTTTACATTGCGAAAATGTGAGTGCTATATTGCTACAGCCCACCATAAGGCAGTGTTGCCAAGTACACTACATGGACAAAAGTATAGGACCACCTCCATGTTACACCTACAAGAGCTTTTCTGACCTCCCATTCTAAATCCATAGACATTAATATGGAGTTGGTCCACCTTTGCAGCTAGAACAGCTTCCACTCTTCTGGAAAGGTTTTCTACAAGATTTTGGAGTGTGTGTGTGGGAATTTTGGCCCGTTCATCCAGAAGAGCATTTGTGAGGTCAGACACTGATGTTGGACCAGAGGGTCTGGCCTAAAGGTGTTGGATGGGGTTGAGGTCGGGGCTCTGTGCGGGCCAGTCAAGTTCTTCCACACCAAACTCAGCCGGCCACGCCTTTATGGAGCTGCTCTGTGCACTGGGACTCAGTCATGCTGGGACAGGAAAGGGCCTTCCCCAACTGTTCCCACAAAGCTGGAAGCAAAGAAGAGTCCAAAATGTCTCGGTGAGCTGAAGCATTAAGATTTCCCTTCACTGGAACTAAGGGGCCAAGGCCGAGCCCAGAAAAACCAGCCCATAGCATCATCCCTCCTCCACCAAACTTTACAGTCGGCACAGTGCAGTCAGGCAGGGAACGTTCTCCTGGCATTCACCAAACCCAGACTCGTCCATCAGACCGCCACATAGAGAAGTGTGATTGGTTGCTCCACAGAACATGTTTCCACCGCTCCAGAGTCCAGTGGCGGCGTGCTTTACACCACTCCGGCTGACACTTGACGCCAGATGTTGTGCTGGGTGATGTAAGGTTTGCATGCGGCTGCTCGGCCATGGAAACCCATGCCATGAAGCTCCTGGCACACAGTTTCTGTGCTGATGTTGATGCCAGAGGAGGTTTAGAGCTCTGCAGGTACTGAGTCAGCAGAGCGTCGGCCACTTTTACGCACTATGAGCCTCAGTGCACTCAAGGCAGACTGCATGGCTAGCTGCTAGATTTTATACACCTGTGGCAATGGGACTGAATGAAACACCTGAATGAATAAGAGGTGTGGCCCAATATGGCATGGCTCATGCTGTGACTGGACCTCTGTGGATGATAAACAAGTGATGCACAACCCCATTAGGTGTACCTTTGAGCCACCAAATACATGGCAGTCAACACTGTTCACCAAATTTATTCCCCATGAATGGAAAAAGCTGGGAGAGTCGAAAGGTTTGAAAGGCAGATTTGAAAAGCCGCTAAATCTTGGCAAAGAAGCTGAGTTGGCAATAGTGGCCAGAGACCTGTCAGTGTTGTAATTCCATGGCAGCTGATGACAGCATGGCAAAACAACCCCATCAGCACCCAAACCAAAGCCAACAAGGCAGATTACGACAATATGAAAAACATGAGATCCTCAAACCCAGTTTTGTTTCATGTATTTACCAGTTTCTGTGAAAATACTATCAGGTTGTTTCTTCCTGGCGCAAGAATACTATACTTTAGTTTCCAGAGGATGCTACCTGACGGATCTACTTACCAAATCTGTTTAGCTGTTCAGTTTTCCCAAGAAATGGGTACTGGGATTTTTTTTTATATTGGCATATTTCACTTTGTTCTAAAAGTGTTTTTTTTTGTTTGTTTGTTTGTTTGTTTTTTTGGTACAGAAGTGAATCAAGAGGTACAGTATTCTGTATTACCAGCACTGGAAAATGAAGCGAATAATGAGGATATTTCACTACAATGTGGCGTCATATTATGTCTGAGGCAATATACAGCCCAGCACAAAGTTCAAAGTTCAATTTTGCTTCAAACAGAGGGTTTAGCACACAAATATGCTTGTCTGATGGGATCAAAAACTCCTGAGGTGCTGAGGAGCAGACTCGCAGTTTAAAACACATCTGCAGAGGAAGCTTGCTGATGATTATTGCTCAGGCCAGGAGCTGAGCGTTTAGCAGATCTCATAAAGTGCTGGTACATTCACAAAAGCACATGTAGCTTTTATCAAAGTATGAGTGGGCAGCACACAGAGCCGGTTTGTCCATCACAGAGATGGAGAGCACAAGAAAGCTGTACTGTACTGCTGTGCCTGTTGCAAGCATCAGTAATATAAGCCCCCTGGGAGCCATCAACCTGCCAATGTTCAATGACTCTTCCCCACCACAGCACCCCCCATCCCTGGACATCTGCCTCGCACTGTTCCCAGCAACAATGAAATGCATTACATTTTCATTATCAGTAATCACATTACAGTTATTGTTTTAATAAAAATGTCATTACTTGTGTTCCTTAAACACAGGACTTCAGCCGAGTCCCGTGTTTAATGTTTGCCAACTGAGGCAGATTTGACACTTGAAAAATAAAGACTTTTGAAAATCCAAATTGCTAGTGCCTACGTGTGGTGATATCATCTAGTGCAAGCGTTTGGATCAAGACCCTCTTGTGGAAAATGCAGTGGCAGTGGTGCACAAAAAGTCAGAAAGATCATTCACAATCACTCCAGCAAAATCCACTTCCATATCATGTTGTTTTTGAAAGATGCTCTCAGTGGGGAGAATGAATTATGTGAGCTGATGACATCACGCCATCTATGTTTGGCCAATTATCTGTAAAGATGCATCAAACAACAAAATGGACCTGAAATGGGCACAAATGCATCACCAGTTGCTGTTTTATTAAGAATTAAAGGGTTTAATGTGGGGCTCTTGTGTGACTCTCAATAATCAACTGAGAAATCTGAAAATCAATGGATAAATGGATAGCTATGATTGCATATTAGTGCCAATGTGAGGGAGAAAAAAATACAGAGCCAGAGGGTGGGGGTGGGGTGGGGGTTATTGTAGGGAAAAAAGTACAATTTATAAGAAAAAAAAAAACTTTATGAGAGAAAACCTCAGAAATTCTGAGATTAAAGTTCTACATTTCTTAGAAAAAAAAACAAACAAAAAAAAATCTGAGAAAAAACTTGATCATGAGATTATAAAGTCACAAATTTATGAGAAAAACACACACACACACACAACAAACTAGTTTTTCTTCTCCTGTTTTATGTTTTTTTTTTTATTAGTCCTACAATGGCACTAATACATTGTTGTAAAAAAAAATGGTAAAAGAATAATGAATAAATCAACTGATTGGTAACTAAGACTGAACACAGAATGATACAACAGCCTCCTTTATGTATACTTTATGCGTACATAAACAAACATTAGTTGACTGATTATTTGGTGACTATGCTTTGTAAATGTTCATTGCTGCTGGAAGCTGTCCTCTTCATTTATCTACAGCTCATTTAGCTAACATCAGCTGTGTTGTCTTTATGGAGCCAGATTAAGACATCGATTAGCTACATCACCTCTGATCTTCATAAACTGCCTTATTTGCATTCTGACCAGATTAGGCCAAGCATATAAAAAATAACTTCAATTTTATTGTCACTCGTATTTGTCAATTTTTTGATTCATTATTCTTTCACCACGTCACTTTTTAGGTTTTAATTATTAAGTCAATTTTTTGATTATCAAATTGTTGCTTCATTTATACATTGTTTTATTCATTTATCTATCAATTTGCACATTTGTGTGATTTGTTGATTCAGTAACTGATCATTGATTTGTCAGCTGATTTATCGACCGATCAATTTATTACAAAACAAACAAACAAACAAACAAATAAAAAAACAAATGTATACTGAATGTCACAAATGAGCCCCCATAGTTTTTGGAGGGATTTTTCCTTTCCCATCAAGTCTGGATCATACCATCACCTGACTGCAGCTGGCACAGCAGCCAGAGCATTAGGAGGCGGGGGACACAGAGAAAGACTGGGGGCATTGTGGATTTAGACAACAAAATGTTAGTTCTCTCTCCAAACTGACCTCATCTTGGTAAAAAAAAAAAAAAAAAAAAAAAAAATCAGTGCTGATACAGTAGTACATGTCACCGCATGACATAGGCTGCTATGTGTCTTGTCAAATAATACACAAAATCTCAGCTGGAGCCAGGGGAATACTGTTAAATTATCCTCAAACAAAGCGATGAGGACATTAATCCAGGATAATCCACGTACTCTATAGGGATCTTTACCAATGGCAGGACACAGGGTCGTAATCTGGATGCATTACAGGACACACCAACCATCTGGATTAAGAATATCTCTAAAGCAGGATTATGCAATGAAAGTCTATTATTTCCAACCTGGTAGCAGGAGGACTTGAGAACAAAGAAGCGTCAGCTCCATGATGACCGCTGCAGCTGGCTCAGGTCTTCATTCAGACTGGATGCTAGAATATCCACTGGCAGCACATTACAAAACTAGATTGGAGCCTTATGGACCCAAAGGGATGTTAAGTGGTTTGGATTTTAGATTTAGATTTTGGATTACAGCTTTTAAAGGGATAGTTCACCCATTTTGAAAATTTTGATGTTATTTCACTCCCTCCCCCCAGCTGTTGTGTAGGACAGTAGCGGTGCTATCTCTCTCTCAGGTAACAGGAAACTATTTTCATTTGTGGTCTAAGCTCCCTGTCCTGGTCCTCATTTGCAATGGTAGCAACGTGTGTGATACAGGTGCAATTTCCTGTTATCAGCATTTGGAGCATCCAGCCGGTATCCAGCACTCAGTAACAATGAGAGGAAGATAGCACCACCACTGTCCTACATAGGAGCTAGAGGGGAAGTGAAATAGTATCCTTTTGTTCCCAAAATGGGTGAACTATTCCTTTAATTCCAGCAAACCTCTTCCCCAGTTCACTGAGTATGTTTACTCATCAATCTGCCTCTATAGCTGCTGCCATCATTTTGCCTGTGCATGACACGGGATCCTAGTACAGAATAGTCTGTATCACAGGCAGAATCATTGCATCACATGAGTCTTGTGAGTCAGTACTACCAGCTATGTCACAGGCTGTGTCAGAATGTGGGTTAACCGGGCTGAATAATTCAGGAGGGTGGAGGATGGAGCCCTGACCCAGCACAAGGCCAGTGACAGTTAAAGCACTGCGGGAACAATGGTGGCTTGGGTTACACTCATGTATCCAGCTAATACCGGACATTGATTTATAACACATCAGATCGGTCATCTCTGATATAATGGAGGTTCCTCCTGGTCATCACTATTGAAACAACAGTCTGCAAATCCTAATCTAATCTTAATCCTGATGTTTGTATTCAAATGCATGTCCAGTATGTCTCCTGGAAATTAATCCTCAAATTAAAGGCAGTCATTTATCCCAGCATTTCCCTGCATTTGAATAGCTAGGTTGGGTCACTGTGCTTTGAAGAGCCACTCACCCTAAGAGAATTGACAATTGACAGTTTTTGTGTCCTGTGATGTTGCCTTAGACCCTTTTCTGCCCTGACAAAAAAAAAAAAAAAAAAAAAAATCTCTGATGGAAACAATATGTATGCCTAATTGTATGTTTTGGCATGGAAATTGTCAAATTTAATGGTACTGGGTATTGACACTAAATAATTGAGTCTAATTCTATTTTAGACTAAGTCACTTTAAAATATGTTGGCACCGACCAGTGGTTGAACTCTAGTCCGTGCAGGCTTCAGATGCTTGGATAAAGGACATACAGTAACCAGCTGACTTAGTGGTGAGTCACCCTGAACACCAGCCCTCCACTACCTTTCATCAGCCTGCTTCATCTGCATAGTGTGAGCAGCATGCAAGCGCTGCTTAAAAAAACAGCTGCCTGTCCAGTAGCCCGTGTATCTTCACACAGCTGACTGCACTTCATTGTCACCACTTTAAAGGACCACACCGGTGACTTTGAACATTTGGCCCATTTACTCGAATTAGCCACATTTTACATGACGACAAACCATTTTGCAAATCAGGTGGAAATACTGACGATTTTGCAACATATCATCAAAAACCCTTGATTTTGAAAATTGCTTTTTTAATTCAAATGTTTCTGCAGCTAACAAGTCATCAACATTCATACACCACAGAACTGATAACTGTATACAGCAAATGTTTCCCCAGGGACTACTTTCCAGCAGAGGGACTGTTTCACTCCACCCAATGTCAAGTCATCAAAACCCAACAGTGCTGCTGCTTTTAGGAAAACTAATGTGGAGGACTTTATTACAGTGATGAATACTGGTGTGAAGAAAGTTTGAAGTCTCTGAAAGTTCATTTTCATATCGTAGTGGAATGAATGGAAACCCATGACTGGATAAAAGGTAGGAAAAATAATATGGGAGTTCTAAAATACCACTACTTGCTTTGGGAAAAGATTACTTGAAATTATTATATGTAGATATTATGCTCAACATGCAAATTCACGGGTGTGGTCCTTTAAGAGTGGCTGTGGGCTTGTAGAGGCACAAGACAGAAACGTGACAACTTCCAGTGCAGCTCTGAAGATTTAAATGTGACCCATCATCTGCAGCATATGGCAGAGGCCGCATGTGGTCAGCGCACTAAATCATAGAGGAGCTCTGGCGAGGCTCCCGGTACGAAGGGTGGAGGCCTGAACTGGGAGAGCGGAGAGAGGCAACGAGAGACTGGACAGCAGATATTACTTGACCTGACAAATAGTTCCTGAAGGCAGTTTCCATTGGTGCATAATACACACTTACACAGACTCAACACACACACATGCATGCCTAATAGGCCTATGCACATATTGAGCTGTATGGGTGTACGGTCTCTCAGTGGAAACCAACAAACTGATGATCATGCAACTACACTAATACTGCAAATGCCAGAGAAACGCACAGTCATATAATCCATGTGTACTCTGGTACGACTCACACTCTTACACATAAACCCATGCACTGTTGCACAAGTATGCAGATGTATACAGGCACCCAAATGCCACACGCATACACACAAATGCTGACACTGATCAGTGCACACACGCACAATCACGTGCACACTTCCTAAGTAAACACACACACACACACACACACACACACACACACACACACACACACCGCAGCAGTGTGCCTGGGGTTGCTGCTGCTGCAAATTAGATGTTACTTGGTGTTGGAAACAGCGTTGAACAACTTAACTCTGTTATTTCAGCTCTTAGTTTCCCCACTATTCTCACCGGGCCTGTGCAGCCTACATTCCATCAGAGCTACTAAACGGTGACTGCTGAAGGGATGCTGATACAGTCTGGTGAGTGGAAAGACGCGTTTCGGTGCTATCTAGAAATTTGGGACCAGAAAAATTGAACCCGGCCACACAAAAGTCATTTAGTGCCGTCTGTTAAGCGGTAAACAGACGCACAGGCTCCACTGCGCCTTAATGCCATAATAACGGGACAGCGCTGACACCCGACGTGCATTTAATCTAATGATAATAACAAATAGCGGCGTGACAGCTATACAGTAATAACTGGAAAATCTGGAAAAAATGGACAAATTACCGTTTCTTTCCGGTGTATTTCTGCGCTATCCGTGCAGTAACAAGGCTTCAGTTCCTCTAGGCATTCTTTTGTCGCTCATCAAACTGCAGATCCAGCAGACCAAATCACCGAGCTGACAACAATAGCCTTTCTCCGTCAATCCATAGGTTACCATCAGAGAGCACATACGCATACACACACACACAAACACACACACACACACTCACACAGACAGCGCGTCACATACACACACAGGCTCCAGGCTCCAGCAGCAGACGGGATAGGCTCCTGGTCCAGGATCTGAGCGGCGTTCTGAGCAGGCGCCGCAGCGTGGCACAAGTCAGCGGTATGTGAGGTTTAGGATCCGGCCTTAAAGACACAGGCAGGCACAGTCTCTGGTTTCCTCTGTCACAACCACAGAGCCGAAGAAAGCCTTCCCTCTGGCGCCATCTGCTGGCCCAAGACGCAAATGCCGCTAATGTTTCCATGCCTTAAATGACCAGCGCTCAGGTTTCTTGTCATGGCCAGTGCCGGTTCTAGGCATTTTGGGGCCTTTGCGTTTTGTCCTGCAAGTCCAAAAGATGAACGGCTTCAAGATTTTGTTCCACCACAAATTCGCTGTAGTTCTTTTTATTTGTAATTTTTTGGGGTATTTTTTCACAATTACAATATTTTTTGTAATTTTATGATTTCATTTAATCAATTGCAATAATTTGAAATATATTTTTACAGCATTTTTTGTTTTTCATTTTTAGGTTTGATCATTTTCTGTTTTTTTTTTAATTATTTTGCTAATTGTGTAGTGATTTTATGGTAGTTTGTTTTTGGGTTATTTTTGCTGATTTTCAGGTTACTGTGAATTTTTTGCCTATTTTTTTCTATTTTGTTTTACTAATGTTCATCAATCCTTCTCTGGTGTTTTTTTTTTTTTTTTTTTTTTTTTCCATTTTGAGGAAGGTGAGGCTTTGGATGCCGTGCCTGATCCACCTAGTGGGCCCAAAAACTCTTTAAAATGCACCAGAAATAAGTGAAACAGAGAGCATTGATAATGCAGTAAAAACACATTACTCCTTTTAAAATATGCTAAAACATTTAAGAAATACAGGAATCATTCATTTGGTGCTCATTTATTACACAAATAAATCAAAGCAATTGATACATTGTCATCTGATCAAAGCTTGGCAAAGCATGTTACTGTTACCTGAGTACACATGAATTTTAATTTTATGCAAACCTCAGCTGTAATATATATCTATATCTATATATCTATATATCTATATCTATATATAGATATATAGATATATATGAAATATATATAATTATATACGCATATATATATGAAATATATATAGATATAGATCTTTATATCTATCTATATCTATATATATCTATATCTATATCTATAGATATATATACACTACTCAAAAAAGTTAGGGATATTTGGCTTTTGGGTGAAATTTATGGAAAATGTAAAAAGTTCACGCTACAGTGATATTATATCATGAAAGTAGGGCATTTAAGTAGAAGCATACACTGGTGATTTCCTCATCTCAAACAATTTGTTGAAACAAAAGCCAACAACAGTGGTGGATATACCACAACAAAAAATGTCAGTGTCAATAACTTGTCATGTGCCCTTGAGCATCAATTACAGCTTGACAATGACGTCTCATGCTGTTCACAAGTCGACTTATTGTCTGCTGAGGCATGGCATCCCACTCTTCTTGAAGGGCGGCCCTCAGGACATTGAGGTTCTGGGGTACAGAGCTCCGAGCCTCTACACGGCGACTCAGCTGATCCCATAGGTTTTCTATGGGATTCAGGTCTGAGAAAGTGCAGGCCACTCCATTTGAGGTACCCCAGTCTCCAGCAGCCGTTCCCTAATGATACGACCTCGATGAGCTGGAGCATCAAACACCTGATGTGAATTTTGCCGTTAAACTCCTTGTTAGAGAACAGCAACTTGTGCAAAAAGTACTGAAACACTGAACAGTTGGACATGTGCATTCAAAAGTTTACAGAAGGTCACATTAAGTTCACCTGTAAAGGTTAGAATGCATTTTAGGTTCATCCTGAAATTTCACCCGAAAGCCGAATATCCCTAACTTTTTGTGAGTAGTGTATATAGATATAGATATAGATATATATAGATATATATATATATATATGAATGCAGAGCTGAAAATGACAAAACAAAAGAGGAACATAAGTTGGATTAGAAAAGCCATTACTTCTTTTAAGTATTGCATGTGTGTAATAAAACTGTTCTATTCAAGTAAGTATAGCTTCAAAAAACTCACCTGACAGGTAACAAATAGGTGTCTCTGTGTGTGTATGTATGTGGGGGGGGGCAGGTTGTGTAAGCTTTGTGAAATTATGGTTCAGCTGAAGCAAAGATAAATGTATGCATTTGGCAATTTGTTAAAAAAAAAAAAAAGCACACACAAAAAGATGCCTGTTAAAAAAAAAAAAAAAAAAAATTCACAGCCAACCTTACGCATAAATTTAGTGGTAAGTGTTCAGTTTAGTGCAAACAGCAGTACTTCACATACGACACTATCCTAGAACTGCCACTATCCTCGTTGATAAACAATGATTTTTCAAATGAAAATGGGACTCAAAAATCACCATCATTCTCATGCGCAAGATTCCACATAGCATGTACTTAAAGGAATGTTAGTGTAAAAAAAAAGCTGTACTAAAATACTTTCACTTTTGAAATGGAGACATCTTTTCACAGAGCTACAAAATAAAGCTTATCCCAAGTTGGAGCAAACAACTGCCTTGTGGGTCCCAAGGTGTAAGACTGTCATCATAATCTACATCATCTACATTTTCCTCACTCGCAATGCTTTCATCTACAACATACCAATAGTCATCATGGCTTCAGAACACTTGGATTATGCAGCATGAGCTGGTTGGAGACATCTGATGGATATTTTATGCATTTTTTTTTTTTTTTTTACTAGATTGCCTTATTAAATTCAGTGGCTGAGATGGAACTACGAGGGCTTTTTCACTATGTTTTTTGGCCTTTCCTAATGAAATGGATGGAGTTTCAACTGACTTAGGGATGAGTAGACAGTGACTCAACATTTCATTTTAGAGTGAAACAACTATATTCTAAGTGAATGATGCAAAATTTCAATGCATTCACTACAAAATCCAACAGTTACACAGCATAGAACAGAATTATGTGAAACATTGTAGTCAAAAGAATTGTCTAAATTCAACATGGGGTCCTTTTCCCATGAAAAACTGGGACCTGGCACTGTAATTTAATCTAACATACATTCACATTCATTCCCTTCCATATCCCTCATAAACAGCGAATCCTCTTCACACACTTGTGCTTATACAGAATAGTCATTGCCATTCTTCATTTTTGGTCTCCACTGTCTTCATATATTGTTCTTCCCTTCAAGCTACTTCAGACTGATCAGGCCCCGAGACAGGGGAGGAGGGGTGAAGCTCTTCAGGATCGATGGCCTGTTAACTTAGTGGAACAAAGTGGTTGGTTGAGCAAAGTCTAGTGGTTAGCGGCCAGCTGACCTGCTGAGGGGCCACATAACCACTGGCTTCAGCAGCTGACACGGGTGAAGGACTGGGTGTGTGCTCAGTTCATCCAGGCATAAGCATACATGTCATTCTTTTGCCACAGCTGACACTTTGCAGCAGAGTAGTTCTGGGCCACTGATAGGTTATGGGACAGCTGAGCAATGGCTGCTGGGTACTTTGGCCACTGATCCACCATCTTACCTGGAACAAAGAGGGGAGAGTATGATTTCAAGAAAAATATCCACACTAAAATACTGTGATGTCAGTCCACATGATGGTGAAATATCCTCATTAGTTGCTCTGTGCTCCCCTGGACTACTAATCCAGAATACTGTATTTCTAACTCTGCTTTCACTTCCACAGACAAATTCTGCATTAGCAGTCCAGGGGAGCACAAAGCAGCTAGTAAGGATAGTTCACCACCGTGTGGACTCATATCACACCCTGGGAACTACACAACCCAACACGCTACTAAAGTCACCTTTTGTTGTAAGAGCTAACCCTGACAGTTCAGATGGAATTCGCCGAGTTTTAACTTGAAATTACCAATCAGAAGAACTCTCCTGGTAATGCTGTATTTTGAGTTAACTCTACTCCTATCAACATATGGTGTTTCACACAACCTCATGCACTTAGCATCTGGTTTACAGAAGCCATATAACCAGTAGTGGGGAAGTAAAAAGATTTGAATACAGGCATTTCCCTGTTGTGCTGTACTGTGGTTGATGTAATATCAACGTTGAGTGTAAATGCATTCCCACACCTCTCCAGTCATCATTGAGGAACCAGTAAGTTTGTCCAGGATAACTTATGGCATCAGGGCAGCATTATCAGAAATCTGGCTACTGATCATGTTTACCTCAGGACTGCAGGAATTTTATCCTAAAAAGAACAAAAGTTCAGTTTCTTTCCCTCAACGTCTCTGGCAAAGATTACGGTAAAAGTTACCTGCTGTATTTGGAGCTGACACATACATTCAGGGGTCATTTTAATCTAATCTACAACTGGTGTTTTCTGCCATTAATGGCTTGTGCACCCAGCATCTTAATTACAAGGAACATATTGTCAGGGGTGGGGTGGCATCATTCTTCAGATTAGATTAGATTTAAATGATCCCTGTAGGGAAATCAGATTGTTGCAGCCGCAAATGTAATAGGATTCAGCAGGGGAAAAGACAAATAGAATATATAAATTTACAAACAGAATATAAGCACATGCATAGAATAGCAAATAAGCAATAAACGCAGGATGGTGCATTTAAGCACAGTTTGGTGCTAAGAAAAAGAGAAAATAATGGAAAAGAGTGCAGGAGCATCTGCATCTGGTGTTACAATGGTATGGGGCAACTTGAGGAAAATTTTACTTGTTTTGTTGCACTGTGGGTGAAGACCACAAGCCCCCGCAAAGAAATTTGTTACTGTTCAGATGACTAAAATTTGACACCATCTTATTCAGACTGACATCAGGTGTTTTAGTCAGTTACCACTTGAGGAGTTTTGCTGTTCTGCATGTGACTCTATGTGGAGTGTACCCAGATAACTAAAGTTTCCCAGTAAATTATTTTACCACTCTGATGACTGACTACCAGTGTGCATGGGCAAAAGAA
This sequence comes from Myripristis murdjan, assembly GCF_902150065.1. NCBI lineage: Eukaryota > Metazoa > Chordata > Actinopteri > Holocentriformes > Holocentridae > Myripristis > Myripristis murdjan. The sequence goes on from NC_043982.1 coordinate 4,135,870, forward strand.
CATTGCTGACCTCCTTTGGTAATAGTAATACTGTCCAGACAAGGCTTCACAGCTGAATGAAGTTTTTTATGTTTAAGTTTTTCAGCAGTTTGCAAAAGCTCAGTGTGCATCAGACTCAATAACGGCTAAAACGTAACACATTGATTAGGTGCCGACCCAGTACTTGGAGGTGCACACACACCTGGTTGTGAGAAGCATCCTTACCCTCTTTAGCAAAGTTGACAAGGTGGTGTGTGATGAGACTCTGGAAGCTCTTGTCCTGAGCGGATAGGGGCTTCCCCAGTACAGAGTCTAGCCCACCAAAGAAAGCCACAGCATCCAGACAGTGGAAAGAGAAGCGGCTGGGGAACGGCATCAGGCCACCCGACGTATTGACAGGACCAGACGGTGTGTGTGTCACCACATAGCGATATACAGGACTGTGCAGGGCCGCTGGGAACAGAGAGAGGTTTACAGAATGCAGCCAAACAAACATAGTAACTAAAAACATAAAATTATGTGACACCCATTATACAATATACTATTTTAGCCTATAAATATCTGTAGCATCGAAGGTTAGACTGATAAATTGATTTACTGATATTGTGTTAAGGAGCTACCAACCCCATAATAATTTCATTAGTCTGGGTTTCAGAAAAGAGATTTAGAGCCTTGTGATGAGCTATATGTTTCAGAGGTTTTTCCATCCTGACAAAAATGAAATTCTAGGGGTAAACATCCCTGAATCCCTGTGCTATTTTTGCATGAATATGGTCTAATTTAAAGATAATAAATATTGACACAAAATATAAGCCATCATCAACTACTTTATGAAAAAATGTTAGTATCAGCAATCAGTCCCCTGTTGATGAATCTCCAGTCAAATCTAAATTTAATAATTATAATGATAATAATGATGTGATGATAATGATATTACTGACTGTGTGTCTAATTAGCCTCTCATTAGAATTTGCAACCACAGAGTTTATCCACTAGAAAACAGGTTGTGCCATATAAAAATAGACAATGAGCCATGCAGAAAAGCACCCCAAATTTCCTGCAATTGCCTATCACAACAGCTAAATGTCAGTTTATACACGGCCTGGCATAGTACCCCATGGAGCAATTTCAACAACCCCTAGAGGCACAACATTTAAATTAGGCAGCCTTTCTGCAGCACAGAGAATGCAATGTTTTGTACAAAAACTGGCTGCTGAAGAGACAGAAGCGTGCAAAGTTTTGCTGTTCACAGCAGAACTGTAGGCTTGGCTATATTTCACTTGAATGAAGCAATGAGTGTATCACTTGGACATGTAGGTGGCCAAACTGTGTTCACGTCATCTCCAATAAATTTTGCATGCACTGAGTGATTTGAGTGGGAATGAGGGGGGTGCTCTCTGTTAGCAAAATGAATAAAATGCATCCGCCTTGTTATGCTCCCATCCTCCTTCTCCATCCCCTTGTAACTGAGAGACTTCATGATAATTTGCGGTAACAATATTATATATATATATATATATATACAAGAGGATATGAAAACCCAACTCGTGTCCTGAATTTTTTTCACCTGCGATTCCATTTTCACGACAGCCAGGTCAGCTGCGTTTGTTGTTAATGACAGATCAAAACAGTGGAGGGTAACGTGGTCCTGAATGACACTTCTTTTGTCCAATAATCTGTCACAGTGAGGCGTTTAAGGTGCCATAAAGGTAACACATTTTGATCCCCAGTTCTACTAATAACATGTTTCAGACTGTGTGTCTGGGCAAACCAAAACCAAACCAAAGTGCTGGTTACATGTTGATGGTGACCACAAAGGAGGGGGTGGGAGTGATGTGAAAATAATGGTGCTAATGGGAAACCCTGAGTGGGTTTAATTACAGTATATTTTGGCAGCCGTTAATAGACCTGGGCCGTATGGAAAACACTGAACTGATTCCTGCTTTGTTTGTTGTTGTGTTGTTGCGGTGAGAGACTGCTGTAGGCTGTGCGGTAGGGTATGCAAAAGCTTCAACATGTCATCATGCTGCTATATCTTTGATATCAATGATATGACACTTTTTCTGTGTACAAATTTATGCCAATATTATCATGAACAATATGATATGGCACAGCCCTACAATGCAGGTGCAGAGGGCTTGTTTAGCTGAATATGTTAGTCTAATCTGCCTGACTCACTGATCCCTCTGACTGAGGTTTGTTTAACTTAGAATCTATGGCCCAAACCATGGCTTGTCTTGGATGACACGCTTGTCTTGAGTCAATGACACTGAAAAGCAGCACCGTCTTTAGCACTGTTTACTATTGCACTGTGGAAAGGGTGTTGGTAACCAGCTACTCATCATCATGGATTTTCAGGTTGTTGTTATGATTTTGCTTGGCATCTCCCACTTACTGCTTGAAAAACAGAGATGGGATGTTGTCAACAGTAAACAGAGTCATCAATGAGGCCACAGCCTATACAGCTGTGTCATCTTCATATCCAAAGCCACAAGTATCAAGAGCAAGAGGATCATAGAGACACACGGCTGCCTGTAGTATTCCTGTAATATACCTTTAATACTCTATGCTCATTCAGTAGTGCTGGTCAAAATACACCTCTACAATCAAATGTTTTGGAGGAGACCGGACTACAGATATAGTTTTTACTGTAGATATTTGGTGTAACCTGGGAGTGGGGCAAGTAGTATCACTGAGGGAATTAATTATGATTAGTAATTTTAATCATGCAATATGAGAAAACCCTGCCTTAATAAACTGAAATCGCTGCATAAAATGTAAAGGTGCATTTACTCATTACTTTAATATAATATTATAAATAGATAATTGTGGTAGAGAGAAAAGGAATTTAACTGGATAAACTTGAATCGTTATGGCACACTTAATGGTTAAGGTATCTTGGAACAATGTCCTTTGGGAGGTGTACATGGGTATGTGTGAGTGTTGGTTTGTGGTGTTGGAGCATGAGGATGCAACCATTGGGCCATTCTACAATTAAAAAATAATAAATCACCTACTGCCTGTAGGTCTGAGTCCTTTCAAAAATATGCGGGTGGCAGTATTCCATACCCCAGTTGTTTTAAAATGGAAGAGCTACTGCACAGCATGTATATCACATAAGAGTACCTGCAGCCCTAGAAGCCAGGTCATTGTTGGGACAGGTAACCCTCATGTCAGAGACCATGGTGGTGAAGGCCCTCTCTGGACAGCGGTTTTTGGTGGGACACCAGGCTGAGCTGGGATAGAGGAGCAACGCCTCCTTTGGGAGATCCGCACTGAAGGTCCTGAGCTTATCTGAACAGGGCACAGCCACAGGGAAGCATGGAGTCCAATACATACTAAACACTTCAGCATACAGGATGTTAATTAATTACATTAATTATTAATTATTAATTAATTACAGGCCACTAGCATTCAGATAGGTCTTTTAGTGATTCAAAGCTGATGTTGTTTTTTTACTATGGGGTATGGATTCAAACCTGGATTGAAAACAAAATTATCATTAGACAAGATAAGTGATATTTATATATATATATACATATGTGTGTGTGTGTGTGTGCATGACTACATGAGAATCTAACACACATACACACACACACACACACACATATATACATATCTATATATATCTATATCTATATATATACACACACATATGTATAGATAGATAGTTAGAAATATGAGAGGGAGAGAGAGAAACACAGAGATAGAGATGTATTTATACTCTGGCACTAAAATCTCAGTGTAGTCTCTTAACTGTTCTAAGAGCCATCTGAATGGCGACTATACTGTCCCAACTCCCTGTGTTCACACACTGCTGAAGCCCTTACCTGTTACAAACCATTCGTAATCTCCCCATGTCCAATCAGAAATGTTTGCATGTGGGGGGCTACAAAGGGAACACATAGCACTGATTACAATTTGGCACAATAACAGCTGCTGCTGCTGTTCGACCTGAATCAGACAGACAGTCACCTGAAGTCAGTCTCCTGCTCTGTTGTTCCTATAACCAGTGGAACATCATTAAAGTCTCCTCCTTGCTCCCACATCTCAAAAGGTGCAGCTGGCAGGATGTAGCCATCCACCACTGCAACAGGACCAATGAAATTCCCTTTAGTGGGCAGATCAGTGAAGTCATCTGCTGCCCATGATGGGTACTCCTGCCACGGGATGGCCTAGGAAGGCAAAGATCAGATCCATGTTAAGTTTCTGAAGCAACATTTTAACCAAACCCAAGGTCTTAAACCTAAACTTAACTCATGGACGTAATGAAAGAATATACCCATAGGTATCATCATAGCATATTTTGACCAAATTAATTGTGTGATTTAACAGGAAAATATTACTTTTATGTGAAGATGGATCTGCATGTCAATGAAGTGCAGATTTCCCCTCAAAAAATAACACTTATCTGGTTCATTGTGATTCCATGTGATGAAACTATTTGTCATTTGAAAGGTTCAGGGTTGGCCTGCAGATACAATAAGTTATGCCAGAATAAAAGGAATGATGCAGTTGACTCGTGTCATTTTCCACTCATCAGTTTGGTTTTAGATGTCTTGGTTTTGTTTGACAGAAAGACATTTTTGTGCAGGACTGTTTCATGTAAAGTTCATACTTGTGTATGAATCATTATTTTTACACAGGACATATTTTGATCAAAAGAATGAGCACTTTGGGGCAAAAGCATTCAATAAACGTTGGCCCTGTTTGGCCCTTGAATTTGTTGTGATGTTTTTAATACAGGTGAGTTTGACACCGCTGACTTAGACCATCATACGACGCTAAAACTCTCAGTTAAAACACAGAATTATTAAATTATTTTAGTGTTAACAGCTATTTAAGGCTGGGTGACTGACCCCATCTATTCAGTGATAGGGAAGCTCTGGGATAGATTACTAATGGAAAAAAGAAATATTCATTCACCAAACACATGATTCAAAAATTAAGTGAAATAAATAAATAATAATTAAAAAATGCACAATTTATAAAATGAATTTATGTAGCTATGGTCAGAGAGGACCCAGGGAGGACATAGATGTGACTGCAATATTCAATATTCTATCAAATCTGGGCAAAATACTCTTTCCTATCAAAGCAGAGAGCGGTTCAACAAATCAAATGATGTGACAGTATCATATTCCAATAACAAAAGAATCTAATTCATAAAAGTACAGCAGTTATCTCTTTTACTGACTGGGGCTGAACTGATCCCTAGAAAATTACAGTTCAGCATTACATTTTAATAACATGCATTATTCATAGTTCATTCATCCATGTCTGTAAAAAAATACCCCGCTAACTTGACCTCATTTTGTAGTACAAGAAAAGGTGAAAAAAGGAAGGTTTTTTTTCTCTTTTGACACTGTATGTCCCTTACCTGTAGAATCTGTTTGGTAGAGAGACTCCTGAGGCAGGCCAGGTCTTTGCAGCCCGTCTTCCTCAAAAAGATGAGGTTGTCTGTCTCAGCCTTTTGCAGAGTTGCATTATACACATAGGAGCCACTCATGTCCACTGCCGCATGGAAAAGACCCTTTGCCAGGGGGGACATCATCAGTGTCCACACAGAGGTCCCACCTTACATAGACAAAGACCATAGAGGCACATCATCCCCCCAAGAATGCATTGGAAAATAAAACATTGTAGGTACACTTCAAAGACTAGGCTAGGCCACTGCCCTCAATAACGCATATCATGTATATTTTAATTCTTTTCATACCCGAGCTTTGTCCAAATATAGTCACTTTTCCAGGGTCTCCTCCAAACACATGGATGTTTCTCTTGACCCATTGAAGAGCTGCTATCTGGTCCATGAAGCCATAGTTCCCTGTGGGGGGTAAGGGTGGGGGTGGGGGGTGACAAAAGGTGACACACCTTGTCACAACGAGAACATGATTTGATTGTGGCCTTATTTCCAGCGTCCCATTTTCTCAATCAGAGACAAAGCCACCTACTGTAGTGCTCTGGAAAGCTTGAACTAAATTTAACTCTTTTCAAGCTGAGGGAACAAGGAAATAGGGCATGGAATTAGGAGTATTCAAAATTAGAAATACGGGTGTGGGAGAACTACACAGGGAGGTGGCTTCTGGTAGATGAAAGAATTCCTGTATAATGCCAAGGTATGTGAACTGTGATTTTATGGGTTATTTCATATCAAGGTTATAGATCTATTTGTTGATCTATAACGGCACAAAATGCCCTCATGTACAGTACTACGCTAATTTGCCTGCTCCCCCTCAAGTTAACGATACTGCAACTGACATGAAAAAGATGTATTTATACACTACCGTTCAAAAGTTTAAGCTGTTTCTTTTCAGCTATTTTAAGCCAAACTGAACTTTACAAATGTATTGTTTTTGAAATAACCTGATATTTTTATTCACTAAACATTAAGTTAATCAAAAACACAGCCAAGAGTAGGGGTGTGTTCTATTTTTGGATATTTTGCATACCTTAAAACTGTTCTTAAAACAAACAAACAAACAAACAAACAAACAAAAAAACCTTAACAATGTGTGTGTAAAAGTCTTGTATTGTACTATCTCGCTCTTGTTAATAGTATATTAGACTTTGTTAATGATATCAATAAAAACAACTTATTTATGACTGAAATATATCTGGCAAGGCAGGGTGTATTTTGGGTCCAAAGTAGTCAAAAGCTGTTTGACTCTGCCAGACTTTGCTGAGTGTATTTATGTTTCGCCAGTGCGTTAGCTGATCGGTCATGGCCAACCACTTACTCCTGAAGCTGTTCATAGTCTTCATATTCTGTGCAGTTCTTAATTTGCAGACGGTGAGACAAGTTAAGGTTTATTTATGCTCAATGTTAAATATGGATATGGATACGGATAGAGCCTTCTGTCCGTATTCTGCGCTCATTTCGTCCATATTTCTGCACGTTTTCAGGAAGCTTATGGATACGGACAAAATGGAGCAGCACCACTGCAAATTGCAGGGGCCGTGTAGTCAACAGTTCAAAAGAGACCAGTCTATGGATGAGATATGAAGAAGTCAATCTCTATCATTGGTAATATCAGAGAAAAAAATTCTCTGTCCTCCTGTTGCGATGCATTCGGTGACCTTACAGACAACCGCCGTCTGCAACACCACCTCCACTTTTGCCTCTTTGAAGGAGGTCCATTTTTAGCACCGTCTCCACCATCACAAGGCTTTTTGTTGTCAGAAACTTTTGATTCTGAGCTGCCCTCTAGTGGATTTGTTGCTTAACATTCAAGCCAACGTAAAGGACGCATGGAAGCATGTGGGCAGAGATGTTTACAACGTTTCAATTTTTGTATGTAAAGGAGTATAAATGAGCCTTTATTTTTTATTCATGGAGCTGTCTTTGACGGCAACCTTTTTGTGACATAGTCTGCAGATTGGTGTCTTATGGAAGCCAAACCGCCTCCATGCAAGTGAGGAAGATCCACATCTAGCAGTTAAATTTAATGTAATAGTTTCTAAGAAACTGGCAAATGTACCCATTAAAATGTTTAAACATTTGTTCTGACATAAGGAATAAAAAACTTTTTTGTACCAATAGCTACATTGGTACCTTTTCACAGGCTTTAGATTGTAAGGGTGCGTTCAGAGCAGGAATGTTTGGAACAGTTTATTTCAGCTATGAAACATTAAATATGAGTCTGTGTCTTTTTCTAAGAGAACGCCAGCGCATCAGGAGTGTGAATGTAATGACAGGAATCAACTCCAAAATGCAAGGTTTTATGGTTATAAGGAGATGGGTGTTGACATGTGTTAGCTAACATCTCGTCAGAAAGGAAATGCCCAGAAAGCCTAGTATCCAAAAATGAAGCAAGGGCAAAAAGCAGTCCAGACTGATGCTCATGTTGCGCTCTCTGTTATTGACAACAGGGAAGGTAAATTATTGTAAGGAGTACTGACAAGGGCACCATGCTCGGCTTAAGTTGCAGGGACTGGAATCAAATTTGTTTTGACCCCAACCCTTCCACCAAATCTCTGACCTTGGGGCATGACAGGCTTGTGAATCCATGTTACTGTTATTAAGGAGCCCTGATACACTATTTATTGGGAAGTAGTGATGCAAGGTTTGTACTGCTACCCACAGGTCCTGCGGGTGAACCGTGGATTCAGGCAGTTATGGAAAGCAAAGCAAAGTCATGAATAATTGCAGGCCAGTTGTGGGCTGAAAATATTAAAAATAACAACCATACAAAGTACGCTACATTGAAATATTCTTTGCTAACTTAGCTCATTTCCTAATGCCAGAAGAGATTTATGTCTTATGGTGCGACGTTTCATGTGGATGTGGGTTTGAGTTTTATTAAAATTACCACCATGCTGAGCAGGTGTGGTTGGATGAGCTGCTAGGGCAGGCAGATTTGGGTGAACTTGCACTGACCCCTACATCACTATTGGACAATGAACACCTAATCAAATCAAATGCAACATGTAAAAAAGTAAACCTTTCCAAAGGAGCAACAAGCAAATTCCAGTGACATTTCTTCTTTGATTTCTGCTCGTATCGCCATGTGAGCAACTGAGTGTACTAGTTATTAGGGCTGGGCGATATGGACCAAAAGTCATATCCCGATATATTTTGGCTGAATATCGCTATACGATATATATCCCGATATTTTTTCCGCAATGTGAGAGCAAATGTTCAGTCATAGTCAAAGCCAAATATGACATGACAGGGCTGGAGCTTTTTTGGGTTGTGGATGGCTTGTGGCTGGGGCTTCTGCAGTGTTCCTGGTAGTGTTTGGGGGGCAGGAGCTGCTACAGGAACGTCCTCTGGCTCTGCCCTCTCACCTGCCGTGTCTCCACTGAGGGCCGAGTAGGAGGAAGGTCGCGCAACCGCCCAGTAAAGTCAACGGGCGGCTGCACGACCATGACCGGGGCATCAAAATGCGTGTTGTTAAAAAAGCGTGTCGTTAGCGTTAGCTAACGTCCACTAAAGCAAACGTTAGCGCCCCTAAAAATGCCGACTAAAAGTGTGTTGTTAGCGTTAGCTCACGTTAGCTAGCACGTTAGCGTTAGCTTGGTAGTGTTGGCCGTGTTGCTAGGGACGCCTAGCGCCCGGCCGTTTGCTTTCTGTTGACACCACATCGCGCCGAGAGTAAATCCAATCAGCACCAAGTAAACCCCAAGCCCCACCCGGGAGTTTTACGGGGCTGCTCAGAGTCCCTACCCCGAGGCAGGGCCGTTTTTAGCCCCTGTAAAAGTTAAGGAACTCTCTCCATCGGGGTAGTTCGGCCCCAGCCCCATAAAATTACTCCGAGAGTGCCGGAGTGTTTGTTCCTGCCCCGCTCCTCCTCTGTGCCCGACAGAGGAGGGGCGGGGGCGCGCGGAGCAGTGCAGAGAGCTCCGGGTCAGCAGCGCAGCAGAGCAAGGATCACAGTGCAAATTTGAACTATATCGATATATGCGATATAGTCTGATTCCATATCACATTTAAAAATATATCGATATGATTTTTATATCGATATATCGCCCAGCCCTACTAGTTATGATAGAAACTTTTATCCTTCACTGCTCTGTAACAACAAATATACTTTTTCATTGAAGCTTCTCTTCATCTACAGTTCTAAGCACTTACACCTGGCTGTAAACAGCCACATTTTCATCTCAGGTGTGATTTACATAAAAGCATATTTAAAGAGATATATTATTTTTGTTGTCAACTCAGCCCAAAATTATCAAGATATCACTAAATCCAGAGTGAGAAATATCCCAAAACCTAACTCTAAACACTGCCAGTCCATGTCCAAGAGTGGATTCATATAATGTAAACATAACTCCTTCTGTTTTTATCTGTGCTTCTTGAGTGTGGAATTAATAAAATCTGGTGTTCCAGCGGTCAACTCAGTGTATGCAGATTCTCCAACACAGAACCATAAATAGCCACACCCGCATAGGCCATTACAGCATAGCTGCGACAACAGAAATATATTTTGACGTTAAATGTGACAGAATGCCAAGTAATTTGCTTTCAACAATTTTAATGTCACCATTAACCTTCCTCTAGTGCCATTCTTTGGGCAAAAGGCCAAATTTGATACTCTATGGGGCAGATCCATATTGATTTTGTTGACCTCCTGACCTTTCATTTAGTGCCACCCTCAGAACAAAATGTCTAATTTCCTATCTCAGACAATGGGGTAGATTCCCATGCTCCCTAAAGGATGAACCATCTCATTCCTCATGACCATTCCTGTAGTGCCACCTTAAAATATTAAATTTGCATGTAAGATCTAATAAATCTAATAAGTGGAATGCCATGATATTTGGTGAGTGCATTTATACTCCCAAAAGGAAGATTCCTCTTGATTTTGATGACTCCATTACCATTCCTCTAGCATCAGCCTGACTGGCCAAAATGTACAATCCTCATTCTCCCACTGCTTGCATTCCCCTGACATGTACCAAAAGTTATATGCACACAAAACTACAAATTATATATTCTAAGGCAATTAAAGAATTACCTTTCCTTAGGCTTTAACACTTCTGAGGACTAACCTGAGGTGTTGGTGGGAGAGCCTTCTCTTAGTATTTCCAGTGCCATGAAGCCAAAGGCATTGAGCCTGTAGTTGAAGCTGACATAAACCACTTCGGTTTCAGCAGCTAGTTGCTCTGTGGGTGAGTAGCCCTCTTCTCCTCCACTAAACATGTGCAGGTAGCCTCCATGGATCCAAACCATGACAGGCAGTTTGGCTTCACTCTTTAGGGTGGGCGTCCAAACGTTGACAAAGAGACAGTCCTCCCGACCCATCACCTTCCCTGTATTTGACAGCGGGCGGACCTGAGGGCACATGCTGCGGAAACGGGTGGCATCTCGAAGCCCACTCCCACACACTGGGTTGGCGGGGGGGGCCCAGCGCAGGTCACCAACAGGAGGAGCAGCATAAGGCATACCCTTGAAGGAGTAGGCTCCATTTTTCTGCAGAGCACAATCCCTGTCACTTTCCTAAGACTTACAGTAAAGCCATTATGATCGAACAAAAAGTCACTGGCCCACATTAGCAACAGGCTTGCACACAAAAGAGCACCTTGTTACCAATATGATACATTTTCCAGAACAAAATATCAAGCAAGACTGGAGGACACACACATAAAGGGGCACAAGGGGGTGCAAAGGTTTGCTCATGCATTAGTCTTACAGCTGAAGCAGCGATTTGTGAACAGATTATTAGCTTGCATAGTGCTTTTTAGGGCTTATATGTGCTTGATTTGAACTTTATTTGCATAATAACTTTCTGATTAAAATGTTGCACTCTTACTGAGGTACAAAAAATGAGAAACTGTGCAAGCTGGAATGCTGTATGATACACAAGTTGCCAATTTCTGTTGTTTAAGGAGTATTATCATGAAAGAAGAATGGCAGACAGCTACGTGAACAAATGAAGGTGAACAAATGAAAAATGATTTATGTATAAAACTTTAGCTAATAAAGTAAAGCTTAAATTTTATGCTGGATGAGCAAATGCTTGTTCTGTTGTTGTTTGGTTAAAAAAAATGGCGATCTTCTAAGTTTTTTTTTTCTCTCTCTCTTTTTTTTTTTTTTTTTTTTTTTTTTACTAATGTTCCAGAAATCTTTTTCCAATTTGCTAATCGCGTTTTTTCATGTGAACTTGCACAGGTTTCAAAGGCTTAACTGGTTAATTGGCAAAACAAATTAATTGGTGCTGTGCTCATAAACTTACATGCGTTCCTCGGTAGTCACCACAGTCAGTTGACACCCGGGCAATCCCTGGAGGCAGTGTCTGGGCTACGTAGGCCATGTACGCAGCCAGACAGAGCAGGGACAGCACGCCCAAGGCGATGAGGAAGATGCAGCGTCTGGAGAGAACCAGGAAGGGGCTGATATAGTGTCTGTGACGGACATACTGCACCTCCTCCTCATCCTCCTCCTGCACCAGGTAGCGATACTCGGTCCTCTCAGAGACCTCGAATGTGTCCTCATTCATCTCCACTCTGGGACAGAAAGCACACAATTCAGTATGGTCCAGTTCATTTCAATTCAGCTCAACTTTACTCTGCCCGAGAGGAAGTTGGCCACGTAGCCAGATGCACAAAAACAAGCGTGAAAAAGCATATGAACATGGGTCAAACATACACACAGCAGCACAGCACAGGAGACACTTTCAGAGGAGCACAGAACATAAATTATCCAGATGATTTCAATCCCAATTCTGACAAATGAGAGACATTTCACTTTGTGAATGGGCTTAAAGCAGACCAAGAGCCGTCAGGCCACCTAGGCAGATTAGGCACAGCACCTCAATATAGGGGTCCCACATCCAATCAGATATATATATACAGTACAGGCCAAAAGTTTGGACACACCTTCTCATTCAATGTGTTTTCTTTATTTTCATGACTATTTACATTGTAGATTCTAACTGAAGGAATCAAAACTATGAATGAACACATGTGGAGTTATGTACTTCACAAAAAAAGGTGAAATAACTGAAAACATGTTTTATATTCTAGTTTCTTCAAAATAGCCACCCTTTGCTCTGATTACTGCTTTGCACACTCTTGGCATTCTCTTGATGAGCTTCAAGAGGTAGTCACCTGAATTGGTTTTCCAACAGTCTTGAAGGAGTTCCCAGAGGTGTTTAGCACTTGTTGGCCCTTTTGCCTTCACTCTGCGGTCCAGCTCATCCCAAACCATCTGGATTGGGTTCAGGTCCGGTGACTGTGGAGGCCAGGTCATCTGCCGCAGGACTCCATCACTCTCCTTCTTGGTCAAATAGCCCTTACACAGCCTGGAGGTGTGTTTGGGCTCATTGTCCTGTTGAAAAATAAATGATGGTCCAACTAAACGCAAACCGGATGGGATGGCATGTCGCTGCAGGATGCTGTGGTAGCCATGCTGTCCCCAACAGTATCACCAGCAAAACACCCCCACACCATCACACCTCCTCCTCCATGCTTCACAGTGGGAACCAGGCATGTGGAATCCATCCGTTCACCTTTTCTGCGTCTCACAAAGACACGGCGGCTGGAACCAAAGATCTCAAATTTGGACTCATCAGACCAAAGCACAGATTTCCACTGGTCTAATGTCCATTCCTTGTGTTTCTTGGCCCAAACAAATCTCTTCTGCTTGTTTCCTCTCCTTAGCAGTGGTTTCCTAGCAGCTATTTGACCATGAAGGCCTGATTGGCACAGTCTCCTCTTAACAGTTGTTCTAGAGATGGGTCTGCTGCTAGAACTCTGTGTGGCATTTGTCTGGTCTCTGATCTGAGCTGCTGTTAACTTGCGATTTCTGAGGCTGGTGACTCGGATGAACTTGTCCTCAGAAGCAGAGGTGACTCTTGCTCTTCCTTTCCTGGGTCGGTCCTCATGTGTGCCAGTTTTGTTGTAGCGCTTGATGGTTTTTGCGACTCCACTTGGGGACACATTTAAAGTTTTTGCAATTTTCCGGACTGACTGACCTTCATTTCTTAAAGTAATGATGGCCACTCATTTTTCTTTAGTTAGCTGATTGGTTCTTGCCATAATATGAATTTTAACAGTTGTCCAATAGGACTGTCGGCTGTGTAGTGACCTGATTTCTGCACAACACAACTGATGGTCCCAACCCCATTGATAAAGCAAGAAATTCCACTAACTAACCCTGATAAGGCACACCTGTGAAGTGAAAACCATTTCAGGTGACTACCTCTTGAAGCTCATGGAGAGAATGCCAAGAGTGTGCAAAGCAGTAATCAGAGCAAAGGGTGGCTATTTTGAAGAAACTAGAATATAAAACATGTTTTCAGTTATTTCACCTTTTTTTGTGAAGTACATAACTCCACATGTGTTCATTCATAGTTTTGATGCCTTCAGTGAGAATCTACAATGAAAATAGTCATGAAAATAAAGAAAACGCACTGAATGAGAAGGTGTGTCCAAACTTTTGGCCTGTACTGTATATTTTTTTCAAGATCAATAAAAAACCTGGAAAAAATTTAATTGATTCCTCTCATTGGGGAAAAAAGCTATGAGCAAAGTAGCAGGAAATGACCTGAAAATTAGCAATAAATAAATAGTAATGAGTTTAAAAAATACAACATGTCCTCAAAATAAGCAAAAACTATTTTTACAAAAATTTCAGTGCATGAATAAATAAATAAATCAAAGAATCTGTGGGAAATTACAAGAAAATTATTAGAAATTTCAAAATATTCTGATAATTATGAGACAATTACTAAGGCAAACTACCAGAGCATTATACAAAAGTAGTAGCCTAGTTGTAGTAGTAGTTGTAGTAGTAATAGTATAGTGATTTGTTTGTTTACTCGTTTATTTTTTCTCACCCTTTCTGTTTTCTCCTTTATTTATATCTATTTGCACTGTTTACTTTCTATCTGCACTGTTTACTTGTCTATTTGCACTGTTTACTTGTCTACTTGTTTATTTTATCGCCCTTTTTCTGTTTTCTCTTTTGTTATTTAATTCATGTAAATTAAGAGAGAGCAAAGTTTACCAGAGTCAAATTCCTTGAATGCAAATACATACTTGGCCAATAAAGCTGATTCAGATTCTAATTCTGATACCAAAAAAAAAAAAACTCTAAAAAAAAAAACAAAACAAAAACACATCCATAATTATTATAATTATTTATTTATTGAAACTTACATCACAAAAAAATTACAAAAAAATCAGGACAAAATCATAAAAAGTAGAAAAACTAAAGAAAGAAAGGAATTCAAAATAAATTAATTTATTTTAAACAAAAATGGCGTGATCCTTTCGACAGGATGAAGTGAAAACACATTAAAACAGCGCAAAACAGAATGCTATGAAGCAGTGGCGAGCGGTGACGTTTTTGTGTAGTCATGCTGTTGTCCCAATTTCATGCGAGCTCTAAAATTTTTGGGCATTTATTTATTAATAAAAACGCATAATATGGTTTTTAACTATACTAACTCAACTCGACAACTCGATTTTGATAGCGCATTTTGCCCCAGTGTTACCAACAACAATGTGTTGCAATTTACAGTGTAAATGAAAGCGGAAATTATTATTTACCATAAGATGGGAACTATTGGGACGTGCCACAGGGTGAAGCAAACACACAGCAATGTCACCAGCTAGCCTGCAAACACACAGCAATGTCACCAGCTAGCCTACATGGTCAATGAAATGACACACAAACATGCGCAATACCCATCAGGCTACGCACCAAAGTGATAAACGTCAGAGAACACCTCTTTTTCATAACACCTGCAATAGCCTAAATCGATGAAACATGCCAGGTTACTCAATTGAAGTTGTATTTTCACCCATTTTGATTGGCACGTTGCAGATAAAAGAACAAACTAATGTTAACGTTCCCGTACTAGCTAGCCAGCTAACGGCGTTAACGGTAGCTAGCTGTCAAGTGAATGACTTGCTGTTGCTGCTGAACATTTCAAGCGAGCTGCTACGTAGCTGCTCGTGTTGCTCATGCTTCTGAAAAGCTGATTGGCAGACAGCTTATTTTCCATTGAAAACGCCCACGTACAGGAAACACCGGCTACAAAACTACTGTAAATACTCGTATCACAGAGCGCATGAGCACGTCAAGCTGTCAACTTTCCAGCATTTCGCAAGCAAATTGAGATAGATACGTGTATAAAGGCAACGGTTTGCAACCAAAATGATAGAAATAAGGTATATTACAAAAGGACACACTAGGAGACCAACATTTTAAAGATTTTAATTTAAGGGCTTGGGCATGCGCTGCATTTATAGCTTATTATGGCCGCTCGCCGCTGCTATGAAGTCTTATGGTCTTGTGTCAGACAGATTTTTATTTTTGGATCTACATTGGCGTATTCATTGCAAAGTACAAGGGACCCCCTCAAATGATTTTTCCCCCCCCCCCTTAAGGCCACCAAATTTGTAGGGACGCCCCTGACTGGCCTGGAAGGGTTTATTCATGAGCATGTTCCAGCTGTGTGACCGCTGGGTCACCCACCGGAGGAGGGGCCGCATGCCTTGGAGTGTCTGCGAATAATACGCGGATGTGAGCCCTCGTCCAGCGCCATCCGGGGCTGCATATAAGGAAATGCACTAGCAGCGGATGGGTTGGTGCTGTACTGTCACTGTACTGCTGTGAGTGCTGCATCAGGCCGTCAAATGTCTTTATATTAAAAAGACTCCTTGGCACAAATCTGCTACTAGGCACGCGCCTCAAACACAGACATACGTTAATTTTGAAATGTTTTCAAAAGCGCGCGGCGTCCTGTCAACTTGCCATTACCAACTCGCACATTCTTAAAGAAAAAAAAAAGTGAAGTTAAGTTAATACAGCACCACAAAATTAATCATAACTCTGTGTTACAGTAGCCTACTCGCTCGGTGTTGTCAAACTACAGTCATGTCTCGTGTGCTGTGACCCAGATTCAGCCTTTTCATTTTTTTCTCCCCAAGTGACATAAACTTCCTGGCAGAGCGATAACAGCTGCACAGAGAAGTGACAGAGAAGTGGCAGTGTAAGAAGCTTTAAATTAAATGTGTAACACAACTTAAGTACAGTTGCACGACTTACCATGTCCTGTACACCCACAACTCATGCAAGAGGGAGCTACAGAAGAACACAAACAAACGCGTTTGTTTCTTCACTGTACGTTGTGCGCATGTCTGTACCCTTTTTTTTTTTTTTTTTTTTTTTTTTTTTAAATCGACTTTTAAAGGGACAGTGCTGTCCTGTCCTCGTTTCTCCAATAGTATATCCCTGCATTCCAAATCGCATACTTATACTTTTTACTTTTAGTATGTACTGCAGCTGCCCTTACAAAGTATGTAGTTTAGTATGTATTGGGACATACTAATTTTTTTTTTTCCCTACTAAATAGTATGGTAGTATGGGTATTGGAACGCAGGGCAAGTCTGCAGACCCGGAGACTGCAGATTCAGGCCCGTGGTTTTGGGACCCGCAGTTCTAGGCCCCTCACAGCGACACCTACTGGACTGGACCCGCAGTACAGGACCCGCAGTTCTAGGCCCCTCGCAGCGCCACCTACTGGACTGGACCCGCAGTACAGGACCCGCAGTTCTAGGCCCCTCACAGCGACACCTACTGGACTGGACCCGCAGTACAGGACCCGCAGTTCTAGGCCCCTCGCAGCGCCACCTACTGGACTGGACCCGCAGTTCTAGGCCCCTCGCAGCGCCACCTACTGGACTGGACCCGCAGTACAGGACCCACAGTTCTAGGCCCCTCGTTTTTCCGCGACAGCGCCACCTACTGGATGACTGCAAAACTGCAAGAATTTCCCTCGGGGATCAGTAAAGGAGAAGCTTTGAAGGTTTATTACACCTTCAATTCTAACAGTTTAAATGTTTATTGTACCCCAATACTGCACTGGTTTAACGTTTATCACACCAAAATACTACATACTAACAATTGATTAAAGGTTTGTTACACCTCAATATGTTTTCGCATGCACGCATATGCACAACAGGAGCAGGGACAGGAGCCTGTGTGATTCCCCTGACTTTTTTTCATTGCTCTTATGTGTACAGGCACACTCATGCAAAGCCGTGCGTGCACACACATATGCGTGCATGCACTGTCTTGCGTGCACGCGCATGGACAAGCCGGGGAAACAGGCCAGGGATCTTGTGATTCTAACGGCTTTTTTTTCATGGGCGTAGCCAGACATTTTTCTCTGCAGTTGCTTTGTAGTTGCTATACAACTGTACGGAGTTGCTTGACAGTTTACTACAATGCCAATTAAACAGCATAAATAAGGATATGGATGTTATTATTGGCTTGTTCATTGGAATCAGAGCCGTCTCGGAGATATGCACACGCACCAGATAAACATTATGTTGTAGGCCTAGGCCTGGCAAAATCAATTTGACGTTCGTTCGATAATTTAACTGCTGGTATATATGCCACTTTTTCAAGCTATCTTAGCGTCTGTATTGCTTGGCAACCGTTCTGTCCACTCTATCTTGCTTGGTGGAAGAATGAGTAGTTCTCAATTTTATTGTGGCATTATTACCAATAAATTATTGATTTTTTTTTCTTGTGTGATTATTTTATGGGCTATATGGAGGGTAACCGTTTTATAAAAGCAATAAGTCCCTTGAAGCAGTGGGTTACAGTGATTTTACAACGGCAAAACGCTCCTCAGCCGTTGTGAAATCACTGTAACCCACTGCTTCTCGGGGCTTATTGCTTAAATTGAGAAGTATTTACTCTTCCACCAAGCAATAGCGTGCAATCCAGCAAGAAAGTGGGCAGAATGGTTGCCAAGCAACACAGACGCTGAGATCGGGTGAAAATCAACAGTCTCTTTCTTCTCCTCACGCCAGCTCTGAAAGCAGCAAACAGACCACAGAGTTTGTTTCACAGTCGCCACATTTCTCGCAACAAATAAATAAATAAATAAATAATGCACCAAAGTTAATATTGTGGGTGATGGGCAACCCATGTCACACTGGGATAATAATAGTAAAATAATCTCATTACCTGTTAGTATGTTGACAAAGTTTCAGTATATGTTTTTTTCCACAAATTTTAATTAGTAGTATATGATACAAACAGGCATGTAAAGGGTTAATATTTGATTAAGTAATGATTTAAAATAATTAAAAACATTTTAATAAATAGAATGGAACAAAAAACCCTGGAAAATTGATTTTAAAAAATCATAATTTTATGAAAGGGTAGATGCTTGACCATTTTTTGGTCAAAGGGTGGGATTTGGAACTTTTCCTTAGGGTATACAAGGGTTAATTTCACATTGCAGTCAGTTTACATTGTAATGCTTAATTATTCTACTTTTCAATATTTTTTTGAACCTCAATAGAGAGCTACACAATTTTAAGTCATCACTAAGGCCATTCCATAACTTGACTCCACGTTGAATCCTTGCACTCCGATCGTCTGTCATTACTTGTCTCCGATTAAATAGGTGGCGCTGTTGCGGAAAAACGAGGGGCCTAGAACTGCAGGTCCAGGACCGCGGTGGAGTTTTACAGTCGTCCAGACCAGTAGGTGTCGCTGTCACGGAAAAATGAGGGGCCTAGAACTGCGGGTCCTGTACTGCGGGTCCAGTCCAGTAGGTGTCGCTGCGAGGGGCCTAGAACTGCAGGTCCCAAAACTGCGGGCCTGAATCTGCAGTCTCCGGGTCTGCAGACATATGCTCCTCCGTTTCTTATTGGCTGAGTCTGCTCATATCCATTATAAAATACCCAATGAAATCGCACCTGTGAGCCTAATTGTTGGTGATATAACATTAAACCCAAATAAAGACATCCATCCTGCACTAACAACTACTTTAAAAGGCTGTTTCCACCTGGTATTAACACTGTCTTGAGAAATCCAAACACAAGTGGACAGCTGTCAGTCCGTCCATACACACCTGGTATTAACATGCGTCTCCACATGCGTCTGGCCTGCCAACTTGTGATGTGCTAAGAAACACTTAACATTTCAGAGAGAGAGAGAGCGAGAGAGAGAGAGAGAGAGAAAGAGAGAGAGAGAGAGATGTAAAAAGAAATTCCCATTTTGCTAGCTCTTCTTCCATGCTAAAAAATAAAATAAAATAAAATGCCATTTAACAGGCAGTAGGTATCTGTTACAGGCTGACCCACTCATGTTCTGGCTCAGGGCCGGTGAAATTGTTTTGGGTCTACCACTTGACTTTTTTGTTCCATAACCCTCAGGATCTTTTAAGAAGTTTAAAATGACTGTCTTACTGCGTCCAACCTCAGCAGCAATGGTGAGCTGCGAGAGGCCTTGCTTATGCAGCTCAACAATCTGACCGCATTCAAAGAGAGAAAGCTTTTTTGCCTTTGCCATCAGGAGGTCATGACAGTGTGGATACCTGAAGAAAATGACACTGAATCCACATTTTTGCGAAGATTTGGGCTTTTAAAGGCTGTGGTCTTAAATTTTTGATCAGCTGATGAACAGCCTATTTCAGTTTAATGGTTGTTTGCAATAAATTGCTTACTCAATTTTTTTTTTTGTCTCACTCCCATTTCTTCTTTTTGCATTTTGAAGCTCTACTTAGAACCTTTTTAAGATCCAACAGTGCAAAATGTAAATTCTTGCAATTTCTCAACTGGTCTTAACATTTTGATCAGGAGTGTATGTATTTACCCAGGGGCTCCTGGATGAGTTATTAAAGCTATCCCAAAATCACATGTTGGTGTTTTTACATATTTTAATTTAAATCATTATAAATCATTATTCATTTTTACATATCGAGTGTCATGTCAAGTATCAGCTGCACAATGATGATAGCAGTGATTTAACAGCAGCCTAACCTCATGTCCAACCTCTCCTCTCAGCCTTTCCAAAATCACTGCAAAGCTCAAACTCTCTCACTCTGGCTTTATTACCTCATTACCTACCTTTAGTATTATGTTAATATAATAAATAGCTTCCAAAATATGCACAGAGATCTTTGAAATAACTCTTTTACTAGCATTACAGAGGCCACATTAGTCAAATTAATACAGATCAATGACGGCAGTATGCCTGGCCCTGGGTAAATGTTTTTACTAATTGTTTGTTTAGAGACATTGACTGAGAATCCCGGAAGACTGAATTTCTGCCCGGTCAGGGATTTTACCAATTGATCCCTATTGATCCAGAAGGGAGGTCGCAGGCGCCAGCCAATGTCTGCAAGTATTTTAACCGCACTGTATATTTCCAGGGTTTTGTGTATCCACATGGAAGATTGTACATCAATGAGTTTTCAACCAGCATGACCATAGCTGAAGTTGAAGACCTCTTCATCCCTCCCTGTCATCCTCCTCATCATTGTCATCCCCTGGCAGCTGCTCTATGGTTTTCTGCTGTGTCTGTCTGCGGCCTCAGCTGAGGCCTCCTGCTGCTTCTGTTGTCATACTGTCTGCCATTGTGTTTTCCTGCATTTCCTTTATGCCTGTAATGTTTGTAATTTATTCACTGGGTCAATACCAACTGCACACCTGTCTGGCCAGGAATGGGGTCTCCTTTCTTTGTGCTCCTTCTCAAGATTTCTGCCATTTTTCCCCAGCACAGCTGGGTTTTCTGAGTATTTGAGTTTTTCCTTGCCTGCTATGAGGATTAAGTCAAGGGGTGTCATCCTGTTTGTTGTAAACATGTGGGCATATAAAGCCCTCTGAGGCTTTCAACAGTCATATTGGGCTCTACATAAACCTGAACTTGAACTAGAACTTGGTCGCATGAGTCAGCTGAAGTGTGAGTGAGTGGATAATTGCTGGGTTAATCAGTAATCTTTTTTTACTGATTACTTTTTACTTTTTTTGTAACAAGACAGAGTTGATTTCAAACTATTGTCAAGCTATTGTATTTTGCACATATGACATTAGAAATCATAATATTCAACTTACATTACATCAGTGGAGCTAAAAATTGCAAATGAAGCACAGCAAATGACTACAAAATTGTGTTAGCATGTAAAGATGGCTTTTCTCAGCATAAATATCATATTTGACTTTTTACCACATTAATAGAGTTTTGCCTCAACACCCCCTACAGGAGAGCTAAACTAACAGCCACATCGCCACAAAATCCTACCAAAATCGCCACATGGCCATTTTGGTAGGAAAATAACAGTTGATTGTAATAATTATTACATTGACCTGTTGGCTTAAATTAACATGTGACTATAATCAAAGGACAGCCACAGCCAGTGATCTGAGTTTAAGGCAAAGCACCATGTTTGTAGGAAATAGTAGTATGGGTGCCGTGCATCCAGTTACTTTGCAGAAGGCCTGTAAACTTTGAACTAGGGCTAAATGTGTATTCATTTTTATATTTTATATATATTTTATATTTAAAACTGGTCAACTGAGTTTTGTCTTAAGGGTTATGTTAGGGGTAGACATCCACCAGCTTGTCACATTGTAAGCTGCTTTGTGTGGTGAACAGCTACATGACTACCCTTGCTTTTCTAGTGACACAGAGCACTTGCTGTTGTACAGACACAATTCCTGGTGGGAGCACTTCCAAAAAAAACAAAAAAAAAAAAAAAAAAAAAAACAATCAGTTGTGGTAGCTGCCGGGGTGAAAAATGAGTTAGCTATAGCCAATGGCTGGAAATGCTTGACCAAAAGTCTTGCACAAAAAAAGCTGAGTCTGTGTTTTCATTAAAAATATGGTGAATAGTGGAGCTGGAGGAATGGTTATGGTGACACTGAAATTGGTCTACTGCATGCTCTTGGTAATACAATGCACATGGTACCATTTGGGGGTGGAGTTTAATCACTAAACTCCCTACTGTCCTTAATCATAACTGAAAAAAAAAAAAAAAAAAAAATAGTATTGCATAGTGTTGCATTTGAACAACAATAGCCCTTGACCAGTCACCTTTATTGTGTTTATGAGCAAGTGTTTGGTGGGCATGATCAATAACAACAGGAGAGGTGAAGTTCTCAACACTCCAAAACTCTGGGATAAGCTCTGTCATGTAATTAGTTGGGCCAAATCTCAGATTTTGCAGTTGACTTCTGCTCTTGAGATTGCTCCATTTATCCTTCAGCTGTTTCATTTCCCTCAAATTACTTTTATACTGACATTCAAGCTGCTAGACTCGCTCAAGGGCATTGCAGCAACACGGCAGCTGCTGGGATTTGATTTTGGTGAATATTATTAAGTTCCTCCTGTATCATGGTGCAGTCCATGTAGGCCGTAAGATGTTTAAGCACGAATGGCTTCAGTCTCTTGCTTCAGATCTTGTCAGAGAGACATTTCTCTTCTGAAATGGGCCAGAATAGCGTTCCATAGGGTTCCAGCTCACTTCCCAGAGTCTGAGTGATAAGTTGGTCATGGTCTGGCATTTAGCACCCAACTTTTGGCTACTTCTCTTGCTGTTTTTCAGAGTTCGGTGCGCTCATATTATACCATGAGGCACAAACAGTGGCTAATTAACTTGAAAGTAACTGTTTTCCTGAATAACATATTAAAATGTGCAAAAAAAAACAAAAGACACGGGGGCGTTTGGGACCCAAGTCTGCTCCATGCTTGGCAGAACCAGAAGTCCACGCACATGTCCAGCCACCATAGTCCATGTAAAAAGCATTCATGGAGTAGGAATTTTCTGCATTTACTGTGTCATGTGACCCCACTCAGCAGTTGGCTGTCAGCAGGGTGAAGGGGGGAGATGGGTGGATTTGACCAAACTGTGTAGTGTGAGATATTACAGTTATTTGAGTGTTGGCAATTCTGCAACCCTGCAACCTGGAAGTACAGCTAAAATCATACAAATTAATAAAATCTTTTTTCCCTACTTTTTAATGTTTTTTTTTTTTTTTTTTTTAAATTGTAAAGTAACACAAATTACAGGTGTTATGAGGTTACAAAGCCATAGGGTAATCATGCGCTTTAACTTTCTTAATAAAACAAGTTTGCCAGAGAGCTACCAAACACTGAGTGTTTAGAACAGTAAATGGAAAATCTTTCATTGCACTGGATTTAGCCTGAGTAGCTGTTCTATCATGTAAATCAGAGATCAAGAATAAGAAAATAAATTTATTTTTATGAAAATATTTCATATTACTTAAAAGTGCAAGGGTGCTTAATCAAGGCTGAATACTAAAGTGATGATAGGCAATTGGGACTCTAGGCTTGTAATGCACCTTCTGTTTCCCTCCCTTGGTTTCACTGACCTTTTTTGGTGTTTGTTTCTTAGCTTTCACTCATTCCTCACAAACTATGCATTTAGTAGCAGTAACCTTATCCTCCACAGTGCTCTGGAACAGGACTGGTGTGGGGAGAAGAAAACAGGAATGATTGGTTTCAGTTTTACCCAGCTGGATAATATTAACACAGTTTCAGAATCTTATTTACTCTCTGGGCACAAACATTCATCTTAACCAGTCAGCCAGGAGGCTGGAATTACACTATGACTTATGAACAGCTATGGACCCCCTCCGTTCGTCCATCCGTGTGTGTGTGTGTGTGTGTGTGTGTGTGTGTTTTGTCTGTGAGGCCACAACTGATTGCTGGTTGCGCAACGGGCAGTAACCTCAGTGCTACACTCTACAGCACAGTCAAATGGGTTTCTTTCTTAAGTAATAATACGGCCATTTTTTATATAAATAGATGTTCATGTCAGCAATTTCTGTTGTGTTTCCTATAAAGAGAACAAGGGGCAAATCTCTCAACTCCTGCATTTTATTCTTCACCAAAAGTTTTTAGTTACTGCCGTCATCAGGTGGTACACAGGAGGCTCACAGTTCTTTTAATGCCAAGGTTAATTAGTGACCTCACATACACCAGTGTCCATTAGACATACATTAACAGAAGATCCCAAAAAATACATCAAAATCAGTGTATACTAAAAACAGTTTCAACATAACATAAACAGTTTCATCATAACATAAATAATCCCAGAATAAATGCAAATATGTATTTTAAGACCAATTTCATCCCATTGTCAGACAATTAGAAAAATCTATATTTAGAGAAATAAGACATTTGAAAATACTCCAGTTCCTCATAACCATGTCAGTATGAGTGTTGATATGTAGATATTGCTGATCATCCAACTGGCGCTCTACTCTGGTGCCCCAGATGTTTTAAGGCAAGCGGCAGCTTCCAGATGGCTTGAGGTGCTCTGATGGCCATGGTCTGACTTGGATCCCCTTCCTAAATCACAAACTGTGTGTCTGGGCCAGGACCCACTCTCTGCACCAAAGAGCAAGCAGTCCCAGCAGAAAAGCTTTTGCTCCAAGGTTGCTCCTGTCATCCAGAAGGTATCACATGTAATTACTGGAGTTGAAATGCCTCTCAAAGGACTTTCTGCACCGAAATTTAAATCTTAGGGCTACCCCTTGCCTATTAACTCAATTTTTCATCAAAAGTTAATCTTGAAAATGGTGTGGATAATAAATTCACAATGTTGCTAGCAGTAATATTACTTCCATTGTGAACCAACTGATAAAATAAGTTATAGATGATGACTTTTTAAATATTATTTTTGGAATACCTGGCTTAGGCCCTAGTGAGCCGTGAAAGTTCTCCTCTGATATTAAATAATTTACCATGTTTTTTTTTTTTTTTCTGTGAATGTTAATCACCTTTTCCATCATGAAAGTAGCCTGTATATTGTTTGGTCTCCTGAAAAATGTAGAGAAATATATGTGCACATCATTAATATTCTAATTCACCCCCAACAGATTGCATGCTTTTAAAAGTGAACATATAACTTTGCACATGGTAATACACAGTAAAATTAATAGGCTACTTAACCATGATATGGTCACATAACCATGGCCCCTCTTTGCAAATATAATTTGTCAGAGGCTGATTTTATATCTGGCCTTGTTAATAATCTGGGGAACTAGGTTTGTCCTTTTCATTGTCATACTTTAATCTTTACATTCATCATACTCTTAACTAATTTGATTAAAATGAATACTGTATACAAGTCTGTATTTGATTTGTGTATTTAATTTAGAACAGGGAACTTATTTGAACATTTTTGGAGCAATTCTGAAAACAGTGTTAATGGCTCATCCTCCAGCTGGCGGGTTGGTTTGCTTCTTGGTGGTAAGTTAACGGAGCCTGACTAAAGACCTGGTCGCATGGTCCTCCTCATTTTGGGGGCCATCACCTCTTTCTCCTCTTCCAGGTTTCTCTTCCTGGGTGCTCTTGGTTTAGTCAGTGCTGACTGGGAGCAGGAAGGTGGCTCAGGATCACTGGTAAGGCTGAGGGCAGCAAAGAGAGCCTGGAGATGATCAAAGCTGCTGTGGAGGCTGCTGTTGCTGCCATGACGGTGGCAGAGTTGGCTGTTGGCCACTGAGTGGCGCTCTGCTCAGGACTGAGCTGCACGTTGCTGCTGGTTCGCACGTTAATGGAGCTGGTCATATTTATGCTCCACTGTTGCTGGCATGTCCAGGGTTGACAGAGCAGCTGGTGGTGCTCTGGAAGGTGACAGAGGATGGATCAGCAGGCTGGCCACTGTCCCGTCCCAGGTGGCTGGTGGGTCTGACATCTCGGGGTAAAAGAAAAAAAATCATAATTTTTGGAACAATATAGACCCCCTTATTATAATTAGACCCAATAATTAATATAATTAGACACAATTATAATGTTAATTGGTTTGTTTTTAGGAAGGAAAATCTGCAGTAACATCACCACAGTATCACAACATGGTATTTACTGTTGTACAAGAACATGCTAAAACTCAGATACATCATCAACAGCAGCATGAAGTTTTGCTGGGAAACATTTATTGGTATTTCTGAATTTATGGCATTGTTATGTCTCTTTGGCCTCAAATTTACATTGCAACAATAATTTATTGATATTATTATTATTATTATTATTATTATTATTATTATTATTATCAGAGCTTGTCTGTTAAACAACCATGTGAGAGATCAGATGGAAGTTACTGCCCATTTTCTTTGAATGGGCTCTTGTTAGTTTGTAGAGGAGTACAGTAACTTATGAAAAGGTTAAATGTCAAGTCTGAGTTCAAAGTTATTATATTAATAAATTTACTTCATAAAAAGCCAAAAAAAAAAAAAAGCTGCCACATTTCCACTAGTAAGCCTAAAACACATTTGTTAGGACAACAACAACAAAAGAACAACATTACAGTTGTTTTTTCTCAGCTCTAGCCTGTGCAGTCACAGCAGGAGCAGCTCTCACCTGGGACAGTCTCAACAGGAGCAGCTTTCACCTGGACAGTCTCAACAGGAGCAGCTCTCGCCTGGGACAGTCTCATAAGGAGCAGCTTTCACTTGGACAGTCTCAACAGGAGCAGCTCTCGCCTGGGACAGTCTCATAAGGAGCATGGAGCTCTGCAGGGTGGAGGCCAGAGGGCCACTGGACAGGAGGGCTCAGACCATCTCATCTGAATCATCCTCAGATTCATACCCTGAGTTGTAGCCACAGCTCATATTTCCTGCTGTGACGTTATTCAAGGAGTTGACTTGGTTGGGGAAATGAGTGGACTCCTCCTCTGATGCAGGACAAGAGTTTGAAAAGCTCCAAAGGTCAACAGGTGTTCACAGGTGCAGTCCGGTTGTAGAAATGTGCTCTGGTTTGAGCACAGCACCAGCTCAGGTGGTGCACTGCTGCTGTGGCCTCATAACAGCCTTTCAAATTTAACTTACAGTGCTGAGTTTCTGATATATGCTTATAATGGCCACAAATGACCGATTTAACCTCACACTAACATGCCCTGTACTCACAGTACACATGTCCCTGCATTGTAAAACATGGCTGCCCTGTGTGATAGCCTCCTTCATGACTCTTCACTCACATTCTGTACCAGCACTGCAGCTGCAGCGTCTCTGAAAGTGCTGCCTGCCTCAAAACAGAGACTCGGGCCTGCCATCGTCATGGAGATGACAATAGCACAGCAGATAACTTTGTAGCTACCTGTTGATCCACTGCGTCACTATGTTCAATTCTCCACAAGACAAATTAGACAAAATACCTGACAGATATCAACAGAGTAAAACATGTATTTCTGCACTGCTGCATAACTGATGGAAATGTATATTTGTATATGTACATTTTCACTGGTTTATTGAGGGATTTATCAGATCAAATGTGCTGCAGTGTAAATGTTGGGTGATTGATTGTTGCAAAAGAAACTAATGTGCAAGCTTTGTGGCTGACTTTCTTAGATGTTTCTCTCTCTGTCACTTGACATGCAGTTTTAATGTAACCATTCATCAATTATGAGAAATATAAACTGTGCAAAGTATAAAGTATATATTTTTACTTTTATTTTTTCTAAATCATTTATTGTGTCTGTAATACACCAGCAGGAACAGCAGACGCCCCAGGTGCAGGGAGCAGGTACTGCATGTATCAAATGGAGAGGTAAGAGAGAAATATTAGATTAGATTAGATTAGATTAGATTAGATTAGATTAGATAAAACTTTACTGATCACTTTGGGCAGGTTCCCTCAGGGAAATTGAGGGAAATTGTGTGTATAAATTATAGACTGAAGAAATAAGGGTTAGGGTTAGTTTTAGTTTGCTCAGTTTTAGTTTTTAGTTAGTTATTAAGGTTGAATGGAGACATGGAAATGAGAATAACTTAAAATATATATATAAAAAATAAATATATGACCCTGAGAACTTAGGACCCTGGGAACACAGGAACTTGGGAACACAGGAATGACTCCATTCTGACCAAAGCAGTTCTCAAAATGTCCTTAACATCATTTTCACCATGACATGGGACAGTGGCATCATGTCTGTTCCAGAGGCAGTAATGAAAAATTGGAGAACTGGCTATAATTACAGTGTGAAACAATAAGCTGCTGCATATCAGTCTCCTCCAGCGTTGATGTTTCTGCTGCGATGGAGGAAAAATAGATTGTAAGAAGGTAAGGATGATGCATGGCAATCCCTCTCTGCAGCTTTTTGTTTTGCCTCTGCATATGAGAAAACATGCCATCAGTCATCAAATGTACGCAAAGTGCAGTGCAGAAAAACCACAGCACTGAGCACTTCATGCCAAAGATGGAAACTAAATAAAAATAAATAAATAAATAAATAAACACAAAAGACCAGGATCTCACTTTAGTTCTAAAATAGCATGTTCAAACTTCTGATGCAAACGACTGAAACCATTCCAAGACTAACAAACAAAATAAAACTCTGCTCTCCCACAGCAGTGAAAACAAAGTGGCCCTATTTTTATCCTGATCTGTTTGGAGCTGAGTGCTAAACAACAAAAGTAACATCAGCTTGATTAACTGCAGTTTGAGAATCAAAACTCTCTGGCTCTATTCTGCGTCCCTTGTCTTCAAATGGTTCACGCCACTACTTTTAAGGCATTGCTCAATGTGTCTGCTGGGAGGACAGCAAAAAGACGATGAAATGACTGGTTGACTTGACAAGCAAAATAATATGTGCTAAGTGAAGCATATTATTGTTTTGTTTTTGTTTTGTTTTTTTTAAATGGAAGCATATTCACATCTCAATAATTGCACTCTTAAAGCAAAACTGACTTTAGTAGCGTGTTAGTTGTCCACATGTTGGTGAAATCTCCTCACTTTGCTCTGTGCTCCCCTGGGCTGCTAATCCACAATACTGCATTTGTGTCTATAACTCTATATCACAGCCAGGTTATATAATACAATCCTACACTCCATTAAGATTCAGTTTTGCTTAAAATACTTTTGGATGACTAAGCAAAGAGTCAGATTAAAGGACTGGTGTTTTTGCATATTTTAACCCATTTACTACACTGCTCATATGCCATGACTACCAGCTATTTCCCATACAACATGTCCAACCCATACCACAACATCAGCTGTTTGTTCCAACCCTCTAATATGACCCAAAGGAGAGTCGTCTAATATGACCAACAGGAACATTCCCCAAATTAGTAGTGCATACATCCAACAGGAGCGTCTCTGATGCGATCTAAGGGACTGTTTCCAGAGCAAACTAGCCAGCGAGGTAGTGGTGAACAGCGTGCGGACCGGGCCTTAAATTTTTGTCTGAACTGATCCAAGATGGGAGCGTAGTAACTGAGCCCAACCCCAGCCCGACAGACATTCTTTTTTATATTCAAACCCAACCTGAGCCTAAGATTTTGCTTGTCCTCCATCGCTAGGTCCCATTTACTGCCTGAAATAGCCTACATGTTGCCTTCAGTGTCGTCACGTAAACTCCAGTATGATACAGGACGGTGCCCAGAACAGACAGCAGGTCCATCATTTTAATTATTTGACACTAGAATTGCACTGAAATAATGCCAGCGTGACCAAACCTGACCAAACCTGACCAGACCTTAAATAAACAACGGTACATTGCAATTCTGTTTTTCAACCGATTGAAAAAGGACAAGGCCTCTCAATTCCTCTCTCTCTATTAATTTTTTTCCTCCTCTTCCACGGTAGAATTATCCTCAATCACTGACTCTATCTCTGATGATCTGAAAAAGAATCCTTCATTTTCATCACTGGTGTCTGAGTGTGAGGAGCTTGCAGGGATCTCCTCTGTCACTCTGATCCTCTCTCGGAAACTTTCACGTGATAAACCCTGCTTACAATGCGTTAGAAGACAGGGATGTTTGAATTCAGCTCAATCAAATTAGTGTCTTTGGGAACAATTTTCTGGCTGAGAGGGGTGAGTTTCTGAGTGCAACAGCGAGGAACGGTGCATTTATGTGCTATGGATTAATCAGGGAAAAAACTGTCCTCCCACTTAGCAGTTAACCACACTAAGGATCATAAGAAGAATCCAAATCTTCATCACTGTTGCCCATGTTTGCTCGTTGCTTGTCTTTTGTCTTGTCTGGGTTCGATTTTCTGATAAAATGACGTGATCTTAAAGTTGTTTGGCAGCCGACTTGGAAGTCATAGATGTGTGTTTTATTATTTGGAAAGGTGCTAAAGTAAAATATATTGTACATAATAGTAGTGCATCGGATACACTGATATGGTCCTTTGAAGGGGCAATAAATAATCACTAACTCTTATCAACCTCTACAGCTGGCCAGGAATATCATCAGCACTGCCACATCTTCAGCACAGCCTGTGGTAGCATGAAAGAAACAATGAAGCCTTTTTTCAAAATAAAAAGGAGTAAGCTGGTTAATTAGAGCAGAGATACTGCAGACATACTGTATAGGAGATACATCACCATGCTAACCACTGGGATGATAATACTGCTTTGCCATTTGCTATTGTGGTTTGAGAGCAAGAGGTTTTAGCAAAGTCTACAGAGAGAGACAGAGGAACCACGGCCGTTGACTGCTGGGAGACAGAAAAAAAAGAGCGCAGTTGAAGCTTTTGGCCATCGGGGGCAGCGCTGAATACAGTAGAATGCAGTGGTCAATGTGGGTTAATGCTATAGCGATCACCACATTACATTCCAAATATTCACCAGAAACTGGACCATTACTGTCATTGTTACAGATTCAATTAATGATGGCAATTTCAGAGGGCCAAGCGTTTGCGCTCTATGTTGCCCCCTGGTGGTAGCTTCACATATGCATGTGAAGTACATGCAAATTTCCTTATATATCTTGGGTTTTTAGAATTCTGAAATTACACTGGGTGGGGAGTTTTTGTTTTAAAACAGAGTTGGAGGCTGAGTTTTGAAAGTCAGAAGTCTCAGCAGCTGGCCAAGTAATTGCTGAGTCATCACCATTGATCAAAAATCCTATTAACCCCCCACAGATATGTTATAATTTGTTTGCTCTATGGGACAGTAAAAATGTGAATTTTTGCCCCTTTAAGATGTACAGTGAATTTTTATGATCTTCATGCAGGGCAGGGATAGTAACAGAGTTTGGTCAGGCTAGGGGGTTGAGGATTACAAGGGGAACACAGCTGCTCCCCTGTTTATCTGCAGCCAGCTGATTGCTAAAAGATACAAAACTACAAAGTGCATCTTTAATCGCCTAGGGGTGCACAGCAGCATTGTGTACCATCCAAAACTCGGGCTCAGTGAACCAGGCTTAGAACACGCTGTCTGCAGGGGAAGAACAACAACAACAGCCAACTTTAAAAGACAATATTTCTGACATTGTGGCTCAGGCATTCTCTTCTTGAAAAACACACATGCACAACCTCTTGACCTGATTGTTGGAATTTGGTATTTGTATTGTTTCCTGTTGAATCATTATTATAATTATAAAAATAGTAGATATTATATTTATATATTATTATTATTTATTTATATTTATATTTTTCATTTGTTTTTGTGTCCATTGTTGTCTAAAAAGTGGACTTGAAATTGGAGTCAATACCTTAAACAATGGCTTATTATTATGTTGACTCATTTTATCACATTTATCACACAGCACCTTGCACTTATCAGTACATTTGCTGTCATGTTAATACTATGCTAATCTAAGTTGAGCTATCATTTTGTACAACTTCATTCTATTCTGCCTTAACAGCAAATTGTAGGCCTATAATTCCCTTTTCAGAATACTATGCCTGTCTCTCTTCATTCACTTCCATAGTGAATGGTGCCAAAAATAACACTTAGCACATAAAGGAATGCAAACATTGCAGATTATGCCACTATAAAAACTAGCAGATCCTGGTACCCATTAATTGAGGAATGTTAAATAGCTTTTTTGTGTTATTTCCCTGTTTGTTCTGGAAAATAGACCTGGCAGGTAGCATCTACAGGAAGCATGCACATACTCATCACAATAAAAGGCATTGGGACTTTTTTTTTTTTTTTTTTTTTTTTTTAATTGGCTTAATCTGCTTTGTTCACATTTATTTATGTGCTTAAAATGTCACAACCCCATCTAGAGCCAGATTAACTGGATATCTTACTCAAGGCGGACTGAATGTTTTGGGTGCCCCAACACACATTTTGAAATTTGGTAAAGAAACAAAATGACTTTTAACTGCAACACGATTATTATTCTCATTAATTTAGTTAAATTTTTAGCTTATCTAATTTATATTTCATTATTCTTGACCACAGCAACTGCCTAGCAACCATCCAGAACCCCATAGCAACTGCATGGCAACACCCTAGCAAACACTCAGAATACCATCACAATTTAAAAGTTAACAAAATGAGCGCTGCCTTGTCTTTTGTCTAAAGGCATGATGTGTTCTCACACACACACACACACACACACACACACACACACACACACACACACACACACACACACACCATACTCGCCACCCAGATGCGAACACACTAATTATTTTTCTCACCCTGTTCCAGCCAAGACTCTTGCCATTCCTCAGCCAATCACCTGTCAGCCCACCTGTTTGCCACACACCTGTCTCCTGTTAGTTATTTATGCATTTATACTGTATTCATATCACTCTGTTTCCCTGCATCATTTGCCAGTTTGTCCCAGTGTGTCTCTTTGTGTCATGTCAGCCTTTTTTTTTCAGATACTCTGTAAGTCCTCCAGTGTGTGATCTACGCTTGGTCTTTGGTTCCTGGTTTGGTTTCATTTGTTTCGGCTTTGTTACCTGCTTTTATTGGATTCTTTTGACTACTGATCTGCATTGTACTCTCAGCTTTTTTTCCTTTTACTGCCATATTAAAGGATTGTGCTATTTTACATTCGCCTGCTGTCAGTCTGTATTTGGGTCCACCAGTTTCCACACCTCTGACAAAGTGGTAGTTTGAGAGCTGTTTTACTGCACTATGGAAATGAATGGAGAGATAGAGTATTGTGAATAAGCAGCTCAGGGGAGCATAGAGGAACTAATGAGGATATTTTGCCATCATGTGGACTCATCATGTCCAGGTAATTATACAAGTCAACGCTGCTTGTAGTTTATTCAACAGAAGAACACATAACGTATTTCCCCCCAGCAGCATTCCACCTGCTGCTTGCACATTGTTCACCTTCACTTCTAGCAGATTCACCTGTAGCAGAACTAACACTTTACACTTCCCATACCACCTCATCGTCACTGTTTGGAGCCAGAGGAACCAGAGCAAGGCAAAGGGCAGATCCCAGACTTTCTACCTCAGACTTTCTACTTGAACATCTTTTACCTGACTGCCCATGGCTTCAGGCTCTGAATTTATTACTGCAGAAGATGTAGACATCAAGGTGCCTGAACTAATTTCAGTTCAGTTTAAACCAGGAGGAAGAGGCAAAAAGAAAGGACTACAATAAAGCACATCTGGCAGATTTGATCAGTTATAGAGGATTATGTCTGACCACTCTGTGATCCACAGTTTTTCTTCAAAATCAGAATGTATAGACAGCCAGAGATGTTGGTCCCACGGTGCCATGGTTCACTGGAATGTGTCATAGTCAGTTAGATTTATAGGCCACGTGGGTCTTGTTGGTTTCAAGACCATACTGCACTTTTCTCTCAACACCTCAAGCAACTTCTTGTTATGATTTTTTTTTTTTTAGTTCCATATACTCACAACAGTCCCATAAGAGGATTTAATGCGAAGACAGAATGTCCGTAATCCCCAAGTTAACTGTAAAGAGAAACCGTTTATAGAAAACAATTTCACCCTTAATCCTTCCAAATCTCTCCATTCAGATTAAACTACGCCAAGTGGGATTTAGAGGTTAAACACTAGTCCATATCTTTTGGTTGGGCTCCTGCACCTTTCGATTCTGAGCAGAAGGCCAAATATGTAAGTTAAATGTATTGAATAAAGGAAAAAATGATGGATGGATGGTTCAGTACATTATTTCTTTATATTGCAATCATTTTGTTATATATGTACGATATACGATATTTCACTACCTAGTAGGCACTACACTGATTTATGCTTTGCAATGATGTAGTGGTAAATAAGATTAGCCTGGATGAGCAGACCCAGGTTTGCTGAGGTATTTTTGCAAGGGTGGGAGGCAGGAGTCTAAACGTCAGCCGTGTAAGCTGGTCTGTCAGTAGTTAGGTCCAGAACACCATATCTCAAAATAGATTTGGATTGCCATGAAATTTGACTATATACGTCTCGAGGCTAAAACCTGGCAGTTTTGGTAACCCAATGACCTTCCCTCTAGCCCCACCGGCAGGCCCAGTGGGGCATCCGCATTCTTAAATAAGTAGAATAAACAGTTGATTCGTAAGGGACATTGAGCTTCATTCACCAATGTCTTTTTTCCCTTAAATTTGCTCTTGAGAAAGGCCCAAAGAAAAGTCTACATCAGATTCATGACATGGTCTTGAACCATGGAATTGTTGGAACCTGTTTTCTTACAATGATGAATTCCGTTGTCCTTATAAATTGAATGCATATGCCAGTGGATCCTGATTAGCATAGGTAAACCTTCCGTCAATCCCCATAAAAGGGAATGAGAATGCAGGTCCATGTGCACACAACAACAACAACAACAACAAAAAACTTCAACAACTCTGAAATGGATGTACCGCTGCGTGTTTTTTTTTTTTTTTTTTTTTTTTTAGAAGAAATTTCTTAAGAATGAACTGATAATGAAGTTGTAGTTGTGCATGTATGGGATGATGCAATCTTATGTAATTGAAAATTCCAAAAAGTGAATGTGGTGTAGTATGATCGACGTGAAGGAGGATTGCAGAATTCATCTCATCGGAGTTCTTTAGGTTTACGTGATTTTGAAATAATTTTATCTGTGCCACAGTTTTCTTGTTGAAGCCTTGCTGAGCACTTAATACTGTTGCAGTTCTATTCCCTTCATTTAAAAACATTAAATATGGAAATAGATTCAGCACTATTGTATTGCAAATGTGAAATTTGCAAAAGCGTAGCCAGATTTGCACATTTATTGACATCTGAGCCCACGGACTGTCATGTGGTCTGCTGATAAAAACAAGAGTAAACTACTCACCCTTGTAGTGATACCCATAAGACAAACTATAGCCCATGTGAATGTAAATATTTTTTTTTTTTTTTAAAAAAGCATTTATTCATGTTTCCCCCATTTCCCCTTTGTCCTCAGATAACTTCATATGTTATTGATGATACTCTGATGTGTGCTGGGAATGACATGATAAAGACTTGTCAGCTTCTACAAGTAAACAGATTGAGTCAATGTGGGTTTACCATGCAGTCATGTCTTGAGCTGTGAGAAAGAAGAAGAAGTCTTGTAATGGCTTGAGTTTCTTGATGTTGAATAAAAGGAAAGATAATGCTCAGATTCTCTTCTGCTGTTATCATCACTCTGTGATGTTCAGCACATTCCGTGAGTTATTTTGTGATGAAGCACTGTAATTAGCTTTGGCGTACCCACTTTGCTTCAGCCTGTCTGATCTACTTGTAGTTAAGTGAGTGACTTCCTGCTTTTCCCAGAACACCTTTTTTTCAGCCCCCAGAGAACAGATCTTTACTTGTTTTATTCAGCTGTGGGTTTTCACTTGTAGGTGGACAGAATGATAGTGATAGTAAAACCAGCGGTAGTAGTGGAGTGAGTCACCCCTTACTCATAACACAACATGTCTTGTGGCAGCATTGCATTCTGGACTGCGGAGGCTGCTGTCCGTGGGGAACTTGGTATCTGTGCCTCTTCTACACTGGATTTCTCTGTGTGTAATTGTTGAATGCCAGGGCAAAATTGCATCTCAAAGCCCTAGCTCTTTGATTATGGGGGACTGACACAAAAACCTGACATTTAGTGTGATTATTATTATTATTTTTTTTTTACATTCAATTCAATTCAATTTTATTTGTATTGCATCAAATCATAAGAGAGGTTATCTCAAGGCGCTTTACAAAAACCCAACAGATATTCACCAAATCCATGGACCAAAATCTCCACCAAGAGCAAACACAGGGCGACAGTGGTGAGGAAAAAAAACGTTTTAACAGGACCAAAAACCTCAAGCAGAACATCAGCCCACTGATTTGATGCATTGTTCCCTAGTTTGAACCATTGCTAGAAACATCTGTGGATATATCCCTGTCCCCCTTTTCACACTTAGCCCTATGCTTAGCCTAAGGCTAACCTAAGACCCTGGGCTCTCGTTAACCTTGATTCATGCTTAAGGATTCACATTGGAAAATCAAAGCTCAGGGTTAATGTCTTCAGAGCACTTGTAGCACCATTTTGATTGGACAACAAAAGTTCTGTTGCTTCTGTTGCTGTTGTTCGAACCTTGAGTCTAACCTCGATTCCCACAACAGACCTTAGCCCTAACTTTTTGGGGATGTCCCCAAAAATCAGTGCTAATCCTGCTCTAGAGGGGGGTTGAGTAAGCCCTTGGCTATGAGTGGGGATGTCCAACATTCTAAGTGTAATGACTGTGAGCCAGTGGCTATCAGGGGTCCTAGCCCAGGGCAACTTGTGTTATGGAAAGTGTTAAGTTTTCCTTTCAGTTCCTAACTGGCCACTGCACTCTGCTACAGTGAAGGTGAGCTATGAGCATGTGGCAGGTGGACTGCTGCTGGGGGAAATAAAAGTTACATGCTTCCTTTTGTAAAATAAACTGCAAGCAATTCAGAGCTGGAAGACAGATACTATAAATTTGTAGACTGCCTTGAAGGTAGTAGGAAATTAGATGTGTTTGCAACTTTGGCCCCCTTTTCTCCAGAACAAACTGCCTGGAAAGGTGAGACCTGTCTGGCTCTCTGGATGGGGGTTAGTAAATGGACTGCATTTCTATAGTGGTTTTCTAGTCTCCTGACCACACAAAGCACTTTTTTTCTGCCCATCAGGAGTGGCTGTGGGGATACAGGGTCTTGCTCAAAAACACGGACATGCACTCTGAAAGAGCCAGCGATCAAATCATTATTATGATTATTATCACCAAACAACAAAATGGACCCAATGCATCATGCATCACCAATAGCTATTTTTGTTTTAGGGTGGATTTTTCCTTTAATGCACACTAGAGGTTGCAGTCAGTGTACAATCCCACACTGATCTACCTATGCGGCATAAAGCCTGCCAAAGAATACCAGGAATATACCAGAAGTTAAGTGATTTTGTCTTCAAAATAAGATCATGAAGTCAATATAGTAATGCATCCTTTCCTGTTGTCCGGTATTTTGTGGCAGTTTGTTTTTGCACTTTTGCAAAACCAGTTTGGCATTCTGAACAGAGCTATGTGCAGAATGCCAGGCTGCGAATTAAACACCCAGCAGCATATGATCAGAGAAGTTCTGGGTTTCTATGTTTCCCTCAAAGCTGAGAGCCTCGTGACCTGTGTGAAATTAGAAAATGTACAAAAAAGTTTTGGAAGCAACTGATATGATGCAGGACCACAGCTCAGTTTTGTGAACTAAAAGGATAATATGGGAAATCCCTTATAAAAATCTCTCAGTGGTTTTATTATGTTTTTTGGCAGAAAGTTAAAAGGTTAGTGAATATATGTCTAATTTTAATTCAGAATATTTAATCCAATTTCATTTACATTTTGCAGTCATTATTGAAAGATGACTCTTCATGAGTTTAAAAACCTATTACTTACATTTTAAGATATTTCACGTAAGTTATTATACTGTATATGATTGTGCAGTGACAATAAAGATCTATCTATCTATCTATCTATCTATCTATAAGTACCATAATAAAAAGCCTACATAAAAACTGTGGGAGACCATGGTGAATTTTTTTTGTAAGGCATTTTAAATATGTTTATTTTTCATGCAGTTTTTTCTTTTCTTTGATTCAGTCACTGATTTTTCTATGTGTTTGGAAGGTGTAAGCTATTTTTGCTGAGCACAAAAGAAGTGCTCTGTATCTCAGTGGTTAGACTTGTAAAGGTATTTAATTTATTGAAAAACTGTCCTGTGTCAAAGGATTTGACACAGGAAGCCAGTGAGGTGATTTAAAGACCTCTGGAATGTGCTTCACTTTCTTGGTGTTGGTGAAGACTTGGTGTTCTGGACAAGGTGTTGCTGCCTATTTGATTTTTTTTTTTTTCCTAAAACATGGGAAGACACCATTACAATAGTCTGGCCTGCTGCCAATAAACACATGAACAAGTTTTCATGCATCTTGTTTCGACAGAAATCCTTTAATTGTTGCTGCCTTTCTGAAGTGGTTGATGTTGTAGGCGTCTTTATGTGGCCGTCGAAGTTTCGAGTCCATAATTAGGCAATACCAGTATTTCTGGATTTATTTGTAGATTTTAGAGGGATGGGTTCAGTGTGAGCACTGAACATTTAATCTTTCTTTCTGGGACCAAAAACAATAATTTCAGTAACAATTATTCAAATATTGACTCCATGTCCTTGTTGCCTGCCAGCTAGTAGCCTTCATTATTAAACATGTACATACTTTAAATAGCAACAGCCTACAAAGCTATTTTTATGTCTTTCATTAATTGTATTTGTATGTTTTTACATGATTTTGTCCCTACCCTACTACCTGTTGCTGTCATTATACAACAGAGGTGTCTGTCCAAGCGATCTGATTGGTCAAAAGCTGTGCGTTATTAGGTATGACATCATCACTTGAGTGTTACCTCATTACAACAGATGTCAGGTGATTATCTATCACCTCCAGGTGTGTCTGCTGCAGTGAAACAAACTGAAGCAACCGACTAAAGCCATGCTGTTGGCAAAAACATCTTTCCAAATATAACTTTTGGTTTATATTATGAGTCTGAAGAAGAGAACGAAAACAAGGTAAATGTTACTGTTCATGAAATTATGGATTAGTTAAAATCCTGGTCATGTAGCGGTCACAGAGGATGAGCTGAACAAACTGCAGAAGAAACCCTACATATGACTAGACAGTAACACTGTGACAGATGTAACGCTGCACAAACTGGACACCTCTCATGTTGCTAGCTAACGTTAAACAAGTTTCAGTTTGGGGAACTATTAGTTTTGGCATAGCATTAAAATGGTAATGCTATGCCAATGCTATGCTTGTAACCTGTTGTGTTAGCTCACAATGTCAATGACTGCTTAATGAAGTGCATATCTTTAGTTTTTCACTGAGCAGTTAAGTTAGCAATGTTACAGACTGATTGGAGATCAGGCAAATCAGTGAAATTCAACATAAAACAGTTGTCGCCCCAAAGTGGAATCTTTGGACAGCTTTTTCCTATACCTGAGATAATACATTAACAATATATATGCCCAAATATTGATATATCTTAATGGAAGTTTGTTTTTATCTTCTCAAATAGGTGCAATTGAACATTACTAAACTTGAAACTGCGACCGTTGAAAGTACAATTTCAAAAAATGGCCAGCAGTTGTGTGAGTGATTGTTTGGCCAGAACTGGATACAGTGTCCGTAATGCTGATTATTCCTTACATCTACCCCAACTCATTTACTACAGCACACGGCCTTTCCAGTTCTATTGCTTAATTATGTCACTGTCTACACTGTTGTTTGACTGCTTACGGTTTACACATTTATGCAACATTTCATATAAAAAAAAAAAAAAAAAAAAAAAAAAAAAGTTATGGTCTAATGTTGGTGTTTTATTTTGAAAGCCATGGCCGGAAGCTTGGTGTTGCCTGCTGTGCAGCTTGACGGCGGAGCAGTCCAGCGGGTCGCGGAGCGCTCACACGCCACGGGCCGGATCCGCAGCTGGGCGAGCCGTTGGACGGTACCGGGGACGGTGAGTAGACTCAACGCATCAGAGAAGACCTGAAACTGAGACTTAACACATTTAAAGGGAATTCACTGAGGAGATTTATAGTATCATTCTGTAATTAAAGTGTTACTGAATTCCCTCCCGAAATATCAGTATAATGATCCTATAATATTCCTTTAGAGAATTATAATTTATTTGCGGCGAGCAGTGCTGTTTATAGTGATCTTAAAATACTTCATAGTGTTTTTTAATCTTTCATGGCGTCTCCATGCATTATGTGCGTTTACCAGGCTATTTCTGTTGGAAGTTATACTTTTTTTTTTGTTGTGATATGAACAGCCCTAATATCTTTCCCCTATTTTGTCCCCCTTTAGTGGATAACTACAGTGCTTTTTCATAAGAGTTGCTTCATAGGCAGGCTGGTCTCTATTTATAGTATGTATGAGTTTCTGAATGCCCATATAATAAGCTAATTAATATTTCTATAATATCCCTACATGGCACTCAGTTGTCAGTTTACAGTGATGTTGTCATACCTTAGGTATTTTAAATCTATGATATCACTATAATATTCCTAAAGTGGTTCATATTCCATAAGGTTCCTGCAGAACTGACTGATGTTCCTCTAACATTGTAAAACAACATGAAAGCACAGTTAGTATGTTGGATTATTTAAAACTTGCTGTCCACATGCTTGACTCTGAATGTGAAGTCGTCCCTTTGGCTCTTAAAGTAGATTTGGCTCCCTGCTGTTCTCCTGTACCTCTGTATTGTTCCGTGGATTGCTGCCCAGACTCCATAAACTCATATCTATTTAGTGTCTTTCTCGCTTTACTGTGCAACAAAAAATGGTTTGAGTCAGCAGTTTGAGTCGCTTATGTGTGTGCATGGGCAAATGGTAGCTTTTTACACAGGTCTAAAATGGTGATATGAATTGTGGTCAATGGAAACACAAGTTCTTCTGCACAATTTATTGTTCAGGAAATGAGAAGGAAACATGACAGATGTTTGTGGTGGGATGTGAGGTTCTCATGCTTTGGATTAGGGCTGGGCAATTATAATTCAGTGTTACTGCCCAAGTCTTTCACTAGAATCATATTGTGATGCAATACGATCAGCTGTTACGTTTGAATGAATTATAGAAAAAGTAAATGCTAAATGAAATCTTTCACAAAGTAAGGTCTTAAATTAAAGGGGGTCTTTCTTTTTTGTGTGTTACTATGCAGTTCAGTGTGATGAACATCAAATAGATGAGTGAATATAAGTTTACATTTGATGCCAAATGTATGTGGATGTAAAAATCTGTTCTGAGCATAATGTACCATTTTGTACATATTGCTCAGCTCTACTTAGGATGTTGTTTGTGTGCAGTGGCCAATATTGTCTCGTATCTCTGAAATGTCAGTTTTCAGAAACTTAAAAAAAGAAATGGTTTTACATTGATGACACTGTATTTTTCACATTATGCGATA
This sequence comes from Myripristis murdjan, assembly GCF_902150065.1. Lineage (NCBI taxonomy): Eukaryota > Metazoa > Chordata > Actinopteri > Holocentriformes > Holocentridae > Myripristis > Myripristis murdjan. Next base: position 4,177,174 of record NC_043982.1, read on the forward strand.
TTATGTGATAGCTTTTGAAAGAGTTCAATGATTGCAAGGGGTCAGTTACTTCTCTCATTCCATAAAGAAGCATGGATGAAAACATGAACTGAGCATGCAAATTTCGGCTGATGATACCAATATGCACCATGATTGTCATCAGAAATCATGCGACACGATTGTTATATTGCATATTGCATATTATATTGCATATGCTATTCTACAAACCAGCAGAATACTGACTTTTACGAGCGTTTTCAAAAACCTTTTGTGATTTCATTTTTCTTTATCCAGTCTACTCATCTGTGACTCATGAAGAAATGATTTGTTTTCCCACAAAAGAAATTCCAGCTGTAAAAAAAAAAAACCCTTTGAGTAATGTGACAGTAATTAGTGAATGTGTGCATGTGTGTGATGCTGAAAGAAGTGAGGTGCTCACGTACTGTGTTGACACCAAGATATGAATAGTTATGTTTGTTCCACTGACTGAAGGTTATTATCAAAGTTTGCTGTGCCCATTCTCCTTCATGGACAAATGACAAGACTACGCACTTTTCTTGTTTTGCTACATCCCTTTTCTTCTCTGTTTTGCTGTCTCTCTCCTTTCCACTGTTTTTTCTCCTTCTTGACTCGCCATCACTTCATCTCACTCTGTGTCTTACTCTCTGGTCCCAGAGGGGTTGAGTGGGCAGATTTTCTCATCTCCATTTCTCTTGTTCCCCCTCTCTCTCTCTCTCTGGAGGGATAGAAGGCAGTGGGGGTGGAGACTGAAGTAGACACAATCTAAAATGCTGCAAATAGGTTTTTGATGTGCTGGTGAGGGGCTGGACCAGATTTAGGGGACAAACATTAAAGGAAAGAGCTGCCTTCTTCCACTGTTACCATCAGCCTGTGATGTTCAATGCAGACGTCTGTCAGTGAAGAACTTGCGGTCTCTGCATTTCTCTATGATAGATTTGTCCCTGTGTATAGTTGAACATGGGGGCAAAATGACTCTTGACAGAAACCTTTACTCTTTATTTCTGAGGGATGGCAGGGTGAGGTGCTCGCACTGCCGGCATCACGTCAGTGCATCAAGCAGTAAATGATATCTTTTCCACTTTAAATAGCAGGTGTGTTCACGCTATTTGCGTCCATCAAACACTTGACGCTGACTCTTGCTTTGACCTGCCTTTGACAGACATGCCTGCTCTATTTTTTGACATGATGCCTAGGGTTTGTGGGACTGTTACTTAGTTACTTACTGTTACTACTGCTGCTTTGCTAGCATCATCCAGCTATTCAAAGGCAACACTGCATTGTTGAGGTAAAATGGGAAGTGGCTGGTGTAATAATCAATCACAGAATTATTAAAGGTGCTGTAACATCGTGTGAAACTTGAGCTTGCACCAATGGTGTGATTAGCTTCATTATAAGACTTCACTTAATATTACTCTTAACAAGATTAACCTATGTTATGATAAACTGATGGAGTAAGAGGCAAGTAATAATCCAAGTGAAACTCAACTGCCTCCAACTTTGAATGGCAAATCTCTTGCAGTCTGTGTTTTGGCTGCATATTACCAGGTTTTTAATGGCAAAATCAGAAATCTGACAGATTGGAATCTGGTTTTAAAGTCTGTTGTTTTACCTATTGAGTAGCCCTGCCCAGAGTATGCATAAATCACAGTTATAGCATGTTATTAAGAGGGAACTGCCAGAAACTGCTGCCATTACAAAAAGATAGTATGCCACTGTCTAATAATCTTTTGATAGCCTAAATAACTTTAACAGAAAATGCCTCTAGCAACACAAACAGGGATACTGTGTTTTTAGGGTCTACATTACCTTAGCAGAGGATGCTGCTAAAACCCAACCCAAGCACATTCAAAATGTGCTTGGGTTGATTCCCTCCCAGCTTCAGAGCTGCTGCTCTGCAGCTGACCCTGACCTTTGACCTCCCTGTGGAAGGCAGCAAAAAGAGAAGAGAATTTCCCTGCAGGGGATTAAATGATGAGGTCACTGGGGAAATCCAGCTCAATGGCAGGAGGCTAACAGTTAGCATTTGGAGCATCCAGCCAGTATCCAGCACTCAGTAACAATGAGAGGAAGATAGAGCCACTACTGCACTACAGAACAGCTAGAGGGCAGGTGAGATAATGACAAATGCTTCAAAATGAATGAAGTGAACTATGCCTTTAAGCAGAGTGGCTGTTTGATCCCAGGTCCTGTAGTTGGAAGGATATGTCCATTATCATATGCTTCCCAACACTACATGTGCACTCCGACAGCAACTTCATCCTATCCTCCCTACTTCTTCACAGCTCAGTGCTTTCTAAGCCAACAGATGCGTGAGCCTGCCCTATCTTCACGGATGCTCTCATCTCATCGCCTCTCTGCAGTTTACAAGTAGATTCCTGGTGACGCTCCGATCCCATGGGGCACCACTGATTGGCAGGGCCCCTAATTGTGACCACCTCTTTGTGAATAATAGATGCTCGTCTAGCTAAATGGAGTGATGAAATATTAAGAGGCTGAGAACATGCCACGCAAGTCTATTTTTGAATACTACACAACCAGGAAACAAACTTGGGCTGGAAGGGAAATCAAAGAACCCTCTGTGCTTGCTATCTGTGGGAGTTTATGTTGTTTTTACTTGGCTCGAGGCTGTCAGATTAGCACGCTTGTCTCGTGAAAGAAACTCCTGCTGGAAAACTCTCATGTCTTTGCTTTGGCAGATGTTTGACACTTATTTCCTCGTGTCTTTCTGATAAACAGAAATTCACTCTGAAGCAAATTGCAGTGTCAAAAAATGGATAACAATCTGGTCAAAGTGATGCATAGAAAAGTGCAGTCCACAATGGTCATATCAAAACCTCTCTCTCTATCTCTGTCACATTTTTCATCAAAACTCTCTTCTCTCAGTTATCAATATCAGTTTTCAATTTTACATGCTTTAGTAATCATTTGATCTTCTCTGCATGCCTTTCTGAAATTGTTCTTTCTTTAATTCTATAATTTCTCCTCTCTTGTCCTTATTAGATCATTTCCATCTCTCCCGCCACACATTGAGCCTTTATCTTCATCTGTATCATTGTCCATGTGTTTTCTTTCTCTTGCTATCTCCACTGATGCAGTGTATGCGTATTTATTCTGCTTTTTATCATTGAACAGGTAATTGGAAATCATTGTTAATATGAGGAGAGATTATAAATTCATTAACAAAGTAAATGTTAAGAACCTCCCATCTTTGAAATTGGAGTATATTATGACTGTAGTGTAGCGTGGGTGCATATGTGTGTGTGTGTGTGTGTGTGTGTGTGTGTGTGTGTGTGTGTGTCAGTAAACCATTTCTAGTGTAATGAAAGCAACAAGATTGTTCTCAGCTCTCCCACACCTGGTACAGGACAGAAATAGATGCCATGGCGACAACTAGACTGAGTGTATGTGACAGCCATATTGAAATACGCTATACTGTGTGTATGTTTGTGTGTGTGTGTGTGTGTGTGTGTGTGTGTGTGTGTGTGTGTGTGTGTGTTCAAGAGTGAACTGGCCAATCTCAACTAGTGTAGCCTGTGGTGAGTCGGTGTATGCAGGCCACTGTCGCTGTGTCTTTTTCACTGAACAGTAAATTGGATCTGGGAGTGGATGTGCTTGTTCACGTTGGATTTGTCAACCAGCTTAAGATATCAGCCCTTTGTAATTAATTAATTAATTATATTATATATTTGGTTTGGTTTTCCACTGAAATGAAGTGAAATATTATTTATTGTTTAAATATTTGTGCATAAATATTGTTTATTCATAGGTATATTTGATTTCTGCCGCTTGAAAATGACCAAAATAAACATTCATTCATTCAAAAGACCATGCCAGTGATGCTGCCTGTTTAGGGTAACATCCACAAAATGTATAGAGTTCATGTCTCTACTAATCTTTTTCCAAAGCAAGTCGTCCACATGAGTTTTCCTAAAAGCAGCAGCACTGGTGTGTTTTGATGACTTGATGTTGGGCGGAGTGAAACGGTCTCTCCACCAGAAAATAGTTCCTGGGGAAATGTTTGCTCTACGCAGCCAATTATCAGTTCTGTGGCTTATGAATGCTGATGACTTTGTTTGTCGCAGGCGCAGATTATAAGGTGACTGTTCATTGGCTGTTCAATTCAAATTAGATATTTGAGTCATATTGAATTTGTGATTTGAAATCTTCAGTACCCCCGGATGATTTGCAAAATGTTTTCTTGCAATGTAAAATGTGGGTAAATTGTAGTAAATAGGTCGAACATTCAAGATCACTGGTGGTCCTTTCAGATATTAGCTCTATGTAATTAAATCTGTTGTCTCCCTAGCAGTTTTGTGCTGCCTTCATACTCACTACAATGAGGCATTGTGTTGTGGCAGGTGGTCTAATTATATATTATCTCCATAAAAACATCGGAAAGCTTTTAAAGACCTACAAAATGATATAACAGAGAAAGCTGTGGGAGTCCTGCTATACCTGTTAGCAAATGGAAGCAAGACAAAAGGAAGGATGAAACTGCTGTCGTGTTTTGCATCCGTAATGAGGCTTGTTGCACAGAAAGCATTGATATTTGGGAAAAGAGTGATGTTAACCCATTTGCTTTTTCTCCACCAAAGGCAGAGAGGCGCTTCCTAGTGGGAGGGTGAGTTCACAAAAATAACTCACTATGCTTTTCCAGAAGCCAGAGCAAAGCATTAGCATGCTCCTGATGATGCGGGAGACCTTTGTGGTATTCATATAGATGTCCCATTAGTGGGAAACCTGCAGCGCCACGACAAGCGCTGCTCCGCTCACCACAACAGGCAGGAGCTCAGTGATTCAAGGCAAGCAGTCCTCTGAGTAACAGTGGTGTGGTGCATTTGAGGAGATTAAAGGAACCATTCTTGAATGGTACACAACCTGTGCTAAAAAAAAATATATATTGCTGCATTTCTAATCTGCATTCTTAAAATGATGACGATAATAATGATAATAATAATAATGAACTTTGTATAGCACTTTTCAAAACAAAAGTTAAAGTGCATCATAAAAATAAAAAAATAAAATGATCAATCAGGAATAAAATAAAATAAAATAGTGGTTAGTAAAAATGGTATGACAGGTTAAAAGAAATTATCAAAATGCATTGTGTAAAGGTGAGTTTTAGGCATACATTTAAAATGCAACACCGAATCAGCCAACCTGGTTTCCTCAGGCAGGACAGTCCAGAGCCTAGGGGCCTTTACTGCAAAAGCCCTGTTGCCCTCAGACCTTTGCCAGGACTCTGGAATAACCCCGAGGGCCCTGCCTGAGGATCGCGGCTCACAGGGGGTCAAGAGATCTGAAATGTAGCCAGGAGCCAGACCTGTCATTGCTTTAAAAGTAAGATCTTAAAATCAATTATAAAACAGACAGGTAGCCAGTGCAGGAATCAAAGGCAGTCAAAATAAATGCTGACAGGGCGATTAAAGCAAGAGTCATATCCTGTGTGCTGGTAGTTGGAAATATAGGCACTTTATGACCCATTTCTGTGTAAAAGGTTCGCCCGCACCTCGCCTAACAAATACAAATAGAAGACTGGTCTATTTTTACGTGTGTAGAGTGGATCCTCGTGGTGCATATGCAGCACTTACATGCAGTGCACTCTCACGCCTGAGGTAGCCAGTTCCATTAATTATACTGGAAACAGAGAATTGCAGCATCCGCTCCACAAATGCTCTGCATATGTTAAGCGTTAAAGAGTGTTTTCTAATGCCTTGGCTTCATTTAACATCAAAGAGCAGTCATTATCAGGAAACAAGGCCTGATGTGATGTGACTGTTTTTGTAAGTGTGTTACGAGGTTTCTTTGTGTCACGTAGACAGGGTGTATTTTCTACTCTTTTCTTTCAAACTACTTTCAAAAATAGCATAACGATTAATAGTCTGTAACCACTCTCAAAACGGTGTGAGAGAGCAGTGAGAGGGTTGCGGGGTCTGGTAAATGAGAAATGAACAGTGTAAAGAATGTGAAAAGAGGGCCCGTCTTTGCTCCTCCAGGCCCTCTGCACTCTGTCAACGGAGCAGATTTTAATCAACTGTAGCCGTAAAGGTTATGCTTGCCATGCTAAATATATTTGACAGGGTTTTGACTAACTATGTCTCCCAAATAGCCATGGCTAGTGTAATATCAGGCTTATAAACCTCTCCACGGGAGTCAAAGAAAAGGATTTGGTCCAAATTTTTTATATATTCAACCCTCCTGGCAAGAATATTGACACAGCATATTGTGCGTGTTTTTTTTTTTGTTTTTTTTTTTTGAGAGAGAGAGAGAGAGAGAAATGTGTATATATGTGTGTGCCTCTTGCTTGTATGTGTTTTACTGCAAGATAAAAGCAACAGCACATGGAAGATATTGAGCTGAGGTACAGCAGATAGGACATATTCCACCCACAAGAATAAGTGAGGCCACCTCCAGGGGGTGACTTTAAGTGCTAAAACTGGGCTGCAGCTCGGACTTTTCCAGAAACTCAGCTCTCTAAATCAGTCCAACCAAGTCTGCAAGGACCCCCTGTCCTGCAGGGTTTTGTTTCAGCTCTGATCTTTCACACTTGATCAATTTAAGGGCTTTATGCTGATTGGTTGAAACAGATCCACCTGAGCAGGGTGTGCATGAAGGTGCACAGGCCTGAACTGTGTCAAGTGAGCAAGAGTAGAGCTGGAACTAAAGCCCACTGGACGGGGGTTCCTTGAGGATTGGGTTGGGAACCACTGCTGTAAATTATAATAGAGTTTATAATACAGTGCTATTGTAAATCAGTCTAACTTAGCAGCTTTAGTCATATACAAACATCAGGAAGTCAGGCTAATTGTCGCTCTGTGCAGGGCCTCCAACTGGCAAGCTATTAAAACTAACTCTGAGGATCAGAGCTAGGTAAATTCTTCAGACTGGGGGTTCTTTCCAGCAGGGCTCACTGATAAATGAAACTTTAGCCAGATCCCACTGTCAGAAAACAAAACACATCTGCCCCTCTTAGAAATGCCTTCAGCACACAACATTGCTCTGGACTGAGTGTTTTTGAGTTGTTTTGTAGTTAGCAGTCAACAGTAGCGTCTATAACTTCTCTCTATGGCTCTTATCACGTCCTTACAATGCTGCTGATTGGCCTGGTTAGTTTTCAACTGAGAAATCACACCTGAATTGGGCAACACCAGACGTGGAAGCAGGCTGGTGATCTGTGTTTGGTGCAGTGCAGGACCACTATAGCTATGTATGAGAGCTTAGCATCAAAGATAGAGACAAAAAAAATATCTATGTGTGTATGTGTGTGTGTGGGAGAAAATAGTTATGTTTTCCTTGATGCAGCATAGGCCTATATGGTCAACCTCACAGAGGAGTTCAAATGCACTAAAGTGAGAGTGGAGATGAGCCTGGTAATAAAGGGACAGTGTGATTTCAGCCACTGTCCTAACCCTGACAACAGAAAAGAAATGGACAGCTAAAACAGGAGAGTGTGGAAAAATGGAACATCAGCTGAAAGAACACGTGGGAGATGGAGACGAGCAGGATATCTTTCCACATTTAAGCAGTCAGTGATGTCCTCCTACCACTACAAATCTAAGCCAATGGCTTGGTGAAGATTCATCATGCCCCCTGTGTTCAACAGCTACAGTTAGACACATCCTCACTGGCTGTAACGTGAGCCTCTCCCAAGGAAGGTACACCTGGAGACATAATCAAATGCTCAAGTTCCTGGCAGTGACTCTGGGAAGCAAGAGAACAACCAACAATGCCTTGTAGCCCAGAATAACCAACCCTGTTATGCCAATTGCCTTTGGTTCAGTAGAATAAAGACAATGGAAAATGCCACCAAGGACCAGGTTTGGACAGCTGGCAGCCCAGGGCTGGCAGATGCTGGTGGAAGTGGAACAACAGCTTATGGCTGCCACCAACTTGAGGGCTGATCTGGTCTTGCGGTCCAGCTCTCAGTGCATCGTGTATTTTGTGGAGCACACAGTCCCTTGGTAGGTGCTGAGCAGGAGGCCTTGGAAAGATAGAAACTGTGATATAAAGAGGTTGTAGCAGACACAGAACAGCAGGGCTGGAGAGCAAAGATCAGCCCAGTAGAAGTTGGATGAGGGGGCTTTGTGGCAACATCAGCTGTAAGACTGCTGAGGGACCTGGGCATCAGCGGACAAGCCCTACGCCAGGCCATCAAGGAAATATCAGGGATGGCAGAGTGGAGTAGTCAGTGGCTCTGGCTGAAGAGGAAAGACCCCAGCTGGTCTCCTAAACAAGCCGTCAAGGGAGATGCAGATCAGCCTGGTTTTTGGGACACCAGACTGCACCACTGAGTCCACTGGAGACGTTGTGGGACCAGTCAGCAAAATGTTGGTGAAAGTAGAAGCCCACTTGACGAGCCCAGTAACATCTCTGCCCAGCCTTTCTCAACATTGGAGTATCACAGGTGAGCGCTCAAGTCTTCCATTACCACCGGGAGCATGGACGTTTAATACACAGTAAAAAATGGGGTGTCAATATTTCAGTGTAAACCTATTTTAACCTAGATAGAGTATTTACAACTATATGGAGAGTAAACCAACTCCAAGAGTATAGTTAAAAGTCAGTGTAAAATCCTGCAGACCTGCAGTGAAAAATTCAACTCTACAGAGTGCTTCCAACCGCCAGTAGACCTACGAAGAAGCAGCAGAACTCTACAGAGTGTTGATTAGGCGCCTGTCTGCACGAGGGGCTCGACGCTCCGCTAGCATAAGGAGAGAGTAGTGCCACTGTCGGGTAAGTAACGTTATCATTCCTATGTTGGCAACATGGTTTAATAATTGTTTTTCAACTAAACAGGCGTTTATAGTTTAATAGATGTCGACTTAGGATATGTTGGCAATATGTGCGTTCTGTTTGATATTGTCGAGTAGCTATAGGCTATGCTAACAGTTCAGAAGTTCGACATGTTCTCATTGAGTTAAGATACACCTATCTGTAAAATGTTAACAGCATATTTTTTTCTGAATGCTGCTGGGATATGGATACATACTGCTTGTCTTATGGCAACGTTTTAGCAACTAAATTATTGTTTATTAGTATGCTAATCGCTAGCCAAGCTAATCGCTAATTCGCTTGAAGAAAATGGATTATATCACGGCATAGCGGCAATTAATTAGCTTGTGCCAGAGACGGTTGATAAGATAAGATAAGATAAGTGGATGAATAAAGTTATTCTGCTGCTTGTTCTGCTGCTACAATAATTTGCTAGCACTAGCAGCTACCTGTTACTGTATTGTCTTCATACGGCAGCAGCAAAGTAATATTAACTTTGAAGTAAAAAATAACGTAACTTCTGAAGCACATTAAAAGGTAACTCTTGGTCTAACTATTTTTTTTTCTTGGTTGTTATTTTTTTCCCTTTGTTTATTTTAACAGAATATGCTGCTGCGTGTTTTGTTTGGCGGGGAGCAGAAGTATGTTAGGCTGTCTGACCTAACATTTGATGCCTTCAAGACAGAGGGTTAGTTAGTACATCAGGATAAAACAATATCACAACTTTTTACTTGGTTAATACACCTAATTCATCATACGAATTCATCATAAAACCTTTCCATCTGAACTACTTAAGTTGATAATTGTTTCTGCTGTGCCTTAAAATGGATGGGAATGACCTATTGACTTGAGCTTCAACTCAACAGCATTTTGTGAAGACATGAGGCTTACTTAGTTGGTGCTTTGATTCTCATCAAAGGAAATGGTCTTTCAAAATTTGTAACAATTTCTGTCATATCTTCTTTTCCTTTTACTTAAGTGTGCCTAAAATTTAAGATACCAGAAGGCAGGCAGCTAGATATGAAGGTGTATGACCAATCTCACACAGAGGTTGACGAAGACGTTTTTGAAGAAATAGTGAAGGAGTCACCTGGAACCTTCCAAGTCATGTTGAGCAACGAAGAACTTGGTAATCACTGACAGTTCACAAATGTGTTCATATTAAACTTAAAGGTGTGGATTGGAGGATTAGCAGTTCCATTTAATATGCTTCTGTTTTGTTCATATGCCTTAATGCACAGATGCTTCTCTATCATCATCATCATCATCATGCTCAGCAGCATCTGACGATACAGTCATTCTGAACTTCACCATGTGTGACCCTCCGGAAGAAGTAGCCGCTGCTGCTGAAGGAAGTCAGCCTAAAAGGCCATGCCACATAAACTATGAGGCAAAAGCGGTGGGTAGTGGACATTTTTGTTAAGTCTAATCTGGATGTTGTTCCATTTGATGGGAAGTGTTTTTATGTAATTATTTTCCAGTCTTGCGTATGGTTTAAAATTTTCTGTCTGCATATTTTATTTCCATTTAAGTTGATTGAAAATATCCTAACAACAAAGCCCGGTGGTGAACACATCATGCAAGAGTATGCAAGAACCAAATCTCTGAAAGATGCTACCAGAAGACAGATGATAAACATACTTGCTGCTGAGATGACACAAACACATGGGTAAGAATCATACAGCACATGTAGGCTGTAAAGAAACATAGTTAGTTTTTGATTGTTTTTAATTGTCTCTAATTGAGTGTCATCATTGAATTCATACATTAGGACATCCCCCCCTAAAAGTGTCAGAGTGAAGTATGCGCAGGGGATAGTTGCTCTGTTTCCATATCTGGAAGACCCATATTCACAACATGGATATGTAAGTAAAAAAGGTCCTTACAACATTAAACACATAATTGCCCTTAAAAATGTTGATGGCATAATCAGTCTGCATGTATTTAATTACATAGGAACATTTCTACGATCCAGAGAGCGGTTCAGGATACCTTGCATGGCGGCTGAAGACCATTCAAAGAAAAACCGCAGAAGAAAGAGGTGCCTCAGTTAGCAAATCTCCCAAAAGTAAGTTTACTTATCAGTTACATATGATATTGATTAAATGTGTAGTCAGGAGTCACTAAAATTGTGTTTTCTCTTAAGTTGGGGGGCCAGGCCATGGTCAACCCAGACCCTTCACCGCTGACAAAGTGTTATCTGATGAGGATGTGGAAGCAGCTATTGCTGTTTTGAAACACTCTGCTGATGAAGACACTGTCCGTGAGAAGATGAAAGCTACCTTCATGTATCGTCATACACTGGTCAATGATGAAAAGAAAGCAGCAGATGTCTTCTCAGTCTTTCCACGGTTTCTGGACACACCAGGACTGGTAAGACATCTTTATTTGTTGAATCACTGAAATATCCCATGCAGCATGCAGTTTCACTCATCACTCCTTTCTATGCACTGTATTTTTGCATTACAGATAGAACAAGATTTCAGGCTCCTGTTTGGTGAGGTCACTGCCAACAAATTCTTGGAAAGGTGGCCCACCAATTTCAAAGCAAAAGTTATAAAGGAAAGCCATGGACTGGTGCCCACCACAGAGCTCTTGGAATTAATGCGCAGTGCTGAGTCAGCTGCTGAAGTTGAGAATGGTATGACTGGAGCTGTTTTTAATTGCTGTTGTTGGTTATATAGGTAATTGTGCCAATTTAATGTACATGTAGCATACCTCTAACCTGATGTTTGTTTTTCAGTAGGCTGGGACAGTGACATGTGTGCTATCTTGCTGCTGCTACATCTGTTACCACCATCTGCACAAGGACGAAAGAGGCCAGGAAAGATGTCTGCATCACAAGCTGTAGATCACCTCATCAGATTCATCAAAGTAAGAATAAGAATTACTTTATTTATCCCGAAAGGGAAATTCAAAAGTCTCTCAGCTCATCTATTTAACAAAGATTCAGAGCTACCACTTTGCTGCTACCAGTTGATGTGCATGTTCCGGAAAAGAATGCTGAGAAGAATGAAAAAAAGATAAGAATGCTGAGAAGAGTGCTGAACAGTTGTTCAAATTATACTTTCCATCACCCCAATTTCATGCACAGTTTGAGGTGATCTGATCTATTGTCAGAGGTTTGTTACTAAATACTGCTGTTGAATGTGTTCTAGGCTGGAACCAGTGTACAGCAGCATCTTGATGACATCACCCAAAGCAGTCAGCCCTACCTTCTTGCTCAGGGACCCACAAGAAGCAGCATTCACACCTTCTTCATTGTGATTGACAAGCATGGACTTCCATGTAAGGCGACAGGTTCAGTGGGAGCCCTTGACGAACTCTTTAAGGCCCATTATGTCTTTGGTACGTCATACAGTTCTTCCCTGACCAACTTTTTCACTTTTCTGCAAACAACCATTTATAACATTGATGTTGGAGAAACAAAGGAAAATCCCAGAGTTGCAGAGTTGCGAGCAAGAATGGTGCGTTAGTATCTGGTGAGATCAAACAATGAAGTGTTTCCTTTGCAAAAGTGACCATGGTAGACCAAACAGCCTTATAAAGCACCTTAAGGTAATTCATGGTCTCTGTACTGGCAGGACTCTTCATCTTAAATGTGGCCAAGTGGGATGCTCACGTTCTTTTGGTAGCTTTTCTGGCTTTAGGAAGCATCTAAACAAGTGTCATGTAAGCAGTTCATTTGAGTCTGTTGAAGAAGGTGATTTTTCACCTCGTCAAAGTGTTCTTGACACAAGTAATGCCACTGATGTTGACAAGTCGTCTGAAAATTTAGAGGCTGAGTCAGAATTATCTTCAGCAAACCTTGTAAATAGTTGTGCAGCTGTAATTTCTGATTTAAAGGCAGCAGGTGTAGGCCAAAGTGTAGTGAATTCTTTAGTTATTTCCATGGAAGAGATTGTTCAAGATATCCAGCAGCATGCTAAAGAAACTGTCATTAAGCATGTATTTCGTGATGAAAGAGAAACTGAAATGTGCAAGAAAGTTGAAGCATGTTTTGAGGAGTTAGAGAATCCTTTCACAATTCTTAATTCAGAATACAAGCGCTCAAAATTTTTCTCAGGCAAGTGTGAAACTGTAGAACCAGTTGAATGTGTAATTGGCTCAAGATTTGACACAAGGCGAAATAAAGAGACTGGAACATATGATCAGACAATTGTTCAAGATAAATTCATGTATGTTCCAATTTTATCTACATTGGAGTCAGTATTTAAAAGTCAGTATATTGCAGAAATGTTGAAAAGCTCAGCAACTGACAACTCAGGACTCAGAGATATTTGTGATGGGTCTTTATTTAAGACTCATCCTCTGTTTTCAACTGAAAAGCACACAGTGCAGATCCAGATGTTCTATGATGACTTCGAGGTTGCAAATCCTCTTGGTTCCAAGCGAGGTATTCATAAACTGGGTGCAATATATTTTACTTTAAGAAACTTATCTCCAAAATGGAATTCTTTTTTGGCCAACATACACCTGTGTGCCTTATTTCATGCACAAGATCTTAAACGGTACGGTTTTAGTGAAATTCTTGCTCCTATTGTTCGAGATATTAAAGTGTTAGAGACTGATGGTATTGAGATTCCACTATATGGTGGCCGTGTTCGTGGTAGTGTGGTACAGGTTACTGGGGATAATTTGGGCTTACATAGCTTGTTTGGTCTGGTGGAGTCTTTCAGTGCCAGGTACTGTTGCAGGTTTTGTTTAGCTGAAAAAGATGACTTTCAAACAGAATTCTCTGAAGATTCTTCCAAAATCGTGTTACGCACCAAAGACATCCACGCTGCTCACTGTCAAGAAATGGCTCGTAATCCATCTCTTCCTTACGTTTTTGGCGTGAAGAGTTCATGCTTATTGAATTCACTGACATATTTTCACACAGCTGAGAACTTCTCAGTTGATGTGATGCATGACATTTTGGAAGGGGTGGCCCAGTACGAATTGAAGCTATTGTTTTTGTATTTTAAAGAACAACACATTACACTGGGGGAGCTTAATTCGAGAATACAAAGTTTTGATTATGGATTCATGGAGAGAAATAATAGGCCAGTGGCTGTGAATTTAGGTGGAGAGTCTAATGATCTGGGACTGAATGCAGTTCAGTCATGGTGCTTATTGAGGAATGTTCCACTCATCTTTGGAGATTTGGTAACCTCTACTGACCAACATTGGGGCCTACTTCTTTTATTACTACAAATAATAAACATTGTATTTTCTCCCATGTTATCTCAAGGTCTGTGTGTATATTTAAAACATTTGATTGTTGAACACCACAAACTGTTCAAGTTGTTGTATCCCCAGAAAAAACTTTTACCAAAGCACCATTTTCTTATCCACTATCCCCGCTGCATTCAGAAAATAGGACCTGTACTTCATAGCTGGTGCATGCGCTATGAAGGTAAGCACAACTTTTTCAAGAAACAGCTCAAATCATTTAAAAATATCACCAAAACGCTGGCCAAAAAACATCAGTATCATATGGCATACATTTGGCGATCTTCAGCAACGTTTAGTCGGTTAGACATTGGTCCAGGAAAAATGGTGTCTTTAGAAATGGTAAAAGGAGGTTCTGGAATTGCCATGTCAATGCAACTGCCCAGTAATGTTCAAGTTATGAAAGTGAATTGGGCTAAACACAATGGCTTTGTTTACCGCCCACATCTGGTTATTTGTGGCAAAGTTGAATCTGAAATGCCTCTTTTTTACCAGATTGAGTCAGTTCTGATAATGCATGCAAAATTGTTGCTGCTCACTTCACCTTTATTTACAGTAACTTTTCAAGAACATTTCCATGCATATGAAGTGACCAGGACAAGGCAAGATTTTGTTGTCTTTCATGTTGACAACCTGCATTATCCAAGGCCTTTTGACATACAAATGTCATATGGAGTGAATGACACAGCTCTCTTTGTTGTCCCATATTGTTTTCTCTGGTGAGCACTGTGTTGTAAAAATGACATTATAGTCAAGGCAAGTATGGGTAACTGTTATGTTAATTCACTGACAAAAACATAATAAATGCTGTTACTGTAACATTGTATGTTTGTGTTTATTTCCATTTGATAGGTTGGATCACAGCAATTCAGTAATATAGCATAATAGTAAATAGCATCATATGACCTAGATGTAAAAAAAAAAAAAAAAATACACTGTAGAGAAATAACAATTAAATATTATTACACATTAGAGTGTCACTTGAAAAACTAAATTTGGAGTAAAATTAACTATGTGTAAGTGTAATCATATTACTCTGAACAGTGTGAACAAACCACAGTGTTAAATATTTTTACACATTTCATTGTTAATTTCGACACTGAATTGAGTAGAATTAACTCTGAAAATTTGACACTGGCCATAGAGTAAATTTTACTCTATTTTTGAGTGGGACCAAATGTTATCTGAAACGGAGTTAAATTCAACTCTCTAAGAGTTAAATTGACACTCTGTTTTTTACTGTGTAGGTGGCACTTTGGAGTTAAACATCATGTCTTGTGTATTGTGAAACACATTTATGTAAAATGCATCAAACTTCAACTATCCAAACCCCTCGCCACTCGAAATTACAAAGAGCTGAAATTTTGGATAATTGAAACATACATGAAAACGCACCGAACCTGTTGGGAAAAATCGATTAATATTAATTAAATATATTATTAAAATTTTACTAAAATAAAAACAGGAAAATGCCGTGTGGTCAATGACTCATTCTGTATATTCGGGGTCTGCATAGTTGAGGGCCTCCTGCAAATTAGCACTGAACGTATTCATTAGGGATATGTGAAGGTCTGCTTTTGGAGAATTGACTTCTCTTCCTATTTCTTTGACTATTGCATGCATTACAAACCATGTAAATGATCAAAATAATAATTAGCAATTGTCACTAAAAGCCAGGTAGCTATCCCCTGGCTCCATGCAGAGCTTTTGAAGGCACTTTTGAAGTTACCTCTGTTCCTCACATCTCAAGCTTGCTTTCACATTCAATAATTGTAATTAGACGTCAAAGGGCTGCTTTGTTTTAAATGCTCCGCGCATACATTTGAACTTGGCAATTCTACTTTCTGGTACTTAGAAGCTTTTTAATGGAACAGACTACAAAACATTGTGAAATAAGTTATTCTCATTCCACTCAGTGGTTTAAAGCAGTGTTTCACCTTGCCTTTGTCTTTTATGATTTGTATGTATTCATATGTTGCTCAGTGTTTCAATACTGGGATGTGGGGTTAGAACAATAAACCGATAATGAAATCTGTTGTGATACTTCCTCATGTGATATACTATTGAAATTATCAATACTTCAGTCTTCATGTGCATTTGCACAGATGGACATGTGAGGTCCAATGAGGCGTATTTGTTCCCTGCCTTTAGGTGTTTTACCTGCAGCTGTTCTGTCATATTCATGTTGCAGTCGCTGTGCAGATTAAAATGCTGAAAAGCATGATTGATCCCTGCTTATTGATTCTTTTTTTCCTTTTCCAGGGTGTTTTCATGATGTATCATAGCTGATTATGTATATTATATTGCATATCGCAGAGTCTTTTATATTGTATGGGTTAAATATTGTGACAGCGTTGTATCGCTAGTTACCCAGTCATTCTTATTCCTACTGGGAAATGTGACTGAGTGGAATTTTTGTTTAGGGTTAGGATTTATTCGGGACGGAAAAAAAAGCACATGCAATCTGTTTTCATGAGTGTTTACTTGTGTGTGGACCATTTAAAACATTTTTTGTGGTTATCCAGTCACAATTAACTGGATCCTGAGTGTGTTTTCTAAAGCATTTCAAGTTAAACTGACAGATTTCAAGTTCACCACAAGCCTCAACTTCCAGCACATCTCTCTCTCTCTCTCTCTCTCTCTCTCTCTCTCTCATGTGATGAGGTAGTTCCTTTGATGGCCATGTTAAAGGTAGCTCTGTATCTGATAAAGCCCTTCTACAGGCTGCCGGTCCCTGGAGACAGCTCCCATCACATTGGAGAGAGCTCAGGGGAGGCACAAAATGCCTTCTTATGAGAATTGAAAAGCATGAATATTAATGTCATGGCTTAATGTTTAACCCCACCGCTGTAGCGGATCAATGGTGTGGGGCCTGTATTTCACTTTTCGCTAGCTCCAGAGGAACGTGAAGTCAAAGTGGGGAACGAGTGAGATCAATGAGCAGCCTGGATGTAATTGGGTGATTTACTTAGCTCCCTGGGGATTCTGTCCATGAATTGATGAAATGGCAAAGGCAGTAAAACACAGTGTGGAGAATCCGCAGGGAGTCATCAATCATGAACTGAGAACCCTGAATCATTCGTAAGGATGTCTGAGTCAGTTTGCTTTGGTGTGAATCAGTAGAGTAGATCGGTTTGGTTTGGTTTCGCACAGCAAAAAATTTGAATCATTCAACAGGTATCAATGAAATGTTGCTGCATGGGATCTGACAGCCCACTCATTGGTCAGGTTCAGAAAAATATTGTGCGATTGAGGGGTGGAGAAAATAAACCTCTTTTGGAATCATTTAGGTTACTTTATTGTCAGAGGAACTGAATTTTGTCTTGTGTCCCAAGACACATTGTTTAAATAAAAGCATGATGCACATAAACATTACAGGCAACAAATAAACAGTTGTTAAAATATTGCACCTCAATATCGATTGTGGAACAAAGGAGTTGCACATTCTGCCTGACCTGCCAAAAGACAGTATTCCTCAAATTAAACATGTCAGGTGTAATATGAGCAGCCACAGTCAGGTTTCTCTTAGTGCAGGATATGCAGCTTGAAACCCTGCCTCCAGCGCTGGACCAATAATCTTTTGAACATATACACAATAATCTGGACATTTTAGTTTTCATTCAAACAGAGAAACAGCCGTACTAAGCAGAGCCCCCATATTGCATTACACTCTATAATTACTGAATGAAAAAAAAGATAGCGTTAGAATCTGTTTGCACCACTTGACCTCAAAGAAAATGCAGTGCACTTTGCAAGTATGTGCAGATGCTGCAGATCTACATGCCTGTTCCAAGATGAAGAAGCCTCATGAATTCCCAAGTATTTATTGGAGGTGACTTGTTCAGTCTCAGTATTATGAATTGAATCTGGTGCAGGCCAAGACTCAGCTGGAAGACAGAATATTAGATATTGTTTGTTTCTTCTCTCACTTAAATCCACAAACAAATTTGACCAATACAATATCCAACGTCAGCGTCAACGTACCCTCAGTTCATTTTGTCTCTATGTTGCTAGCTGCCTAACAGTGTTAATTTTACAGCAAATTTTGATTTAGTCTTAGACTTTTGACTAAATTGCCATTTCATTTTACACATATTCAAGCTATCTGATTTTTTTTTCAGTATAGTTTTATTCGGCAAAAATGGAAACACAGGTTTTGTCAGTGTATTTTTGATTAGCCATTTTCTTTGGAATTTCAAATAAATTTTCTGGATTCATGCACAGATTTCTCCACAGCCTCTTTGCAGATTTCTTGAGGAAAATTAAGCTTTTATTGTGGCATAGTATTTAATTTTGAGCAAACAGTCTAACTCTCTCCCTCTCTCTCTCTCTCCCTCTCTCTCTCCTACAGATACACACACACACACACACACTGCTCCTCTCCTGTTATCTTTGTAGCTTAAGTTTCTACAGTATGTCAATGTGGCTCTGAGAGCCCTAGGTAACTATGCACTCTTTTTTTTTTGCCACATGTTACACCTGTGAGGAGTGTGCAGCAGCTTACACTTAGCGTTTCAAGCGTTCTTTTCATTTATGATCTAAGCGTAGCAACTCTAGTTGGACAGCTGTGTGAGCTGTTTCTTCTGTTGTGTTTCAAGTTTAGTGAAAACACGTCGGTGAGTTGGTTCAGCTGGTAAGATAATGTTTGCTTGTATTAAAACAATTATCACTAGGTATGCTTACTTTAGCATGAATTTCAGGATGACACAGCAGCTTTTCCCTCCACACATTGTTTGATCAGGTCTTATTTTCCTTGATATCAAATTTCTTTCCTCCAAAAGCTGGCTGTGGCAAAAACATAGCTGCAGTTTAGTTTGCTTATCAGCTGGAAAATATATGACTTTGTGGTTTTCGTTTCGTTTTTGTTTGTTGACAAAAACATTACATATCATTAGTTTTTGTCATCATAGATTAATTTTTAGTTAATCGTCTCGTTTTTGTCAGAAAAAATGTTGTTGACAAATAATTTTTGTCATACTTTTCGTCAGCGAAATTGTTTATGAGCCCATATTGCGCAGGGGAGCTTCTTTTCAAAATGTATGATGCTTCCAGTAGTGAGGCTGGAACAAGGTCGGTTCATGTTCACATCACAAACAAACCGCTCTACAGTTGGTGTGCAAGCAGACCGAGAGACTTCCTCAACAGGGTCGTGGTCTGGCTGTTTTTGTCTGCACCCGAGTGTGATTGCTGTTTTGACCCGTGCCCAAACAAAGCGCACCAAGGGGGCAAACGCAGCAGGGCTCGGGCTAAACAAAACAGGTGTGAAAGCGCCCTGACACAGCGGAGAGAGTGAGGGTTGGGGTTAGGAGACAGAGAGAGAGAAACAGCAATCTGTGTCGAGCTAATGCCTTGTCGTTCCCTGTGGATCCCCTCCGTGATTCTCCGTGCATCCTCCTGACATCCAATCCTGTGGCTTTTTCCACAAATGTGAAAGGGTGACGCGAGGAGTAGTGTGTTTGTCGCCCCTGGCCCTGCTTGGGCTGCGGGTTAATTATCTCAGAGGTTTTTTAGATGTGCCGCCCCCAGCCTGTTTGAGTGACAGCATCAGGACCTGAAATGACATCCAGGGAATGGGAACAGCTAATTATTTCATGAACACTTGACACACAGAGGACTTTCTGCTTCATTCTCTGTCGTTTCTCCCTGTTTTTTCCCTTGCCTCCTGTTTTTCTCTCTCTCTCTTGCAAACAACACAAGCACACAATATTGTATGTTCGTGTAAGGTAGTGTAAGGCACAGCTGCATTGGGCATCTAAGGTTAGTCTATATGTGTAAGGAGTGAAATGCCCCTC
Source organism: Myripristis murdjan (assembly GCF_902150065.1). Classification (NCBI taxonomy): domain Eukaryota; kingdom Metazoa; phylum Chordata; class Actinopteri; order Holocentriformes; family Holocentridae; genus Myripristis; species Myripristis murdjan. Next base: position 4,196,952 of record NC_043982.1, read on the forward strand.
AACCGAGCATCTCCTCTGTAATGGTTTAGTTACCTCACGGCACTTTGGGAGGGAGAGATAAGCATTAATCCTTCCCCGTGAAGGTGAGAAGGTGAGAGTTCTTATTTACAGATTCAGAGATTTCAACATCTGTTCATTGCACTGCGCTCTTGTCAGCTTTGCTATCTCCCAACTGGCAGGACTGTATCACAGTCTCAGGTAGGGGTGTTTTTTATGGCATTGCCAGTGGCTTACTCCTCCAACCTAATGAGCCATCTGGGCCTGGCGGTGCACATTTGCACCAGACTCATGAATGTCCCACATGACCTGGCAGAGCTGCAGGGGCAAGCCTAGCCCCAATGGCCTCAGACCCAAAAAAAATAGCTGCATGTGCAGCAGGGTTAATAATGTTTCCACTTGCAGCTGCGTCAGATGTGCACGGGTATATTTATGAAGCCTGCACCCTGTGCTGCTTCCCAGGTTTATTTAAAGTCACATTACAACACCATGCAAGCATATTACTTGTAAAAGGCAACACTCTGAAACTCTGGAGCCCATGGGTGTGCATTATTGAAAGGTTTTATCCAACCAAATTAATTTGCTTTGTTCTTTATTTGAATTTTTTTTTTCTTTTTTTTTTTTGCAATGTACATTTTTTTTTTTTTTGTCATTTCATGTTCATTTTCAGGTAATCAAATTTTAAGCATAAGAATTATAAATATTGTTTTTGTGATTTTCTAATTTCTCACTAGGTTTATGATAATTTCCACTGTTTTCTAATTTTATGGTAATTTCTTTGTAATTTTTACTACATAATAAATACGCAAGTAAATGAATGAATACATTACAAGAAAACTGACTTTATCTATTTCTTTTCCAGTAATTTTGTGGCAATTTTTTTACACAATGTTTTTGAAAAAAAATGTTGTCATATTCCTTATACATGTGTTACTGTTACTAATGAATATTTTAATCTATCATTTCATCTATAAAATGTTAAACATAATGACTAATTGCCGTGATCATCAAACAGTTGGTTAAACAGCTGATCTTTTGCGTGGTAAATGACATCGGTTTATTATCATTTGATCGGCTGTGCCAGGTGTCACAGATCATAACATCAAGATTATTTCATGTATACCAGACAAAGCTCTCTGGCTGAAAGACTGCAGTTCTTTTGGGAATGAAATTGGAAAGTTTTGGCAGTTAGAGCAGCGTGTGGAACTGCCTCTTTTCTACATTTCATCTATTTTTGTTTCTTTGCAGATGACTCCGCTGTGCAAAAGTTGTTTGTGCACATTTTGTGATGATTTGAAACAGAGTAGCAAGTGATTCTTAGCATTAGTATTTTACTTGATAAATGACTGGGTAATTGATATCAGAATTACAATTGATTAAGTTTTAAATTTGTCTTTTCTGTTGACTAATCAATTAATTGACTAATTGTGTTCACCTCTGTATATTTGCTGTTAATAGAGTGGCTTAAGACAAACTTTGAGAACGTGAACTTTAAAAGGAAAACTCTGACACATTTGAGGCTTTAGGGATTGACAGTCCCTGTTCTACAAAATGGTGCAACGACTGTTTTTAACTGAACTAGCCACGTATCCAGCTGTGTACATGCGTGTACTTGTGCATGTGTGTGTGTGAATGTGCCATTGTATTTTGTTTCACACCAGAAGAGTGTTTCACAGAGAGGTTTTACTGACTTAACTTGCATTTTCTTTGGAGTTAAAATAGCTTTTTACCAATCCATCATCTGGCTGTGATGTTTCAACATGGCCCGTGATGTAGTATTAAATTTATTTGGACCACTGATCTCGAGTGCGTTTACCTTTTTTTTTTTTTAAACGTATGCAGGGTTTCCCCCAGGATTTTTTGAAACTGTGGTGCTGAGGTGGACCAACCCCCCCCCCCCCCCCCCCAGAATGTAACAGAAACACAAAGTTTGGTTCGGACCAATACACACTTTATTTACATTGCTACATTGCAAGACTGTATTATTGGCAGTGTGCAGCCTGGCTGAGAGCACTTCATCTTTCTTTTTTTTTTGAAAAAGAGCTCTGAGGCTCTATTGTAGTTCAACTCAGCCAGAGGTGGCCCATTGATGCTGAGCAGCATGCATGCTGCCAGATGGTCCCCCTGCAGCCTGTTCCTCAGGTCTGTCTTCACCTACACATAAATACAATTTAAAGTGAGTGGAACTTGGTAAATTGAGAAAAACCAAACCTGGGTGGGGCTTGGGGTTTACTTGGTGCTGACTGGATTTACTCACGGCGCGATGTGCTGTCAACAGAAAGCAAACAGCCGGGCGCTAGGCGTCCCTAGCAACATGGCCAACACTACCAAGCTAACGCTAACGTGCTAACTAACGTTAGCTAACAGTAACAACACACTTCTTAGCCGGCATTTTTAGGGACGCTAACCTTTGCTTTAGGGGACGTTAGCTAACGCTAACAACAGGCTTTTTTAATAACACGCATTTTGATGCCCCGGTCATGGTCGCTCAGCCGCCCGGTGACTTTACAGGAACCTTCCTCCTCCTCGGCCTCTCAGTGGAGACACGGCAGGTGCATACCTGTCAACATTTAAGTAGTAAAATCCGGGAGATTTTTGTGGCTGCGGGGAGAGGGGGGGGGGGGGGGGGGGGGGGGGGGGGGGATCGTTATAGTTCAAATACATTCATCATGTCTTCCATTTAACTAAAAAACATTTTTGTTCCTTTTAATCAGACATGGGGTGTTTATTAAATATATATATAAATATATATAAACCGACTTTTGTTTATCCGCGGTTGCAGCAGCACAACGGACAGTAACACAGACAACATGGTTGATTATTGATTGCGCAACACGGCCATTCGCCGGTAATCACACTGCGCACATTAAACAGTTTTGCAGAGGCAGGAGGAAAGTTGCATGATTTACGTCCGCGCACTGCGTGCGTGACCGTGCATGTGCTCGTGTATGCGCCCGTACCGCGCTGAAGCACACCCCCTCCAACCGTGCCAGAGCAGAGGAAGTGTACTGTATTCAAGCACGGAACGGAGCGATCACACCAGACGGGGTATTATTATTATTTTTAATAAATGCAGGTTAAATACGGGAAATTTACGGGAAAATACTAATACGGGAGGGGGCCGGGAAAGGAGGGTAAATACGGGAAAATCCCGGCCAAAACGGGATACTTGACAGGTATGGGCAGGTGAGAGGGCAGAGCCAGAGGACGATCCTGTAGCAGCCCCTGCCCCCCAGATACTACCAGGAACACTGCAGAAGCCCCAGCCGCAAGCCATCCACAACCCAAAAAAGCTCCAGCCCCGTCATGTCATATTTGGCTTTGACTTTGACTGAACATTTGCTCTCACTTTAAGGAAAAAAATTCGGGATATATATCGTATATCAATATTCAGCCAAAATATATCGGGATATGACTTTTGGTCCATATCGCCCAGCCCTACTGTCGGTCGCAATGCAATGTTAACATGAATAACATTAGGGTCGTTTTCACAGGCTTGAACAAAAAATGGATTAAACTTAATCTTGCTTAGGTACCTTGCTCTCGCCCTTTTCTCTCCCTCTGCTTCTTACCACCTCCACTCTTGAGCGCGCAGCAGTAGCACAAAGCAGGCGGGTGATAACTCCGGTGCGTTTTCAAAATAAAATTAATTGCGGCGTAGTGTAACATGTCGTGATATTTAATTTATCATTTAAAACTCTGATCATAGTAAGTATATGTGCGCAAATATATGCTATGTGTGTATGTAGGGTCGTTTTCACAGGTCATTCATACAATATACTTTAGATTGTGTTAACACTCGAAAAAAAAAAAAAAAAAAATCATCATTCCCAAGCCGTGGCGGCTTTTATTTAGCCGTGGCGGTGCGCCACGATCAATTACATGTAGCGGAAACCCTGGTATGTCTTTACTGCTTTGTGCCTGGCAAGTGTTGGGGTATGCATGTATTACTCTCCTTTTTCACCACGGAGATACCACAGTGTCACTGGATTGACAAAGTTTTTCATATCACAAATAATTTTCTTTATGTTACTTCTATGCCAACAGAGGTGCAATAATTCACTTTTTTATATTTTATCTCTTTATGTTTAGCGTCTTTATGGGTTCTACTAGTATTTCAATAGTTGTTTATTTAGACATAAAAAAGCACAACGCTCACAGCTGGCAGTATTATGCCTGAGCTCTAACTGCTCCTTTAGAAAGCATAAATCTGTCTGCCGGGATGTTTAAACAGTCGTCTCACAGCACTGTTTTTCCCAGCAAGCTCCGTGCCTGCTGGATGATTTACATTAGGTCACTGTAAGCACAGGGATAATTTCAGGTGATTTTTCCTCCAATGGGTTTGACTTGTTCTCCACCTCCCCTCCAGCCCACATCCCCCCGTGCTCTCTCCTCCTCTCCCTGTCGCTCACTCTGTCTCCCTCGCTCGCTCTCTCACTCACTCATTTCCTCGCTCCCTCGACGTGCATGTGTTTATTTACTGGAGCGATGTATTACATTTGTTCAATCATGCAAATAACATGACTCTGCCATGTTTTGTAGACCTATAATTTGCATAGTAATCTCGGTACAGGTTATTCTCAGCTAATGCACGGTGCACGGGTGGATGAGCCTCAGATTGGCCCCTTAGCTGTTGGAAAGAAATATATATATTTTTTTGTTTTATTTTTTCAAAGAGACAAGGACGTTCTTCTCCACATCTAGCTGTTCTATATGTAGATGCATGCTGCTGACTGCTGCTGATAAACATGTTTCTGGTCCCCTCTTGCAGTAGTTACACAACAGATGCTATTTCACAAGGCGAACAGTGCACCTCCATTCATTGTATATGAGAAGCAAATGGGCATGTATAAACGGAGGAAATGCAGACAGATGGTGATGCAAACCAGGCCTGTGATCACAACCGATCACAAGCGAGCAAAATCTGGAGCTTGTTGGTCTGGCCCCGCATTCTTCAGCAGCTTAACAAGTAACCAAATTCAGCAAATACTATAGTCATCCTGGAAAGTTCCTACTCAGGAGTTCAGAAGTCATCAGGAGGACATGATGTGTGTCCAAGTGATTTTGCTTAGGAACAATACAGAAACTAGGGGGAAATTTGTTTTTTATTGTATCGCCCAGACAAAGTCCCATGGCTACTATTTGCAATTGTCACATGTCCGCTGCTGCATCCATTGTCTTGTAAATGCTCCTGAGGCTACAATTATTGACCAGCTCTTCCAGTATTTGGTATGGTTATTGTTAGGCCACAACACTTACCAACTGTATTGCCAGATTAAAGTTCGATTTTATCGCTATTCTTCACAATACCAGGACAGAATTGCATGCAAAATGCATAAAAGCCACAATTGCATCATCAACACACAAATTTCTAATTAATACTAACCAACAACAAGTCTTACTGCCGTAGACACACTGTCTGTTTCAGCTTAAAGCTCAGAGAATATTCTAACTGGGGTGCTGATCGTACTCATTCCGTATTATATCCCAGATATAAGGCAGAGATAAATTATGTTTGGGCAAGTGAAAGGGGAGATTTTCTTCACAACAAAACTATTCATACTGGGTCTGACACTATATTTTCATCATTTTCAGAAAAGGCTTGGATACTCTGAAGATAGCTTGCCAGCACTGTTATCATCACTAGCCGAGGAGTGCTGATAAAAACTTACAGTTTGCAGCAGAAATTCATCATTATAGATTCACATTTTGTCAGCAATTGATTGCCATAGTAGTTTTTTTTGTCCCACTTGTCTGTAGTGATTATGGCTTTTATCATATATGTCTCTATTCCCCCATTCTCCTGCATCTTTTCTCAGCCTTTGACAACAAAAATTTTAGCCTGGTCTCTTTCTGACTCAGTAGGAAAATGTTAATAGAGATGCATTATTTCTTTTTAAAATGTTGTGCATGTGTTTTTCATGCAGAAAACTCAGTCTCCTTAAACAGTAACTGTTGAACAATGCAATGACCTCTGACAGAGCAAAGTGACGCAGAGTGGTCATGCTTTGTGTGCATGTGCTCCAGGTAACTGGAAGGGCAAGGGCGTGTCATCAACTGAAGCTAATGCTAACAACATATTCCAGCCTCATCCTCTTGGAGCCCAACATGGACATTTTAATAAAGCCACATAATTGCAGGTTAGCAGGAGAGGCCAAGGGGTCTCTGTCATGTCATGTGTCCATGAGGAAGAGTAGCTTTAATTAGAGTTATGCTGCGGTGGCGCCGGTCCAAGTGGATTTCTAGACTCTAAATCAACCACAGCAAGGTCGCCACAGCCTGAATACAAGATAAAAAAAACCCCACACCAAACATCTGAGGTTGACATTTTGCTGCAGTGGTTCCATGCCTGTCTTTGGCGAGCGGAAAAGGCCTTGATGGATTTGTGTTTGTGTCAGTCAGGCTCATCTACGTCTGAAAGCTGCTTTTGAATCACTGACTGTAATCTTGAAAGGGCAGCTGTTTTCAGGTAGTATGTTTTTGGGCAGAGCTGCAGAGGTAGCTTTAAAATGGATTCATTACTTAATAACAATGTCATCAAAATCCACTGGATTTGAGTAATTGGAATATTTCAGTAATCCAGTTGATTACTCCAATGGAATGCATTCATGCATTCAGATTTCTCTGAAGTTACTCTCTTATAAAGAAATAAGACAGCCGCCACTGTTTAAATGGCTTTTTGAGTCTCTCACTTTCACTTAGGGCTGCACTATTATGGCAAAAATTAAATTAATCACGTTTATTTTGATCAATTCTGAGACACTGCCTTCTTAACACAGTTACTCACACTTTTATTGTACTTTTTGCCCCATTCACTACAGTTTCCCCACATTTTACACAACAACAAACCATTTTGCAAATCATGCGGGGGTACTAAAGATCACAACATATAATCAAAATCCCTTGATTTTCAAATTTGAAGTATTAGTTGAAAAAGCCACCGTATAGTGTTTTGATTCTGCGGGTAACACTGTTGTCAACATGCATAAACCACAGAACTGATTATTGGTTGTGGAAAGCAAACGTTTCATTGCGCCTAATTTCAAGTCATCATAACAAAACAGTGCTGCTGCTTTTAGGAAAACTAGGAGGAAGGAGGAAACCAGGAGGAAAAATGATATGGCAGTTCTAAAAAACGACTGTGTTGGGAACAGATCAGCAGAAAAATGACTTATATACATATATATTTTGGAGACATTACACTATGGTTCTTTTTTAAGTGGTCAAATACATTAGTAATACTTCCTTGGAGTTTCCCCATTAATATATTAAACTGGGCCTGTCACCCATTTTCTGGTATTTGTGATTCTGGGAAGCCAAAATTCCAACTGAACACAATCATTTCCAGAGATATTGGAGTAATTTCTCACAACTATCTGTAATCAGAACTCATATTTTTATGTAGGGTGAAAGACTTGTTCCTTTTTTTTTTTTTGTATTTACAATTTAGATAGATAGATATGCTGTTTACAAAGTACACGGAAGACTGGCTTTTTGCTGGAAAAACTCAGAAGGAAAACAATATCCACCGCTTCTGCCTCTGAGCTGAAAAAGCTGAAATAGCAAATACCACTCCTTTAGGAACTCTCATACAAATAGCAAGAGACAACCCATGTAATATTTATCTGTGTCTGTCTGTGCAAAACAGGCAAACACTAACACTGGCTCTCAGGTTATTGGTCTCTTTTCTCTGCACATATAGGATGCTCTTCCTCGGGTGCAGACATTTTAGATGTGTGCCGTTCCCTCTGCTTTTGCCAGCAGCTCAGCCAGTTGACTTCACACTGAGGGCATGACTCTGTCTCAGGTGGCGCTTGATGTTGAGCTGAGACAGAGGGATGTTGAGGTCCCGAAAACGTTTTGCCCTCAAATCACGGTGAAGGGATAAATGTCTTTTCCAGCTTGTTAGCTAAATCTATCATAACTATATACCTGTTAAACAGTAATTTCAAAAACAAATACTTTCTCATAGTTTCATACCAAAAAATCCATTTCTTTTACCTCCAAAATAAAACTTGAAACTTAACAACTTTCAAAGTGACAGACAGTGAAACAGGAATGTTTTATTTGTCACCTCTGAACTTTTGAGCGCTTATGAGTGTGGCAGTGTAATGCATTCACTCAAGAAAAACAAATTTTGCCCTGTTTTAGAATCCTAGAATTCTGAGAAATGTTTTCATGAAAAATTCTGTCCTGTTTTTGTGAATAATGGAAATAATTATCACAAAAATCTGAGATAATTATCTCAGCAATTCAGAAAAACAGGGCAGTTCTTTTTTTTTTTTTTTTATGCATTACGCTTCCATATCTGAAAATAGTCCCTCACCTGAGCTCTGTCCTGTTCCAGCGTCCAGTTTCAGAAGCCAGAAACACATCAAAGTCTGCACCCAGTTCTAATTACAGCCACCAAAGCAAGGCTTTTCTTCCCCTGTTGTGCAGCTAGTGATGTTTTTTAAAGTCTTACGAGTCCAAGACATGATGTGCACGGCTCAAATCGTCATGTGTCTGATTCATTGAAGACCATGGGGGTAATGAATGAGCTCAAAAGGGTTAAAAGAACCAAGCATAACAGGAGGGAGATTCTCATTTAAAAAGTGGCAAAGATAATAATAATAATAATAATAATAATAATAATGATAAGTCTATGAGGCAAATGAGCAAAAATATTTATCTACAACTCTGATGCCCCAGTTTCGTTCCCCAACTTATGACAGGCTGTCTGTTGAGAGGGAGGCTTGCATTGACCAATAGTTTAACCTAACCTTAGCCTGAGCTGCCTTACTATATTGATAGATTATGCAGGTGGCCATGATTTTTCTGACTAATATGGACCCAGTATCCATTATCGGAATCCGGATGATATATAATGATCTATGCTGGCATGAGCCTTTCTGACAGCCTGGCTGCCTTTAAAGATCAATGCAGCCTGTACGATAAAGGCTAAACAAAGTGCAAAAAAAGGAGAGAGCAGATGCTCTTAGCTGAAGCCACATTCCTACCTAACTCAGTGTACCTCATGCAGTTTTTTGGGACTTGAAATGCACAAATAGATGGCCACACCCGTTGCCAGTATATTTTTTTAATCTTCAGTATTCTTCTAACGGCTGTCAGGTTAGAGTGGGGAATGTAATAAATTTTATGGATGCTGTGGCTCTGTTAATATCCAGCTCTGTGGACAAAGAGTGGGAAGAAAACAGTGAAGAAAGACACATTTATAAGCAAGATAAAGATTAGAACACTTGCAAAAAAAAAAAAAATAAATAAATAATGTTAATAATATGGAAAGTGGAAAACAACAAAAAACCAGGTGACAGAGGCCAAGTGGAAGCACTGAAAAACTCCGTTCCGCTGCAGCACTGGAGGATAATCTGTGTGTTGTGTTCGACTGCTATGTATCTTCATGAAAACCGGCCAGCTGATAAAGCTGTTGGTTGGACGCATGATGGAATGGGAAGAGACAGAGAGGAGATTGGCTGCACCGGGCCTGCCACGATGATGGATACAGAGGTAGCCAGGAAGACCCGAGCGAGCCCGACAATCTCCAGCTACCTTCGCTTAGCAACCACACACGCACGCACACACACACACACACACACACACACCTGCTACATGCCATTACATCTCTATTTAACCATAATAAAACATGATAATGCTGTACAGTTTAATTTACATCGAATCATAACCACAGGCATTCATCTTGAGTGTGCGGGGACTGTTTGGTAGGAGCGAGCGTGCAACATGATGAGAATCAGATGAAGAAATCCCCTGCTTCTTCAGAGGGTATTTTTTTACCCCTTTGATTTGTTTTTCAAGCCATTTGGTCCCCTGCAGGAGACAATTTGTTGAACTGTGGCTAGTGACAGTCGGCATAGGGAGATATTCCACCTCCACGACTATGTGAGACCACCTCCAGGGGGCGATGTAGAGCTCAATAGAATGAAATGAACAGCGGTCAGATAAGATAAGATATTCCTTTATTAGTCCCACGGTGGGGAAATTTCACGTATTACAGCAGCAAAGTCGATAGCAAGATATGAAGCATAATTAACACTATAAACAGTATATACAGATAATAAGTACCAAAGAGCAATATAAACATTATAAACAAGGAATGTAGAAAAATACTATATGAGTTTGTGCTTTTTTTTTTTTTTTTTTTTTTTTTTCCTGTGTGTTGGTGAAAACTACCAGATGGTGATGAGGAAATAAAATGTTTTTCCTCTGGTAATGGAACCAGTCAACACCAAATAGCCTCAGTGCAGGTGGAAATCGTTTGAAAGTCGATTTCACATCAGCTTATAATTATGTCTTCATTATAAATATTGGGCTCTTATCCCCAATGACCTCTATGCATTTTATTCTGTTCAGCAAGTGCTCAGCACTGCCTTTGATGGCCAAATCGTGCACTGCACTCTTTTCCTCTGTCTCACAGAAGTCAGTGACCATGGCTCAGCTTTCTCTTTGCTGTGATGTTTGTACCACCAAGATTTGCATCATTTTAATAGTTTTGACTTCCTCAGATGCCTGCAAACATAGTTGTTTTCTGTACAGTAACCACGCTGTTTAACTCAGAATGCACTGTTACAGGCTGCCATGTTGGTCTCTGGGGTGGGGCGGCAAGTTGCATTCTTTGTTTTTCCTTTTGAAAACAACAACAACAAAACAAAACTTTAACTAGGCAAGTCATTAAAAAAGTAACTGTCTTTTACAATGACACGAGATAAAAAAGAAGGGCGGAATGCCATGAAGGGTATTCCGATTAATGAGGGTCATATTTTTCTCCTCCAAGTTTAAATTATATGGACATTTTATGAACTTCCACAGGCATTTTTTCCCTGAGTTCTCATTAATTTTTGACCTCGATGAAAATAGATTTTGTCATCAGCTCCAGCAGGAAGCGTCAAGGTCATCTTCAGCATGAGTCAGCTGATAGAATCATCTGGATTAATACCCGCTGGTCTAGATTTTCTACGTATAATGTGTATAATGTGAGTCAATCAGTTGATTAGTCAGCTATATATAGAACTGTGTTGTGTTTGCTGTGGTGGTGTGTTAGTGCAGCTGCCAGTGTCAGATCATGGTGGTGATACACACACTCACACACAAACACACACACACACACACACCCAAAACACACACTCAAGTGCACTCTTATATGCACATGCACACACATAGCCACGCACTCAGGAATACACACTCAAATTTTCTTTTAAGTGAGCGCATGATTGTGCTTTAATGAGCTGCCATTTGTGCTAATATGTTGGTGTTTTCTATAATTGGCTCTGTCATGTTGTGTTTTTGAGCATCATCACGTTTAATTACAGTTCACACGTGTCAGACTGCTAATTTTCAACATCTATGTTTGCCTTAGTGATGTGCAATCCAAATTCTGCATGTGGGAGAGACAAGAAAGAGAAGTGTGTGTGCATGTGTGTGTGTGTGTGTGTGTCTCCAGGGCTTGGTATAAAGGTCAGACAGTCAGCTGGAGGAGTCCTTCAAAGCCCATAGGTGATCTGCCTGCTGACCCTGATGACACCTTCATTTAATAACACCCCTTGGCACTGGTTTAGTGTGTGTGTGTGTGTGTGTGTGTGTGTGTGTGTGTGTGTGTGTGTGTGGGTGTGGGTGCACATGTGCATCAGTTTTTTTTTTTTTTTTTTTTTTTTTTGTATAGTCATCTACAACAGCTGTGACCAGCAATGCCCCAGAATGCCATGCGGTAGGTGTGCTCTCATATGCTGGAGCATTTGTGTGTGTGTGTGTGTATGTGTGTTATCACCTGTTGTCTCACAGCAGGATTTCATTCCCACTGGATTTGATAGAGATTTCTTCTGGATTCCGTATGGTCTCAAATGCCTCTCGCTCTCCGTCTGTCAAAGTGCTGGAGGAAACCTCGTCCTCCTCCCATGTCGACCCCAGGCGTCACACTACCCGGGTCTCACCAACAGGGGGCGATCAGTCCCCTTTGACAGGCAGTGAGGAGAGGCAGAACTCACTCACATGCAAAATTGTGCGCGTAGACACACACACACACGGATGCTTTGTGTAGAAGTTGGGAGCGAAATCCAAACGGGATGTTTCTTTATTTATTTATTTATTTATTTATTTATTTGAATCTGAACCAGCATCAGGAATACTTTATTGATCCCCGAGGGTCAGTTGCAGTTGCTCAATTTTCAGGAGAAGAATTAAATTATAAAAAAAGAGCAAAACACTCTAGCTTTTTACCTCCGTGCCCTCCTTGTCTTTACACCCCACCGCCTCTTGACGGATGACGGCTGGAATTTGGGTCTGTCTGCCAGCAGCATCATCCACTATCTCATTTGTCTGGAATGAGGCACTTTGGGAGGTGAAGCCTGTTATTAGAGGGTCAGGGCACTTTCAGTCTGAGCCATTCGTGGATTTCTAAAAAAAAAAAAAAAAAAAAAACAGGCAGTATGGCTAGGGGTCAGTGAGAAAGATTGATGCATGTATAATGACGTGCAAAATTTGGTAAACCACGAAAAAAACAACGGCGTTCAGTGAGAGCTTTCTCAGCTTTTTGTTGCAGACACTAAGCTGGGATTTGCACTAAATATGCAGGAAAAGAGCTTTATGAAATATAGTGTTGAGATGACAGCCAGGAAACTGACACAAACTTTGATTAACAGTTGGAAAAAAAAAGCAAGGTGAAGGATTCACACTCCTTTAAGGCAAGCTGTACTGCGGCTTTCTCCTATCTGTTCATCTGATGAGGGGGAAGGACAGAGAACAACTCATTTAGCTAAATGCAGTTAGTCTCTCGCTCTCTCTCTCTCTTGCTCTCACACTTTCTCTCCCTCAGTCCCCTTTCTGTCTCTCTGCTTTCTTATTTTCCCCTCTGCTGTTTTGATGTAAGATTTTTCATCACCAAACACCAAAAACGAGTCACACCCAGATGGCAAACACCCACTGAATCAATGTTAAATGAATGCTGAAGCATCGATGTAAATTTCATTGAATCGATGTTACATTCTCATCTTGTTTTAACGTTACTTTTGCACTCTGGTTTGATATTGAAACAGTGTTGGAAGTTGATCAAAAAATTCAACAGAAAATCCGTGTGAAGCAAATTTTCAGTCCCTTTGAAATTGTATTAGCCTGCTTTATCGCCAGCCATGATCATATTGTGAAAAGCCAGCTGAGAAACAATGGAACTACTTGGCATAGACGGATATATATAAGAGACAAGTGGAGGAATCATGGATGTGAAATAAGGGGATGCACCGCATGTTTTCGGCTGGATGGATTCCACTTCACCTAACCTGTCTAAGTTGTGCTAGACAAGATATATATTTAGTCTCTTCTTTCTACTTTACAATTTACAGCCACTCTGTTGTGATGTCTCTTCTTGATTGTTTTGCCAGTTCATGATAGGATATGTAACATTCTGCCATCACACCATATGAAAGCATATTCTCCTCACTCACACACGGTGACATAAAGTTCAAGCAGGACACAGTAATCCTACCTGTTCTACATACACCCAGTGCATAAAAGACAAGTCTTTCAAGAATTTTTTTTTTTTTGTTTGTTTTTGGCAAAGTCGGAGAGGAATCCCCCATCAGGACGCCTGAGTGTGCAGACAGAAGCACTGCGTTCACGTTGTGAATCCTGATATTGATTTGAGGTGGCTAGCAAGCGTAGCTGGAGGAGAATGGAAAAAGCAAGGAGCTTGTGCTTATCGAGATCTACGTCTCTGTGTTTTAGCGTTGGGTCATTTGTGATTGTGAGCATTGTTCACAAACAAGGGTCTTTGAATGGCTCTTTTTGGTGAACATAGGGAAGTAGGGGTGTAACGGTACAAGTATTTGTATTGAAAATTTTCGATACAGGGCGTTGGGTTCGGTACAGGACATTGGGTTCGGTACAGAGGTGTGCAGCACGGCTGAGTTACCACACAAGTATAATAGGTGGCGGAACATAAGTTTCATTTTCATTTATCCATATCCACCTGCAGTACACGTGGGAAACAGTAGAGGGCAGCAGTACGCCATGGAAGTGTGTAGTCTCTCGAAGAAGAAGCATAATAAGCTACACCTGAAGCCTGAGCTGTCATGGCTACGGCTAATGCTACCGAAACCGGCACCAGCGAGAAACTAGAGCTTGAAGAGCGTCCCTTGTCGTTAAAATCTCCTGTTTGGGATCACTTTGGCTTCCTGGTCAAATCTTGCAAGGGACAAAGACAAGTGGATAAAACGAAGGCAGTGTGCCGACATTGCTCAGCTGAGATCGGGTACGTTCATGGCAACACGACAAACATGCTGTTTCATTTGAAACGGCGTCATCCGAGTGTGAATATAAAATGCCCTAGTGCAGACACGGCTGACTACGGCATTCAAGCAGCCTCTCCCTAGGAGTTCAGCCAAAGCTATAACAACTGCCATCGAGTTTTTATAAATATATATTTTGTTTATTTGAGAATATTTTATTTATTGGAAAACCTATTTTATATATATTTTTGTTAATCTCAGAAAATTTTACCCATTGGAAAACTTATTTTATATATCACTGATTCTTGAGAATTTGGATAAATCACGTCCAACTAAGAAAAAAGCTATTTCTGCTGGAAATTTACAACATTTTAATGAATAAAAAGAATCAAGGGCATAATCAGGGGTCCTTTGCACATTTGTGAGGTTCTTTTATAGGTTTATTTTTAATTTGTATTAATTTAACGATTATATGTTGGCCCATGGCCTACAAAAGCAGTTGTCCTCGGATAGGAGATAATCATTTCAACTTGATTAAAACAACAAAAAGTAATAATTTCATTGAATAATATATTCACCACATGAAAGAGTACATCATATTATGTATTAAAAACTACAAACGATGGGTTTTGAACAATATTTACTATTATTTTGTGGTTGCTCAAAATGTGTCCCAGATATTCATCACCACCGTCAGATATTTATTTAAAAAATAATAATAAAAAAACTACAAGGTCAATTACATTCCTGAGGAGCCCTTTTCAAACCTTCAGCTCTACTGCATGCTTCAAGACCGCTCAGGCTCCTGGAAGTTTTCTATTTTCTCTTAAATCTCTTCATATTTTTGGACACTGCTACTGTCACAACCATAAATTGTCAACACCGTCACTTCTGTATAAAAAAATATTAAATTAGATTATGGAATAAATGTATACTTTTTAAGAAGAGGTCTGATGCAGGTAGCAACAGGGCGAAAACAAGCTGGCTAATGTGAACAACTCATGCTTATCATGTGAAAGAGCAGGTTTTTGTCACCACCGTCAGACGTCACCACCGTCAGGTTCTCTGTGTGACGGTGGTGACTGAAGTCTGAAAAATGCTTATAACAGTGCTCAGGATCGTTATTTTTTGTACCAAATAGTTAAATAAAGTTGTTAAGCAAGAAGCCATTGACTTGAGTGGTATAAATTTTGGAAATGTATGTTTTAATGAGGCCACTGTCACCACCGTCAGATTAGTGTCCCCACCGTCAGAGGCAGTTATATTTGTTTTAAATGAATATGCTTGCAATATGTTTCTTTGGTGCTGTTGAGTTATTAAAGTAATAAAAGTAATACAAAAATATGTTTTTCAAATAAAAAAAAAAACATTAAGGTGACGGTGTTGACAAAAACAAAGTAGCCTAATAACTGGAAAAACCTATTTTATGAAAAAAATGCAAAATGAGGAGGTTGCACCGGTACATTGCTGAACAGCCAAGACCTTGGCCTATAATGATATACCTTCAGATTTTGTAATTTAACTCACTTTTTTTTTTTTTCAAAATTAAAACCTGTTTTATCCAAATTCCCAAGAATCAGTGATATATTTGTTTATAATGAGAATATTTATTAGAAAACTTATTACCAGCACTCGGCAGCAGTTTTCTATTTTTATTCTATATTTTGTATAATGTTACAATAAAATTCCTAACAAACATAAAATTGCTTGTTTAAAGCAATTTTATGTTTTGCATTTTGTTGTCATACTGTACCGAAAATGTACCGAATCGAGACCTCAAAACCGAGGTACGTACCGAACCGTGATTTTTGTGTATCGTTACCCACTATAGGGAAGCCATGCCTTGTCAGTAAATGAGCCCTTTTGTTACTGTTTGTGCTCAGTAGTTCCAGTGATAGTTTGGATTCTGATCCATATAGTGGTATTATTTGTGACTCAGATCCTCTAAGTTTCACCTGTCAACTCCTTCCCTTATCGTGAGAACAAGTGCTTCAGAGGAGTGTTCTCCAAAATGCAAGCAGTGAGGACTGGAAAAAGCATCAATAATGAATCCCAAACAAACATGTTACATTCATCCCTCAAAACAGTTTTTTTTTTTTTTTTCAGTTTTGGGTTGCTGCTCAAAATCATGTTTGCTTGGCGAGATCTATTCCATTAATTTTGGAGAAGATCAGTTCCGGTGAAATGCTCATTCTTGTGAGAGGGAAGGAGCCGACAGGTCAAACGTGGAGGATCTATTACGCTCATATTGACTATATGAGTAAGAGCCCCAGCGATCACATTATGCACACTCATGAATATTTGGTAACAAAAGCTTAGAGGTTTATTTCAGCAATTCTGGCCAAAGACAGTAATTATCGTGTTTACTGTGTTGCACCGAGGTTCATGAGAAACAGCAGTGGACCTATTCAGGGACTACAAAAGCATGAAAGCAATCCAGGTCTGTATGTGCATAATGCATGTATGTTATGATGGATAGACAGAATAAGAGACCACCAAAAGCTGAATCCCGCTGTCTTTGTGCTTGTAAGCTTTGGACTTACTACTAAATCACCACCTGGATTTTGTTTGAAAATCCGGAAATCTGAACAAAGAGCAAAATGATTGTTCTTTTTAGTAAACCAGGAGGGGCTAAAGGCACGGGCTCCTTGAAAAGACTCGTGCCTTGTTCATTCGAAAGCAAACCAGATCTGTTTCTCAAATGAGATCTTTAACACTGCCGTGGTAACAGCATAGGTGCCAGTAACTACGTGATGAGGCATGAAAAATGTATAGAAGCCTCCCCCCAAAGTGCCTGCAGATAATTTAGTTCAGCGTCTGTTGTTCTGTGTTCACCTCAGCTGCTCTGATGCTCCTCCCTCACTCTGGATTTGGCGTCACCAGTTTGCAATCCGATTTTAGTCTCTAGGGTGTCCGGACTGAGATGCATCTGTAGAAGTCTGATTGGAATTTCATTTCAAAACGCCTCCAAATGTGGCTTGGATCAGATTTGCAAAAAATCACATTTTCACATTTCTTGTGGTTCTTGGCTGTCCAGACATTGTAAAGTCAACCTGCATCCAAGCTGCATATGCCAAAAAAATGGATTTGGGCAGGCAATTTGAAAGAGGCCTAGGAATGCCCACCCTTGCCATGTATGGAATAACTGCGTGTGTGATTCTTTAAAAACACAGGTTTTATAAGCTTGCCTTCAAAAAAAAAAAAAGATCTGTTTGCACAAAGACGAGTGATGGATCCATATACAAATTTCATAAGTTTCGTCCATTTCTGTCTGGCCACTGTGTTACTCTCTCTCTTGCTGTCTTGCACACATACACACACTACAACCACCATAAGCGTGTGATGAACTGTACGATTAAAGGTTAATGGAATTTTACAGCTGTGAGAGTTTGCCTTAATCGTGTCCTAATTAGAGTTCATTCAAATTGGCTCCTTCAGTGCCTCTCTTGACAATTAGCCTCCTGCTTTCTCGGCTGAGTGGGTCTTTTCTCCCGTGTGGCAGGAAAGTAGGGCGGTCGGAGTCACGTTGCGGTCAAGCCCTGGTAGGGAACGTATCCCTCCTCCCTGTCAGGACCCGAATGTTCTGTCTGTTGAGTCACTCTGCTAGATTTATTAATACCCAGTCACTAAGGGGAACTGAGGCTCTCGCTGTCTGATGAAACCTGACCAGAGGGGAGAGGGGGAGGAAATCAGGATTTCTGTGGAATCAGCCGGCAAACTGATGCCAGATCCCACAGCTGATCACATCCAATCACATCACAGCCAGGACTGGGCAGGTTGTTTTAACTCTTGGAAACCGGAGCAAATTCACTTGATTTCTTTGAAATCCATGTGGAACAGGAAATTAGCAAATTATCAGAAAGTTACAAGAATATTGGTAAACAATCGGGGGTGGGAAGGGGGGTACAAAAAAGATAATTATACAATTCTTAAAATGATATATTTAAGCGTTAGGTCAGTGACGCTGGATCAACATCAAGATTCTATGAAATGCTTGTGAAAGGCCTTTCACAAGCATTTAAGCCTTTGAAACTTGGAGAAAAACATGGGAAAAAGGTGACCTGAAGAAATTGCCTGAAAATTAGCAAGATGCAAGTAAAAGGTTACAAGCAAAGTACTAGAAATTTATTTAAAAAAGAAAGAAAAACTAGAAAAAGAAAGAACTATCAGAAAATTAGCAAGCCAAAAAAAAGTTTAACATTATCAGAAAATTAGCAAAAAATGTAAACAATAATATAACAAATATAAACTGACCAAATTGCCAACAAATAAAGAAAAAAGTGATTGTTTTTTAAGATGGTTAAATAGTGCGACCACAGGCATAACCCTGGGTTTCAAAGACTTAAAGACTATAGCAATCTTTTCAAAGCATTTTTTAGATATCTGAATACTTGCACAACAATGTTTAACTATGTTTAAAAATTTCAATGTTCAGGGTAAAAAATGTACCGTAAATTCTCTGCTGCTCCAGCTGACATTAGTGCCTAGGTAAGCTGATTAACTACAGGCCCAGGGCCCATGTTAACAGTACAACTGTAGCAGAAAATGGTTCAGCAATCTAAAACAGTGATGCTGTTGGTCAGGTTTCAGTGTCTGTCCGTCAGTCAGAGAGCATCAGCTTCTTTCTAAAGCCACCATTTTTCACTGACGTTCAGTGATCATACTGAGAGGAAGCCCTCATAGAAGAGACTGATGCTACCCTCAGTGGACAAGAACAAGGCAGCTACAAGAATGTGGTTCTGTTTCTTAAACAGAAAATCTCTCTTTGCTCTCTCACTCACACTGTATATTTCTCTCTCAACCCCCACATATTCACAATTTCACTCAACAGAGAATGTAGAGAGGCATTCTCGGAAGTGTAGGAAATCATTGACTGAAGTAGACATGGTAGGTTGAGCGAAAGTGTGTATATGAAAAAGTAATTTACAGCACTCACAACATCACTCCTCAAATGTGTTGAACATCACAGACTACCGAGACCTGACGGTGGAAGAGTAAAGTGAGTGAGTGACTGTGTGTGTCCTGTTACTCTACAATCCCTTAAGTGAATCTGAGCTTTACTGAGAAAGAAGATTACCTATAGGAGGAGAGCAGGGCCTTAGGGAGGAGCGCAGAGCTCGAGGAGAATGCTTAGCGACAGTGAGCAGGGGGATGAGTGGGAAAGATGAAAGGATACGTTAGCATGCTTAATTTACCCCTTCCTTTCCTTCTCTCCATGGCTATCTCTCTAAACTTCCTGTGAGAGTTGTATTTCATCTTTGCACCACCCACTCTGCCTCCTCCTCCCACCCCACCCACCCCCACAATCTGCTGCTAGGCAAATCCGATGCTGTAATAACATCACAAATGGAATTAATGTTGCAATAATATCCGATACACAGGGGTTGGTGCAGTGGAGTGTGAGTCTGCTCACCCATGTAAGAGTGTGTGTGTGTTTACTGCCAGCTGTCCTGCATGAGTGACTTGAGTGCACTAGGGGTGTGCAATTTCACCCACAGAGATCCATCTGCATTTCGATACATCTTCCACGATATGATGCATATTGTTATATTGTCACGGGGGCTGGAAGGTGGAGGACCCAAAAGCAGGAGCCGCAGGCAACAATGCACAATGGAAACCAAAAATTTAATAAATGACAGGGAAGACAATAAACTAAGGCAGAAAGCAACAGGACACAAACAATGAACCAACAAGGAACAGAACTCAAGACAGGACTTAAATACACAAGAACTAATGATAAAACAAGACACACCTGGGGAAGGGGCTGGAGCACAAGACAGGAGTACACAGAGGATAGGCTGAGGTTAAACACTGGGAGGGATCAGAACAATCAGGGATAATTGACAGACGCAGGACAGGTGTGGCACTGGGAGGGGCAAACAAGACTAACCAGACACAGGTGAAAATACTAATGGGAAACATGACAAGAGACCACAGGTAAACAGAAAAACAAGTGTCCAACCAAAGTACAAAAACACAGAAAACACCAAACCATGACATATATTCTCCATGACCAACAGGTCGGTGCGACTGGAAGCAGTCCTGTCTTAATCCGCCATGATGCAAAGCAGCAGTTTGAATCTTTATATTTTGAGACAAAAAGGAGACTTGCTGAAGCGACACAATCTGTCTTAGACGTAAGTTGTGATAAAGGTGCAAAAAAAAAAAAAAAAAAAAAAAAAAAAAAAATCACAATGGGACTTGTGTTTTGATGCTGGCTGCATCTTTATCAGAGTCAACAAGTAACAGTGGTCCAAGCAAGATTAAATAGATCCTCTCCTCCCCATACACAGAAGAGAGGAGACAGGGCAATCAACCAATCACTTGATCACTTGTCAGTCGATCCATCAACACAGCTGGAGGCTGAATATCAGCCAGTTTAATAAATAAACAGGAGCCATGTATTATACAATACATAATCTCTATGTCACATACAAATATATTAATTTGATATGCTAACTTTAAAAGAACCAATCAAAATATAAATGTTATTTATATAACAATCACAGTGGAGAGACCCAGATGCAGCAGGAGGGAAAGCAATTCACTTCCAGCTTTGTACAGAGAGCGGCCATCTGCATCATAGCTGCACCTTAAAGATTAAGCCTGATGCATCTCGATGCATTGGTGACTCATCACACCCCTAGTGACAAGTGCTGGGGCCAGATTGTGACCAAGTGTAGAGGGGGATGATGAGACTAATACCCTTCCTATCTCAAGGATAAAAGTTATGCCTTTCATTCTGGGGAGCAAAAAATGCTCCACAAAACTACCTCAGTCACTATGCTTCCCTCAGTAGAGTCAGAGATTTGTCTCTGTGTCACGCGGTCATGTACTCCACTGGCACGATCTGAGTGCTGGCCTTGGTTCTGTTTCTTGCTCCTTTACATGTCAGCACTGATGGACACATTGGGTATTGTATCTATTGAACCTGTGGCCAGTGCAGTGTGCGGTGATTAGAAGTCTCTAACCACTTCACCCCACTTTCGCTATCTTTTATACCTCAAATACAGTGTATGGCTTGGTTTTATGTCCTTACAGAAGTTCCTCTTTAATCCAGTGTGTCAGAATGCATGTCCCCAGTGTAACAGCAATAACTGCTATCAGTCTGTGAGCTGGGTAGCAGTTTTTTTCACCCCTTGCCTGGAATAGGCACAACATATATCATCTGTGTGTGTATTCACACATCCCCAACAGCTGAGAGACAGGGAGGGAATAGCCTTTTAAAAGCATTCCCTTTGGTGGTTTAGTGAAAGGGCAGTTCCTCAGTCGGTTGTGATTTCCCCAACTGCTCATATGACAACATTCTCAGATCAATGGAGCTAATCTTAAACCTTGTTCACGATTTTCACTCTCTCTCAATCTCTGAGGTGGCTATGTAGAGCAAACAGGACCAAGAGGAGGAATGTCAGAGTCGTGTCATGAGAGAGTGTTGTGGCCTTATCTCTTTCTCCCAGTTTTCCCCCTCACTCCACTGACTGTCTCTCTCCCTCTCTCCTCTCTCTGCTGATTAGTAGAGCTTGTCTACTGATCTGCATAGTCACAATGATAAATATAAATAAATTAATACATTTTTAATGATTTTGTCTCTGTCAGCAGTTCCTAAGGACACAACAACATGGTCGGATTAATTTACCTGAACTCTATAGTATTTCCTCTTTTAGTTCAGTTTATTTGGCCAGGGGAGAAAGTCTTGTGAAAAAGGCTTTATGGTAAGTTTGAAGAAGAAATTGAAAATATTGATTCTGCTAATCTGAGTTCTTGGGCAGGTCATTCCAAAGCTGCAGAGCCTTGGCAGCAAAAGCCCACTCTCATTTGGTTTTTAACCTAGACGCAGGAACAGGCTGAATGTTTCTAGTTGAGTATCTCAGGTTGTGCACAGGCTTACCAAAAAACAAGAGAATTCAAAGCAATTTTATTATTGTGAATGATTTGATTGATTGGCATCACTGATCTGTACAATGGTGTATCATCTGCATAAGGAGATATGCAGATGATACACGTTGCCACCCAGAGGCAGTACATGCAAGGAAAAAGAATTGGCATAAGAATTCTTGATCTCCATTATCAAGGACTGTGAGGAGAAAAAACATAAACTTTACGTCCAATAAAGAGATATAAAACCTGAGCAGCAAGATGAACATTTACTCAGCTTTGTTTCTCGCTGGTCACTATATAACGGCAGCACTAGTTGCATGATAAGTAGATTTAGTCTTATTCTTTGGAAATGTGTTTCTTTTGAAAACTCATTAAAATTATGCAGTCCTGTTTCATTACTGGTCTACATTTATGTCACTTCGGTCCCACCATGTTAGAAGGCCACAAGTTAGAAGGCAACAACCTGTGCATGAAACAAAACGATAAGCAGCTTCAACGCTGTCAAGATGGACAAGATTGATTCTGTAGTTTTATGTATTTTATTTTATTTTGACTTCGTGAAGATGGCGGAAATTAAGATAATTGGTACACCTCACAAATTGCAAGACTATCCCAATTAAAGTAATTGTACACATGGCTACATTGTAACGTACCTGATGTGCTGATGGTTGCTATGGAAACATCATGCAAAATGCCTATCTAACTCATCTAATTAAACTTGCATTTACAGGCGTTGTTCGGATACAGTTAACAGCTAAACCGAATCTATGGTGGTAATTATAGGCGTGAAAACTTATTAAAACATCATTATATAAACATTAAGACGGTCTAAAACAGACTTTCATAATTCCAGCAATGGTGGCTGATCCAGAAATTGAACTGGACCGAAAGGTACCCTGGGAAGTAGGCTGTGATGTCGGCCGTGAAGCATCGTGGAGGTGTATCCTGCAAATTAGTCAAAAATAGGCTGGATCGGTCGGCTGCATTTGCAGGACCCTGCGCGGTAAAATTGAATTGGGACAGCACTTGTCGCGCTGCCGCGATGTAAGCAGCCTATAAATATGACCCGGGTAGCGTACAGCCTTTGAAGTAGGACAGAGCCTGTGACTATGCCCTGTAAGGCTCTACTGGCTGGCACCTTTGTTTATGTCAGACCACTTCTCATTTCTTTCTTTAATCCACACAGTGCTATAAATGAGGTCCCTGATCAGCTTTAGATTTCAGTCTAGACTTTGGAAATGCTGAAAGGCCCTCGCATTCATCTAATCTCAGCATGGCACCACACTGATGCAATCCAAAGTTTTGAAGATAAATCATATTTACTTAAATCAGGAGAGGCACTCGGGTAAGAAATGTTTTTTTTTTTTTTTTTTCTTTTTTTTTTTCATTCTAAAGTGCTGCTGTGTCTCCATGAAGGACAAATATGTTCCTACATTTATTTAGCAAGACACAGTGAAAGTGAGAAAAATGACTTATGTTGATATTCTTCATTATCTCCTGTCCTATAGATAACCCAGGAACTCTCAATCAATTTAATTCTTGGTATTCTTAAAATTTTATTTATTTATTGTACAGTTTTTTTTTTTTTTTTTTTTGGTAATTTATGGTAATTTTATGATGACTGTGAAGTAAATTAAATATGTAATTATTCATTCATTCATTCATTTTCCAAACTGTTTATCCTCGTAAGGGTCGCGGTGGGTGCTGGAGCCTATCCCAACGCTCATGGGGTGGAAAGCCCTGGACAGGTCGCCAGTCCATCAATATGTAATTACAATAAGTTTTTGTTATATTTGCTATATTCTTTTTTTGGGTCATTGCTCAGTAAATCACCTTTTCCCCATGTTTTTGAAATAAAATGAATTTGCTGATTTTTTTTCAAGGCTTAAAATCTATGGTTTAACTGGACCTATGCTCTTGCTATAACTAAATTTAATTTTGAGTTATGACTTTTGAAAACACAAACTAGTTTATGGCTCATATTTTTTAAAATGCAAAAAAAAATTGAACTGAATAAGATTCAGTTCAATAATCAATCAATAATAGTCAGTTTTTTCATCAGGATGGCAGCAGTGTTTCTAATATTCAAACGCTGGACACAGCTCCTCACACATACAGTGTTTGACCTTCTCCCATGCAATTTACATGAATCTGTAAGATGAAGGCAGTTCATGAATATTGTGTGTTCTCTGAGGCTAAGATGTGAATGTGATCGCGGAGCCTTTTGTGCCGTGTGTGTCTGATGATGTGACTCAGTGACAGCCACGTCGCTCATGTCTGCTTGGGATCAAAGCCGGCCCATTTGTCCTGTTTCTCTCTCTGCTTCTGGCCATTCATTATTCTTTGCCTGCACCTCCTGTCTGCCAGGAGGCGTGTTGGATCCATTATGCTCATTGTGCTCCTCCTAAGGCGCTTGCTCCCCTGCTGTGATGCATGTGTATGTGTGTGTCTGTGTGTATTTGTGTGTAACTAAGTACATTTACTGCATTTATTTTGTGCTCCGTCTTTTTCTGATCTCATTCTAATGGGCTACTTTCCCCACAATTAAAGATCATTACCACGCACTCGTCACAAATGGATACAGATTGAGACACAATCAATCTACACACACACACACACACACACACACACACACACACACAATTCCCATGCTGCTGCATCAGATCTTGCTGCCTAGCTCTCTCTGTAATTTGCTCTTTTGTGGTTTGTCTCCATGTTAATTATCTCTGTTAATTAGCTATGTTGCTTGTAAAACTATATTTGTCGCTCCTTCTTCACAACATCCTAGGTGTTTTGTCATTAAATGTTCACCTTCAGATGTTGAAAATAGAAAAAAAGAAAAAAAAAAAAACAGTGACAATAAATAGATAAATAAATAAAAGGTCCAACTGATGGATGCATGATTAGTGCACATCTGGAAATTCTCCATTCAGAAAAGCTTCACCAACAAATGTTAGTCCTTATTAAACAGATGAACAGATAATACATATGTGAAGTAGTCATTTCATTTTGACAGTACCTGGTTCTTTCTGTGTTCACATGAACGGGCTGATGACGAGGCTTTCATCATCCTCTCGTTAGTGCTCTTGTTGCTTTGTCAGAAATCACGCTCAAACTTCCTGTTACATTTTCATTCCTATTTTTCAACCATTTTGAAACATGAGAAAAATTCACTTGATTCATTTCAAAAATGGGGAATAAAGGAGATTACCCAAATAATAATAATAAAAAAAAAATACCATAAAATTATAAAGAAACACCCCGCCACCCCAGAAACATTTCATTGAAACCTTACAGGAAAACTTACTCATAATTGTTAAAATTATACATTTCAACCTCAGATCAGTGAATGCTGATTCACCTCTTGAGCAAATTCACTTGGTTACTTTCAACAGCATGGGAAAAAGGTGATGAACCAGTTACAAGAAAATCACTATAAAATTCATTCCACCAAAAATGTATAAAAATCAAAATTGCAATACAATTACCATATTACAGTGAATATTGTTTAAGGGTGAAATAAAACCATTCAAAATATAAGGTCCCTCCGGTTCAAAGAGTTAGACAACGGTTTCATTTATCATTCAGAGTCTGATTCACATCTGTCTTTCTCAAAACAATAATTCAGAGACCATATATTGTGTAATCACAATATGTGTGTGACAGTAAATCACCCTGGGTGTTTGGAGTGTCTGCTAAGTTGATCCCCTGTTGGTCAAAGCTCCAAAAAAATTGCTGTGTCTGATGATTGTGACAGACTAAAATCAAGGCTCTCGGTCTTTGTTCATGTCCACAAATGCAGCCCGTGCTGTCTGTGCTGTCCGTAATTACATGAATAACATATGGCAGGGACTTTTTTCATTTGAAGCTATAATTTTCTAGAAATTTGAATGCAAACGCTGGTGTCCATTTCTCGCTGACTCAGTGCGTCTTTTGCCCAGGTCTGAATGCCGTGCCAGAGGACAAACCCACAAACTGACTCTTTCACTTACTCGCCAATCAGTCAGGCCAGTCAATCCCCAAGGCCATCAAGACACCCAACAACTCGTGCAGGTACGTGGGATTTTTCTAATTTATTGCTCTTAATTGTTGTGCCGCTAAAGACAAATTATGATCTTCTGGCTGCATCACACTGCAGCACACTATTTTAAACTCCAGAGAAAGCAGGTAAGCGTTGTCACACAGCACACACACAAATTTCCACCTCGGTTCAGTTTCATTATCAAGCACACAGGACATAGGTATATCCTGCAGTCACACAAACAGATGCGTGTACAAATGCCGACACACATACGCAGGCTCAAGGTGGCATTGAGATAACATGCGCTAAGAATAGCATACATTAGTCAGGTGCACACAGACATAACCTTACTAAGCAAACCCTCCTCCGTCTCAGTGTCCTGTCCTGTCCTGTCCTGTGTTGCGTGTCCTGTCCCGTGCTGTTTTATCCTGTTCTGCTTTGTCTGGTGGTCCCGTCCCGTCCTGTCAAGTCTGGTCACGTCGCGCCTCACCTTGTCATGTCCCACACCGTGCTGCACCGCACCACGCACACGTCACATCACATCAAGTCACGTCTCATCATCAGTCACGCCTCATCACGTCACGTCACGCCACATCATGCTGTTCTTTGTCAGGCCACACTGCGTAGATCACATCATGTGACACGACCTTGCACCTTGTTATGCCATGATAGGCCTTGCCATGCCACATCATGTCATATCATGTCACGCCATGTCACACCACACCTTGTCTATGCCATGCCATGCCTTGTCTCGCCCTGCCACTCAATGTCACGTGGCATCATGTCATTTTACAATGTGCTGTGCCTTGTCATATCAAGCTCTGTCGCACCGTGCCTCGTCGCACCGCGTTGCGTCATGTTACATCATTTTACACCTTGCCACATCACGTCATGCCATGTCACATTATGCCACACCCCATCGTGACATGCCACTCCACGCCACATCATGTCAATCATGCCCTGTCACGCCACACCTAATCACACCACGTCATGACCAAGGCTGACTTACTCCTGCATTTCTGAACCATATTTGTTTG
Source organism: Myripristis murdjan (assembly GCF_902150065.1). NCBI lineage: Eukaryota > Metazoa > Chordata > Actinopteri > Holocentriformes > Holocentridae > Myripristis > Myripristis murdjan. The sequence continues at coordinate 4,224,116 of NC_043982.1, forward strand.
CATTTGTACAGGTGCTTCTAGATTAGGTGTAATGTGTTACCAGTGACTGCCAAGCAGCGCGGCTGCTTCAGCTTTGTTGCTGTCAGCATGACAAATCGCTCGCCCATCTCTGCTGGTTTCCAACTAACACTTTCCCCGGGATTCAGCGGGACATGAGTCATTTAGGTAACAAATTGGCCTGATTACCATCCAGATTGCTGCTGAAGTGACTCTCTGTCATATACTGTCTAAGACTACTGCACAAGCATTTTAACAACACCGCCAGAGCTTCTGTCCTCCACCACTCACAGCGCTCTTTAGCCATTTTCTGGATCTCCCGTGTTCTTTCCTCTCCTGCACAACACTTCTGTTGTCCTCTTCGCTCCTCCCACATTCTCTCTCTTTACCTACTCTTTCTTCCCCTGATGCCCTCCCTTCACCTCATTTCTTTCTTTTAGCTGACACTACACAAGGTGTTAATTGTTGTGTTCACCCATACAGAAATATCTTCTCATCCTCTAGTGGGCTTCTCAAGAAAGAAAAAATGTGCTATGTAAGCAAAATACAAAGACGCAGTTTGATGTTGAAATAATTGACTCAATTCCCTGATTAAAGTGCCATTGTCACCAGGCTTTATGGATAGAACAGATGCATACGTACACTTCGTACATAGACAGTTAATTCTCAAGGATGACACTGGTATGTTGCAAATTCTGCATTTCACACTGAGATATAGAAACTGTAAATCTGCTGATATTACAGAACAAATGAAAGGTCCTTGTCGATCAGTAGTTGGCGGGTGTCTGCAGCCCACATAAGTCTGTGCCTGCATTTGAATGTGGCTACTGTTCCTAATCCATCTTGGAAACCCTGTGTGGGAATGTCCTCACCACCGCTGATAAACAACAGCTGGCACTCTGAGTCATTCAGACCCAAGGCTACATTTTTCACATTGTCAAGAACATCAACTTGTATTATTACTGTACACATTTTCAAAGCCATTCTGTTACTTAAAGAATCTGTTTGTGGCACTTAATTAGTCATTGCTCTGCTTGCTTGTTAGTAACTATTGATTGTTAGCAAACGGTGGTTCTGTGTGTGCTGTGTGCAAAATTGCAGACTCATTTATCATTAATTGACTGCACAGATCTCAGGTCAGGTGATTTATGGCAGCTTTGTAGTGGGCGTCCTCTTGCTTGTGCCACCCTGTTAAAGTAGTGAAGTAATATCTCGTTAGAGATTAGCTCTGATTGGCCAATCAGTACATTCAGAGGTCTGTTATTTCAAAATGCAACTTTTATTGTTACTGTTTAACGTACTTTTATGACTTCTGTCCAGAATTGGGACGTTTTGTTGATTCCTAATCAAAAAGCACCTGTTAGTGGCAGTGGCACCTTATTCCCTAGTTACTGCAGACAAATACCACTCTGTAACAGTGGAACTATGGATGCTAGCTACATTTCCATGGTTACTGATGTACTATTTCATAGTGGCAGCATGTAAGTCAAGGAACTTTCCACTGATGCACACTGGTTTTATTGTTTTTTTGCACATTGTTTTTTTTGCACATTGGGTACTTAGATCTTTAGATCTCGAGGGTCATCTTTTATTCTTTATTTTTGATTTACTTAATCTTGTACTCTGTGGATACTGCTGAAAACTGTGAATTTCCTTCGGGATGAATAAAGTATCTATCTATCTATCTATCTATCTATCTATCTGAACTTGGAACAGGGGTAATTCGGACGTCCTGTCTGGAGAAGTGCAGAGGAATGGTAGTAAAGTTAGATAAGATAAGATAAGATAAGATAAGATGAGATATTCCTTTATTAGTCCCACGGTGGGGAAATTTCACGTATTACAGCAGCAAAGTGGATAGCAAGATATGAAGCATAATGTACACTATAAACAGTATATACAGATAATAAGTACCAAAGAGTTAGAATGCAAAGGTGGAATTATGGAGACTATCTGACAAAATATGTCAAAATATCCATATATGATGTCACAACAAATGGCAGTAACACCGTCAGTGATAAACAAATGTTGCCACTGACTGGATATTTTCTTGAAAAATCACATTCAACTTCAATCTAATGTCCTCTCTAGTCTGTATTTTAGCGTGGTATAGATAGCATTGTATTCTTTCAATTTGATGAATGGACTTCATCAGTGTTTTTCTCTCTTCTTGCATGTGTCCATGTCAGTTGCAACAGTGCAGATTCAGTATGGAAGCGTGGAGCTCAAACTTTGGAAGCTGGAACACCAGACAGTCAGTGGAAAATGTAATGACTGGAATCAATATCTGGTGTCCGACAGTGAATGTCTCTGATAGCTGTGTTATAAGATTAATGTGCAGTGAGTCTCAGCTCCACGTTTGGATGTTGCATATGCTGGTCAGAATTTTGTGATAATAAGCGGTTCGATGCACTGTCCTTTTATCATTCAATACACAGAGTACAGCCATTAAAGAGTAACTAAACCCCAGAGCCATGTCTCTGTGAAACGTGAAAAGTAATGTGCCTGTTCTTTGGTGGCAGGGGATGTCATCACCCACAGAGAACAACAGGTGTTGAAATCACCCTACTTTCCACCATTATCAGTCCGGCTCCACAAAGATCAGGGTTTGGGCTTTAGCTACTCTTTAAAGTTAACCTGAGGCAGATAACAGTAAAACATATGTGACTTGTGTGCGTCTGTGTGGCTGTTTGCCTGTGTGGTCGATCCTTTTCCCTGTGTGCCATTTTTAACTGGTAATGTTGCACTGCACTAATGTCAGTCATCCGGCGTTGCTTTTTCTGAGTGTGGTTGTTTATTGACGCTGGAGGCCCGGCTGAGTGTCTCTCCATAGTCAGTCAACACACTTATAGCTCAAATTGTTCTTATTATAATCAGCACAAAACACTGCCAGAACTCATTTTCTGTGGAGAGCCTACAGCCAGCGCTCTTTGCTGACCCCAGTGTTGTGGTGCTGCTAGATAGTGTGGCATGCCATGATTAGAAACCCATCTTTGAACATGACTCTGCCATCTGAAACCTGTCTGCCAGTCAGTATACAGTAACCCCCCTCCCAACCGCCCCAGGGAAACTGGCAGGCGGCACTGGAGGATAAGCCAAGATTTCCACAGCTGGCACATTGAAATGTACAGTTATCTCGTCACGCTATTCTCTCACTCTCTCTAGGCATGTAGAAAAAACAAAAAAAAAACTTTATTTTCTTTCTATTTGCACTGTTCAGATCCAGCAAAAGGCCAACTAAGTTAGTATGTGTGATGGGACAGACTGAGTCATTTTGTTTTCTCATATACTTTAGTTTGGTGGTGTCACGCAGTGTCAGCAGCCCCTGCAACTCTGAACACTCACCCTCTCTCTGCTTCTGCGTGCGGCACACTGAGGTAACCCCAGGCTGTGGTGTGGATCTGTTTGTGTTTCAACAGAGCAAATATAGGAGCACAGCATGTCAGGAGTGTTTACCGTCTTGTCGTCTTTAATAGCGACAGGGATTTGGAGACATAGGAGGCCGCTGAAAGGTTGCTTACTAAAGTATCATCCTCAGCCCAAATACATCCCAGCTGATTCTCATTTCACGAGCCGTTGAGAGCAGTACATATCTGGAGCAGCTTTCTGCTTTATTGCTAGTCATTTGGACTCGGTTGTGTGAGTTTTTATGGATGTATTACATGATAGCCTTGATGATAGGCAGGCCAGCTCAGTGTTTTGAATTCTCTCTGTCTCTCTGACTCATCCACATCCCTCTCCACAACCTCTCTCCCCCAAGACAAAAGTCAACCTGATATTGGTCGCATGCTTTGCATTCCTGAGTCTATTTTGTTGTCTGGCATATTTTCCTCCTTTGAAATGGCCACATGGAGACATTGTGCCATCACTGCCAAGCATTTCCAGCAGCTACAGTGGAGTTTGATCGCAGAAAATGTGGCAGCAATCTAAAATATTAGTGGTAAACATCCGGTTTGGGTGTCAGCCCCTCAATCAGAGAGCAAGAGCGTCTTTCTAGAGACATCGTTTTGAAAGAAAATGTCACAGACAAGACAGAGCGACCAATGACAACAGCAGAAATTAGAGCAGATGTCAGTGCAGCCACAAAATGTGTTTGGAACAAGTCTTGCCAAAGTTGCTTCTTCTCAATGTCTTCTTTCAAGTTTACGAACCTTCTCTGGAGGCTGTTGAAAGGCATTCTGGGAATTGCAGGAAATCACAAGCAGACGTAAAAGTAGATCATGCAGGTTGAGGGAAAGTGGGTGCACCAAAAACAGTAAATTGCAGCATTTCATCACAAAATGACTCCTGGAATGCACTGAACATCTGAAATTGATCGTTTATTGCAGTGACAGAATGTGCGAGGGCAGATTTTCCTTCACGTGCAAGAGGTGTTTCATCAGTATTCTCCTCTGTGGCACAACCATCTCTGCCAAGAGCGCTGCATTCAGTTTGGATTTCAGTGATGCTTTCAGAAATCATTTGAGCCCTCAGTCTAGAAGAAATTATACTCTTAACAGGGATCATCACTCAAATTAAGAATTAATGTTGCTCCAATGTTCAAAGACAGTGCACAGAATATTGATGAATAGGAGCTCCTCTTGCAGAGCCTGAAGCTAGAAAACTGAGACTCCAACTGAAACTCAATTTATCCACCTTTTTCAGCTGCTGTACATCCACAGGACTTTATTGTAAGCAGTACCAAACTCATTATGCAAGGAATGGAAGAAATCATGAATTACTGCCTTTCTGAAAACATAATTGATTTTGTTTATATTAGTGTTTGTTATCCACCTTTACACTGGAGCATATACAGAGCATAAACCATTAAAGGGATATTTCACCCATTTTAAAAAAGTTGTAATATCTGCCGTGTTCAGAAAAGTTGACTGGATGATCTTCCATCAGTAGAAGAACTTACGTAATCTTAAAAACAGTATTGTCCTTAAACAAGGCGTAGCTTCTAAATTTATGATTTTTTTTTTAAGCTGCTGTAAAATTTACATATTTGTTTTGTATTGTGTGATTGCAGTTATGGTTAATAAAACCCATTATCCTTTATGTGCTTGCTTCCAGAGATCCACACATACACCGTATTCAAAAAACGATTCTGTATGTCTCGGTTCTGACTTGGGAGCTCAGCCTGTGTTGCACAGAGAGCTGAAATGTCAAATGTCAGATCAAATGCCGTTACTCTAGTAACAGAAGCAGCTCGCTCGCCTCCAACTGCAAGTTGCAATCTCTTCTGCAACTATGAAACTATATTTCTGATATTTACAGGTCGCAGAGCTCCAAGAAACACACAAGATACACAAGGCTGGTCTCTCTGGATGCCCGTTCGGTTCATGATGCTGTTCATTCCTGCCATCTTTTACAGCCTTTTTACAAGTGGAAATGTCGATGTGGGGAACTTCATGATAGGGGTAACATAAATAGCACATAAATGTTAGGTTTGCTTTCCCAAAATATCAAATTGCATGATTTGGATGGGGTTATTGGAGCTTGTGTCCTGCTCGTATTTCCGAGTTAGTTTCTTTTAGTGCATTTCTTTTCCTTTGGTGTGTATGTATTGCCTTGGTGAGTGCTTTAATACACAACATGTGGGAGTCAGCAGAGGATGTTTTTGTAATATGACATGCATTTTGAGAACTCCTTCTGAAACATCCTGTTTGTATGACATTTTCATTTTCCTGCAGAAACGTCTCAATATAACAGTGATCTTCCACGTTCTGTTGCCTCAGCGCTTTGACTCACCAAAAGCATTCTTTTTTTTTTGTGTCATATTGTAATATCACCCATGTTATTGGCAAACAAATTTCTTATTTATTTCAACTTAAATTATCCAGGGATGTTTGCTGAGGCAGCATTTTTTTTTTATTTTTCACCATCCCGCCTCATATTACTCATGCAGTCACTCACAATAGCACCCATGGCATTCTGGTACATCTGTAATCTCAGCTGTACCTCACATATATTTTTAATTAGCTCTTCAAAATACAAGCAAACAAGCAAATATCTCCTCCTAAATTATCATGTAGAAGCAAATTCCACCATGATGTTTGACGGCAATTTGAATTTATGAGTTAAAGTTATGTATCCCTGGAAACTGCTCTTCTGTGTGTGTGTTTGAATAGGTGGGTGGCAGTATTTTGTTAATGTCTGTTATTTTTAACAGACATTAACAACAGAGTTTACAGGCATAAGTGGCAAATAAGCCCTGCCGGTGACAAGCTCCGAACGACATGTGAAAGTGAAACCCGAAATGATCTCATGACTCATTAATGACCCGATTATGAAAACGCTCTCATAATTAAAACAGTAATTTAGTCGAACAGACGATAGACCAAGTTGTATTTTTGATGTTTTCTGGTATTGCTTATTTCGGGTCATTTTGACCTCTGACTCCCTTGCAGACCACAGTTCTCAGCTCTCATGCTCTTCAGTTTTACTTTGAAAACACTGAGAACGTTTCGAGCCACCCTCTTCTAACGGCGCATCAGTTTCACTCTCCGTCATTTCGAGAGCCCAGCTGGAAGGACTAAAGCTCAAACGCTTTTCCTCTCAATGACATGGCAGTCAATTTTATCTGACCTGTTTTTTTTTTTTTTTTTTTTTTTAATTTTTAATTTTTAGTTTAGTTTTTAATGTGACATGCGGCATCACATTAGCGAGACACCACAGGTCCCAAGCTGGCATTAAAGCTCATTCTCACTGACACAGTTGTTCTAAAGGGGGGCAACAGCAGGCTAATTGGAGCTGTGCGGAGCGAGTGCTATTTTCAGCTAAAGCAGCTAGCGCTAGTTTTGGCCTTTCATCATGAGCAGGATCTAATGTCAGCTGATGAAAGAGACTGTCAGTATCTTAATGCGGAGAGAGGAAAAGGCTCAGAATATCCAGATGAGCGGGCAGCCCCCGGTTTCAGAAGTGCTAGCTGAGCCGTCTGAGGACTGGACTGGATCAGCGCCAAGACCTGCTGCTGCCGTGACAGCCGTGACCAAAGTGAGCCAGTTTGGACCGGCTGATTACTGTATGTGTTTGCAAGACATTTCACATTTGTAAATGAGGGAAAACCATAAATGTCTCTCACACTCACACAAAAATATCTAGTTGAGAACAGAGATGTTAAGTGCAGACTAAGAACCAAACACAACATTACAATACAATACAATAAAAAAAGTCATTTGATAACATCATTGGAAGAGCGTGGACCGTCAGTGAAGCCACTCTAGATTTCGGGACGTGTTTACATGTTCGGCTAATCAGGTGAATTGCACAATTACTGTAACTGGCTTATTTTTTTCCTCATTTTTTTTCTGATATCAGAGGCATCTATTACTGGACTTGGCTATTCAACTAGCAGGATGTACGATGCTTTCTATTCTCCCCTGCACCGAAAGGACTGAGCCCTAATTTCGTTGCATTATTATACGTATATGATTGTGCAATGACAATAAAAATCTATCTATCTATCTATCTATCTATCTATCTATCTATCTATCTATCTATTTAGCTATCTAGCGTTTAAAAAGTTAACCTGGATTATGGTAATGTCTTTAGTTGTACACACAGTTTTAATTTTACATGAGCGAAACTGTGCATGAGTCGGCACAGCTGCATTTTTCTAACGTTTTCTCAGTTGTAACGAAGCCGATCGAATATTAGACTTACAGGAATTCAGAAGCTTTGAGAGACATCGATGTTTTATCATGTCAGGAATGTGGAAAATGCTTGATAACTACTGCAATGAACAATAGTGCCAGATAAATGAATTGCTTTTAGCAGTTGTATTGATCCTCGCAACTGAACAAATTAACATTTAGTTGGTGTTTAGGCACGGCACTTGAAGGTGAGGTGAGAGCGGGGCTTTTAACGCTCCAATGGAAAGTCCCTGGTGGAAGAAGTAAAAAGTCAATACATCTCCATCTAGAGATAGGGCCTAGCTGACGTTAGCAAGCTGAGAAGCTAATTATTTTACCTGGGATGAGTCTGCATCCACCAGTCCAACGTGGCCTTCTTTTCAAATGTTCCTGCATGATCGATGTGCTCTGTGATACACAAGGTCCGCTTCACAAATCTTGCAGCCATTCCTCTTTTTTGCAGGGTTTAGGGTGAAATACCCCCACTACTAACTGTTGCACCCCTTGTGTCGTGTTAGTCTGATTACTTAAAAGCCAGTTTACGTCAGTCAGTCAGTGCTCAGATTGCCCCGCACCCACAACATATGCTGCTGTTTCAGAATCAGAATCAGAATACTTTATTGATCCCCAGGGGGAAATTACTTTTTGTTACAATAACAACTCCCACTCAAAGCGTAAAGTAAAAAGAGCAAATAGTCAAGAAAAATAAAGAAAGGAATATAAATATAAATATACATATATATAGAATAAAAAGAAAGAAAAAATATATGTACAAGTGCAAACATGGACAGGAGTTATTGCACTATAGGTTATTGCACATAAGTATGGTATTGAATATGGATTATTGCAAAGAGGGAATTTGCACAAGAGAGTTTGTTGTGTCACTTTCCTTATCCTCTTTTTCCAGGCACATGCACAGATTAAAAAAAAAAAAAAAAAAAAGATAGCAGACTAACAGGATTGTATACATGCCTAAAATAAACCAGAATATGGGGTAAAGATCTAGTTGTGTTTATCCGATTTCTCATAACACATATTTGCTATAGCATGCAGTTTGGAGGGAGACATTTTCATCTGCTGAGCCTGCGTTTAGTTTATATGGCATATTAACTAAACATGCAACATGTTGAAGAGCTCCATCAGTGTGCATAGTGTGTGTAGGTAAAAAGCCCAACTCCGCAAGAGTCCTGAGTAATTATCAGATCTGCTAATTTGTGACCCCCACAGGCATGATGATGCGCAACATCCTAAGCTCCCAGTAACTTTAACCCATATCACATGATAAATGACTAATAACATCCCAGCTTTTGCACCGCACTCTAACTTCTGTTTATAACATGGTTGTAATTAGATGTGGAACTTCAGAGTAAAAGCATCATTTCAGTGGAGGTGGAAGATTCTGAGAAATAAAAATAAAAACAAAATAAAAATAAAAACATGAAATTACTGCAAAATTACTAAAAAAAAAAAAAAAAAAAAAGAATAATGCAAGAAAATGACCTTTTTTTGTATCACAAAATAAATAAATACACAAAAAACAAAGTCACTTCCTGTTTTTCAGTGGGTAATCCCAGTTAAGAAAAAAAAAAAAAAACTGCTTGCTTGTTTGGTGTAAAAGGCGTATATGTCATAATATGCCTTCCTTGTAAAGCAAGTTACAGTGGGCTATTTGCATAATTTAGTTGTCCTGGGAACAATGTATTTTGCTGCTTTTTCACTGCAAACCTATATTTAGCCCTGTTACTTATAGCACAGGTCTTCAAACATGGCATTTCTCATAAAAAGTATTATTTTCCCATCCAACTCCAGTTATCGTAGTTTAGCATGAGCCTTGCACATTTGAGATTTGAGTGTAATTTCAGTTCAGAAAACTAAAAGAAAAATATAGGTTGAGCTCCTTTGCACATCATCACAGAAAATGATGATATATAGATTTTTTTTTTGATGGGAAGTAGTTATGGAAATCTCATTTTGCTATCCATTTGGTGACACTTGAGCTATTCTTGCTGGAAAAACAAAGCAGAGGATTGTCTGTTGACAATCCTCACTCAACAGAAATTCTTGATTGCTCAATTACATTGGTTGAGCAAGACTCATTTCGATGTATAGTTGCCATGGAGCCACAATGGCCTCACGACTGCAGACAATGAAGCCGGAAAACGTACAACAGAGAGAGAGAGACACTTGAGTTTGGGCTTTGAAATTAAACGTGTGAGCTTTGATGTCACGAGACGTTGTCGTGCACGAGCGTGTACACTTGGAAAACGAACACGTCCTTGGAAACGTCCTCTGTGTGCCTGCTGTGTCTGTGTTTATCTGACCCGCGTCCGCAACACTTTCCCTCGCTCCTCTTTTCCATCTCTTTACACTGCTCGCTCTCTCGGTGTGCGTATATTCCAGTGAATTACCTCCTGTCTCTACAAGGCTGATTATAATGCAAGTCTGAGCCCCTCTAAATCATTTCGAGTCTGATAGCAGCGCGAGCAAAATGCAATTTTTCTGCGTCTACAGCTGTTACTTAAATGGATCTCAGTGTGACAACAATCACATGGAAGGAACAGATATATCTTCTCAGTGAGGGAGAAAAAGAAGAAAGACAGATAGACGGAAAGAAAGAGAGAGACAAAGTGGGCCAGAGAGACTGAAAGAAACAAAGAGACAGAGACAAAGAGACTTACCACGTCAGTTATGGTGAATGTTTGGCCCATTCACTAGAATTTAGACACATTTTACATCGCAACAAACCATTTTGCAAATCTTGCGGGGCTACTAAATAATTCACAACATGTGATCAAAATCCCTCCATTTTCAAATGTGAATTTGTGGTTGAAACAGCTACCTTATAATGTTCTGCTTCTGCGGCTAACAAAGTCGTCACCATTCATAAACCACAGAACTCATAGTCGGCTGGGTTTCTCCAGGGACTATTTTCCCTGGTGGAGGGACCGTTTCTCTCCGCCCCAATGTCAAGTCATCAAACCACAACAGTGCTGCTGCTTTTAGGAAAACTAATGTGGACGACTTTATCACAGTGATGGAATACTGAATCTGAATGGAAACCAATGGCTGGATAAAAGGCAGGAAAAATTATATTGGAATGCTAAAATACAACTACTTCCTTTAGTAAAAGTTAGCAGAATTCTCCATAATTCTGACTTGGGGTTCCAACTCAGCTGCTCCCTTGCACTTTTCCATGTCGGTCTTAGGCCTTGTTCAGACTGCAGACACATCAGATTTGTTTCTCAAATCAGATTTTTAAGACAGGCTGTCCGCACTGTTATTTGCAAGTGATCAGATTGGATTTGTGTGGTCCAGATGTCACCGACCGATCTGCATGGGTTGCTATGGTAACGATGTAGACGTCAGTTGCTACACACTGGAGGCGCGGTTTATCAACACAAGACAAATTTGACAGCGCAGGAGGCTGATGAATTAACGTATCCATGGTAACAGCTGCTGCTATCACGCACTTGAGTCACTTTGAAATGACATTGTTGTGTGTCGCGTTGCAAGTGACATAACAGACAGTAATAATCCTATTTGAGTATCCAGAATGTCCGGACTGCGGTGCATCTGTACAAATCTGACTGGAATCGCATTTCAAAACACTTCCAAATGTGGTTTGGATCTAATTTGTCAAAAATCACATTCTGTGTTTTTTTTTTTTTTTTTATCTTCTCATATGATGAAAAATGGATTTGGGCTAGCAGGCTGAACAAGCCCATAGGGAAAGCTCCATTATATCCAGGAACAGGACAAAATTGGGCTGCCAAGCTAACAAGCTAGGTGGAAACTAACAGGTGCAGTGTCAATCAAATGAGGGAGGGAGCAATTAAAACTAAGGCTGTGCTCTGATTGGATCAATCCACTCTCACTTGTGAAAGCAGCTTCTAATCCCCAGCAAGACCACTGGTGTGAGTCAGGAGAAATCAGGGCTTTCAGATTCTCGCAGTTTGGTGATGTTTTCAACTCCCAGTAATGACAATAAAAACATTTTAACGAAAAAAATCCACAAAAAATGACCATCCTTTGAAGGAATGCTTGCGTAAAATGTTTGTGTAAAATTGCTTTGTGGGAATTTCCAAATATTTGTGAGCGAAAAAAATGTCTGAAGAAAATATATTGCCCAAATATTTGTTATATACATAGAAATGCACATTTGTAGCTAGCGATCCCGCAGGCTTAACATTTTAGAGTTTGAACAAAAAACTTTGTAACACAACCCACACTTCCATCTGCTCAGCTCTGGTACACTACACTGTCAATGCACTGCTCAGAAATGCTAACACTGTTTTTAACTTCTCAAGTGCTTTTTACAGCAGTATGTACTTCTTTTGGCAGCTTTGTGGATTTAAATCAAACCCTGTTCAAAACCAGAGCGGCTTGAAATAAAAGTGTAAAATATTTATAAGTGTACACTTGAGGACCACAAAAGGCATTTTAGTTCAAACACTTAAGGGGCGCTGGGTAGTCGGCATGCCTATTCTCTTGAGTATGACACCCCAGCTGGAGAGACATCCCTCCAAAAAAGTAAAATACAAGCTAAAACAAAAGCAGAGTGTGTGCACACTGGCCAAAACCAACACATTCTGGTTGTGAAATAGCCTACCTACTCAGCATGATTTCATTGTGGACATGAATGGTGTGCAAATTACATAACTTCCATGAGATGGAAGGAGTTGTTATGCCAATAGGACTTCCATTTTACCACAATAAGCATTTGCATTTAAAAAAAAAAAGAAAAAAAAAAAAAATTAGAGGGCTAACCATGCATTAGTGACTCTCCTGCAGCCCACACAGGCCAGCCCTAACCTTTCTTCCTACTGCCCGGTCCGTCCCAGACCACCTACTGGCTGGTTTCAGTTTCAGTTCCACTAAACAGAAAATAAGCACTTCCTTAAATAGGTGGACACACATACTTCAGACAGCCTCACAGACATACATAGACATACATACATTTATATACCTAAGTAGGGATGGGACTCAGTGGTCCGAATCCTTGGACTCGTTTGCGTAACGTGCGTAACAATTCTGCTATCGAGTCCGCTGCGCATGTGCTATGATGTCATACACACGCTGAGTTGCTATAGAGTCAGTGTGGCGTCGAGGCAGAGCCGTTCAAAAGTCAACGCGGGGTCAACAAACCTTGCTAATAAGACAATCCGAGGGTCCCTTCAGCAACCATTATTCTTACCTTCATTATGTTATCCAGCTCTTCTTCTTCTTTTGAGAAGTTTTGGCAGAAAAGACCACATCAGGGTCGACATCAGGTATTCAAACGTCATTGGTGTAGACACCTGTCACTCAAACATGTCTGACCAATGGGGAAGCATCCGCCCACTGCGTGACGTTTGTGTCAAAATGATTCAGTCAAAAAAAAAAAAGACAAATCCAAAACTTTTTTCATTTCAATCAAAAAAACAACAACTTTTCAATCAAAGAAAAAAAGAGTGCTATTTTGCTATAATGCTATTTTTTGGGTCCCAACTATTTTTTTTCTTTGATTGAAATTTTTTTTTGATTGAAGTGAAGTTTTTTTTTTTGATTGAAAATATTTTTTTTTCGATTGAAGCAACTTTTTTTTTTTTATTTAATAATAAAGACACACATGTCCTACCCATAATATGGCCCAAACACAAAAAAGATTACTTAAATCAGAAACATTTTTCCAATCAAATAATAACTCACTTCAATCAAAAAAAAAACAACAAAAAAAAACTTTTCAATCAAAAAAAAAAGTTCAAATGCAATTTTTTGGGTCTCAAATATTTTTTTGCATTGAAACTCTTTTTTTCTTTTATTGAAATTTTGTTTTTGATTGAAGTGAAGTTTTTTTATTGATTTTTTTTTTTTTTTTTTTTTTTTTTTATTGAATAATAGACACAAATCTACCCTCATACCAGGTAGCATCAGAAGTTCTCCAGTCAAATGCTACTTGTATCTGATCCTTCTGTACCCAGATTGAGAAAAAAATGAATTTTTGTTTTGTGTAGTTTTTTGTTATTTAATAAATATTTAAATAATTTGAACACTCAAATGTAGTTGTGTAAAAGTCATTTGGATGGACAGGAGTGGTGGCATTTTAACAACACAATGATATAAAAGAAAGTTAATACAAATAAACCCATTTGTACCTTTTTTCCTTCCCCTTACCCAGTGAGATTTGATAAGAACATCATTAAAGAATCGAATCGATAAGCAGATTTGATGGAATCAGAATCACTAAAATCTTATCAAATCCCATCCCTACTACATGCAGTGTAAACAAGGCATAAAAAGTTAATCGATCATAATAACTAGAAAATGTGCTCAGTAGAGTTCAGCAAGGATGCAAATCAGATACTGCATAATTAAACATTAAACAATTTTTTTTTTTTTTTTTTTGCTGTCGTCCCAGCAGAAAATAGTTTCTTCCCATGAACTGAAAGAGCTAGTGTTGAGCCAGTGTTCAAAAAAAAAAAAAATGTGGCGGGCAAGGAATCAAAATGCCATTTTGCATTTAAACATATAGTGCTTCATTTACACAGCTACATTACTACAGTGCAGACTTGAGCACACAATCATGGGGCGCAGTACTGTAGATGGATGTCGGGTGGGCCTGTAAATCAGGCAGGACAGATAGAGAGTGAGAGTACGTCTGTTCTGATGGAATGACATTACTCTAAGTTTGGACTAAACTTAGAACATGCCTCCATCTATTTCTGTCCAGAGCTGGATTAGTCTCTGCTCTCTTGGTGTATCCATAACGCCCTGACACAGAATATGAGGGTCTTTTCCGGCGCCACCATCAGGATGCCAAACATCACCCCCAAACAGGCACCAGTGGCCAACCTGTCAAGCACAACATCCAGAGCTCTCATTTTGAACTATAACATTAGTGTGAAATGTCGATTTGTCCAAACTTATTTTGGTTTTGAAATTTGTGTTTCCTCACCATTTCATTAGCACACCTTTGTGTGTCTAATTTCAAGCTGCTGATGTTGTTCATATGTATTTCATGTGTACCGTATTTCCCCAATTAATCGCCGGGCTGCAAATGGCTGCCTGGTTCTTTTAAACGCCTGGGGTCTGCACCCATTTTGCGTATTAAACGCCCACCCGAATAACCGCCGGGGCGATTATTTGCATTATACTGAGGTAACCCAAAATAAGGCTATTCACCTTATTTTTTGCAGAAGTAAACAGTTAGCCGCACAATAACTGTGCAGCACTTCCGTTTTCTGTCAAAACAAGAGCTAGCTAAAGTTAGAAAAAAGGGTGTACCATAATCTTAAATCGACCGACTGTAAATATGCTGGACAGTAACTGTCATCACCATAATGGCCTGGTGCAGGGGTCTATTTCACAAAGGGTTGATTAAATAAGCCAGGATATAAGCCAAATCTAGGTTTCATGAAATAGGCCCCAGGTCTGTGTAAAAATAAATCAAGGTCTGCAGCGAATAGCCGCCTGGTTCTTTTAAACACCTGGGGTCCAAGTTGATTTTGCATATTAAACGCCCGGGCTATTAATTGGGGAAATATGGTATTTCATCTATTTCAAGTTTTGTGAATGGTGTAGAAAAGTGCATGAGGTGGTGTATTCAAGAACAGTGACAAATTTGACTTTCTGTAACGTAATGATTCTGTGTGATTGTCATTTGCTGGGTTTGGGATATTTAAGGTGCCCACCCCTGGAGTGAGGAAGGTGAGGGCCTAATCAGCGTAACAAGAGTTATGTCAGTATAAATTCAGTCGTCTCGGGGAAGCCGGGGAGAGAAGATGAGGCAAAGCAGAAGCCAGGGCTTGTACCGTTATTTTGATTTTGTGCTGTTATGAGTTGATTTATCCTCAGTTTCTTATGTCAGTAGTTTTGCTCTTTTAATAAATGAGCTACAAATAACCTAAGCCATAGACACAGCTCATTAGCAGTGGCTTTCGTTTAATTACTAACACTCACTAGTTGATTAACACCTTATTTTTTAAAAGACATTTTTCTTTTAAATTTTGTATAATGAGTAAATTGACCGGTTTAAATATGTGGCCACCCACTGCCACAAACTTAATGTAGCGAGAAGATCGGGGCGTTTCAACACAGTCGGATCATTAATCTCCATCAACTTATGCTCTGTGCTTTAGTGTGTTGTGCAGCAAGTGAACTACAATGACCCTGAAGAAACAAACCCACAGGCAGGATCTAGCACTTACCACACACACACACACACACATGCATGCATGCATGCGTGCACATACAAGTACACATTTTCCTTTCCTGCTCCAGATGCCTCCTTGCTTATTAGTATGGCCATAGGGTACATTGCACAGATAGAAACCTGCCTATCCAAATCAATTTTACACACACACACACACACACACACATGCACGCACACAAACACACACAGACAAAGTATATAAAGCATATATAGTGAAAGATCAGGGGGTGAAGGGATATATTTTTTCTTTCTCTCTACTGTTTTCTCTCTGTCTTCCTCTCTCTGGAAATAATGAGTCAGTTATGTTGCTGTGATTGCACGGTCAGGTCGAGAGAAGGTCAGCGAATGATTCAAATTGCTGACATCATCATCATCTTCACACTCCTGCTCATCAATAACAGTTAGCAGCAGCAGAGTCCAAGCCTCTGTCCCCCTGCTGTCGGGCCGCGGCGCTCTTTACTAACCCTGGAGCTGCTTTCCCATTTAGGAGACTCTGAAGGGGAGACTGCTTGGAAATGGCTTTGGCTTTGATGCAAAGCTCTGTGGATTTGTGTCAAATTGGGCTGTGTTGATGTGGCTCCTCGCAGGCGTCCATCTTAGCAGGCTCGCACATACAGTACTCCAGGCCATTTATCTTATCCAATGCTCTAATGAGCAAAATGTGGTTTATCCTCTTCTGGAGCACCATTTAGTGCATGTGCCAGGCCGGCACACACACACACATGAGAATGAAATATGAAAGCTTGGCTCAGTCAGGTCATAGGGAGTTTTAACAGAGGTATACACACACACACACACATACACACACAGTTGTAGCATCATGATGGCATGTCCTATTAGCTCAGCTGTAGGGAAAGTGTCTTTGTAAAGGGCCTCAGTTCCCAGAGGGGAGTGCTGCCCTCACCGCTTTTCTACAGCCAGACAGAGACAGAGAGAGAGAAGAGGAGGAAGAAGATGGTTGCAAAGTGTGGTGCAAGAGTGAAACAGCCCACTTGGGTTCAGACATTCAAGCAGCCAGCTGAAATGCCACATGCCTGTAAACAAAGTGACTGAGAGCTTTCTCTCTTTTCCTCTCCTGACTTACAGACTGTAGACTTTATTTAACCTTGGCCATGGTCAAGAGATCACCATGGACCCTCCATTCCCCTGGGAGCACACAGTAATTTAATTAGAGTTGGACTGATCAAGGGACAGACGGACAGACAGAGAGAGAGAGAGAGAGAGGGAGAGAAAAAGAGGAGGGAGGAGCTGGGTCGAGGAGGAGAGAGAACAAGGGTTCTCTGCCCATCCAATTACCCTGCTCTCTTGCTTTATACGCCTTTTCACTTATTACTACGGCCAATAGAGACATTAAATAGACAGAGCCTGGCAAAATACATGTGCACGTATATACACACGCCCCCGCGCGCGCACACACACACACACACACACACACAGCAGAGTAGTCATTGTTTCTGAGGCATCTGCCATTCAGGGCCGAGCTGACATCAACTATCACAGTAAATGGTGATTGGATGGGGAGCTGTGACCTCTGTGTGACTCTGCCCGCTAACTGTAAACCACACAGCCACTGCAAGTGATAATCAGCACAGGCTTACTACTGCCATTAAAATGCTATGGTAATATATATATAATAGATCATTTTTAGAATAAGTGTAAATTTGTGCTTTATATCCTTGGGATATCAAAGAGACAGATATTTTTTTAAAACATTTAAAAATGCTGTTTTATACTGATATGTGATGTCTCCCCACACTATATTTCACCAAATACTATTATCATATAGGACAGGAACTGAAATTTATTTAACAGGCTGGAAAGAGTACTCCAACATAAAGTATAAGTACCATTGCTGATATTTTACATAAGTAGAAATAAACTTGTGTAAAACTCCACTCAAGTAAATGTAAAAGAGCTCAAAATATACTGAGGAAAGGTTACTATTAATTATCCTCCGTGCGCACTATGTAATCATATGTTCATTTGAGTAGATTAAGGTGGTTATTTTGAAGAATGTGACTCAGCTTAATGTTAGTTCCCACCTCAGTGGCTGGAGGCTAACCGTTAGCATTCGGTGCATGCAGCCAGTAGGTTGATTGTTGGTATGAGAATGAAGATAGATAATAAGCAAATGAATAATATGGCTAGGGCTCAGCATGTATAAAGAAAAGAGTATTAGTTCAAAAACTGAGCCATGAGGCACAGCACACATAGTGACTCAAAAGGAACAAAGAAGATCACCATTTGGGACCTTTTTTTAAAAATACAAAGGCAGATACAAACCAGTGTGGGCCAGTCTCCGAGTTCAGGCCCTCGATCAATCCATCAGAACAGAATGTTCAGTCTTTTCAAATGAAAAAAATGAAAACAGTGTACTATTGCATTTAAGAAGGGCCAGGCTCATTTTTACTTTTTGAGAAGCATCCTTCTCTGGAGAGCCTTGCATAATGAGTCTTGGGGTTGTGAGGATTGACACCAGTAGTCTTGCGAAAAGTGCCAGAAGGCAGAATATGCAGTACGGTTTGGATGGGATAAACAGCTGTGCCTGAGGTCAAAACAAAAGGCCGCAAATCGCCCAAACCGCCAATACACAAGGCTTTCTCTGCTTATCCACAAATGTTAAACCAGGCCCAGGCATTCAAATTCACAAGTTTACTTTTTTCCACTGCTGTTGCCAACAGTAACCAAATTGGATATGTTAGTTATTGATTATTTTTTACTGGTTTATTTGCCACAGAAATACTCTTTCCCCTCTCCTTAAGTTTTAAAGATGAAACCACAATGTGGAATTTTTTAAATCTGTAATCACCGACTTTAGGACAAAAGGTTTTCAAAGTGGGAGGCGGGCCTCCCCAGTTTCAGGGGGAGGCTCAGAGGCGAAATAAAGTTCAAATTAAGATCACTCGCTGCGTGTGCATTCACTTTGGGGCTATTCAGTTTGGATCTCTGCCTAATTTGGACCATGCATGCACAGTGGTTAGATTAGTGCTTAAGGTCACAGTAATGTAGACAGGGGGTCGAATGAGGTCATGCACCCAAGCTGTGCACACCCACTGGGTGTTACTAATATCTCTCAGGTCAGAGACTGAGGGTGAAAAAGATTATGAGAAATAATGAGAGTTCATCAGAGATTTATAATTAACATATTTTTCTTTAATCATTTATTAAAATAAGATTGTAGAATAGCCAAAATGTCTTTCTTTTGGTGAAGAGATAGTTCAGAGATAGTTCTGGATAATTCTATTATTTTTCCTACTTTCCCAGAGTCAGACAAACTAATAGATGCCTTTGGGGTCAGCCCTTTTTATGCATTTGCATGCAGTTTGTAGGTACAGTATGTTGAACAGCAATATTACGATTGCTTAGCTAAACTCAACTCAACTGCTGAATGTTGAACTTTTTGACTGTTGAACTTTTTCTAAGATTTGTCCACAGGGAGGCCCACAGACTCTGACTTTGAAAATCCCTGCTTTAGGGGAACTGTGCTTTTGAGATTTATGTGTCTGCTGCATACACTCATTTACTCAGTATTTGTAACTCATTCTACTCTTGGGTCTTCTCTTTGGACTTCGACTGATGTCAGCCAAAAATAAACTCTATTCTAAGTTTGGTATTTAGTACACAGCTCTACAGAATACTCCACTTTGAACAGTCATTGGTGGTGTTCTTCCATTTGATATTTGTGATCAGTGATCGTCCATGTGAATCACTCACTGTTGATATGGATGGTCACTTCAAGCAGGTTTGATGTATCACTCCATGCAGAAAGCCCGGTCCACTTACTGTCATTAGTCAAGCTGAAAGACATTATGACTGTTAACCTCCACTAACTGTACTACTGGGCTCCAACTAATGCAGACAGATAAAAGTGGAGCACGATACTTCCCTCCAATCCAGACAACAGCAGCAGGTCACTAACAGGTCACAAACTTGACACATAAATAGGATGACACTGCCTGTCCTCGATTTTTTTTTTCTTTTTAATTTGTTTGCTTGTGTTACTGAGGTTTGTATTGAGACCGCTCTTAAAGGCAATTGATAATCAGGATAATCCACTCTGAGGCAGTCTTCTATTGAAAACTAATGACCTCTGTGGAGGAAGCAGCCTCAGCTTGGTGTCGGGGGGTTCTTCGCCTCTGTGTCAGACATCACTTTTCAATAGAAGATCTCCTCACAGTGAATTATCCCTTACAGAAGCCACAACAGGGTGATGATCAGGGTGACCCTGATATGAAGTGCAGGGGTCTTGTATCATACTGAGGGAAAAAATCCCACATCATTCATTACCTTAAATGACCAGTTGGCTCTACATTTTCCAATACATTTTGAATGCATTTGTGCTTTGTTGTTTTATCGCTATTTTGCATTTGTTGTGTCTGCAGCTGGGCGGATGACATAATTGTCAAAAGCAGCCTCAGGAACTCGCGTTACACATGGCCGGCTTGAGTGAGGTCACAGTGTCAGAAGCAATATCTCTCTCTAGGTATCCATGACACACGAGTAGGGAATATGAGGGGGATTTCAGAAGTATGAATGTGTACCTAGAGCTTTTCTGGTCCTCAAGACCCCATGGGCAAACAGTAAGAAGGTTTAAAGCTAAACTAACATAACACTGCACATCATCTGGACCGCCACAGTCGGGTGGACAGATGGAAGCAGGCAGCAGGTTACACAGCCCCAACTGGCCCCTCTGAGATCATCAAAGACATGCAAAGCAGCAGTGAATCGAAAGCAAAGCATCAGGAGTAACTGGCATTCCCCCTTTCAAGTGTGGAAGTTGAAAAAAAAAAAGCCCAACCTACCTGATGGTAAGGGAAGATTATTATATTAAAGCTTTTCTGGCTCACTATGTTCTTGTTCAACACACTGATACACACTGAACATGCCCTATAGCTGCAAATCTGGTGCATGAGGGGTTAAAGGGTCCACGATGGAGGTAGGAGCAATGAGGACTACAGTTTGTTTGCGAAACCATGAGAGTAAATGGGAAGGAATCCAAACTTGTTGAACTTGTAAAAGCTTATTAAAACTTATTCAAAGTTGCTGAGATGAACAGAAAATTCTTAGAAAATAATTCAAGCTGCAGATGAAGCCTCAGCAGAGTGCAGCATGGCATATCTTTAACTCTTCACAGACATGGAACAATTCTTCAGTCTTCGATCAGTTCCTCAAACGCAAAACAGGAATGGTGATTAGCAGGCACAGCCTCGTACCTTGGCTTCATTTGTCACTGTTTGCTCATTGAAGTGGATGGTTCATGCATTTTGAACACTCTGATGTTATCCAGAGAGCTTCTTATTTTCCTCCGCTCAACTCTACCACACGTGAACCTTTCAGGCACTTGCCAGCCAACACTGTGAAGGAGAACCAGCTAGGGATGGTGAAAATGGAAAATTTTCTTGGTCGACCACCGGGCTTCATTAATCGGTTTATTTCGGTTAACTGAGAATATTATTTGACTGACTGTAAAGTCCATTCTGTACCACGGATGTCCCCTCAGCAGGCCCAAAACCAGTTCAGACATAAGGTAACATGGAACACCATTCATTCCGAAGTCAAATATTGTACATAGCCTACATGATATCCTACAAACATTATATAATTTACGCATGCTGCTCACTGTGGTGTAGAAGAAATCTCTCTCTCCTCGTGAAAAATATTGTCTCCAGACTCCTCGATGAGTCTGCTTCGTGGTTTTATGACTCTTGCAGACTTACATGACATACTTTGTTCAAAACTCTCCGTGATCACCATAAGCTTGGCTCGTTTCTCCGGTCTGTCTCTACCGAGCTGAGCTCTGTGCGTAATGACGTAATCCAAGCCCGGCAGAGCATCCCGTCACCATGTTTACTGTATTGAACTGTATGTGGGTTCATGAGCAACTTCTTAGCTTTCAGGAACAGTTGGAATTTTTTCGATAGAGCAAACTTTACAGAAGTTACAGTATTTACAATATGACGTGCACATTTGTGTCGGCGACGACACGTTCGGCCGTAAAATTAGCCGACAAGATTATTCGGTTAAAGTTCAAACAGTCAACAACCGGTCAAACACCACCGGTTAGCATCCCTCGGACCAGCACCTGCACTGAAATTGGAGTTGCTGCAATTTCATTCTACTATTGTAAAATGACAATAAAGGGCATTCTGATTCTGATTCTGATTCACAGAGAGCTTAGACTGAACAAGCAAGTAGCTCTACTTTTCATAATTTGATAATACTGTTATTAATTGGACAATGGATGAATAGATTGAGGTTGTTATTTTCAAGAATCCAGCTCAAAGGCAGCATTTGGAGCATCAAGTCAATATCCAGCACTCAGTAACAATGAGAGAAAGATAGCAACACTTATACTGTCCTATAGGGCTGGGCGATATGGCCTCAAATCAATATCACGATATATTTGAGCACCTCACCTCGATAACGATAAGTGGACGATAATTCCAACCAAAAAACAAAAACGACTTTTATTTTGTTTTTTTAAAATGCCGAACATACCGACATGAGCATAGTGACGTCGGTTATCGTCATAAATTTCGGTATCGGTAAATTTTCGGTATATCACCCAGCCCTACTGTCCTATATGAAAAAAAAGGCGGAAGTGAAATAATATCAAAAGTTTCCAAATGGGTGCACTATCTCTTTATGAAAGATGTGTTTCTCTTTAAAGTACGGTGACAAACAACACAAACAGAGAGCATGTTTTTTGTATGCATGTTTCTCTTGATGTGCGACGTGAAGCTGCGTGTCGGTGATTTGGACTATTATAGCGACCGGTCTGTAAATTTGAGTCATATAAGATTAATGAGAGGCATTACAGCTTCCCTCTCTGCCTCAGTTTTTCTGCTCTTCCTAATCTGTCCCCGCTGGTGGCTGACGGCTGTTCACGCACATGCTCACACTTTGTTGAAATGAGCTTTTCTCACAGGATAAAAGGCTGCAGTGAAGCAAAGGGGAAGAATGATCCACATGTTGCGCTCTGCTGATACAGCCTGCTTAGAGATGTACTCTCTCCCTCTGCCTACACTCTGCCCCGGCTCCTGCTTCTCCACACTGTTGACTCTGTGTGTGTGTGTGAATTGTAAATGTTTTTTCTCTCCTTTTGTGCAGGTGAGGGCTCTCTGCTAGTAAGGCTTCAGTGGTCTGCCAGTTCACATTAAATCACTCTGAGGTTGTGTGTGTGTGTGTGTGTGTGTGTGTGTGTGAGCCATGCAGTCTGCTGCTCACCCAACCCTGTGACTTCTTTACCGTGAGGACGAGACTCTTACTATGGATCAGAGTCTGTTACAGCCTCTACAACTTCCTATTCCTGTTTGTCTGCCTTCACACAACTCTCAGCGCCTCCCAAAACTTTTCCCCAGGAAGAGCCGTCATTGTTCCTAGATCAGCTCGTTATGGCTGCCTTGCTTTTTTAATAGTCTATTTTCACCAAAGCGTCTCCCATCCAGCACCTCTGCTTTGTCCTTGCAGCAGTAGAGGGCTGTCAACATTTTGATCTCATTTTTTTTTTATCTCATTTTTTATTTTCCTCCCCATTCTTCTGAGATTTGCATGGAAATATACCCAGATTTCCTCAGTTTCTCAGCAGAATTCAACCGAGTCGGATCAGACGAAAACAAAAACAAAGCGCTTCCCTCCATTTTGGGCTTTAGATAATTCATTTCTATTCTTATTGATGTGCGTTTGAATAGTTTATAGTTTTTTCCTCCCCAAAGTCCTGCAGATCTCTTCTTGAAATTTGATCCGACTTGCGTCCTTCATGAACGAAGAAGCCACACAAAGACTCAGCTTTTGATCATTAATACATCAACTCATCATTGTCAGGGTGCACCGCTTGTTACCGTGCAGTACGTTTTCTGTGCTGTCGCACATTTAATACCTTCCAAAGATTTTTTTTCCTTTCTCTTTTCAAGGTGAGATGCACGAACTCGGCCTTTGTTTTCCTGACTCTTGTGGAGGCTTTGAAAATAAAATGAATATCACAGAAGGGCAACTATAGGCAACTCTTGCAAAGTGTATGGTAAGTTCTCACTCTGTTTCCTCTAGTTTTTATGTTTTCTTTTATACCAAGAAAGCCAAGTCATAGGTGCACTGCAACAAATTAACAGAATGGAACATGTTACATCTTGAAGGTTATGAGTGATATCCAGCCTGACAACTCATTTTTTAAATGAAGAAACAGGTCTCAAGTGATGCAGATAAACAAGTGCTAATACACATTGCACTGCTCATCCCTTTATAGCAGGACCCCATGCCTGAAAGTCTTCAAGAAAAAAGATTGCATCTTGTCTGCCAGTTTCCTCAAAAGCACCAACAGCACTCTCGCAGCCTTAAAAGTGATCATATTGCAAGTAAAGCCATTCATTCTTTTGATCTGGTGTATTTCAAGAGTATGGAAAGAGATTATTGCCAGCGAAGACTGTATATGAATTGCTTAAATTTGAATTTGTAATGCTCATATCGAACGCCTGAAATCAAACTAATTTGTCCAATGAATAAATTCAACCATTAAAAAGGTGAGCCATAATTTGAAATTAAATGCAGCGGATTGAAATTTGATTTTCAGATCAAATTCAGATCGACTGATTCAAATTTGCTTTTCATGAATCAGACTGAGACTCAACTCCAGCCACGAGGGGCTTTCATTTTTAAAGAGAATCTAAACCCTAGACCCCAATCTGTGTGAAGCCTGGCTGCTACCGGTGGAAAGAAGGGCGCCTGGTTTTCGGTGGCAGGCGATGTCACCTCCTGTTGTTCTCCAGGGGTGATGACATCACCTGTCACCCAGGACCAGGCACCCTATTTCTCACCATTAGCATTCAGGCTTCACACAGATTGGGGTCTAGGGTTTCGCGACTCTCAACTTGCAGTAAGCCAGTTACATAATAAAACTCCTCAGACTTTTAAAACCTCAGGAGTGAAGTGTTATCCATGTATGCCTTCTTTTATTGAAGGCATTAGATTGTGGGATCTTCTTATTTCATGTTGTGAACACCTTCTTCATTCTCAGTTTTCACTCTCTGCCCCAGCAAAGACGGTCCAGCCCTTCTAAGAACTTTTAAAAAACACTCCATCCAGCACATCTGCTCCTTTTCCATCTCAGAATCCCATTCGACATTGAATAATTAAAGCTACCGGTATTTTGGGTGAGAAGCAGAGTGAATTTCAGCCAGATTTTGGAAAAGCACTTGTCCTCAAGCACTCTCTCTCTCTCTCTCACACACACACACACAGACACACATGCATGCACAGCCCACAGACCCTGTCTTCCACCTGAAAGGGGCTCCAAATGTGTGGTGTAGTGGAGCACTCATGCAGAAGGTTGCACCAGTCGACCTCAAACTCCTCCTGTCCTTCTGTCCTCCTCGCCTCCGGTTCCTGGGGTGTTGGAGACCCAGCAAAAGGGTCCTGAGCAAGGCTGTGGTTCACTAGGCAGAGCCCCGCAGAGGCCAGCACACTTACATAAGCTAACACACAGCACTTAGTTCCCATTTAAACCCCACCTCGGTGCCCTCTTCCTTTTAGTTTTACAACCGTCTGGGTCCCTCCTGTAAACATACCAAACTTTTTGTTGAGCTGTGTGTTATTCCCAGTGGAGTTAAAGGACCACACCAGTGATTTTGAATGTTTGGTCCATTTGCAACAATTTAGCCACATTTTACATCGCAACAAACCATTTTGCAAATCATGTGGTGGTACTAAAGATTTCACAACATATAATCAAAACCTTTCAAATGTTTCCTGGAAACAACCCCCTCATAGTGTTCTGCTACTGTGGCTCACAAAGTCCTCACCATTCAGAAACCACAGAGACTGTTTCACTCCGCTCAAGTCATCAAAACACGGCAGTGCTGTTTCTTTTAGGAAAACTAATGTGGACGACTTTATTATGGTGATGCAGTACTGGTGTGAAGAAAGTCTGAAGGCTCTGGAAGTTCATTTTCATATCATATGAATGGATGAATGGAAACCAATGGCTGGATAAAAGCCAGCAAAAATATTGAGGTTTGTTTGCTTTGGTAAAAGATAAGTGTCAATAAGGCCAAACAAAAAAAAATACCTTGGGTTCCGGTTCCTTGTCATTTAAGGGCATGAATAGGTAGGAAATTTATTTTATTTTATTTTATTTTATTTTATTTAGCATTTTAAGGATGGATAAGGGGGATTTATTTTATTTTATTTATTCATGGGAAGGATGGGTAGGTAGGGATTTTATTTTATTTTACTTTTTTTATTTTCAGAAGCAATGCATGGGTTGCTTTTTAAATATAATTATTTCAATATTTGCATAAGTTACCACCTTTTTAACAGACAGAGCAGCGTTATTACTAGCAGAGGGAGGTGTCTCTGGCAAGTGCAAATCTACAGTGGCACTGTTTCACCTCTTTCACTGCATCTGCAAAGGTTTTCTCTTGTAGTCGGATTATTTTCACTGGTGGTTTGTGAGGACAAATCACGCACACACACACACACCGTGTGGAAGTCCATTCTTTCCAGCCAGTGCTGTCGGTGGTGCGTGATTCCATGAAGTTATTTTCCGAATTTACGCGAGAACATCACAAATAAGGCGAGTGCAACACAGATCAAAATAAAAGCCCTGCTTAACTTTTGACCAATGCCAACAAGGTCACACTCGGTCGCATAGTGCCTTTATTTTATTTTTTTAATTTTATTTTTACACAGAGGCCAATAAAATAACCTGACTCGGGGGTTAAATGGGACTGACATAAAAATACTGCAGACTAAGCTAAACAAATACAAACAGGGTACATGCAGAGAGCTGTCATTTTAGCCTGTTTGTAAAAACTGGCAATCTAGCCAAACACGTGCACTGTTTTTGTAAAGTACCAATAGACGAACCATCAGACCACCAGACGAATCTTCAATAATTTAGTCCAGTACCCATCCCTATCAGAGAATGAAACAGTCTCTGTTTTGTGTTCTTGTGGTGCTTTATTTTCGTAAATAGGAAAATTAGTTTGGTTGTACATTTGAGTAACTTGCAAAATATCAACATAAAAAAGAATCGTGGTCATATTGTGTATCATGATTCTGGCTGAAAAACACTGCAATATGATATTTTTGCCGTATCGCCCAACCCTACCTGCAGATCAGACTCCTCTGGCTTTACTTGCTGAAGGCCCTACATCACCATGGAGACAGATGTTTCTCTGGAAACCTTTCAAGTCCTTTTGAATGGCCTCTCTGCCTGTTAAACACCAAGACGTCAGTTGGATATGAAGCTTTAAAGGCAGCTCTCCTAAGCTGTCACATCAGAGGCCCATGTGCGTGTGTATATGTGTGTGTGTGTGTGGTGTGTGTGTGTGTGTGTGACAGTGTTTGCGGCAGTGCCTTTATTGATTACTGTTGAAGCACACCACAGGGCATCACAGCGAGGGGAAAACAAGAGGACGGGAGGAAGAGAGGAAGAGGAGGTCGATCAGCTGAACGTTCAGCATGAACACTTTTTTTACCCGAGATATTTAGAGATTCTTTCAGTTGGAAAAATCTGTGTGTGTGTGTGTGTGTGTGTGAAATACAGAAAGAAAGAGACAGAGAGTGAGCACGTGCAGTATTTACTTCACCTTAAATGAATCAGTACCCACCCAACAGCACTAGTACTGCCACCACACACACACAGATGCATGCAGACATACGTTGATTGTGAAAGAAGACACGGAACTCAGTGCTGTCTTTGAAACGCCCCAAGGCAGGAGGGTCACGACCAGCGAGTCTCTGAACTGGGAGTTCAGGGTCTATAATAGGTCCATATGGAGCATGTGCACAAAAAGTCCTGCCACATTGCATCTCTCTCCACTGACTGTAGATTATGTGGCCATGTCTCCTTTGCAGTTTTGGTCTATTCACAAGCAAGGAAAAAAATGCCAGAAGCAGAAGTGTGGTGGGAAGTATAGGTGTGCAGAGGCACCACCATGGATGAAATTTTGATTTCAGAGGTGGGGGGGGACACAACTGGCTTGAGACGGGGGGTGGAGGGTGGGGGGTGGGTTAAATATAAAAGAAATTGAACACAGGTCAATTTGACTCAAAGACCACAGAAGAGTTAACTATTAACATTTAACATAATCAACTTAGCCAAAGCTTCCAAACTCATGTTGTCTTTGATCATTTTTAATGCACTGCAAACATCAGAGTCCAAACTGATGGAGCAAATTTCCACACACTGAGATACCAAAAGAATAGAATAGATGATAATAATCACAATGCACAAATAATGTAAAACCATCCCTAACGTTAATAACACAAAGACCTCATGATAAACAATACACATACAAACTAAATAACTAAATAGGGAACATGAGCCCAACAACAATGAACTGGGCTAAGTAAATGTCCAAAAGCCCAAAATATTTTTGTAGTGACTGTTTACTGGCTGCTGTACTCTGAACAGCAGTTTACTACTTTTCACCTGCAACAAACACTGGAATTAAATCAGTTATTTATTTTTCATCAAAAACATCAAAAGAAACATTTAATTAAGGAAGAAATAAGATGCAACTACTGACTGACTTAAATTTATTTAAGTTCAAGTTTATTTCTTGGCAATATTAAGTGTCAAGAGGCTTAGGGTTAGGCTGGAGGAGATTTGCCAGCTTGAGGTTTGTCGGCTGGTGAAAATTTGCCAGCTGGTGGAACTTTGCTGGTTGGAGGAAGTGAACTGGCTGGTGGAGGTTTGCTGGCTGGAGGAGGTAGGCCGGGTGGAGCAAGTGTGCCGGCTGGTGGAAATTTCCTGGTTGGAGGAGGTTTACTGGTTGGATAAAGTTTGTCGGCTGGTGGAAGTCTGCTGGCTGGAGGAGATTCAGATTCAGATATTTTAACGTCATTCAAACATGTAAAAGAAAAAAAAAAAAAAAAAACATGGAAGAACTAAAAGTGTCTCCCAGGACCAGTGAATAATAGATAGAGGTATACCAGCTAAAGATTTGTTGGCTGCTGGAGGTTTGCAGGCTGAAGGAGATTCGCCGGCTGATGGAGGTTTGCTGGCTAGAGGTTTGTTGGCTGGTGGAGGTCTGCTGGCTGGTGGAGATTCAGATTCAGATTTTTTAATGTCATTCAAACATGTTAAAAAAAAAAAAAAAAAAACATGGAAGAACTCAAAGTGTCTCCCAGGACCAGTGAACAATAATTGTAGGAGGTTTACCATTTGAGGGAGGTTTGTTGGCTGGTGGAGGTTTGCTGCTGGCGGGGTTTTGCCAGCTGTTGGAGTTTTGCCGGCTGGTGGAAATGTGCTGACAAGAGGTTTGCCAGCTGGTGGAGGTTTGCTGGCTAGAGGTCTGCCGGCTGGAGGAGGTTTGCCGTTTGGAGGAGGTTTGTCGGCTGGTCGTGGTTTGCCGGCTGGTGGTGGTTTGCAGGGAGGTTTGTCGGCTGGTGGAGGTTTGCCGTTTGGAGGGATTTGCCGGCTGGTGGAGTTTTGCCAGCCGATGGAGGTTTGTCGGCTTGTGGAGGTTTGTCGGCTGGTGGAGGTTTGCTGGCTGGTGGAGTTTTGCCGGCTGGTGGAGGTTTGCCAGCTGTTGGAGTTTTGCCGGCTGGTGGAAGTGTGCTGACAAGAGGTTTGTCGGCTGGTGGAGTTTTGCCAGCCGGTGGAGGTTTGCTGGCTAGAGGTCTGCCGGCTGGTGGAGGTTTGCCGTTTGGAGGAGGTTTGTCGGCTGGTGGAGGTTTGCCGGTTGGAAGAGATTTGTCGGCTGGTGGAGGTTTGTCGGCTGGCGGTGGTTTGCCAGCTGGTGGAGGTTTGCTGGCTAGAGGTCTGCCAGCTGGTGGGGGTTTGCCGTTTGGAGGAGGTTTGTCGGCTGGTGGAGGTTTGCCGGTTGGAAGAGATTTGTCGGCTGGTGGAGTTTTGCCGGCTGGAGGTTTGTCGGCTGGTGGAGGTTTGCCGGTTGGAAGAGATTTGTCGGCTGGTGGAGTTTTGCCGGCTGATGGAGGTTTGTCGGCCGGTGGTGGTTTGCCGGCTGGTGGAGGTTTGCAGGGAGGTTTATCGGCTGGTGGAGGTTTGCCGTTTGGAGGGATTTGTCGGCTGGTTGAGTTTTGCCGGCCGATGGAGGTTTGTCGGCTGGTGGAGGTTTGCCAGTTGGAGGAGTTTTTGCCGGCTGGTGGAGGTTTGTCGGCTGGTGGAGGTTTGCTGGCTAGAGGTTTGTCGGCTGGTGGAGGTTTGCCGTTTGGAGGAGTTTGTCAGCTGGTGGAGGTTTGCCCGTTGGAGGAGATTTGCCCGCTGGTGGAGATTTGCAGGCTGGAAGTTTGCCAGTTGGAGAGGGTTTGTTGGCTTGTGGAGGTTTGCCAGTTGGAGGAGTTTTTGCCAGCTGGTGGAGGTTTGCTGGCTAGAGGTTTGTCGGCTGGTGGAGGTTTGCCGATTGGAGGAGATTTGCCAGCTGGTGGAGTTTTGCCGGCTGGTGTTGGTTTGTCGGCTGGTGGAGTTTTGCCAGCTGGTGGAGGTTTGCTGGCTAGAGGTTTGTCGGCTGGTGGAGGTTTGCCGGTTGGAGGAGAATTGTCGGCTGATTGTGTTTTGCCGGCTGGTGGAGGTTTGTTGGCTGGTGGAGTTTTGCCGGTTGGTGAAGTTTTGCCGGCTGGTGGAGATTTGCAGGCTGGAAGTTTGTCGGCTGGTGGAGGTTTGCCAGTTGGAGAGGGTTTGTTGGCTGGTGGAGGTTTGCCAGTTGGAGGAGTTTTTGCCGGCTGGTGGAGGTTTGTCGGCTGGTGGAGGTTTGCCAGTTGGAGAGGGTTTGTTGGCTGGTGGAGGTTTGCCAGTTGGAGGAGATTTGCCAGCTGGTGGAGATTTGCAGGCTGGAAGTTTGTCGGCTGGTGGAGGTTTGCCAGTTGGAGAGGGTTTGTTAGCTGGTGGAGGTTTGCCAGTTGGAGGAGTTTTTGCCGGCTGGTGGATGTTTGCCAGCTGGTGGAGATTTACGGGCTGGAAGTTTGTTGGCTGGTAGAGGTTTGCCAGTTGGAGAGGGTTTGTTGGGAGGTGTGCTGATTGGAGGATGTTTGCTGATTAGAAGAAGCATGCAGGTTGGAGGACGTTTGCTGATTGGATGATGTTTGCTGATTGGAGGATGTTTTCTGGTTGGAAGATGTTTATTGGCTGCTGGCAGTGATGTCTTTCTTTCCAAAGCAGCCGGGCCCTGCACACTTAATTATCCTCACTCAGCTCTTTCTCGGCGCTCCTCTTCTTCTTCCTCCTGAAAATATTGAGGCTGAAGACACGTCTCCATCCTTTGCGCTTCTGACACAGAAAGAGAGAAATTCATTTAGTACGAAACTCTGCAGCACTTTGTTTTTACAGACCAGAACAATAAATACAGTAAAAAATAAATGTGCACATGGTACCTTGCTGACTGCAGCGTGGTCTTCTGTCTGGCTGCTTGGGTCAGCCTCTGCGCTCTCAGCTGCTATCTGCTGCTCAGCCTCTGTCTCGTTGGAAGCTGCTGCCAGGCTTTGGGAGGACAGAGCGGCGATGGTGGCGGCCATCTCTGCCCTCTCCTTTGCGGCAGACTCTGCGTTCTGACAAAGGGAGCTGATCTCTGCCAGTTGAGCAGTGCAGGTTTCCTCAGTCTGTTTCAGCTTTTCCTGCAGCTTCTCCCTCTCTTCCTTCCAGGACTCACGCTCCTCTGCCATCTGAGCCTCCAGCTGCAGCTTCTGCTCGGCCCAGTGCTTCTGCTGATCCCTGAGATGGTCGACGGATTCAGTGAGTTGGGCAAGGACCTTGTTGTTGTCCTCACACGTCTCAGTTGCCCTGTCCTCTGCCTGCTTCAGCATCCTCTTGAACTCCTCCTGCTGAGAGGCAGTCTGGGCCTGCAGAGCTGCAATGCTGGAGGACATCTTTTCAATCTCCATGTTCAGAGACTCAATAGTGCTTTTGTTGTCTTTAAGCTCTTTTTCGAGCTCTTCTTTGTCCTGCAGGGCCTGATTGGTTCTCTGGCGCTCCTCCTCGATGCTCTGGCGAAGCAGGTTGACTTCCTTGGTCTTGTCATTGAAGACGCTGGATCCCCAGTCAACCGCCTTCTTCAGTTTCTCCTCCAGGTCTTCCCTCTCTCTCTTCCATGTCTCCTCATCCACTGTGGAGGCCTTTTGTATGCTCTCCATGTCACTGAGAGCTTTTCGGAGGACCTGCAGCTTTCTGTCCTTCTCCTTGACCTGCGAGGACCACCAGGCCTCATCTCTCCTTTTCTTCTCCTCTGCATCTCTGAGTCTATATCGCAGAGAGAAAATCTCCTGCTCTTTGGCCCGGAGCAGAGCCTGCATCCTGGCTGAGGAGATTGTATTCCACGTGGAAAATAACAAACAGCAAATATCAAACAAAGTAGTTTTACAAAGTTGCTTGCAATTGTCACAGAAAGTTGCTGCTCACTGCTCAAACGCGCGCACAAAATGAGACATCTAGAGACCTGCAGCATAATACGTGGAGAGACAGTCTCTGTGACGTCACAAGCACATTCCGCTGTGAGAGTTCTGTGAAACCTGTTGCTTTGTATGATTCTGTCTCTGACTGACTTCCCAGTGGCTAACTCATTCAATATTCACTATTTTTGTTTTGTATTTTGTTTGTCATGGACTTAAATGCTGTATATTGACAACAACAGAACAGAGTTTCAGACCCTACCTGAAAACCAGACAACGAGGCAGATATTTGTGTGACACACTCAGGCATCTCATAAATAAATCGACAAGCACTCAAGACAGCTTGTTGACATGTAGTTATTGATTTAGTGAAATAAAATACCTATGAATTAGTGAAGTTATTATTGTGTGCAAGTGTGGTTTTGTCATATAAGTATTAATCATGTGAATCAATCAATCAGCTTATAGAATGAATGAGGCTGCTGGTTGTAACCTTCCTTCTTTCCACTTTCACTAAAACTCAATGTGGATAGCTGACTTGTTACTGAAATAAAGCCCTTCCTGGGACAAAGACAAAATTTATTAATTAATTACTAAATTTATTTACTTTTTTAAAAAACAGAGTATTTCTGGCTCTGATTCTCTTTTCTTCTTCTTCTTCTTCTTCTTCTTGTTCTTGTTCTTGTTCTTCTTCTTCTTCTTTTCATGAAACAGGTTCATTCTTTATAATGTGAAATATGCGCGGTGCTTTTCTCTTCGTTTGCCTGCAGCGCTGTGAGTGGATTGGTGGGCTGCGAGCTCAGTGCTGTGGCCCGCGTTGAAGAGGTGGTGGTGGTGTTGAAGTTGGGATCATTTTCCTTCCCTCTTGGTGCGTTATGATGTTTTTTCCGTGACAATTCCCTTCCCTTCCGATTTTTGTAGGCTACAGTTTATATTGACAATAAATCATGGACGAAATTTTGATTTCAGAGGTGGGGGTGACACAACTGGCTTGAGAAGGGGGGTGAGGGGCTTGAACTGCTTGAACAGTTCCATGACATATACCCTACACCTCAAAGCAATATGAAGTTCATTTCACTGATGTCCTTGTAGTTTTTTTTTCTATTGTTCCTTTTAAGTTCACTGTTCCCTTTGTGGTTTGACTGGTTGTAAAGCATATAGCATAAAATTATCACCCAATTCTGTGTTTGACCTTGTTAGTCAACTTCACTCCAACTCATTACCACCAATTTACCCCCCCTTCTTGTCTCTTCTTTGGTTTAGCTTCATCCACTGTGCAGTTTACTGTATGGTATTTGGCTTTATGCTGCTACAAAGTAGAAGACTGGATGTCAAAGACAGCCAAAGCAGTGTCATCCCTCACAATTAAAATTAGACAGTACTAGTATTTTATAAATTACCTGAAGCTGAACTTTTAGAAAAACGTTTGGAAGGGTACTGTATTTGTCAGATAGCTATTATTCATTACTTGCTGAATTTGGATACAGGTGCATCCCTAGTGGGAAGCAATAAAAACAAGGTCAAGAAAACAGTTGAGTCTTTAACACGAGAAAAGTGGATTCAGGCATTAAGACGTGAAACTCCATGGGTTACCCTGACACTCAGTGTGTTCACGTGTACAGCAGCATTTGGCCACTGGCAAAGCAGATAAACAATTGTTTGCTA
This sequence comes from Myripristis murdjan, assembly GCF_902150065.1. NCBI lineage: Eukaryota > Metazoa > Chordata > Actinopteri > Holocentriformes > Holocentridae > Myripristis > Myripristis murdjan. The sequence goes on from NC_043982.1 coordinate 4,257,929, forward strand.
CTTTTTTTCCGATTCTCTGTGTGTCTGGCACATAACTGCAGAATTGACAATAAAGCAATCTTGAATCTTGAATCTAACATTAACTTGTAACACCAAGCCAGCTGCAGGATTCCGGCAATACTGAGCTTTCACTGGGTGCCAAACAACCCTCAGACAGGCTCTAACCGGCTAGCTACAGGTTTTTCACTGGCTGTTTCACAATAGATTGCACTGATCAGCATGGATTGTTGAGTATGGCATACCCTTTGCATGTTTAGGAGCTGTCAAACTACAACCATTTTGGGGTGGGCGGTAATTTATAATTATTACAATTTTTGCATCTTTTCTTTTTTGCTATTTTTTGGGGGCGATATGTTCAGGTCAAAGGCCTCTCACAAAACAAGAGACCTGACATCGATCCAGCATCACAGATCTGGCGTTTACATGCATCATTTTAATAATTGTAAATACAGCTTTCTTGTATGTCTTTTTAAAATGGTGTGTTGTAGTTCTGGTAATATTTGCTCATTTACTAATTGCCTTTCCCCATGCTTTTCAAAGAAATCACTTGAATTTCCCCAGATTTCAAATGGTTAAAACCATATAAATTAGATTTTTATCAATCCCGCAGTGTCAAGCAGGCAAGCAGTTCTCCTACATGGGCTTGTCTGCCCTTGCAGTGTTGTTCTCTGCTGAGCTATTGCCCCCAACTCATTCAGCCTGCCGTAAATATCAAAGATCAAAGTCGGGGCTGAAAGTGTGATTGGCATACCGTATGTCTTATATCCTGCCATCATTAGCATTTCAAATTTCCCCATAAACCGGCAGAGTGCACATTCTCCTGTTATAATCCCAGTGTATCTGATACTGCTAAAAAACATGGTCCTTTTAAGAAAATGTAAAAGCAACGAAAGTTTATCATCTGGCTTTATTTTTTATTTAAATATGTATAGATGGAGTAATTATGTCACATATAGTGTTTTTGAGGAATGGTTACTGGCATCGGAATTCAATATGCTCTGAAATTTGCAGCGTGTGTGGCTGAGGTTAGAGCTTTGGGGTTGGGCACAACATTTGGCAGGGCTGGGATTCAGCTTGGGACTTATGGATCTGTTGGCAAGTAAAGTAACTAATTAGAACCTGATTAAAGTTACAATATGCAACTTTTCTCCTTGAGGCAGTCGTTTTTAGTCTGAAGTATATGTCCAAAAACATCCCCAGCACCACTGAAAAGCCAGCCTCAGCCCAGTGTGCAGATTTAATCAAGAGCACACAGGGATACAGAGAGACACAGACTGATAATATAGAATATAGCCATTTTTTGGTGTTACTTTAATATCAGAAAGTTGATGTGGACGTAGCTTTTGCTGTAACTTGGGCTTGGTAACAGTCAGAGTCAGGTTTATTGTACACACGGTTAGATTGTGACTGAGGAATTATGAAGCTGATTAGTTTTGTCAATAGGGCAGTGATAAAAGGGACCACAATGCAGGCAATCAGCTGCTCGTAATGGCGACACTTGTATCCTCTTCCATCTTCTGAGCAGCCTCACAAACATTGCCAGATAATCAAATTCCCTTGTGGTTTTTCACTTCATTCTGCTTCATGTCTCACTAAATCACTCTTGCCATTGTGCAGTTGATAATTGTTCAAAATCCACTGGGCTGCCGGCCAGGAGCAGTTAAAGTTAGTTTGCTTCAGTTGCTCTCCCTCGGTGAGAGTTGGTAAGTGGCTGATGACAGATTCACAGGCAAGAATTGGTTTTGGCAGTTGCTCACTTGGGAAATGGCTTGCTAGCTAGTCAAGCCGCAGGCCATGCTTTATTCTGTTGTGTTGTTTCCAATGCTTGTGTGTCCTTGCAAAGATCAAGACTAAATTAATCATTTTAAAACAATGCAATGATTAACAAAACTCCAAACTGCTGTGTATTTTTTTTTTAATACTGCAAATAGTACAATGGTGCAACATATTGCAATAAGTACAAATGCATTCTAACTTCTGACTGTGTGCACCACATGTCACAGTGGATTACTTCCGCACCACTGTCTCACTGCCCAGGAGAGGAAATGTTTGGATAATTCAAGCTTTGCTTTTTTTTCCAGCTGCTGGATTATCCTAACAATGATATGGCAGCGAACTGAGACACAAGTTTGGTGTTGCAAAATATACAATGTTCATGTTCACCTCTACAGTACATGACACTTGATGAATATTTAACTTATGAGAAAGAACAGGTTGAAGGGCAGCTGTGGCGCCAAAGCAGGACAAATTCAGGGCAGGGTCACGATGTGGGATGAGCAACTTGTGGGACTCATGCTGGGCCTAGGATGCTCAGGACGGTCTACTGAGTATTGGGTGTACCTGACCCCAGCGTAGTCTCAGGAGATGAAACACTTGGTACTCTACAACAAACTTCTGTTGATGTTCAAAAATGGATTGAACTGAAATTTCCAGGCTTTTAATTATTATAATCATTACCTTACTTAACTTTTAGTTATGCTAGATTTAGGTGGCTAATGAAGATATGAGATGATTTCATTTTTTTAATTTTCCATTTATTCTGAGAATAGGTATATTTCATTTATATGGATTTTTCACTTTCCATTTCACTTGCTGCTGCTTTAGCTTTCCAGAATGACAGCTGTCTAAAACGGCAGCCGTGCAAAAGGCATTGCGGGACATGGAGGACAGGAAAGGCAACGCTGGTTGTGTCCTCCAAATTCTGCAAACTGAAGGCTGTATATCTGGACCATATATGAAGGACACTTTGGACGGAGACAGCCTTGTCAAGTGACGTTCATGGTCTTGAAATGCGACCTTCAATGGAGGCGGCCCCAGAAGTGGGACACAGCTAAGATCTGCCTCAGTCTATTGGCCACATTTTAAGGGTCTTGATGTTGTGCTAGGATTGACATCACTTTTTTATCTCGGCCTTCATTCAGTCTCAGGCAGTGCAGACTGCAAAATGTATAAACAAAAACAGCGGGTGAAGAGTGTTTCCTGGGTGTAGAGTGGACAGGTGCTGATGTAGTTGGAATAAGAAAAAGGCCCGTGGTCTTCTGCATAAATCAAAATTATTTTACATGGCAATAATAGATTAGAAAAGGTTTCTAATACACTGTGGCCTAGTCTGGCCCTAGGACAGTATATTTTGCTACAAAATACTGTTCCTGCTCATACTTAGTTATGAGCCTTTTTAATTCAAGTAAATATTTCTTTGTTATAACCAGAACATAAGGCTATTGCTATTGATTTGAAGGATCATTGGTACCAATGGGCCGTCAAGTCTCCCAAGGGGCATTGAGCTGTATTGTTCTTTTTAGGGAGGGAGGTAGTAGGCCCACACCTATGAGAATAGATAGTTCACCTGTTTTGAAAAATTTGACCAGCTGTTCTTTAGGACAGTAAAGGTGCTATCTTCTGCTGGATACTGGCTGGATGCTCCAAATGCTAACTGTTAGCCTCCTGCCATTGAGGTGGACAAGCTACTTTGATAAACTTTGGTCTTGTTCTTCGTTTATGCTGACAAACTCTGGTCTTGACTTGTTCTTGATAAATTCTTGTCTTAGCCTTGACTTGTACTTGATAAACTCTGGTCATGGTCTTGATTTATGATAAGCTCTGGTCTTGGTTGTGACTTAAGGCCCGTTTCCACCAAAATGTTCCTGGTAGTATTTGGGGGGCAGGAGCTGCTACAGGATCGTCCTCTGGCTCGGCCCTCTCACCTGCCGTGTCTCCACTGAGAGGGCCGAGGAGGAGGAAGGTTCCTGTAAAGTTACCGGGCGGCTGCGCAAACATGACCGGGGCATCAAAATGCATGTTGTTAAAAAAGCTTGTTGTTAGCGCTAGCTAACGTCCACTAAAGCTAACGTTAGTGCGTTGTTAACGTTAGCTAGCACGTTAGCATTAGCTTGGTAATGTTGGCTGTGTTGCTAGGGCCTGCTTTCTGTTGACATCACATCGCGCTGTGAGTAAACCCAGGAGTTTTTCGGGGCCGCTCAGAGTCCCTACCCCAAGGCAGGGCTGTTTTTTAGCCCCTGTAAAGCAGTGGTCCCCAAACTACGGCCCGCGGGCCGGATACAGCCCGCCTCCACATTTGGCCCGGCCCCCTGAACAATACTAGAGACGCTTTTGTGATTTTTTTTTTCATTCTGGCCACGCGAGCGAGACTAATACACGCATAGAACGTGACAAGCCTACTGGAACCTACAAAAGGATTATAAGGAAGGAACACAAGAACTTTGAGAGACTGCTCATATGAGTCATTTAAGCAGTGGCGGTTCTGCCTATGTTGCTGCTCTAGGCGATATTACTGGCTTGCGCCCTTTCATGTTACTAATCCAACCCCCTGCCCCCGCGGCACCACTCGGCCGCGGTACCGGGGCAGCATCAGTTGACATCAGGCGAGCCGGCACTGGCCGGCATTAAGCCGCTCACCTGTCAGGCGGCCTGATGCCGACTGATGGTACCCCGGTGCCACGGCATGTGCGGGTCAATACGGTAGTCTAGAAAACTGGCGATTTTTTTTTCTTGTGCGCCCCCAAGTAGATTGCACCCTGGGCGGTTGCCCACACTGCCCATAGCAAAAACCGTCCCTGCATTTAAGTAAGAGATTCTGCTCTGACAACTAAGCTGAACTTTTACCTGTTAAGATTGTGCACGGCACAACAGAAAGTTAATGTTCCATGGACTTTATTTTTTCTGTGAAGAACCCAGAGAGGGTTATTTGGTTATTATTTATTTCATAAATAGTGTTATTATATATTTCCTGACTTTATTTTTTCTGTGAAGAACCCAGAGAGGGTTATTTGGTTATTATTTATTTCATAAATAGTGTTATTATATATTTCCTGACTTTATTTTTTCTGTGAAAAACCCAGAGAGGGTTATTTGGTTATTATTTATTTCACAAATAGTGCTATTTATTTCCTGACTTTTTTTTTCTGTGAAGAACCCAGAGAGGGTTATTTGATTTTTATTGATTTCATTAATAGTGTAATTTATTTCATTAATAGTGTTATTATTTATTTCCTGACTTTTTTTTCTGTGAAGATCCTGGAAAGGGTTATTAATATTTGGTTATGTGTGGCTTTCTAGAAAACAATAAATGTTTACGTTTAGGCACCCCTGCGATCATCACACTTTTTCTGTTACAAACTGACCCCGGCCCCCCATCAGAGAAGGGAAAAGTTATGTGGCCCTCACAGGAAAAAGTTTGGGGACCCCTGCTGTAAAGGTTCAGGAACTCTCTCCTTCGGGGTAGTTCCGGCAGTGGAGACAGGCGACAACGGCTACGGCCCTGTAAAATTACCCCAAGTTCCTGCGGTGGAAACGGGCCTTTAGTAAATTGTGGTCTCAGTCTTTTGACTTGGTGGTCTCAGCTTCAACGCTGCCTCCAGGTCCCATCTCTGCCTCTTGATCAGTCACAGCGTTGAGTGGCACTCTGGGAGGAGAGAGTGGCTGTTCTCTTAGGCCTCAGGGCCTCTTTAGATCCACAGCAAGAGCTCTCTGTACGTGTCAAGACCTCAGTTTTCTTAATTTTCCACCGACAGCAGGTGTAGGCTGGAGGAGATACTCAGAGTAAGATAACCGCCTGTCTTGGAGGAGGAGGATGAGTGTTTGGAGAGTGGTGCAAAAAAAGGGGAAGAAGGGAAGTGTGGAGAAATGAAAATATGTGCTCATGCATTATTTGAGCGCAATGCATTGACGATGGGAGTGAGCAGAGTCAATGATAGGACAGAGGGAGTCAAGGGAAGGCATTAATGAGTGAGAAAACAGAGGAAAAGAGGAGGTGACGAGGACCACTTCATCCTCAGCACAGAGGAAATGAAAGTGGGACTATGAATTTCAGATGAAAAGGGGATTCGCATAAGGCCAGGCCATGAAGCAGACGAATGACAGCCTGGTGGGAAGCAGTGCTGATCTCATCAGAAAATTAATAACTAAATTCCTTGTTGACGAGGGCTTTTTCAGTTCTGTCAGTGAAGACTAGAATGACTTCATATTCTGGTCCTTGAGGATATGTGAATTAATTTTTATTTTATTCCATTCTAGTGCTGGTGACAATATTACGGGGAAACTCTTCAGCAGATGATTTTCCAGGTTTTGTGAAGTTGTTCTGCCTGTTTTATGTCACAATGATCCATTATGATTTCTCTCCTCAGTACCTGGGTGTGTAGCTGCTTTACTGTTTAGTGTTTGGCAACATTTTGTATTTGTGTTTTAGGGTGTATTGATTCAGGTTAACCCCCAGGCTATTTAGATCTACAGTATTCAGATCGTAAGCTGACGGCTTGAATTGAATATTTCTGGCATTATTATCATAAGCAGGAAGACTTGATTTTATGAGGCTAATTTGAAAAACCTTCTTTTCTTCTGCTCTAAGGTTTAAATGTTGTTGTAGACATATTTGTTGACTAAAATTATGGATCATTTAAGTCAGTGAGTAACTGGCTAAATCATATCAACATGCCATGCCTAAAATCTAACTAAATCTAAAGGCAACCTTCGTCAAAAGATTACAACTAAGGCCAAATTTACGAATGCGGAGAGAATGAAAACTGGTTGGTAAAAGGATAGAGGGCAGCCACCTCACAAAAATCCTGCCCAGCTGATTGAGGCTCATCACTACCTTGCCATGCGACTAGCTGTGTGTGTGTGTGTGTGTGTGTGTGTGTGTGTGTGTGTTTGTGCGCATGCTACTGTGTGTGTGCGTGCATGTGGGGGATTGCTGGGTCTCATTAATTCCCTTTTATTCTGACTCTTAGATAAGGCGTTCCCCTCACTGAGCTGAATAAATTGTGTTTTTCTACTCAGTGAGAGGACGGCTGAGTTGTGAATGAAGTACTGAGCCTCAATAATGTGCTTCAATCTTGATTGTTTCCTTCCTTCTGCAGGAGCGTGAGGCTGAAAGGGTGAGAGAAGATTTAATTTTCTCCGTAGATATTCATGGAAAAATAATGAGACATCTTTGTGCGTTCAAGCTTTCATTAATAAAAAAGCGGCCTGCTGTTAAGCAGGTGAGCTCAAAGAAAAGAAGCACAACTCAATCCTAAAGTGTCTTAAGTTACTATTGAAGCACAACTGTGCACTTCACACAGCCATGTAGTCAGTGTTAATGTCTGAGTGTAACACTGGTGATGATGGGATATTCATGTGACATCAACCTCCATCACATGTGCCGGGTGTGACATTTTAACATCAGTTCTTTATTCTCTGCCAGTTTTCCTAGAATCCACAAAAAAGATTTTACATTGCAAGACTGATAAACAGTACAACACAATTAAAGCCGCTGTGGGCAGGTTTCCTGAATTAGCTTTTTGTAAGAACTGAGTTAAAGTCATTTCCATATTGACAGGACATTTTTGGAAATGAAGGGAAGGAATTCCAATCAGTAAATGCCCTGTAAACAGCAGTGCGTTCCAAGAGATCTATTATTGTCCAGGGGAAACCCAAGTGACCCGGGCACATCTTCCTGGTTTGATAATGCAGTTGGTCTGAGAGGCACACAGGGTTTCAGACATAATTACTATCCCTCACCAAAAAAAAAAAAAAAAAAAAAAAGAAAAGAAAAGAAAAAAGAAAGAAAAAAGAAAAAATCAGGAGACTCAGTTTAACTTTGTTTCCAGCTGTAAACTATGAAAGACAAGCATGCAGTCGATTTAGCTTTGTGCCAGCCTGGCAGTATTCTGTGTGAACTAAAGTTTGTTTATTTGCTGCTTATTACCATGTTCATTTTGAGGCATTGGTGTGAAACCTCTTTGTACCAGCCTCTGCTCTGTGCTTTGAAGTGCGTGCCACCACTTCAGACTCGGTGGGAAATCTGCTGGGATTGCTTTATAGCAAAAAGTGAGATTGCTGCCTTGTGACAGGAAGCAACAGTGTTTATGGGATATGCAATCTTATTTTGGTGGCAATTGGTGGGATTTTTACGTAAAGACACCTCCACTTTATCCGTGTAAATAACTGTATGAAATAAACAGAAAAAAGGAAGAAAGAAAAGAAAGAAGAAAAACAGAAAAATGTTCATTTTCAGCGACTTACTGAAAGATGCACGCAAGCTAAGTGAAACTGACTGAGCCCGATCCAGCACTCGGATGCTGTGAATTTTGATTTTATTTCATTTTTATGCTATATTCATATATTCAGATGTTGTTGTAGACATTTTTCCCATGTGGCTTGTAACCTGTAGGTGGACAGCGCAAGCTTTTATGATGCATTCAGATTAGTTGGTCAGGTTTATTCTTTATTTATTATTAAATATCACATTAAATATTACAACATCCTGTTTTCTGCTCAGGATAGGAACACAACTATTGTGGCTGGACTTCTGTGTACGGATCTGATTCCAAGTATGACATAGTTGGCGCGGAGGAGATGAACTCATTGAACTCACCTACAGTTCCTCAAACTTTCCACTGTCAATTGCATTTTTCCGTCTATATCTGCCAGTAAGACGAGGATGACACAGGAGTCAGAGCACCAGTGTAATGAATCCATGGCTGCTTTCTTCTGTTCTCCTCAGTCAGCACTTGCTGCTGTTCCTCCACAGTAGTATAATCCACAGCATCCGCATTTAGCTCCACTCCAGCACCACTTCCTTCCCCCGGAGAGCTCAAGGACCTGAACAATGTCCTCCCATAAATCCCTCTTTTACTTTGGGCTGGGACTTGCTGCAATTTAAAGTTCAAAAGTGAGTTGCCCGGAAAAGACGGGTGAATGGTGACATCAAAACCTTGGATTCCTGGCCTTACAAAGTGCCCTAATAAACAATGCCAGTATATTTACTGGATTATAGTCAGTGTATGAATTGCAATAATGAAGGTACAGGTGCTTCCCTGGCGTGGACTACAGCAAATCGCCTTATTAATTTCGTCAGGACAAGTTAAAATTCCTTACCTTTTCCCAACTTCTCAAAATTCTTATGTCTCCAGCCCATGAAAAAGTGAAGATATATTCACAGTATTTAGATTAAAAAATGCATCGCTTACAACTTTCACTTACCCTGTAGGTTACAGGCTGAATAGCCTGCAAACAGAAGCAGTTCATGTGAGGAAGCACAAAATCTATCTGCAGCTTCCCACACAACAAGACCATGACCAAGCAAAGGATTAGAGCTAATCTGACTATAGGCTAAAATAACATTCCACAATAGTAGTGTACTAGACACACACCAAAAATATATTTTACAGAAATTTTGAAAAAAGAGGCTCTGAAATATCACATAGATTTTAGCTCTTTTTACTTTACTTTACCCTTTCTGGGTGAAAATTATTCTTTTTATAGGTCACCTTTAACTGTTATTATAATACAGTCACAGTAGATAACACTGATGGGAACATTATAATCCATGTGTAGCCTGTCATAAAGGCCAGGGGTATTGAAACTTTCTCATCCTCTGGACCCCAGGCTGACTTTTATTAGACCCCATTTGATGATTTTGCTGTAGCAACCCTAACATGAAAAGATCTTTTGGTTTGTTTATCTGTCATACTTGGACATTGCTAAATAGATTCAAAGTAATTGAAAACTTAAAGCAGATTGATCAGTGAAGTTCTGCTCATTATCACTTTGCAGTGAGGAAGTCCAGTTATTTTTTGTGATTTCTGATCATATTAACCTGCACTGACTTGTGGCAGAAAGACACAGACACTAACTGTGTGGCACTGACTTCAGTGTTCCTGTCGTGAAATGGCTCTGCCTGCCTCCATTCTTCCAGAGCTCAGTCAAATTCAAACATTTTGGCAGAGGGCTTCATGTAAAGGCTCTGAGGTGAAGGTTGCTGAGCTTTGTGTTTGAGCACATCTGTGAGTGTAATGGAGGTTGATGATCCTGCTCCCCTCAGAGACCAGCTGTAATCAGGCAGCCTCTTAACTAATGGCCTGTCTAAAGTACAACTCCCCTCTAGTGCTATACATCATGATGAGCACACTGACCGGGCAAAGCCTCACAACAGGCACACACACATGCACACACACACACACACACACACCTAGTAACACAAATGGTAAATATAGGTGCAGGACACATTTGAGAGAGACTTTAAAGTTTACAGCACACAATCAGTGTTTCAGTGCAATTAAGGGTGAAAATAATCATTCTTGAAATCAATGGCATAAAAAAAAAAAAAAAAATCATTTTTACAGGATTGCAAATTTAAGTTAACCCTCTGACACCTGAGCAGATTCACTTGATTGCTATAAAAACATGGGGGGAAAGGTGATTAACAAAGAAATACCAGAATATTAGTAAAAATTATTTTAGAGATGTACAACAAGAAGAAAAATTACCAGAAAATTTGAAAACACAACAACAAAACACACAAATGTAAAAATTACAAAACTATAATATTAAATATCATAATGTCATCTAATATTTAAAATACAATTATTAATATTAAGAATTAATGAAATTACTAATTTTGTATATTCAAAAGTCAGATCAGTGATGCTGGATTGATGTCGGATTTCTTGTGTTTAAATACTTGTGAAATTTTACAGGAAGCTGTCAGAAAATTGGCAGAGAATTCCCAGAAAATCAATAAAACATTCTTGAAAAATTAGCCAAAAAAAAAAAAAAAAGTAGTTGAAAGAAATTAAAATAAAGCTTTTCAGAATTATTATAAATATATATTTAAAATCAATGACCCTAGAATTACCATAAAATTATCCCAAAAAGTTCTAAAATAACTAAATAAAAAAGTAAATGAATTAAAAAACAATATGTGCCCTCAATAAATAAATAAATAAATAAAAATTTGCATTTTGTGAAGAGGATGAAATGAAACCTTTCAAAATAAAAGCTTGCCCACAAGCTGCTGGGTTTCCCAGGGTTAAACATTTGTCAAGTCTGGGACGGCCTGATGCATGTTGCATGGAAGTTTCACCCTGGCAAGACATGCTTGATGAAACAAGATTACTCCTTGTATGTATTTTTTTTTTTTATGTTGCATATCAAGGTATAGATTAGGGGAGCGAGGGGTAGAACCTAACATTTCAGGCCAAATGCAAAAACATGTAGAATATGTAGGAGTTAGAGAACTCATTTTTTTATACAAGCAACATACACATCTCTGCTACAAATGAACACTTTAACTTTGTTTCTAGAACCTGACATTTCCGTGGAATTTCACCCTAAGTGGAAGAAGAGAAATGTTACAATTAACCCCACAGGTGGAGTTAATTGTAACGAAGCGAGTCTTAGTTGTAACACTTATAGAAAGGTTTGGTTTAACACAGTTTAATACAATCTCATCTACATTCTACTGGGGGATACTGATTGTGTAGGCCATCAGTGGCGTAGTGGAGTATGTATATTTATTTATTTATTTAGACTCCTCCATGATGATAGAGGCTCACGTTATATCCACACACATGCTACACCTTGTGCACACACGCGCGTGCACTGACGCGCACGCACAGCTACACTACGTAGCTAACGTTACTCTTATGTCAGTGACAAATATGCAGTTGTTTTTATTGCGGCTTAGTTGTAACACTGCGTTATAACCAACCCCACTGTGTAGTCACTGGTCTCAAACCTGACTAGCACTCACTATGAGTTAGCTAAATGTTTTGAATCAGTGCTATGTTTTAGGCAACATTGTGCTTAATACGTTGATGTAAGATTGGATTCGGTAATGCAAGCACACAATTCAGTAGTCAAAAAATTATAAGGGTAAAGAAATTCACTTACATGGTGGTAAAACACACTTGTGCACATATCTCCTCCAAAATGCAGCCAATTCCCCCCAAAAGAGAGGCGCTGGCCTCTCTTATGATTATGTGATGAAATAACCAGAAGCACTTGCCGGTTGACCTTGTGCAACTACCTAAAAAGTCTGTGTTAAAACTAACCCCGCGTTAGGTTTAACCCCGCGCTCCCCTATATGTATGGATCATTATGAATACATTGTGACATGTGACCCTTGAAAGGTTAAAGGTTAAACTCATTTCCCTGTCCCTCACTGACCCTCTCCTGACCCCAGCTCCCTTTCCTCTGGATCCTCTAGAGAGAAACAGAGACAGAGAATCATTTTCAGAATGAATTACTCACTTTCTATCCATGGCAACCGTGCTCTCCACTGAGGCTTTAACATTTCTACATTTTAGCTAATTACTCTAGCTGACATTTACAAAGCAATTGTAAGTGAGCACCAGTCTAACATAATATGACTGAATCACTGGACAATCAAAATTTTAAGCTACTACTAGTGAAGAGTCAACGAGTCACAGCAAGAATGACGTGAGAATCATTGTGTAGAGAGGAAATGCTCAGAACAGGAATAAAAAAAAATACAAGCTAAGGAGCGATGACGTTGACAGAGGGCTGAAACCTAAAATAAATTTAAGAGTCTCCCAAGTGCACCACTTGTAACTTTCCCTTTCCCTGTAGGCTACAGGCTGAACAGCCTGCAAACAGCAGCAGTTCATGTGAGGAAGCACAAAATCTATCTGCAGCTTCCCACACAACAAGACCATGACCAAGCAAGGGATTATAGTTAATCTGACTATAGCCTAAAATAACATTCCACAATAGTTGTGTACTAAGCTAGTTTTCTATAAACATTTTAAAGAATATAAAAAAGAGGCTCTGAAATTTCACATTCATTGTAGCTCTTTTGGGCATGATGCTTTTTACTGCTGACACACAACAAGTTACTTTTTCTGTGTTTACATTGAGTCCTGGTGAGCGCTGTAATTTCTACAAGTCACCTACACGTCACACTTTCACTGATGACTTGATGTGCTCCCTGGTATGTAGGGATTTGGAAGAGCTCTCCTATAAAGGATCTGAAGGGGTACCAGTGCAACTGAAACAATTAAGTTTGAGATTATTTAGAGCCCCAAATTACTGTTTGCAGTTTGAAGTCCTTTAGAATGAACTGATTAGATTGTGGAGGTCAAAAGTCAAGGTCGCTGTGACCTCATGTTTGTCCCATTCTCTTTAATGTGATATCTCAGCATCGCCTTGAGGGAATTTCTTCATATTTAGAGCAAATGTCCTCCTGGACTCAAGGATGAACTGATTACAGTTTGGTGGTCAAAGCTCAAGGGCACCATGACCTCACAAAAGATTTCTACCAACACCCAACACTAATTATGACAAAGTTTCACACAGATGTCAAATGATGGATAAAAATAAGTATTAAAAAAAAAAAAAAAAAAACGCTTCTGGCCATTATTCAGTGTCATAACTTTCTCTTCACTTCCTCTCCCTCAACCCCCCTGTCCTCAACCAGGACAGCAGGCCTCCTGCTCCTCTGGTCATCCATCACAAGCTCACTGGTTTTGCTGATATTGAGCTTCAAGTTATTATCATCATGTGATGAAGCTCTCTATCTGTCCTCTGTACTCCTCTGTAAAGATAGTCTCTAAGTGAAGACAGCATGTTTCTGACTGGAAATTATTCACTGGAATCATACATGTCAATATAGTGATAACTTCCATTTAAAAAAAAAAAAAAAATGCACTTAATACTTTTCATTAAATTCATTCAAAGCCTTCACTACAAATATTCTGGACTACAATAGCCTGGACAGACATGGATGTAAAAGGCAATTTGCCAGGTTCACCAAGGCATACAAACCACAAGGCGGCAAGTCTAGTTTTCCCTTTAACTCTGTTAGTACAAATAGAGTGGGACGTTATTCAGTTCTGTGGATATAACTCTTTTTATTTTTGAAATCATAATAAGGATCTGTTGGATATATAGGAATGGCAAGGGGAGGTTCTGAATGTCCAATCACAGAGGGCCTGGAGCATAGTAACATACAGGGAAATAACACATAATAACATATACATACTGTAGAGTGAAACTAATAGCCTGGGCAAAGTATGATGTACAATGTAGCAATGTATTTCATCTTATTGAATTTGTAAAATTTATCCTGGAAAATGCCTTGCATGTGCAATGAGGCTGTAAATGAAGGTGGCAGTGGTAGAGCTAAAGGGATCAGAAACACCTTTTTCTGAGATGATAACTGATATCTAGGTCTTGTTTGACAATTTTACTGGCTTTCAGCTCCACATACGAGTTCATATGTTGCACTGCTGTTTTGCACATTGTTTTGCATTTTTATGGGGCTGACAATTAAATGTAGGTCAGTGTCATTGGAGGTTTCATGTTGATGTGTTTTGGCAGGCTCTGCTTAATCAGTTTGAATTAGAATAGCATCTACCTAAAGCATTAAAATTGCCGATCATGTAAAGAATATCAATTAAAAATCAATTAGGCTGCCGTGGAGGACCATCACACTTAAATTCAAGGTAACTATCATGACCAATAACCAGCACAAACACAGACAGTATGTTCTTGCAGTATTTTATTTTTATTTATTTATTTATTTTTTTATCTCATCTGCCTCTACTTTGAATGCTTCTCAGGTGAGCCAGTGCCTAATGAAGGGACTCACTTTCAGTCAGTCAATTTCCATGGTTGTTATTGTGGCTGATTTTCGATGGCAGACTTTAAAAAGCCCATACTTTTAAGTGGATCTCTAGAGGATGAAGGCCAGTCAGGCAACAGAGTGTGCATGTGCCTGCTTTTAAAAGTGGCTGCCCTGCACTTTAGAGTCCAATTCCAAAGCTATGAATCTCAAACAGGCTTCAGGGGGGAAATCTCACTCAATGCTACTCAGATGCCTTAAGCATACACACACACACACATACACATAGAGACACACACACGTGTCAGGATCACAGGCCAGGGTGGTGAAATCTTTGCTAAATGTTTTCCAAAAAAGCCTGCAGGATCCTTCAGACTCTGTTAAAGCCAAACTTCAGTATCCAGCTTCCCTCCTCATACCGTCTCTTTCAGGACGACTCTTGCATCGCGTTGGTATTACTCAGCACCGGTCACTTGTCAAACTGGAAAGTGTGAATTTCAGACCTGACTGCTTCAAAAAGCAATTCTCCAGCTGTTTCACAGGTGGATTCACATACCCAGCGGCTCCCCAAGCCATTCACATTTTATGAATCACCTGCACTAACAATACACAAAAGACTTGGAGTTGTTTTAACATATTACAGTGGTCCCTCGTTTATCGCGGGAGTTACGTTCTAAAAATAACCCGCAATAGGCGAAATCCGCGAAGTAGTCAGCTTTATTTTTTTACAATTATTCTAGATGTTTTAAGGCTGTAAAACCCCTCACTACACACTTTATACACTTTTCTCAGACAGGCATTAACATTTTCTCACTTTTCTCTCTTGTTTAAACACTCTCAAAGTTCAAACCTTCGTAGAAAAGTAAGTCCAGTAAAAAAAAAAAAAAAAAAAAAAAAAGCATGCAAAATTGCACTAAAAATAATCTGCGAAACTGCGAGGCCGCGAAAGGTGAACCGCGTTATAGCGAGGGACAACTGTACAGTCTTCTGCTCCAAAGAGTGCCTTTTTAGGACCAATACAAAGGCCACTGACAGAACTCTCACAATGTGAAAGTATCATGAGAGTTTTCCCATCCAAATTGCATTGACAGAACCAAATGTGACATTAAGGCAAACTCATGGAAATCATGTTCTGATATGAATATTAAACAGAATGTATGGACATTTGTAGCGGCACAAATCTACACAGTGACAGGCCAGCGTGGTGGCCTGAATTTTTATGAAAAGAGCGCAATGTATTAAAATGCAAATAAGGTGCTCTGTACATGAAAAGAGTGAGAAATGTTTTTTTCCCCATCAGGAAAGGATCAGATGGCAGAGATGCGACTAGCAGCGGGGTTGGACATTGAAATCCTCAATGGAAAGTGAGGGTGTGCGGGTCAGGGGACACGTGTGCACAGTGTTTACTTTCAACTCCAACAACCTGGGTTCATTTCCAAGGCGACATCATGTTGTTTTCATTTTCAGAGAGTTCTGTGAGAACTCTGTGTTTCAGCATTGGTATTCATTTTGCCAGCTTTTGTGTGGCTGTGTAAGATGGGCGGCCCTTGTGAAGGAATTTTCTCCGTAGCTGTAGCTTTCATGAACACAGAGCTGTTGACGTCTAACATACTCAGGCAAGGGTTCTCCTTTAAAATAAGGCATGCCAATTGAGCAGCCCTCAGTACTGCACAGTGTTGACACTTGTAGCGCTCATACTCTGTTCTCCTCAATCTCCTGAGATCTCCTTCACTTCATCTCCTCCAGTATAGCTTATACTCATTACCCAGTGTCCCCTTGGGGATCAATAAAGTATTTATGATTCTGATTCTAATTGCAGCATGACACATTACACTATACATTTAAACAGCATAGGGGTTAAATGAAATAATATTACTTTTTTTTAATAGATAAGCTATCTCTTGAAGCAGTCCTACCAGAAAACTGTGCCTTACCTTGAGTTAGTGAGAAACAGTGAGAATTAATTATTTCTTTGCTTTACATGCGCAAGAACAACAGAGATGCTTTAGCTAGAAATCCAGCTATAAAGTAAACGTTAGTCCATCTATTCCATATCTGTCCAAGAACTCCAAATCTTTACGTTGTTTGTTTGTGTGTCAGTCAGGCTCAGTGAGTCAACAGTTGTCCACACCAGTTGCAGTCCACAGCAGTCACACCAGCAGCATGTGCAAGCCCCGGGTTTCTGTCACCACTGGCTCTATATTGTACCCACACATTCAGAAGTGTGAAATCAAGCACAAAGCCTCGACATACACAACCAGAGACTAAAATGCATTATTGATATGGGTAATTATGCCTTAGTTTGTACATTTCCCCCATCAAATATTGATGTATACATTTATTATGTACACTAAAGTCACTGAATACTTAATTAAACTTGACCTTGAAGGCAAGCAACCGTGTAGTGAGACAAATTAGCTCCAAAATTCAACAAATCAGCAGTGCTGTCCTCTCACATGAAGCTGCATAGTATATTTGAAACTTAAAAGGTATGGGATAGAAATATCACTTTGTATAACCCGGAACTCATTATATTTGAATGTGTGGGGAGGGGCCTGCTTGCCACCTGCTGCCTGTATTGCCTAGCAAGCAGGAAATGATCAGATCTGATCGCAGGGTGGACAGAATGCAGATGACAACGCATAAATATCAGCCATAAATGCACATTGGATTGATCATTATCCATATAGTATATCTGAATACAGATGGCATTTTAATATCAGGTATAAATGAAGCCTAGACATAATCATCGTGTGTATATCCAGTAGACATTTATGTGATTTAAGAAATATTTTTTTCCCAAACTATACAAGACCACTTTTGTTTGAACCTTAATGGAATCCCTATATTTAGGTTTACAATATTTGAGTGTCTTCTAGTAATGCGAGCCGTCTCCAGCACTCAGTGTGGAGCCTCACTTGATTTGCATCTTCTCCTCTCTGCATCACTCATTCGTTTCGCATGGAATAGGAATAGAAAAATACATGAGAACCTGTTCACTGTGCCTGCCACACATGGATGATTCCTTTGAATCTCCACCCCTCTCTTTCCTATCATGTGAACATTTACAGTTGTACACTCTGCTCAGGAAGAAGCCAACCGGCACAAACTCACAAAGGAAGTCATCCAATTACTCAGTCCATAATCTCTGAGCAAGTCAGAGAATTAGAAATCGTTACCCATTTGCCACTTCAATAACTCAGTGCGCAAACAGGGAATGCGAAGGACAAACGTCTCAAAAATAGAGCAGTAATTGGAAGATAAACCTTGCTTACTCACAGCTTCACACAAATGCAGTGAAAGGGTTTGTTTGCCCCCCCCCCTTCACTGTTTACTATAGCAGTAGTAATTAAACCAGGCTGATGAATGTCACTGAATAAACATGTTCAGCTGATATCAGCGTGAACGAGAACAAGCTGTTTACAGGAAAGCTGTGGCTCTGACAAGGTCTTGTCTTGTTGTTTTAGGTGTAAACCCCATGATGCCGCTTCTTCACACACGTGCACGCGCACATGCACGCACGCTCACACTCACACACAGTCATATAGAGGACCTGTGCTCGACGATGTGTGTCTCCTGTATGCAGAGTAAAGGTGTACACACAGAAAAATGTTTGCAAATTATGGTGGTATTGGTAGTTCCGTGAACTTTTTTTGATTAGTTTTTGAAGCACCTTTGGGGATTCTTTGAATCAATCAATCAATCAAATTTTATTTATATAGCACCTTTCAAACAAATGCATGATATTCAAGGTGCTTTACATCTTGATTGACAAATAAGCATAAAATAAGAAGTGAAAGGACAAGGAGACCGATGCACGCTCATAAAATATGGTTAATTTAAAATAAATAAATGAATAAATAAATAAATAAATAAAAATAAAATAAAATAAAATACTGAATAAAATATAAAAAACAATATGGAACAATTTAATACAATAAAGACACAGCAATAATAAAATAACTCAAGAATAAGATACCGAATAAAAATGTAAAAACAATATGAAATGAAGAACCATTTAAGGTGCTGTTTCTTCATAAGAACTGACTCTACAGCACCACTAGGAAGAACTGTTTTCAGTTCAGCTGACACCTCGTTTTTTGTTTAAGAAATGAGAATGAACTCCATTTCCATGTACCTTTCCTTGTCTCTCTTTAACTGACTATTGCTGGTTTTCTCAAAGAGCTGTTTTATGGTTCTTTGGGGCACCATTGAACTGTTTAAAGAAATTGGTTCTTTAAATAACCATGGTTCTTTGTGGAACCATAAAACATTTTCCTACAGCATCACTCTCAAGAATGATTCTAGGCTCCAGCTCGCAACTTTATTTTTCTATGAGCAAAGAGCAAACCTGAACAAAGAGAAAAGCTCAGCTAGGACTCTCTTTCCCAGCTACACAGGCCAAAGAGGGGGGAAAAGTTCAAATCTTCACATTTATATGGCATCAGTCTGCATTGTTGAAAACTTCAAGGAACAAGACATTTCTTGAGGAGGCATAGTAATTTATAGTTTTGACTGAGCTGAGAGCTGCACACCATATTCCTGTACTATTCAGAATATCCTCAATATTTCAGTTGCGCACGAGTCATGTAAACACGTACCGAACCCGATTGTGCCTGTTCTAACCAGAATATTGTGCCATGTAAACACCTTAATCGGAAAATGCCCTGTACCGGAATATTCAGTTACATCTGCGCATGCTCGATTTGCAAGGAATCTTGGGGCGTCTTTGTTGCTATGGTTACTGCAAGTGGGGAAAACGGCATGGCGAACAGCAGCCAGAGCCAGGAGACTGCAGTCTGCCTTCAGCTAATGAAAGACTTAAATATCATGGAGGATATCGATGGGAGAAAACACAGAAATAGCAACAGTTTCTTCGTCTTCTTCTGTATTTCCGGCAGACCAGACGCCTATAGGCGCATTGCTGCCCTCCGCAGGTTGAGTGTTGCATCAAATAAGAGCGTGGAATACGCCAAAACAATCGGAATATTCCAGTTGCTGCAGCGCATATAAACACCTTATTTGGAAAATTACCTTTACCAGAATATTGACCTGAATTGAAATATGGTGTGCATGTAAACATACTCACTGATTGAGTGCGTCTGCAACAAGACTAACTGGAAATGGCTGCGTCACATGAACAATATTAGTGTAACTAAGAGATTCAGTGATAAAAATAATTTTCATATCTGCCAACATAGTTTTCGGGGGAGTCTCCTTGTTTTTAACCCTTTGTCCTGCCGTTCTCCTGATTGGTCATTTCTTCCACTAATCTCCTGATTTCATAGCGATTCAAACCAAATGGCTGTTTTCACTTTGTAAATGTGGCAATAGAATCACAGACTTTTTTGAAGAATTGGAGAGAATGAAGATGATAGATGAAGCACAATGACACAGCCTGTTGCAGGATAACAGGCAAAGCAGAAGCTGCCTCTCCTAAATGATAATTCATGTAACAATGCACACTGCGGAGGATAGCTGCTGGACAGAGATAGGTGTTTTGTTACACATAGTAACATTATTATTTTAATTCATAGGCCTACTGCTATACAAAAAATGTATTACCACAAGTTTAAGCCAAAGTATGTAAATGCCCAGCTGGCATTTTAACATTTATTCAACACTGAATCAACATCATAAGTCATGGGTGAATCAATGTTGAATTCGGTATTGATTTTGCAAACCGAATCAACGTTGATATTGTGATGTTGTTTCAACATGAGTGAACTAATGTTGAAGGCCCAACAGTGAATTAATATAGAAAATTCCGTTCCTGCTGCCGGGGGGTGCGCATCTTCCTATTTTGGAAGTTTAAACAATAATTTTGTCACAGGCTACATGACTAGTCTAAAAATGAATGAAACATACAGAAAACAGCTCCATTTCCATCCAAGGCCAAACCTCCCTGAATAAAAGATTGTCATGCAATGATTAATGATGAAATGATCAGGTTACAACAAAATGAGGCTTTATTCCTAAAAAGATTAGATAGAATCATAATATTTTTATTATATGATAGTGGCGGGCCGCATTAAAATGATGTACGGGCTGCATGTGGCCCCTGGGCCATGGGTTGAGTAGCCCTGTGATTAATGAACATGTAAAACATGAAATTATTCTTGTGTTGATAAAAAAATAAAATATAATAATATAATATAATAAGAATCATTATTTTAAAACCAAAATGAAGAAATATTGCATTAAACACATTGTTTCTAATAGGGATAATTTTTGGATGTTTACTTTTTTTGACCTATTTAAAATATATTTTTTGATAAAATGTTTATTAAAAGTGATAAATGGACATGTCAAACATGAAATAATTCTTTTGTTGACTAAAATACAATAAAAATCATCATCTTTAACCAAAATGAAAGACATTTCTGAAGTTTACAGCATAAAACCCATTCATTTCAATTGGGGTCATTTTTGACCCCACTCATGGAAGAGTGTAGGGTTTGGTGAGCCATGCATCTAAGGGTTAAATTGATGGTCTTTTAACTGGAGAACAAGTGAAGAAGGAAGTAGGCAGACCACCACAGTGGCATAAGTGTATCATCCAAACAATGCTGCATTCTGTTCTGACTGAGAGAGTACACTGGAGCTGTTTAAAAGAGTGTGTGGACTTGAATTCAACTGTGGGTTAAATGTGTTGGTGGAGAGTTTTTTTTTTTTTTTTTTTGGTTGAGAGAACATCAAAATAGGATGTCTTTTGGCTGTATTACATTCTGCTTGATCTGCCAGTGGAGAAGTTTGTTTTTTATCAGCCCATTACCGGGGAAAAAATGTTGTCATTTTATGTTTTTGCAAACATAAAAGTGATGAAATATAATGTTTTCAAGATTCATGAGGCAGGATTAAGAGGTAGCTAATACTAGCAAAATTTATCTAACATTCATAACATTAACCATGACCTTTTCCTAACCACAACCAAGTCGTTTGGTGGCCAACAAAGCAAATGGATGTGACTCAAGCAGCTACCTAGGTAACACTAGCTGGCCAGTCACATGACACTGACACAGGCAGCAGTCCATTGGCTGTAAATGTAAATGCTGACATGTGATGTATTTTTGGTTGAGAAACTTTGACATTTCAACGTAATTGTTGGTTTGCAGAAAAGCTAAAATGTCAGCATTATACTCTGGTGACTGGGTTGTGTCTCCGCCTCTCTCCTGTATGACATAACATGTTGATGCAAGTGCAGAATGTTGCTGCTAAACCCCGACATGTCAAATGTGTGCACCCATCCACAGCTGAATGTGTATTTGAGGGACTGAGAAGAGGTTCATAGATGTGTTCTGTAGATTCTTCCAGCTGTCATTTCCTATCCTATTATCTATCCAACAATGTGTGTGTGACTGGCATGAGCAGAGAAGTGAAAAGACAACTTTGATGTTCAATCAAGCGCTCCACTTCAAAGTTCTCTCCTGCCGGGATTAGTGGAGGAAGGAGATTACTGTAATTGGGGATTGTAGAGGTGGAACAAAAGGTTCTCCTTTCTGTCAAAGAGGTGGATGTTGTACAGTGCAGCCACACAAACGAGTAGCCACACACACACACACACACACACACACACACACACACACAGAGAGAGAGAGAGTGAGAGCTCCAGTCCAGGATTTTAAAGGGGAAATCCAACCGTAAGCACTGTAACTCGGTCAGAATGGCTGTTGGTGTTGTGTTTTGCATCTCTGCCTCCATGTCGTTGTTCGGTGTGTGCTCCTTTTTCCTGTGGGCGACAAGCCGAATGTGCACAAGGTGACCTCACATCCAGATATTTGCAGCAGCTATACAATGGAGTATGATAGCAGGAATGAGCCAGTGATCTAATCTATCAGGACTCGCTGTCCGCTCCTCACAATCAAAGGGCAACGATTCTTTCTAAAACTGCCATTTTACACCGACCTTCAACAATCACACGGGGGAGGAATCCACCGTCGAGGACGACAGAGACCAAACTGTCCTTCACAACAATAACAGGAAAAGACTGGAATGCAATGCAGCAACAAGTGTTTTATGTAGGCGGCAATGTGATGATGATCACTTTTTCTGCCCTCCATTACTTGAAAAGCAAAAAATGCAAGAAAAGAGCTTTTTGAAATTTGAATGATCATTTTTATTGTAATCACATTGTGAAAAAAAAAAGATAATCAAAATTCCTCCTCCTCAGTTATCACAAAAATATGTTGATCAGTGTACTTTAACATAATTTTTGAAGGCGGAATAACAAACATACACCATTCAATATCTGGTTTAACCCTTTGAAACCCAGGAAAGGTTTATGTCACCTCTAATCAAAATTCACTTTATTTATTTTTCTTTTTTTATTTTTTGGGGGGATTGTTTTGTAATTTTCTTGTTTTTTTTTTTTTTTCTCCAAAATGTTGGGTATTTTTATGGTAATTCTCTTGTAATTAAATTTTAAATATATACTATTTCTGAGAGAAATCAAGCGAATTTGACAGGTTTCAAAGGGTTGAGATAACTTAAATCATGTTAAACTCACAACTGAATCCAACAAACTCACACCTCAACGCCAGTGGTGTCTGAAAGGCATTGGAGGAAAATGGAGGGAATGGCTCATTGAGACAACAGTAGACAAGACAGGTAGAGGCAAAGTTGTGTCCACAAGGAAAGCAGCGACACTTCATCACAAAATAACTTCTGGGATGCATTAAACATCACAGGCTGATGATTTATGACAGTGCAGGAGCGACTGAGGGCAGAATTTTATTTTATTAATGACGAGAAAGTATTGTAGGGTTACTGTCTGAGTGTGTGTTCAGTCTGCTGCAACACGCTCACCTCCTCCATGTCACATGAAAGGATGTAACCACCAAGACTGAGTGGAAGTGGAGTGTGAAATTAGTCTTTCAGTTATAATTCATCCACCTCCATTGATCATTCTTTTGAGTTGGTTAGAGATCAGTAATTGTGAAAATCATTTCCGCTGCACATATAGGCGTCTCTGTCAAAGCTGATTGATTGTTCTACCTGCAAGTTAATTTAACACAAGCTTTAGTGTGTAATCAATCTAATTGTTTGGAAAAGCTTTTTTTTTTTTTTTTTTTTTTTTTTTTTTTTTTTCCCCAGTGGCACAAAGGAACACTCAGCCTCATGCATCGCTGAAACAGTGAATTCTGTAATTCAGTATTCAGCAGCTCCGGCTTTGAGAGGTTTTTTTTTTTTTTTTTCCCTGCATTTGAGGAAGGCTTTCTGGAAGAGAGGATTTTGTGGGGATTCATGAAGGAAGACTCTCCCAAAGGGAACTTTTTCTCTGACTTGGTGAAAAATAAATAAAAAAAATTTACCTCAATTGACATGCTTTTCCAAATAGTAATAATTTTAAGATGGATCTGGAAATGGAAAATATGATTTTTATGTCTCAATTTTGAGAGAAAGTCAGAGAGGTAGAGGTGTGTGTGTGTGCGTGTGTGTGTGTGCGTGCGTGTGTGCATTCATACAGCCCTACACTCAGATGCTCCAATAGAGAGGCTAGGCTGAGTTTACAGTACTATAGTGAATACGTGGCAAACTGAACATTAACGTTTTTGTGTTTGGTAGATTAATGATCGGGTCCTGTCCTCCATGTCCTGTAGCGCTGTCGTGGGCAATTTTAGAAAGAAGAATAGTTTTAACGTGGCTGGGACTGCCAGCCTGCTGCTATCAGAAGCTTATTGCTGCTGTGGCACCGTGGTTATGCTAATATATAAAGGAAAAGCACTTTGGCAAAAATATGCACCACAGGCGGATAAATAGCTGGCATTCTGTTGTCATCTGAAGCCTAACTGTTAAAAGGATCAAAGTTCACCCACTTTGAAAAATGTGATATTTTTTCACCCCCCGCCCCAGCTGTTCTGTCGGACAGTAGTGTTCCTATCTTCCTCTCATTGTTACTGAGTGCTGGATACTGGCTGGATGCTCCAAATGCTAACTGTTAGCCAGTTAGCTTCCTGCCATTGAGCTGGACTTCCCCCCAGCTAACAGACTGAAAAATAGCGGTTAAATGAAATATATCACTTTTTTTTTTCCAAATTGGTGATTTGTCCCCTTAAGGATCTGTGTTGCAGGATACACATGCGAATACACATTACCCACATGCCCACTGGTAGAGAGTCACATGTGCGTATGCCTACGTGTGGAAGAGTTGTACACACAGATGCAAATACACACACACGTAGGACTTTCAGTAAAGAATCCCATGTGCATGCATGTGTGTGTCTGTTCAGAAGCACATTACACATCTCATAGTGTGTGTGGGGTTAGTCTCCTTGTTAAAAGCATAATCAATATTTGAGGGGGGGATAATGTTCAAAGGGAAATACAACTTGGCCACAAGAAAATACACATGGGCGCAGATGGCACTGGGGACGGGGGGGACGTGTCTCCTCCAGATTTATAGTGACCCGATCCGTCCCCCTCCCCAAATTGATCAGTATACAATACACCGATTCAAGAAGGTGGAAGGCTGGAGCCTGGAGGAGATCCTTGCCGAGTTGGCAAAGCAAGATGTTCAATTTTCCACATAATCCTTAATAACTGCACAGCTGATCCATTAACATCCCGATGTGTGCTGCTTTACCGTGCCTTACATGCCTACGACTCCGCTGCACGTCGTGCCTTAGAACGCCCCTCAGCTGTTTTAAAATCACTGTAACCCACAGCTTCTCGGGGCTTATTGCTTAATTAATTTTATCAATATGAATCGGTTGTTTAAGTGTGTACTTCTGTTATCATACACATTGTTATCAGGCGCGGGGGTGGGGGGGATCTTTCCTCAAAAGCCCCGGATCTTTTTTGATCTTTATTTTTTCTTTTTATCATTATTTTATTATGCTATACGAATAATGTGCATCTTGTGGAGAACAAGTGGTGTGTCAATTTTCAAACCGATCGGACTTTGCATTTTTTCGTAATATATCAACATGAATGGACCATGAGCCCAAATTATGCTAATGTAAACAAGCCCAGATAGCTAAGCGGTTAGAGTATCTGCCTGCCGTGCACAATACCGCGGGTTCGATTCCCGACCCGTCAAAGAGGATATCCGTACCTTATTACATAGTTTAGTTGTTGACTATGACAATAACGTGATTCTTATTATTTTGCCTTTCATTGGCTAGAAGAAACACACAGTAGCATTTTAAGGTTTCTGTAATGTTCATTTCTTTGCTGTTTTTGTGAATTTGTATTGTGCAGGTGCAAACAGCAGCCTGTTGCCTGGTTTCAGGAAGTAGCTTTGCGGCTGCCAAGCTGTGGTTGTGACAGTTTGCTGCCGGTGGGTTTGGAGTTATTAACAGTTTCTGTGTTGATATATCGCTTTATACTCACCGCGACGAGCCCTAAGTTTTATATATTTATATATATATGTATGTATATATATATATATATATATATATATATATATATATATTAAACACACACACACACACACACACACACACACACGCCACACACACTTGGTCCCCCCCAGTTCTAAAGTCCTATCTGCGCCCCTGAAAATACAGTCAGTGTTTAAACATCCACTTGCCTCCCATTAACTGGAACCATTATCATTGATTGCTCAGAGAATCAATCGTGAAATAGGGAAGCAACTTGAGTGATTTTCTTGGAATGATGGTGCATCCAACACATATCAAGACTGTAGAAAAAGTTCATTTCCCTGTGAGGACTAAACACAAATGGCTGAAGTCACTCATCTTCACATTCATTGACTGTAATAGATTTGAATAGGATCAAATGAGTATTTCAGTGAAGTGGTATCATCTTTTCTAGATGATATTCATGTAGATGCGCCAGCCTTGATGCACACACACACACACACACACACACACACACACACACACACACACACACACACACACCTTGGGGAGGCAATTACAGGTGATTTAAGTGTTGGGCTGTGTACTTGCCTGGATGTTGTGTGTCCATACACTGATGAAACATCCTCTTTAGATGCTCCTGCTCCCCTGGGCTGTCCATAATGCTGTATTTCTGTCTCTCCATTTACTTTCATAGTGCAGCAAATCACCTCCCAAAATAACACTTTTAGCACATAATGAAATGCGCATAAAGCAAATTTTGTCATTATTTAAAAAAAAAAAAAAAAAAAAAAGTCTCTTAACTCAATTATTTTTGTAACTGTAATTACTTGTGAAAGTTCTCTCAGGCTGTTTTCTTCCTGGTGCAAGGCTATTACATGGAGATTTTCTGCAGACGCTACCTGCTGGAAGTACATTCCAGTTCAAAGAGGAAAATAACAAAAACATTTCCTTAAAAAATAGGCACTGGCACATGTTTTTTTTATACTGGCATAATCCACTTGCCAAAAGTGTTGGAGCTGTTTTGCAGTGCATGAAAGTGAACGCAGAGACACAAATGCAGTATTGTGGTCTAGCAGCTCAGGAGAGCACAGAGCCACTAAGGGGATATTTCACCACACCCAGGGAACTATATAACCCAACACTCTCCCAAAGTTAAATTTTGCTAAAGTTCTGCAGGTTTCACCCACACAGTGACCTTTTGTAAAATTTATAGCAGTCATCACCTTCAGGATATATTGCACTGAGTTTCCGTGGCTGTTCTACACATTGGCACAATGAGCACAGCAGTGGCTTGAAATATTTGCAAAGGTCGGAGGACAAGAATTGACCCACCAAGGCCATCAGCTCTGTGCATGTTTTGAATTATGCACAGAACATTGCCAAAAAGGTAAAGCTATTTTGGGTGCATTTTGTATCAATTGTTGTATGCCGCAGGCTGATCTGCTCCACTTTTGAAGTTCTGATGTTTTAATCACCTGGTGTAGGCCTACTTCTCCAAATTGTGATGTTTTAATCACCTGATGCACTAACTTATCTTGCAAACTCACGGTTTTGATCAATTATTCAAACACCAGGTTTTTTCCCTGCGAGGCTTTTAGGTGATTAATTGGTCTGTGGTAGAACCACCAACGAATCACTAAAGTTAACCATTCTTCATCGATTCCTTTTAGAAAGCATCCGCTTGTCCAAAAATAGGTTTTATGGATTAAAATTCCTCCAGGATGACCCTCAACACCAAGTTCAAAACCGTGTCAGCACATTTACTTTTTAGTTTGGGAGAAAGGAAAAATTATTTTGATCTGAATTAATGTAAGCTATTAGGCATGCTTTACATAAATAGTAGAGTAGGTTGGCAAGGCCAATGTATTTGTGCATACTAAACTGCATACTAAAAGATGCAAGAAGGCTGTGAGATAAACACACAAAGCAACGGCATTCATAGTTAATTACTTCAGCAGAAAGTAAACTTCCTCCTTCCTACTCCTGACTCTAAATGGAGCTTTGTTTTGTCCAGTGCACTCCACCGTCCTGCTGGGTGACAATACTATTGATTCATTCCTCTTCCCTAACACTGGGCTCTAATGGCCTGCTGGTACAATGAACATCTCAAGACTAAAAGTGTGAGCCCTGCACTACCTATTGATTAACCATGTTTACAAGTGATGGCATTTTGAATTAATCTCTCTTGTCAGGCCATTTTCCCCCTAGATATTCAGTGCAGCATGCTTAGAAAATTAGTAGTAGACTTCCGAAAGTTGCAAGTAACACTCAGGGGCCGACAGGGAACAGGGGCCAATCCTCTGAGAGCATACCGTGTAGTTAAGAGTCAGGAATCACAGAAATGCACTTGGAGAATAGTGGTAATGAAGTGATAACCGAACAATGTTAAAGGGATGGGAGACCCAATTAAAAACAGGGATTTTCAGGGGCGCCCAGTTGCTCACCATACGGTGCATATACCATGTTATCCCAGGGTGAGAGGTAGGCCTAACTGGAGACTGTAACGGCATGCATTTGTTTAGAAATAATATTTTATTTGAACAAGAAACCATTATATAGTTATATGTGATATATAGTGAGCGAGCTGGCAGCCATGGGATCCAATGCACAATGGGACGGGTCCATCAAATACTGAAAAAACTGAGGTCTCAGTACAAGACAGTGAAAGCTTACAACATACAATGTGGCATCCAAAGGGGAAAAACAACACTCCATTCTGCAGTAGTTAGTTGGTCCCAGGTATGCACACCTTAACCTCTCATGCCCCTTTTCCACCAAGAAGAACCTGGTGCTAGTTCCATGCTGGTACTAGAGCCAGTGCTTAACTGGTTCCAACAAAGAATCGGTTTGCTTTTCCATCGGCCGAGAGCCAAGCGGAGCCAAGTCAGAGCCAAGACATTACGTCAGCATAAAACATGATCACGTGGGTGTGCGAGATGCTCGCTCGGAATCACAATAACCAACATGGACGACAAATGGACATCCCATCTTAGCGATGCAAATACTGCTTGTGTCTTTAAGAGCCTACATTGCGATCCAGAGGCGAAAAACGCAATTATTGAAGGTCAACCGTCGTATTCGTGGTCGGAACGAACGGCGACTACATTTAGCTATACGTTTGCTGTTCCTGTTAGGGTCTGTAACCCCGCCCACCAATGACGTGGTGGGTCGCGTCATTGGTTCTTTCTCTGGCTCCTGTTTAGCCCCTGCTCGCCGTTGGTGCTTGCCTGGAACCGATTTGGAACCAGTTTGACTGGTGCTTGGGCGGTGGAAAAACAAAAAAGCAGTGCTAAGTCAGACACTGGCTCTGAACCAGCCCCGGAACCGCTTTGGTGCAAAAGGGGTATCACTTCCTACCTCCCATTTGATGGGCGGGTTTTAGGAAAGACTGCTGGGCTGGGCTATAAGCACTGTCTGGCTTGAAGGTAGCGCTAGTTTGCAGTGGTACAGTAGAAGTAGAAAGCTGGCTACTGAAAACCAGTGATCTACCCCAAATCTTTTTATGCGTCCACGCTGGGGACAGGCCTGGCTGGAGACAGTATGTTTTCACTGTGTTTATCCGTCTGTCTGACTGTCCCATTCTCTTGAACATGATGTCTCAGGAACACCTACAGGGACTTTCTTCAGGTTTGGCACAAACAGGAACACTAGGAAGGAATTTCTTCTTGACACTAAATGTCCATGTGAACTCAAGGATGAACTGATTAGATTTTGGTGGTCAAAGGTCAAGGTCACTGTGGCCTAACAGAACGTGTTTGTGGTCATAACTCAAGAATTCATATGCTGATTATAACAAAGTTTCACACAAATGGCTAGTATGATAAAATTGTGATATGACAGCATTTTATGTCCGAAAAAATCAAAGGTCAGCTCCACTGTGATATCATAATGTTCTACAAAAACATGGTCAGATACTGAATTGGTGACACTAATCATGGGTAGCCACCTTGAAACTGTGGCGATTGTGGAGATCCTCTGTGCTGCTGAAGCATTGTCTACTGTCATGGCTGCAACTTTGTGTTCTGTCAGAATCAGCATATTTTGGCCAAGCACATGAACACATGCAAGGAATTTGACTCTTTTTTTGTCTCTCTCAATGATGTTACACACAAACAGTCCTACACTAGGACAAGACAAACAAAGCTGAGGCATGGGAAAAGACAATGAATAACAAGCTAGACAGCAATAGAAAGTATAGTGCTTCAAATAGAGTTGTCAAGGGAGGTTTGCTTACCACTGTGGCTGAGAAAACAATTTTGCAATGAATGGGTGAAGAGCCAGGGCTGAAATACTGGAGAGGTGATGAGCTGATTCAAGGCAGGTGTGATGAGCGAAGTCGCTTTGTTCACAGAACAGCAACTCACATCACGGCCACTGTAGTGGGAAGTAGTGACTGGTATAGACATAAGACCGCAAGGTGGTATATCTATACTAGTATCTCATTAAAATATTTCAGTCTGCATATGTATGTGTCCTGGAGGTGATACTGAAATGGAATTTCAGGTCTTAGAACACATTTTGAGAGCACATTAAATGTTTGTAGGAGTCAACATTGAAATCAGTCTTCCGCAGTGGTACCAAAGTAGTATAGACATTGTGGTAATTGTAGGTGCTGAGAGGGTCTAACAGCACTAACACCCATTTTGTCAGAGCTAACCTTACTCATGCAATAAACTCATATTTTAATAATGCCGACTGTATGAGTTCACCCACTGAGGAGTTTGTTCTGGCAAAAGTACATTTATTCTCCTGCCCTGGCCGAGTGGTCAGGTGTGACTGACAGTCGTATAGGAGAACTGGGCCCAGTTTCAATTAGCTTCTCCCTCAGGAGCACAGAGGCTGCTCAGCCAGAGCACCAAGCACACACGCCTGCCAACACCACTTTAATCTCTCCAAGTTCAGCTCCAAAAACAGTGGGACCTCCTTGTTTTTCTCTCACTGCTTGTTTCTCTTTCTCCTCCCTGCGCTCATTTGAAATTGATGTATTTCTGGCTGTATCAAGATGTTGGGATGAGACACAATGGAAGAAGGAACTTTTCAAAACTCCGTGGCGTGCAGTTCAGTGCAGCTGCCATAAATTCTACCTTTTAAGGAATTTTATAATGTTCAGTTTTTGTTTACATTATGGAGAATGTGTAATTTGAATTCTCTGTTTATTGTTGAGGTTGTAGTTTGCAGAGGTCTTTCACTGGACTACATTATTTTGAGAGGTGTTTCTGATTTTTTTGTCCTCCCTATTTATATACATGAGGGAGACAGAATATTGGAAACATCTCTCAATAAAATGCAGTCCAGTCCAACAGCAGCACTAACTATGAGCTCAGTGCCAAACATAGAAGTGAATGAACACCTCTATTACTGTGACAACAAGACAAGCTGAGCATTACAGGCAGCAGGAGAGGCAACTTTATGGCACAACAGCTGAATTGGAGTGTATTAGATTGTACAGGTGGAGCTAATAAGATATATGCATTCCAGCCAACCACCATGAAGTTTTGAAAAGTTCCTCCTTCCATTACGACCCATCACCAAAAGCATCACTGCTGCAGAAGATTATAGAGGAAACACAGCAAGTGTTGTTCTGCACATGCTTGTTAGAGAAAGTTAGAGAAAGTTAACCGTTTTGGTGTGGATGGCTTTTTGAAAACTTTGCGAAAGCGGCAGTGGGGACGGAAAACAATTTAACATGAAATTACATTTTCAGATTTCTTCAGACTAGTGTGGACTTGGCCTTAATTGCCCATCCCTCGAATTGTCCATTGTTATCAAGGTGTGGTTACAGAGGAGCCACCTGCAGCCTGGATTAGAAAGACCTCCCACTCTGGCTCCAGTTGAGCACCTGCTGGACACAAAGCTGTGTGTTTTCATTTGCAACCGCCTGTGTGTGATGTATCAAGTGTGTGTTTGTTTGTGTGTGTGTGTGCGTGCATGCGCTGAGCAATGGTGGTGTTTGTGTGTTTGTGTCATCATGTGTGTGTAGGTGTTGCAGAATGAGAGAGCAGATGGAGGCAGATGGCAAGTCCTACTGCTGCTGTAAAGTGGCATCTCATTACAGCTCTGCCAGTTTAATCTGCCCCTGATAAAAACACACACATGCACACACACACACACACACACACACACACACACACACACACACACACACACACACACAAAGAGGCGAGGCAACCTCCCACCACTGAGAGGGGGGGAGGAGGCAGTAATCAGGGTGGGGACAGAGGAGATGACATGGAGCCATAATGATTCATGTTTGATTACAGCTTGCCTTCTTCGTTTGATTTTCCAATAAAATGGCATGTGACTGCAAAACTTGGAAACCCCAGATGTCGATGTAATAACAGTCATGGCTAACACCTGAAAAGTGTTTAATGGCAGAAATTTCTGGTGAAGATCAGCACTAAAATCTTATCAAATGATCCCTGGAACAAAAGTGATCTGCTCCCCACTTTTCAGCCAGACCTTTGTATTACATTGTGAGATATCAAACAAGACAGACGCATTAATACATACTTTACTTCCATCATTTCTATTGCTGAGGCAAGAACAGACTAACCAGTTAAAATGACATGTCATTTGTTCAACCAGCAGCTGCAATAATAATGGTGCTGGACTGAAGAGTGAGAGGTGATGCTTAGGGCTTAAATTGGGCCACAGAGCTTGCTTCACCTCCTTAAACGGACACTTCACTCATAATGCATCATTTTTGTATCAAGTACTCACCGTGTGCTGCCTTCAGCCTCCGTATTCCAAAATCCCTGGCCATCTCTGTGTCCATCCAAGCTGCTCGTCCAATGAAAAGAATCTACTTGTGCAAATTTGAGAGCTAAAACAATGTTTTAACTCAAAATTCAAATTTGAAAATCAAGTGATTTTGATAGTACGGTGTGAAATCTTTACTCGCCCTCATAATATTTGTGAAATGGTTTGTTGCAATATAACATGTGGCTAAATTGTTGTAAATGGGACAAACATTCAAAATCACTGGGATGATCCTTTACGATCTGTGTGTCCTATAGAACATAAATCAATTAAAAACAGTTCAACTAAGACAACACTACTGATAGCAGTACATTGTTTGTCTAAGCTGTGTTTACCACTCTGTTCCCCTGATGCAGGAAACATTCATGGTGTTCAACTTAGAATCGAATGCAAAAACTGATAACAGAAAAGAAAAAAAAAAAAAAAAACTCAAGGAAAGGTTTTTATTTATGGATGCCTGCTTGTTGACACCCACATTTATTAGCATCAGCTGGGCTCAACTTCACTGCAAACCAAACCTGGTGTTTTGTATGTATCAGCACACACAGACACACACCTTAGACCTAGTTTAGACCTTAGACCTAGTTGCTGCGTTGTTCTTACAGCTGCACCTCAGCAAGTCACATCCCAGTACTTACACCTCCAAGCGCACACACTTACACACACACACGAACGTGCACACACTCAGTGTTCTGACGTTTCTGTGGAACCGATCAAGGGGCATATAGCCAATACAAAATCAGGAGAAAAAAATGCTCCCGCAGATTGAATAAAGAGTGGGCATTGGCTAACTGTCATCACTGAGTGGAAAAACGTCCTTGATAAAGCACTTTTTTCTGTAGCGGTTTCTATAGCCTTTAGCTGGATCATTCTTCTGCCTCCCTTTTGCTTCTCAGCTCTCCCCCCTCCTCGCTCTAGTCTGCCTCTCTGTTACTTCCAGCAACCTGTACACTTAAACACACACACATACACACACACACACACACACACACACCTAAGTGTACATAGAAAAGGAGTGAGCACTCAGAGACACTTGAAACCTGTGAATCTGAATCGTCTCTCAAAAATGCACAACCTCTGTAATGCAGTGATATGGACACAAATAATGTGAAGATTACAAGCTTAGCAATAAGAAATGGATAAAGCAGAAAGTATAATCAAAACTAGAAGGAGACCTCATTTTTACTGGGATGGATTGTCTCACTATGTGGAAGTTGCTTTTCATACCAAACAAGAATGAAAGGCAGCAAATTACTTTTCTGGAGGAAGATGATACCTCCAAGCTTTTTCAGAGTGATTATTTTTATTATTAATATCACTTTTAGCTCTTTATGTAGCTGTTTCCTTGATCTCATTTGATCAATGTTTTGTCTTTGTTCATTTCTTAGAATATTGTTCCTATATTTAAATTCCAAGAATTTCAAAGAACCATATCAGTGATTTTGAATGGTTGGTCCACTAAAATTTACCCATTTTTCATTGCAACAAACCATTTTGCAAATCACGTAAATTTTCACTTTAGAATTTTTGGTTGAAACACTTACTTTATAATGTTCTGTTTCTGCGGCTAACAAAGTTGTTACCATTCATGGTGGAGGGAGTGGTTTATTTTTGTTTTGTTTTTTTTACTGCAACCAGTTTTCGAGTCATCAAACCACAACAGTGCTGCTGCCTTAAGGAAAACTAATGTGGAGGACTTTATTACAGTGATGAATGCTGGTGTGGAGAAAGTCTGAAGTCTCTGAAAGTTCATTTTCATATCGTAGTGGAATGAATGTTGCATTCAAGTGCTGGTGGCAAAGGCTTGAATCTGAGACTTCCATGTCAACTGTTAAAAGACTACACCAGTGATTTTGAACGCTTTGAGAAAAGATTGGAGAAATGTGAAGTATATATATTTCGCAGATTTATCACTAAACATGTGAAATCATTGGCATGGTCCTTTAAGCAATACGGACGTAGTATGTTGTTCCTCCTCTTCAGTATGTTTAGTGTTGTTCGCCTGGCACAGCCTTTGTTCACTTAGGCACTGTCAGATAGAAAAGGAGTGACAGCAGTGGACATTTACAAAAGTACATAGCAGGTGATTGGGTCAACTATCGGTCAATTATCAACTGTCCGGTCAAACCAATGTCATAAGGCACAACACTGGAGCTAAACAAACTGCAGCAGCTGCTACAGAGAAAGTGAGTAAGCATAATGGTGAGCATTAACTTGATAGCATGTTTGTATACGATTTTTTTTTTTTTTTACTGTTTTTGTGAGGAAAATCTGCCGCTTATGTCCTGTGTTGTTTCTGTTTCCCAGTAGGGATGGGCGATACCACACTTTTAGGATTCGATACGATACCGATACTTTTTCTTGCATTTTCATCGATACCGATATTGATAATTTCTTATTGGCAATTTTTTTCATTCAAAATATTATTACATTTAAGACAAATTACAAGACAAACACAGACCATTTATACCATATTTATTATGGTCAATACATAATAAAACTAAAATTAAAATAAATAACATAAATATGAATGAAATAAATTAAATATGAACAAAAATTTGCACATTTTCACTGTTATTGTTGTTTTCTTGCACTTTTCTTGTCAAAAAAAAAAGAAAGAAAAAAAGACCGATCTGCCATTATTTTCTGTGTTCCTCCGGCTCCGGTATGCGAGCTAGGGATGGGCGATACCACACTTTGGATTTGATACGATACCAATACCAATACTGATAATTTCTTATTGGCAATTTTTTTCATTCAAAATATTAATACATTACATGACAAATTACATGACAAACACAGACCATTTTTACCATATTTATTATGGTCAATACATAATAAAACTAACATAAATATGAATGACTAAACTAAATAACATAAATATGAATGAAATAAATTAAATATGAACAAAAATTTGCACATTTTCACTGTTATTGTTGTTTTCTTGCACTTTTCTTGTCAAAAAAAAAAAAAAAAGCTTCCCATGTCGTCATCACCTAAAATATAGCTATAGTCCTGCAAAGGATGCTGATTGGTCCGACCAGAGGCGGGCCGTACTATTAGGCAAACCAGGCATTTGCCTGGAGCCCCGGGCCCCATATAAGGCCCTTGGGGCCCCCAAAATGCCTTCTTTATATTGAGTCCCCATATTCCTTTTTTTCTAATATTCACAATAGTAGCATCGGGATGTCTAATTTGATTAATTATTCGTGTTTTGATGGTCTTTCTGCCAACCGCGCACCCCCTTCAGTCTGCACTACATGGACTATTCCGTGTTACGTATTTCACGTATGCGGAAATGATTACGGCGCGTAAAATCCAAAACAAACAACGAACGGTAAAAGAGAGAGGACGAACGGTAAAATAGAGAAATCGGAATGAAGCGGACATACGAAAGTGGGTCACAAAAAAAGAAAAAGAGGGACCAAAGGCAGCAGTTTATTTCGAAACTGTCAAAGCTATCTAGCTTTTTTCCTGGAACCGTGGCAGTGGAGTCTGCGGAAGTGGGACCGTCGGCGGCCGCGGAGCGAGAGAAGCCCTCGCCGTTTGCTCTCACGGTGAGAGAAAAGCTCAGAGATGAGGACAAACAGAGGGAGGAGAAAGGCCCAGAGATGAGGATAAACAGAGGGAGGAGAAAAGCCCAGAGATGAGGATAAACAGAGGGAGGAGAAAAGCTCAGAGATGAGGATAAACAGAGGGAGGAGAAAAGAGGGGTGTACTACGAAGCAGGTTTAGTGGGTTAGCGAGGTATGTTGAGTCTAAAGCCAGGCTTTCCTGTATCACGAAGGTGGCTCTCTTTTAACCCGGCTAGATCACCATGGTAACTTATGCTTAACTCATAACCTGGTCCCGACCAGGTTATGAGTTAAGTTTAACCCCGTCCGGCTATAAAATTACGGAGACAAAGAGGATTTAGGGATCGCGCGGATCCGCTGGCATTTCCTGACGATATTCTCCATGAGCGGTAGATTATCATCTGAGGGAATACGCTAAATTTGCATTTGCACAATGCAGGTATACTATTAGTGGTGCACAGACTTCACGTTTGTTATAAATATTCCGTTGTATCATAGACTTTGTTATAGTAGCCTACTTATTTTATTTTATTTTATTTTTTAAAGGAAACCCTTTATATTATAACGGTGACTGTCACGGCATCCGAAGGTGATGATTGGACGGGAGCAGCCCGTGGTGATTCAAACGCACTCCAAACGCCACTTATTCTGATTTAGAAAAAAAGATTTAACAAAAAAGGAGCAAACAAACATCAACAGAAATGGCTCCATAATTCTAGTTAAACTTCAAATGTAACGAACAGTTATCTGAAACTACTGACAAGGAGCTCTAAGCAGAGTCAATAGAGGTCAAAATTGTCATGTAACCATGGTAACCACCGCCTGCTCCGTCCGACACTCACCCACACACACCTTCAGTCACCTGACTTAACCTCAGGCTTTACAACACTCCCATAAAGCTAGTGAAGTTACATATTTCTAAACTAAAATTCATAATAGCCTACTGAATGGATATATAGAATATAATGAGTCAGTGTTGACATAGCGTACGCATTCACTCGGTCAGCAATTTTCTGCCTGCACTCCTCTCTCGCCTTATTTGCGGCCACAGTGTTGTTCTTAGCGTTAATTTTATTTTTTAGCTAAATTTCCATAGCTTTCCATGAGGACAAGCTGCTCCTCTTGTGTGAAATATGCAGCCCGTGAACGGTCCATTTTTCACGGAAGTAGAATCATATGAGACCAAAACGCCCCCTTTTCTGTGAACGCGCACAGAGCACAAAGCTGTCAGCCGGACTGAACAAACCTTGATGAGAACCACCGTCGTGATACCACTTAACTTTGACTGGAGCTTTAGGTTTTGTTGAGCCTGATAGTGAACACAAAGCCTGGCTATGTTGAGCCTCCTTCGTAGTACAGCCCTAAGCTCAGAGATGAGGATAAACAGAGAGGGAGAAGGAGAAAAGCCCAGAGATGAGGAAAAACAGAGGGAGGAGAAGGAGAAAAAAGCTGAAAAGGTAAATGGTGACATATTAGGATAACAGTTACTGTAATATGTGTCATCATAAATGATCTAATTGTTTTGTATGCTATTCTCACTTTGCAGGTGACACAAGATTGACCGCAAGGCCCTTTCCCTCAACGTTTTTATTTATTTTCTTTTTTTAAAAATAAATCTTTATTTAACCTTGGAATAACAAATGTCAAGTCTTTATTAATATTGTATAACCAAGGTCATATGAATCTTTGTTAAGAGTTGAAGAGTCAAGATTATCTTGTCAGTGAGAGCACTGCACACATGCAATGCAAGTAAGACAATGTTAGAGTTTGCAATTTCCACAGAATATACATACAAGGTACATTAGATTGTTAGATGCAGGGGCCCCCAAATGGCTAAGTTCGCCACTGGGTCCGACCATTTGTAGTTGGACCAAACCCCTCAGTTGAAGAGTGCCAGCCGATGTCTGCCGGTTGCGTGAGGTTACAGTCTCGGGCACAGAGGTGTGTGTTTTGATTCAGTGTACTGCA
Organism: Myripristis murdjan; assembly: GCF_902150065.1. NCBI lineage: Eukaryota > Metazoa > Chordata > Actinopteri > Holocentriformes > Holocentridae > Myripristis > Myripristis murdjan. Next base: position 4,295,920 of record NC_043982.1, read on the forward strand.
GCTTCTCGTGTCGTCATCACCTAAGCCACATCTGTCATTCCTCAAAGGAGGCAGAGGACCAAAAATGGTTGTACCAATCAGCACTTGGGATGGAGGGTGTCCAGCTGGTTTTGCAAGTCAAAACTAATATAAACTTGTGAGATCAGCTGACTAGTGTGAGGTTGTCGTCTAATGCCTGGGCCACACTGTCTACCTGAGCATGTGTGTGCGCCGCCCAACCTCCTTGATTTTCATTTCGGTGCCCATATTAACAGATGCAGCCTGCGTGAGTGTCTCAGGCGCGGCTTGAGCCTCACTGAAGCAGCACGTCAGCTCGAGTTTCAGTGTGGAGCCAGTTGTCTATGTGTGATGTGCCCATTTCTCAGCAAAAATAGACAGGAAAAATGTTCGTCATATTATCAGCATACTTGCAACATTCCATAACTTGCATGTTTCAGTAATATCTATATCTGCAGAATATGTCAGACATTTTTTTTAACAAACTATTTTAGCAACTGTACGGAGGACATGGAAGCTATGTGTGTGAAGGTTTTCGGGGATGCTGAATTCACCAGTGTTGGTCCCATGTTACAGGCACAGAGGTTGCTGTGTCTTATTGCCCTCCGTCTCTCTTTAAAGCTCTGTTCTGTAAAGCACCTGTCCTTGGGCACAGTCTCAAATGGCCCTCCAGGCAAGGTATTCTCACAGACTCTGTGGCTGGTCAGAAAATTCCTTGTGAGTTTTACCTGTTTGCTAAAACAGCCTTGATATGACAGCAGCCAAAGCTCTTTCACGCACCCAGAACTGTAAAGTTATCCATGTCATGTATCTTGCCCTGAGCTCTACTGGGATTCATAATGAGGCCACCCGGTAAGAACGGCTCTCAGCAAATATGCCTTGGTTCCCGTTGTTCACACCAAAGAGCCGTTTAAACGAGAGGTTTGGTTTGTGAACAACACAACACTATGTGAGAGTAATGCCTCAGAGTTAGATTAATGTTTAAGGAGTGTATGAAGAAGGAAGGGACAGTATGTCACTAGGTATTTAACACGTTAGTGCCTCAGTCACGTGTCATGAGTAATTTGTCTATTGCTAACTAGCTCACGTTCGATCTATGGGATTATTTTACACTAGCGTGTGGCTAACATTAGTGTTGGTTTGGCAGGGCTTCATGCAAGGCTTCATGCAGCTGCTGGACAGACACCCAGGGCCTCATTTATAAAACTGAGCTTGGATTGCACATGAAAAGGTTATGCAAGCACAAACAGGAAGAATAAGTAGGCCAGAAAAATATTCAGATTTATAAACCCCGCATACACACACCTGCATGCGTTTCCCTTTAATAAATCACAAATCTGCCTGAAATGTTGTGCATGTGCACAAACCTCAACTTCCACCGTGTGAACGCCCCCAGTTAGCCATATGTGGTCAAGAAACGCCCCTCATGAATGCTGATATGCATATTAAAGAGTTGGTCCATTCATCTCACTTTGGGGAGAAAACAGCAGTTAGAGTGCAAGGCAAAACAAAGCAGCTTCATCTGTACAGCATGTTTTATACACAGGCAATTCAAGCTGATTTACATAATTAAGATACAGTAAAACTGACTCATTTGAAAAAAAAAAAAAAAAAACAATACAATTTTAAAAAGGCAGGAAAACAATTCTCAAAAGTTTTCAAGGGCAGTTGGACAGCAAAGTTCAGCAATGAGGCTGAGGTGGAACTTTCTTTTTTCTTTTTTTTTTTTTTTTTTTTTTTGCAGTTTCCAGTATTTACAGAACACTGTCCTTTTGTTCTAAAAAAGTAACAGACTTTCTTAAAACAGAGAAAAAAAATCTGTTTGAGTTAAGTGCAGCAGTAACTGCCGTGAGTTCAGATGTGAGGACTAAAGTGGTCTGACATAAAAAAGTAAAGTAAGTAAAGTAAGTAAAGTACAATGAAGTTACTGGGAATGGCCACAGTGTGGGTGCCAGTGTGGGGCCTTAGACGAGCATCCAGCAACAATAATTACACAAGTCCACATTTCTGGAGCAGGGCCCGATAAGGAGGGAGACGGGTTTGGCTGATAACAAAATAACCAAATAACATCCTCACACAGTCCATTCCAGTAGTCCTCCAGCAGTGCCAGTGCATCGGTCTCGTGTCATTAGACAGGAGTGTCACTGCAGGATTTATGTTTACAGCAATCAGACTGCTACTTCACACTTTACCAAAATGACCGCGTCACTCAGTGAGTATGTTTACATGCACACCATATTCCGATTCGGGTCAATATTCTGGTTAAGGTAATTTTCCGAATAAGGTGTTTATATGCGCTGCAGCAACTGGAATATTCTGTTTTCATGTTACTTGGCATATTCCCGTGTTTGGGCGTATTCCACGCTCTTATTTAATGCATCACTCAACCTGCGGGGGGCAGCAATGCACCTATAGGCGTCTGGTCTGCCGGAAATACAGAAGAAGAAGAAGTTGCTATTTCTGTGTTTTCTCCCATCGATATCGTCCATGATATTTAAGTCTTTGATCAGCTGAAGGCGGACTGCAGTCTCCTGGCTCTTGCTGCTGTTCGCCATGTCACTCTCTTGCAGTAACCATAGCAACAATGACGCCCCAGGATTCCTTGTGAATCGAGCATGTGCAGACGTAACTTAATGTTCCGGTACGAAGCATTTTGCGATGAAGGTGTTTACATAGCACAATATTCTGGTTAGAACAGGCCCGTGCCAGGGGTCTTATTCAGAATTTTCTCCAACCGGAATACGACCTTAATCGGGTTCGGTGCGTGTTTACATGACTCGTGTGCAACCGCAATATCGAGGATATTCCGAATAATACAGGAATATGGTGTGCATGTAAACGTGCTCAGTGGTATCACCCATCCTGCAATGTCATTGGAAAATGGAAGCGCCGGTGAAAATGAATTACTTACATCAGCTTTTTGATGCTGAACTTGTCCCACATTATGATTAGGACTAGTAATGAGGATACAAAGTGTTACGATTGTTCAAGATCTGTCACTGGCTCTATGTCCAGACTTGCAAAATCCATAAGTGCAGGTGATGAAGACCTGCCAGGTGAGCTGACTGGAGAAGTCTCAGTGCGCCCTGTGAGCCTGACAGTGGTTTTCAAACTGTTTGCAAACTAAAATCGCCCCGTTTTGTGCGTATGCAACGGTTATAAATGGGGCCCCTGATGTTTTGAGACATTGGCCAAAAATCACCTGCATTATGTAGAGTTGAATCTCTGTCCTGTCAAAGGCCAAACAGCAGAGGTATTGTGGTTTGTGGTGGGATTTTCCATGCCCATCCCTTTGACTACAGTATTAGTGGCACCAGCGTCTGGAAACAGTGCAAATGTGGAACGCTGTCACTTTGACATATTGTTCCTTGCTACTTTGTTTGTTTCTTAATTCCATCCATGTCTGTACCAGCTAACCCTCTCCAGCTGGGGAAACCTGTTTCTCCCACTTTTTGTGCACAAAGTTTTTCGTGCATTTTAAGCATTTTAAGACATTGTGCTCATTTCACTAAATTTCATGAGGCCAGGCTGCCTTTTTGGAGCGGTGTGCTGTGCAGCAGAACCGCAGTTTACTCCAAAGCCATTCCTCGTCTGTCTGTAGCCTTTATAGCCGTACTGTTCAGAGACTCGGGGATTTGTTGATACGCAGTCATGGAGGGGATTAATACAGTATGTGTTGTTCTTCATGCCAGAGGCTGTAAGAGTAGCTCTCTTTGTTCTCCCAGCTGACACACTCATGTACGAAACACGTGTGAAAACACACACAATGTGTATACGCTTTCCATTCTTTCACTTTTCCACAGACCGTTCTCTCTCTCTCTCCTTATGTCAGTTCTCTCAGAATGCTCCGGTGTCGAGCTGGTGGGAAAGTGCCTCGACATCTTTTGGCCGCTGTTGGGTTCATTGGGCTGGGGAACATTTTGGATGTTTGATCACTATCTTGTAGGGCCTCCCTTTAATCAGAGGCCTCTGTTATAATTTATTCTCAATCAGGGCCAGATTTACTAAAGGTGGTGCTAATTAGAGTCAAATTAGCAACCACTAGCGCCAGTGGGGGTGGCCTGTGTAGCGCCATGCCCACTAAGAGCAGATGATGATGCAGATGAAACCAATCGCAGTGTAATTCATTTGGAAAAGATAGACATTATTCAGTGGGCACCTACTTGTCCTATTTGGAAACGCAGTGCTAAGGCAGACAAGAGAACAGCCGAGAAACCACAAAGCTGCTGCAGAGCTGGAGGTGTTGGTTCAGGAATAAATTCACAGAATCACAAAAATATTCTGGCATTTTCCAAAAAATACAAGAGTTCTAATATCGATAGACTTCTGGTAAAGTTGAAGCATGTTTTTTTTTTTTTTTTTTTTTTGCAATAATGGAGAAGTGCAGATGTAATTTGTGTTGGCCATTCCAGTTAATATAAAAGGCTGACAACTTTTATGACAAAAACCACTTTGTGTTCTCAAGAATGCTTTATGTGAAGTAAATACAATTGGCTTGTTGCGTTTACTTCTGCAAGGAAAAAAAAAAAAAAAAACTAATACAACAACTCAATTGGAAATTGCAGTGAGCAACTGTGAGTCAGTGGCTGTGTCTGCACCGAACCTGTCTGTACCGAAGTTAAGACGACGTTTTCACAGAGGTTAAGTAGTAGCTGCACTTACCAAGATGTGAACTACCATCAGATTTGATCGATCTCCTTTTGAAACTGACACACTTTTCAACCACAATTTTGCATTTTTACAGGGGGATGCCCATAAGTGTGTATGTATCGAGGGCATAGTGCAGAAGACTCCTCCTCTATCACCTATAGGAAGGAGATCTTTCTTCGAGGTGCAAATGGGACCCCCTTGTAAATTATGGCCAGTGCTAAAAAAGGGTGTGTGACGTTGTAAAATGTTATTAAATCTGGACCTTAGTCTCTTAAACCAGCTGTTATTCCAAAACCTGCAACACAGCCAGCGTGCACTGCAGCCAACAAGACATTGTTGGCTGCAGTGCCAACAATGTCTTGATTTATGATTTTATGTGTGCATGTTTTTTTTTCTTTTATGCTGTGCGGGCAGTGCATTTTACATTATTTTATTCTATTAAAATTATAATTGTATTATTATTTTATTTTATTTTATTATTTTTATTTTAATATTTTTATATATTTTATTTATTCTATCCTATTTTGTTTTATTTTATTATTATTATTATTATTACTATTATTATTTTACTTTATCTGATTTTATTTTAATTGATCTTATCTTATTTTATCGTGTTATCCTACTGTGTTTTTTACCTTTTTATTCTGCTTTTGTTGTGTTATTTTGTGGTGTTTTATTTTGCTGTGCAGCACTTTGGAAAACCTTGTGTTTGTTAAATTGTGCTATATAAATAAAGTGGATTGGATTGGATTGGATTGTTGCACATGAATCATGTATCCACGGTTAACTGCAGCTAGCTAGCACGAGCTAGGCTTGGAGAAAATGGTTCCAGTAGGACTTTTTTATGCCACTGCACAGCGGATCTGGACATGGGGAAGTGACTTTTACTTACTATATCAGCTTCAGGCATGTAAAAATACAGATGTATAAGCGAAGCATGTGGAAATTATGGGAGCTACATGTTTGTGCAGGAGTGATGCAGTGAAATCACATCCATGTACAGTCAGAGACGCTGGTCTTCATTTTCCCTCCATCACACTTTATGTTTAATCATTTTTGTATTTTAAAGTTTCATTCCTAACACTTGAAGCGCTTTTCCACCTGAAAATGTCTCTCATTAAATTTTAGCTCTCAATCAATACGCCAATGCTTTCTGTGGGCATCACCACATATTTATTTGATTGTTATTATTTTGTAGTTGGAATTTTTAATGCAAGCCTGCTGTTACAAACACACCATGGAAGCAAAAGTTTCAGGAATTTTAAATAATAACATGAGACGATGAGTTTGGTAACTTGATACAGAAAAGTAGCAGTCATTTTCGTTGCATCGTGACAATAACAAGTAGAATATCTTTAGTCATTGTGACGCTGGTAGAACTTATTTTGTATTTAGATTTTTTTTTTTTTTTTTAAATCCAGACTTAGGTAAAAAAAAAAAAAAAAAAAAAATGAAAGCGTCAGAGAGAGCAGCACTGAGTCTCGTTAAGCAAAATATCTGCTGATGCTTTTAGCCTCGTTTCACCTCTTAGCTTCAAGTTTGAGTTCCACTGAGAGAGGCAAAGTTCTGCCTGCTGACAGTGAAGCTGCTACCTCTGATGGTCCACGTTCACACACACACACACACACACACACACACACACACACTATATATCCCACAATGCTCCACATATTACCCTCACATGGATATACATCTTTTTTATGGAAATTTAGCTTTTACTATTCCTACATCAAAATTCCCAGAACGTCTGCAATCAGCAAGCAAATTGTTTGTGTTTATTTATTTATTTATTTATTATTCTATATCAGTCCAAATTCTCTTATTCTGTCCACTTGGGTATTTTCACATCTTTACAGAGGGTGCTAAATCTCTCTTCAGTCTTTTGTCTCAACGTGTCTTTCCACTTTGGTCTTTGTTGTGACGGTTCCTGTGTGTGTGTGTGTGTGTGTGTGTGTGTGTGTGTGTGTGTGCGCGCGCGCATGCATGTGTGTATATGTGTTTGATGCATTATTGATGTGTGCGTCTGGCTTTTGACATGTTTGTCTGCCACTGGAGTTCAGTTCTTTGATCGCAGGAGCCCACCATTAAACAGGAGCACACAAGCATGTGTACACACACACACAGACACACACACACACACACACACACACACACACACACACACACACACAGATATAAGGTGGGGGGTGGAGTGGCAGAGAGAGAGAGAAAAAGAGAGCAACAGAAGTATGCTTGAGTACCTCTATTAAAAAGAGTTATTAAAGGATCCGGTGTGCCATCTGGGGACTCATGAAACATTAAACTTGTGTCTGGAACAGCAACCAAGCTGACACACGTGCACATTACATGCACATATGATGTGGATGTACTCGCATGTGAGGACTCTGTGTGTGTTAGTGCAGACAGGGAATACAGGAAATTTTCTATAATGAGCACAGTGTCGTAAAATGCAAATACTGTGCATGAAGTGAAATACAGTTTTGGACCAGGGAGGGATGATTTGGCGGAGGCACAACTAGACCCAGTAAGTGGTTTGACTTTGAAACAGTGCAGCGGGAAGTAAAAGTGTGGTTCAATTATCGACTCATTACAGCTGAGTGAAGTTTAAATGCTTTACTTACCGTGACCAGAAGCTAACCTTTTGTTGCTGTTGTAATCATCCTCACAGCTCGGCAGTCATGCTTGTCGCACTCCTCGTGACAGCTGCACGCCTGAGGACTGAAAAAATATGGAACGGGCTCAAAGTTCTGGTGGTGCTCCTCTCACCAAGCAGAGGAACTGTCACAGTTCATCTCTGCCCTACTGCTGCTATACCACTTCTTGGAGATTGGGTGTGTGGTAACAGAGTGAGACACTGGAGTGGAAAAGAGAAACTGTGATGTGATCAATGTGGCAAATTAACTTTTTGGTCCACCTGCCAAAGTGCCTGCTGGGTGCCCAAATTTGACTAGCGACTCAGGCTTTTTCCTCCATTACAAAGGACGTTTTCCTGCCTGTTGGGTGACTTGTGGCCTTTAACCGCTTCCAGTTTTAAGTTTCTGTACCCATGACAAGTCAGTTTGACTGCCCCTTATCTGAGGCATAAATTCGACAAAGCAAACAGGTGGACAACTGTGTGGAAGGTGGAGGAAGGTGAATGTGCATTAATTCTGGATAATTTTACTGCTTCTTAATTATTATTTATTTATTTTATGGGATGTCTTTTGTTCCCACCTAATTCTGTATGTCTTGTGTCTGAGTTTGTTTGATTCTTGTCTATTTGTTTTCTTGTGTGTAACACCAAGGACCATGCTGGAGATATGTTTTTGTACTTTAGCATGTCATCCTTTGGATTGCTGTTTTATCATTCTAATCCAGAAATAAATCTATCTATCTATCTATTGTCATGTTTTGTCTGTCAAAGTCATTCCCGATGTCACCGCCTCTCATCTTTTGTCAACTTTCATTAAATAATCTTCTTTTTTAGGTTTTTACACTTTGTTTTCACTGATTGCTGTCTTTGTAGTCTGAATGGGTCTTTTTTTTTTAAACTCTGCCACGCATGTGTCACCACAATGTGTTTTATTTAACCCGCCAACGTGTGGACCAAAACCGTGGACCAAACAAATCTACCTGCCACTGCAAGTATTTAACCACATTTTGCAAGCAGCAGCTGCTAATTTGCCGCCCAGATTGTGATGTAAGGTAATACTTTTGATCCCTTATGGGAAAGTCATCCCCCTTCCTCGCTGGAGTTGATGCAGTGTCCTGCTCACAGATGTTTGGCATTGAGGCGCTTTGACCCCATGTTGTCCATGTTTGAAAGGCGCACTGAGATGGCGCTCCGATTTCAGTTGCGAAAGCATAGGCAGCACCATGGTTGGCCAGGACATTGCTCCATGTGGAGACAAGTGGCTTGTGAACGTGAACTTGAATTGCCACTCTAGAGTTGATGCTGTTGATATGGTTACTGGAGCTTTCCACTGAGTGTTGGGTATCCTGACCTCTGAGCTGGAACCTCCCACCGTGCTGAATGTGTTCCACTGCAGCCGACATGGACGCCTGCAAAGACATAGATCTGTCCACTGACAACAGCTGACTTGCTAATGAGAATCAAAGACAATAGCTAACATCAGCTGTTAACGTTACCTAGGATAGCTACAGCAGGGCATCTTTGCTGGTAGTGCTAGGTCTATAATCACTGCTATAATCTTTACCATCGTAAAATAAAGACTGGACACTGGTGTGAAGTTGGGGGTGGTTTTTGAATAAAAATCCAGCCAGAGAAAAAGTTTATCATTGCCCATTTTGTCCACATTTTTGTGAAAAAAAAATCCCGACTCTAAGTTCCATCACTTCTGCCGTCTCTTCTACAGTCCTAACCATTACCGCCAACATGGCGATGTCCATGGCAAAGGATCCACTCTACGTAGATTACAAAGCTCATTCTAACCCTCAGAATCACTTTAGATCTCCATCTCCTGTGGGATGTACATTATTTAAAACATATTTTGTTGTAAATATTTGAACTATTTTTATGGTCTCAAAATCATTGAGTGATCTTTTATGAAAGGTTCATTTAACCACAAGGCCCCTCGTACCCATTATGTACTAGAAGTTTAAAGTGGAAGAAATGAAAGTGACAGAAGGCGGGTCACAGAAGGTTGACTGTAAATTGTTTCTTTTTGTAAGGGATGGGGAAGACGGGGACTGTAATGGAGGTTGGCCTACCTACAGGAGAGACTTTCTCAGGACAGTCCTCCAGCTGTCCCATCCCATCCCATCACCCCTAGCAGCTGACCCTTGACCCCATCAGTGGCCCTCTGTCCCAACTGTCAGCTGTCACACTAGGAACTCTCACTCCACACACACACACACACACACACACACACACACACACACACGCTATACACACATTGCACACTCAGTGACTGACAGATAGCAAGTGTGTGTTTGTTTTCTGGCGCAAGTCAGCAAGACGAGGGATGTACTGTACAGTAGGTGGTCCTTTACCACACACACACACACACACACACAGCACACTATAGCCCTGTACTTGTGTGTTGTGTCTGTCCAGAGTAGATATGAGATTGTGCAAGTTTGACAGGCACATATGGGCTATTTGCATATGCTGCCTCTTCTGGATCTTCAACCTCACCTTGAATATTTGTGTGTGTGTGTGTGTGTGTGTGTGTGTGTGTGTGTGTGTGTAAAGAAGAAAGTGCTGGAGCTGCCTGTGTGTCTGAGGTGGAGGGTACGTCTCAGAGTTGGAGCTGCAGAAGTTGTCCTAGTCAGTTTTTTTTTTTTTTTTCATGCTCTTAAAAAAACAACTTGTCTCTGAATTATTTATGATCCTCGAGTTTTTGCTTTTTGTGCTGCTTTACCTTTTTTTCCTTCCATGAATCTAGTTTGTAAACTCTATGAAAAAATCATCAAAATACAAGCTCAGTCACTGTCTCTCGCCGTTTCCGTGTCTTTCAATCTGTCTCTTTCGTGGCCTTTCTCTCCGTTTCATCTGCACTTGCAGCTTTTTTTTAACCTTTATTTTTCAGGGGAGGGTATTCTGAACCTGCATGCCCTCTGCTTTAATGCTCTTTTTAACCTTCCTACAGTTAGCAATATCCATAATGTGACAATACTGCCTTTAAATCCAGGTTAAGAGAACTCTTATGCCATATCATGATACTCAAAATCCCAGACAATATCTAATATCTAAGATCCATAATTCTGCCAGTCCTAATAAATATTGTTCTTTGTATAGACTTATGTATTACCTTTACCTAAGGCCACAGATTCAATGCCTGTGAGAGAAATCAAAGCCTCTGGTTTTATTTTGAAGCTAATGGACATCATGCATTAATCCTGATGAAGATCTAGTGCTGAAAAGCCACATTAAATGTATCACTGCAGGTTAGATAGTGTGCAAGTGTGCTACTCATCCCTCTCTTACACAGCTGTCTCGTCAAATAGATGTGTGGGGTGGTTTTTGTTCTGTGGGCTCAGTCCAGCCACATTTTAAGCACAATATCTTCATGAAATGACAGTCAGTGCATTTATAGATGCACAAAAAATAATTGGTAATTCTGCTGGTTTGGGAGTTAGCTGATTTCTAAACTGCCATGTAAAAAGGAGGATTAAGGGATGTCCAGTTAACACAGGTAGATTCATGGTGGAGAAACTCAATTATTGGGCCATGTAAACCCTTAGATTTGTGACTAGCTTTTTACATGGACCAGCCCCCCTAAAAATTGCTCTAGAACTAAACTGCATTGTCATTAACATTTCAAGGGAAATGTATTTTGACATGGATTATGTTTTTTGTGACATATGACATAACCAAGAAAGTCTGTGTTAGGAGGAGGGTGGGTCAAACAAGGACATGCCTTGGACTCAGAAGACTGGAGTTCGATTCCCATGTTAAGAGAGGGCATTTTCATTTTCAGCGAGCTAATGTAAGCTATCTGATGTTAGTGAACTTTATGTAACATTTCTTAACCTTAACCATAACGATGGACCTTTTCCTAATCTTAACCAAGACACAAACAAACGTAATCCACATGAAAATATGTTTCCCTCTAAACATAATTGAGAATCCAGTTTAGTTGTATGGAAACCTAAGTCGTAGGAGACAGGGTTGCATGTGCACATGTGCAGGAAAAGAGAGCGGAGAAGGAAACTGACAAGATAAACACACAGTGGCGGCCGGCCAATAGAGGGCGCTAGGGCACCGCCCCACCTCTCCCAACATCCTGCTGTAGACCTGAATAAAAACTATTTTGAAATATGTGCTGAAGTATATTATAATGACCAATCCAGCAAGTTAAATATCATATAGTCAGTCACCAGTTAGTAAAATGTATAATCTGGGACAAAATGTTGGTATAAAATGTTCCACGGTGTCTAAAGTTCCTGATAGGTTACTGACTGTCACATGTTTGGGTGCACGGATCTTTCTGCTTGACTCTCGTATTGAGTTGTACGTGCGCAATACGCTCCTCTTCAATACGAGTGAAAAGTAAACAGACTGTAAATTCATTATGGAAAAAGAAAATTCAGTTAAATCACTGCACAATATGCCATATGAGAGAAGAAGACTGCAAGCAAAGCAAAGAATAAAAGAGCTTGGACCTGATCAACCTGACATCAAAATTGCACAAGAATCAAAGGACAGAGGAAGACAACATACCAGGTCACTTTGTAGGAGCTGGTTTACCAAAAAGGCTTGGCTAAATTGGCTGAGACTTGGCTACCTGCATAGAATAATAATAACTTATTATGATCTAGTATTCTTATATTATACTGTTTAATTATATTATAATGTCTATAATTTCATTACAACATTCAGCTGTGCAAATTAAAAATGCCTTTCATTGAGATAAGGCAAGGCAAGTTTATTTGTATAGCACATTTCAGCAACAAGGCAATTCAAAGTGCTTTACATAGAGCATAAAGGCATTAAAACAATATAAAAGGGACACAAGAAAACATACATAAAAACAATTAATAAAAAAAAAGCTAAAAGGAGAATAAGATGATAAAGATAAACATAAATATACTGGTATGATACCTTACATGTTTGCTTGATTTTTTTTTTTTTTTTTTTTTTTTATGTAGCCCTACCTGGAAAAAAAATCCACCAGCCGCCACTGTAAACACACACTGGTTACTCACTGGTTACAATCTGGCTTCCCGTGTACGAGTAAACATAACCATTTGAGGGCATCATGCTTTCTCAGTGTGACGTATTTTCTGTGGAATCAGGATATTAAGGCTGGACATAAATCGAGACAGGATCATTCAAATGTAGAAACCTATGGGATATTACTTAGGCAGGGAAAGGCGGTTTTATTTGACTGGAATGGCAGAGGGTCGGATTTATCTGGATTTATTGGCTGGAATTTTATTTAGGTCTAATGGTACACGATGAAATCACCACTAAAGATTTTCCATTTTCCAGGAGGTTAAAGTAGATAGATTTTAAAACGCAATAAAATGCTTCTCCCTCTCTTGACATAAATTGTCACATAGGTATATGGTAATTTCGGCTTTTTCACCACTTAGCTCACTCTAAGAGCGGCAAAAAGTCATTATTTATTTCAATGTGACTTTAAGCCCACATAAGATGAGAACAGTCTCGTGTGATTAACAGTGCGCTTCCTCCCCATCCTTTCCTCCTTTCTCTATTAGCTATAGCGGTACAGAAGTCCATTTCTCTGCAGGCCTAAACAGTGATGACTCATAGTCACAAACCCCTATGCACAGTACACAGGTGATCTTTGTGTCATTGCACTGACACAATTGATTAAAGGAGGAGTTGCCTTTATCCATAGCAGATAGTTATACAGTGGTCCCTCACTATAACGCGGTTCACTTTTTGTGGCCTCGCAGTTTCGCAGATTTTTTTAGTGCAATTTTGCATGTTTTTTTTTGTTTGTTTGTTTGTTTGTTTATTTGTTTGTTTTTTACAGCGCATTGTGTTCTGCGTCCTGATTGGCTAAGGGACTGCAGACCATTGTCAATCAATCTCCTCCGTGCCGTGTCTCCTGTACAGTACAGAATGCGTTCATTCTATAACACTGGACTTATTTTTCTACGAAGGTTTGAACTTTGAGTGTTTAAACAAGAGAGAAAAGTGAGAAAATGTTAATGCCTGTCTGACAAAAGCGTATAAAGTGTGTAGTGAGGGGTTTTACAGCCTTAAAACATCTAGAATAATTGTAAAACATAAAGCTGACTACTTCGCGGATTTCGCCTATTGCGGGTTATTTTTAGAACGTAACTCCCGCGATTAACGAGGGACCACTGTAGTTCCTCATTTTCCTTAGATGATGGTGAGAAACAGAGCCTCTTACTTGTTTTGTGGTTGCTCAGGACTTTAATCCTCCTTGACAAAGTGCCAAATGGGTGAAAAGTTGATTACAGCAATTCGAAGCATTCCAGTTTTCTAAAGACGACAGGAATAAATGTCTCAGTAAAGATGCTTGAAGGTTACATCAATTGCTGGTGTCAGTGACAACTTAAGAGTAATTCCGCGGCATTTTGTTTATGTTCAGTGAATGCTACCTAAATAGTCCTTTCCAGGTGTCTGTGTTAACCTCTTAAATGTGATGGCAGTACATTCCTGCACAGCAAAAATATGTGGTTTACCTGTTCAAAATGTAGTTGCAGATCACTGGTGCAATTGAAGCCTCTGGGCCCACAGAGACTGAGGCTCAAAACAGTCTGGCTGCTGCCACTTTAATGCCAGTACTTAATTCTTGGCTTTGACTCTATTGTGGAGCACTGATACTCATTACTGACTCCAAAGCTCTCTCATCAGAACACATTGCATGCTTTGGTTGATTGGCCTGCCTTGTACACTTGTAGGCCTCATCATTATTGTACTTTTATCTACAAGACCATTCTAGGACTGCTCTATTTTAGTTATTTCCCCATCCCTTTTGAAAACTTGTTAAAATGACTGTCTGTAGTCACATGAACTGTTTTTGCTGTCCAAACTGAATCAGGCACAACAGCTTTCATTCGCCCTGCTTCTTTCATCATGCGGTGCAGTCCTTCTGCATGTGAGGGATCTTTAAAGCAAAATTCAACTTAGGTAGTGTGGTGGCTGTATATTTACCTGGGTGTGATATGATTCCATACAAGGATGTCGTATCTTCATTAGTTGAATCCACAAAACTCCATTTTTGTCTCTCTGTTGTCTTCCATAATACAGCAAAATTGGTTAAAAAAAAAAAAGCACTTTAAGCACATTCAGTGAACCCAAACAAAGCAAATCATGCCAATATTAAAAAAAAAAAAAACAAGTTCTGATATTCATTTTTCCCCATGTAATTACATTTGTGCTATGTGTGAAAGTACCACCAGGTCATTTCTTCCCGGCACAAGATTATTATGTGAAGGTTCCCTGCAGAGGCTGCCTGCCGGATCTACTTTCCAATTCAAATAGGAAAATAAAAAGAAAAGAGAGGTTTAGTTTCCTAAAAAATGGGTACCAGGACTTGTTTTTTGTACTGACATTACCTGCTTTGCTGGTAGTTGGATTATGTGGTAAACATTTTATTTTGGAAGCTGTTGTGCCGCACCATGGAAGCGAATGGAGACACACAAATCCAGTATTGTGGATTAGCAGCCCAGGGGAGCACAGGGCAACTAATGAGCAGATTTCACCGCCGTGGGGTTTCAAAATACACCCAGGTAACTCTACAACCCAGCTCTCTACCAAAGATCACTTTTGCTTTAAGCAGACTCAATGAGGAGCTGCCTTTGTTTTGTGTAGACACGTTTTGTATAGGCCTGACTTTGCATTTGTGGTGCTCTGCTTTTGGACCATTTCCTCTGGGGTATTTACACAGCACATTTTTACTTTGCACTTACCTTGGACTTTGCACTGCTTAAGTACATTGTGGTATCTCGTTTCTCTAACTTTTTTTTGTTTGTCTTGGCACCGGTTCTGTAGATTGTTCTCCCGCAGGAGGGAGATTCTTAAGGTCAGCGGAGCTACTGGGTCACACTCCTTTGTATAAAGCATATGCAGTCAGCACTTGGAGTCAGAGTCATTCTCATCATGATTAATGACTAAAATGTTCATTCACAGGTTTTTTTTTTGAGAAGTTGTCATTAAAGACTACTGGGTGTGTCCAGTTCACAATATACCAATTCACTATTGACGAAACTGGAATGCAGTTTGAGACACAGCATATGACAGAGTAAATATTCTGTTCCATGCAAGATATCTGAATTTGAATATAACAAAATAACAAACTGACTGCAGCAGGTTTTTGGAAGTTATTCTGCCACTTCTACTATGTCATAGTGATCCACTAAAAAATCTCTCCCTAGTATCCGGCTCTTGTTAAATTTACTTTAATCTTTATGGTTTTCTAACATTTTCTTTAAATGTTTGGACGTGAACTAACTCATTGACACATTGCATGTAATGGTGTTAATATTAACAGCAGCCCTGTGCTTAATTCAGACTTTTTTGTACAAACTACTTGTTTCTGTTTTTCATCGCTACACTCAAACTTATAATAGGCTCATCATGCATTATGTGTGGAGTAACTCTTTAAAACAGCAGTGTAAATGAACTGAGTGTAGCTCAGTGAAAAGGTGACAGAGGCATTTCACCAGCCTGCTGAGCCGTTGACAGTCTGGGAGTGTTTGTCTGCTTGTGTTAGTGAGAGTGTATATATGATCGCCCCTCATTGAGAACCTGTGCCTTTGTCTGCATGCAGACATCCCCAAATTGTCTCAGGGAGAGGGCGGGCTGTGTGTGTGTGTGTGTGTGTGTGTGTGTGTGTGTGAGAGAGAGAGAGAGTGAGTGAGAGAGAGAGAGAGAGAGAGAGAGAGGAGGGGGTAAGTTAGAGAATGGACAGCCTCTGCTATTGGCTGTGTGTGTGTGAGGGCTGGGCTTATCCTGGAAGGGGTGGTGCTGCAGGCTGCCTCATTTTTCAGAGGGAGCTCAGTGGAGAGCCGAGTGTGATGTATGCGCTCCCAGCTAGCACCGGCACATGAATGAGAGACAGAAAGAGACAGAACCACAGAGAGGTTGTCGCTCATCTTTGCAGCGTCGGCTTAAGCCACACAGCACAGCCCTGACTCTCCCGACCCAGGCAGGGGACTCAATCAGGGGGGATCTCTCCAGCGACCCAGCCCCTTCCACTGGAGCTCTGGAGGTGACACTGTGCCTGTCGTCCACCAGAAGGCTGACTCACTTCATCGAGTGTGTGTGTGTGTTTTTGATGTGAGTGCGAGCACTACTCAGAGGGTAGTTTTGCAGCACTGCTTACAGCTGATAATGTGTGACTTGAGTACCCGAGTGTGACAGACACACACATAAACACACACACTCTGGATCTGAGAGAATGCCACTCTCTCCTGCAGATGCTTTTCCCTGATTCTGGATGGCTTTCGGATGGTTTACAAATCCCCGGGATTTGGATATAGAGTGAATCACGGCTCACAGCTGGAGTGGAAGTAACACCTCCAAGAAAAGCAGGTAAGGGGAGACTTTTACTGCCTCTGTAGTGCATGAAGACGGGACAGCCCTGATTTTATCTAGAATGAATAAGATTACATGAGAGATTTTATTCCAAAATGCTAAATATAAAATTTGGATAAAATCTTTCAGACAATATTTGAAACATATTGATGATTTTCCATCTAAACGTGAAACCCTTTCTAAGGAAATGTCTTAAGATGGGGACTCAACTTCCATACTGAGCCATAATGTGCTTAACTTTAACGCCTCAGTATGAGACACAGCGTCCTGCTTTAGATGGTGGATCTAGAAACTCCATACAGAAAGCTGCTTCAAGCTCTTGCGACTCTGTTTAGATCTCATTACATCTCGTGTAATTCTTCTTTCAGTGGGTTGTGTGTGTACATTTCCCTACATAGAAGTGTGTGTGTGAGCATGTGCATGTTAGCCAGGTCCATGTGATTGGTCTTGGACAAAGTCTAATTGAGCCACATTCTTATCCGCTGTGCCAGAACCCCCCTCGTCAGTAGTCACACACACACACACACACACACACACACGCACACACACACACACTCTCTCTCTCTCTCTCTCTCTCTCTCTCTCTCTCTCTCTCTCTCTCGCTCTCTCTCTCTCTCTCTCTCTCTCCCATCTGGCACTGTTTCTCCACCCTGACCCTCCTCAGCCCCAGTTACACTTCACTGACACTTCATATGCAAACAACCTGCTCCCAGAAAGGCATAACAGCATGCAGATATAATTGCGTGCACCTTGTCACGCACATTTATACACATACACACATACACACTGTTGCCCGTGGCCGGGCTCTTGTTGTAACAGCTGTTACTTCTTTAACACTCCAAACAGTGCTTGCTGCTTCCTCTTGGTCATCCCTGTCCCTTCCTCATCTTGTAACGTCAGTGCCGTCCCAAGATATTTGGGGGTCCTGGGCAACACACAGATCGGGGCCCCTGCATTTTACACCAGATCAATGAAGGTCCAAAAAATGAGCAAACTGAAAGCTTTTATTTCACCCTCTGAGCAAAATTCACTTGAGTTATTATTTTTTTTATTTTTCATGTCTGTGTGTGTGTGGGTGGTGGGGGTGGGGGGGGTCTTCTTTTTTTTGATATTTTTGAAGGGGTAATTTTATGATCCTTTTTTCTTGTAATCTGATTTTATATATTGATTTTTATGTGTGTACTAATTTTCAGACCATTTCCTTGTTTTTATTAATTTATCTAATTATTTATTTTACTAATTTTGGCACTTGAAGTGAATTTTTGAATGGTTTAACCCTATGAAACCTAAAAAAAAAAATTCACTTAATTACTTAAAAAAAAAAAAATAGGAAGATCAAGTAAGCAAGAAAGTTGCCAGAAACAAATAAAAAAAACAATTAAAACAGAAAAAAACACACTAAAACCCTAGAAAATTACCAGAAACTGAAAATGGGGCCCTAGGCACTGTTCTTTTTTCTGTGGAGTGGATCTGATGGCTCTGTCTGTGTGTTTTATGTGTTTTACTTTACTCTCTATGTGCTTTGCGCTCATCGCTGTGTAATGGTGGAAAGCACACAGAAAACCTGGGAAAAATGTGGACCTTTATGTTTTTTTGCTGCTTTTCTCCCTGCCCTGCATTTGTTTTTCTCCGTCTCTCTCTCTCTTCCCCTCTCTAATAAGGGAGGTAAATACTCAACCTGGATGTTTCAGAGTGCGATATTTAAATATTCATCATCTGTTAGCGGGAGCACCAGAGTAATATAAAGAGCTTGCACCAACCCCATTCCCGGCGCTTAGCTCCTGCTGCCCTTATTCACTTCACGCTTAGCCTGTCTAGGAACTGTAAAATCCAATTTAGGAAATGAGAAATGCCATTTACGTTTTGGGTGGAAATCCCTGAAGTGTGCGGCTGAAATTCTTGATGACTTCCGTGGGTTTGGCTCTCTGTCCCCAGGCCGCTGGCTTGTGACTCGGTGTAGCCGCGCTGTCACAGCCTATTTCACACCTAACCTCTAGCACTTTATGTTAATGCAATAGTTAGTGGAGTTAGTAGGGGGAATCGCTGACGCATAGCTTCCACTACCAGAACATGGTTAATGCATTTGGGCAGTGAGGTGTGTCTGTGTGTATGTGTGTGTGTGCGTGTGTGTGTGTGTGTGCGTGAGACACTATAAAAAAAAAGGCCTGGGCTGCAAACGTGAATATGAATCGTGTTCTTGACTAAAATGAGTAAGAGTGGGTCCTCTCTGCTGTCACCACAGATGACGCTCTGTGGTACAATATCATGTTTAATAATGGAAGTGTTTGTACACAATACACATGGTAACACTTCACCATTGGTGGTCAGATGTGGAGATCAGTCTATGCTGTGACCTGTTACTGTGGTGACAGATGGCAGGGTTGGTAATTAATCACAGAGAGAGGAGAGAGAGAGCAACAGGGGAGAGGTTGCAGAACAGAAATGAAAATAAGATGCAGAAAGGGACAAGGGATAAAGAACACAGAGCAGAGGTTTCACAATTAGATGCTGGACAGTATCTTGGGAGATTCAAGTGCTTGCATAATCATCACCCATTACATTGCTCATAAAAAATGAGTGATAGCACTCAAATAGTGGAAATCTCCTCAGTCCAGGGATGTCATACCACACTGTGAAAGACTGGGCTCAGGTCATAGGACAATGTCTGATAATAAACTCCTTCAACCAAGGCCCTTCTAAAAAGAATCATTCAAGCCTCACTTTCTTAGTAATTATGGATCTGTTTCTCCAAGCTCTCCAAGTGTCTCCAAGGTTAGTGACGACCTGGCTTTTGAGAGGTGATGACCTGAGCAAAAAACAATTATTCTTAAAACTCTAATTTAGTCTGTACCAAAGAAAGAACAACAGCTGCTGTTTTTTTTTTTTTTTTTTTTTTTTTTTTTTTTTTTTTTTTTTACTGTAATCCTTAAACCTTCCATTGTCACTGTTGATCATACAGTTTTCTCTGAACATCACAGACATTATGAATTAGAGGCACTGCGCTTAATTGGTTTACACCTCTTTGATAGACTGTTCTCTGATGTTTTGGGTATCTAGTGTTCTAGTTTTGTTGTGGAGTACCTCAGGGGTCCTCTGTGGGACCTATTTTATTTCTCTGCATGATGCGTACTAATAATACACTTACACTGCAAGTGCACACAACCATGTTTGACATTACAAATTGGATGCCTGAAGGATCAAGTGACATTTAAAATTTGGGAAAATCTTGCTGATGTGGCAAGTAATATGAAATATGTCAGCTTTTGGCATTCATTTGTAAAGTAGTATCCCTAACATGAGGTCATTTCTATGTTTTTTTTTCTGGCTTGGGAAAAAAAGTAACATTGCAGCGGCAACGATAGAGAAGCAAATACAAAACAACTTTTTTGCTTTTTCTCAATGCTTTTGTTTGATGCTTTTATTCAGTGATGAACATTTAAATAATATCAATTGTGCAAACCCACCAAATGATACTGGGAGTGGCATGGCATCTGCCGTGTTTAAACACAGAGCGTAAGGAGGTCAAGGGGGACTAATAGCTGGAGTAAAGTGTGGTGTGAGTGCTGGTCAGCAGAGCCAGTGTTGTGAGTAAGAGTGAATATGATAAGGTAGACTTGTTACCAAACATATCTTACTGTGACACTGTAACCTGTCTTGTCTTGAGCCCTGTAGTTTGGTATCATGGGAGTGATGAAGCATGTTCCTGTTTACCAAGGATCAGTGTGATTTACTTCCTACATGGGATGCTGTAATTTAGCCGGGTTGTCTATCTACAGATGAAAGGGATAGTGGAAGAGCAATCGTAAAGATCATACAGCTGCTGTTTGGACTGCAATAGATGTATTGATTTCTTTCAATTATTTGTGAAAGTACTCATTTCTTCCTGCCAACAGGTTACTGCACAGAAGGTACGTATCTGCAGATGATACCTGCCAGATCTACTTTCCGGTTCAAATGGGAAAATAACAAGAAAGGAGCTGTTCAATTTCCTTAAAAATAGCTATTGGCACTTGATGCTTTATAGAGGCATCATCTGCTTTGTTCGCATTCATTTATGTGCTAAAAGTGTTATTTTCGGAGCTGTTTTGCCATGGAAGTGAATGGAGAAATATATACAGTGTTGTGGATTAGCAGCACAGTGGAGCACAGAGCAACTGATGAGGATGTTTCACCATCATGTGGACTCAAATCACACCCAAACAACCCAACACTCTACCAAAGGTTAATTTTGCTTCATGTAAAACATGTGAAATACTTTATTATTAGTTTTATATCTTCTTCTAGGACGTCTAAATTGTTCGGTAGTAGTACATCCTTTTAATTTCCTGTGTTTGCTTAACAAGCATTTGAAAGCACATTACATTGTCTGCTGAACTGTAAAGTGAACTGTAAAGCCTATAGTGTTATAATTATCTCAAAGTTATGTGGTGGCACAGTATTACTGTTACACAATCTTGTGCTTCTTGTGTTCTGCTGAGTGGGCTGTAGTGGAGTCAGCACCTCTCACAGCCACAGTAATGGTTTAATAATACATTTTATTACACCATTTTAAACATCAACTATTATATTTCACAGCACTTTATTACCTTTGCTGAGGAAAGGCCCTCCTCTCCTTCTAATAATAATAATATTGATAATAATAATAATAATATAAGCCTGGCTTTTGAGAGGAATCAGTCAATCACAGTCCTCCCTATAATCTTTTACCTTTTTCATTTTGATGTTCTCTTTTTTTTTTTTCATTTGGTCTTCTGTCTAATTTGCTGGCCCATGTCTCAGCAGCAAGATGGAAGACATATTCATAATAATCATAATTATTGGGTAAAATCTGCTGATTATACCCATGGCTGACTATGAAAGGCCTCCCATTGCCTTCCGTCATTCCTCCATCTCTACGTCCCTCACCCTGGTATCCCCCATCATTCACTGTGTTGTCCGTGTGTGTGTGTGTGTGTGTGTGTGTGTGTGTGTGAAGAAGGACTTGAACCAGCATCTTTGAGGCGGTATCCATTTATTTTTGACATGAACATGAAAAGCACAGAATAATTATGGCACTTCATCTCCTCTCCATTACACGGCAAAAGCAATGCGATCACTACACAATTATGTTATGTCACTGCTCATACATGAAGAGATTTGGGGAAGCAAAAATAAAATAAATCATAGCAAAAAATGGACAGATCGTCCAGTGAACAATATCATTTTTCTTTTTTTTTTTTTTTTTTTTTTTGACTTTTTTCATTCTTTCTTGGGAACATTTGTTTTTAACTGTGTTGTTATTTTTTATGGTTATTTATTTATTAACTCCATGCTTTCCGATGAAAAAAATGTCGGCTATTTTTAAAAATAAACTGGAATAAAGGAATTTTTGAAACACGAATGTGTCCACACAGAAGCCTGCCCATGGGCTCCTGGGTTCCAAAGGGATAAACTAACAGGCACATCCAGCCATCATGACTGTCAGCGATAACATTACAGCAAATATTTGATGGGAGTAATTAATAACTAATAACCTGATTATGATATGATATGAGGATACTCATTAGGATAAGAAAAGGCATGTGAAGGTGGAGCTGGGAGTTAATGGGGGGACCAGAAGAAAGGAAGCTCATATTCACTCTGTAGGCCGACCAAGTCAATGACTACGCACAATGATTTTGTTTAATTATATTAAACTACATATTACTGCATGGATACTTGTGTTACACAGTCATCCCTTCTTCTCTGTCTTCATTCCCCTTATCCCTCTCTGCTTTCTTCAATGGTAATGGTTTCTCCATTAACCCCACCTGACGGCTGTGTGGGTAATTACAGATATATTTATTGCCTGTGGCAACACACAATGACAAATAAATAACATGTTTGACCAAGCAGAAAGACACATTAGCCAGCCTTGGCTCCCCGGTTTCACACACACTCACACATACATACACACACACACACACACACACACACACACACATAGATTTGCACATAGGCATGCACACATGGTTTTATTTTCCACTTTAATGGAAACAGTTGCCAGGAGGTGTAGCCGTGCAGAGTAACTGTGACGCTCTGAGCTCCGGTGGTGCAGCGTTTTCCATAGATGTCCTTGCTGATATCTTTACACTGCGTCTTTAATTTATGCAGAGTTTTTCCCTCTCTCTGCCTCCACTGTGTTGTGCAACAGGATGTTTTAACAGAACAAATCAATATGGATTCTGATGCAACTGGAGTGTAGCGAGCATTTCTCCCTCCTCTCTCTCGCTATCTCCTTCCCGTCTGACCGTAGCTCAAGTTTCTTTTCCTCCCTATTCATCAGAAAATGTTGACCTACACCCTCCAGCTGGATGTAGGCATACACTATCTTTTTTGTTGTTGGCCAGTGTCTCATCCATTTGTGCATGTATGGCTGTATGCATGTAAATCCTTCTGGAGATTAAAGCTAGGTCACAGCAGAGATAATTTCTCATGGATAGATTTCTGGGGTTTGGATACTTAGTGATTTTGGTGATGATACTATGAAGATTCTCCATCAGGAAAAGACAAAAGCAGGCACTGGATAACTGCACATGCTTGTTATGTTACCTTAAGGGTATAGTTCACCCATTTTGGAACATGTGACATTATTTCACTCCACCTCTAGCTGTTGTGTAGGACAGTAGTGTTTCTATCTTCCTCTCATTGTTACTGAGTGCTGGTTACTGGCTGGATGCTCCAAATGCTAACTGTTAGCCTCCTGCCATTGAGCTGGACTTCCCCCCAGCTAACATTCTGAAAAATAGCTGCCTTAATCCACTCAAAGACAGTGTAACCAGGCGTGTGTGGTCCATCAAGGGCACTAGGGTGCTGCCACTCCTGCAGTACATATTGTAATTAAAAACAGTTTTTGTTATAGTTGTGTGTGTGTATAAATTTCATTTGTCACTCTCACGTAAATCAAACTAATACAGAAATGTGTGATAAATAATGTTGCCTAGTGTCTTTGTCTGTGTGTCGAAGGGCAGATTTTTCTCCACCTGCTGGCTGTATGTGTGTGACATGTTGGGCTTCTCCTGGTGGCCTGTGATTGTGGCGTGTGGTTGTGATATTGTGGTCGAAATGTGCTCGAAATTATTTGCATATGTGAATCATGGTGCACAGTTGAATTTGCATTGAATCATGCAACATATTTGTTTCCACCAAAATGCAAAGTTGAGGTGTGTTTATTTAACACACTGGGGTGTGGGGATGATGATTTTACAGTATGCTGGCATTGTGGCCTTTGGGTTAGAGGTGAGTCCTGAGTTCAGGACATTAGGGTTTCCATTTCCAAAATGGTGATATTGATGTTGGCATTCATTTTATTGATTATTTTTTATTTTTGCCCCATTCACCTTAAGTTAACAACAACAAAAACGAAAATGTCCAAAATTCCCAAGCTTAAATTTCCATGGAAACTTTTTAAAAACCTCATTCAAATTGATGACAAAAAAAAAAAAAAAAAAAAAAAAAAAATTCCCAAAATTCCCGAGCCGAATTTTCCTGGGAATTTTCGGAAAATTTGAAAAAAAAATGACAGCAAAAATCTTCTGAAAATTTTCAATATTCCAGTGTGAAAATTCCCATGGGAATCTTCGGAAACTTTCCGGGAAATTTACCGGAAACTTTCCACCCCTTTGCAACACTACCGAGGGCTGTAGCCCCACCTAGTGGAAAAGCCACGCCACAGCACGAGGTTAACAACAACTGAGTGCACACGGATGATAGTTTTGCTGTTTATAACTTTATTTTCCTGTTAAAGATTCGGTAACTTTTGCATTTCCCGTTTCACTCCACACCAGAGCAGCAGTAGCCACCACAGAGACAGAAGGAGATTGCTTGATGTTTGATGTTGTTATTGTGCCCAGTGTCTTGGCTAACTTCTTCTTTTCCTCTGCACCCCTCTATCATGTTTCACCAACCTTTCAGCCACCGTTGTTGCTCTTGGGGGTGAAATGATATAACAATATTTCAAAATGGGTGAACTGTCCCTTTAAGGTTTGGTCATGGTGAAAACTTCACTCCCGTTAGAAAATGGGTCGAGCTGGAGTTGAACATGGGTTGTTAGATTGTTCTGGGTTTTTCGATTTTCCATTCAGTAACCCCTTTCAGTTTCTAGGCACGTTTTCTTCACATACCGCTCTGCTCTTCACTCACTTTTCCTACACACGGCACCTTATTTGCATGCCAAAACATAATTTTCATTTCACCAAATTTTGGGAGACCAGGCTTTATAGATAATTGAAGACGTGCATAATTTGCTGGCTTGCACACTAATCCTGCTGAAGGGACTGATTGATTTGAGGTGCTTGCTGTGTTTGTGCTTTACATCCGCTATAGCTGAGTGGTGTTTGTCAGATTTATGTCTGCCAATAATGAGGATTAAGTGTTAACAAGTGCAAGTCAAAGTCTCCTACTACAAAAATGGTATATCACTGCTTTTACAACACATTTATACACACCCTTCTTTGATTTATGCAATGTAGTGAAAACGTCTGCTGAGAGGAGTTATATTGTCATTTATTTAATCACACACTTGTGTTTTTGTGCTCGGCTGAGCACTGATTTTAAGACCAACTCACATTATGGAGATCGCAGGCTTTTGGTAGGGGGGCCAAAGATTGATAGGAGAGATTTCCCTCAGTGTGTGTCGGTTTGCTGGGCCTGTGTTCTCTACTAATGCATACCATATCCTGTATGTTTAGTTATGATTTCACATATCTAGCTATTTTATCTCAGTTTGTTTAGTTTGAATAAGTTTTCAGTGTATGTTTGCTAGTTTTAGTTGTTTTTTGTTGTAGTTTTACTATCTTTGGCAGGGCTGGCATTTTTCAAAAATATGACATAGATACAACATTGTGTAATACAAACAATACATTATGAATTCATTTTTAAATGTATGTATAGTTTGAGTTTTTGCAGAAAGACATATTATTGGATTTTTTCAGTGTTTAACAGCATTTCAACTCCTAGCACATCCTAATTTCATCTATGTTTTAGACTCCTGCTGTAATAACCTTGCATCAATCATTGATGCAACACGCCGCTGTGCCATTAAATAGAGGAAGCCTGTGAGGACTGTCTTCTAGCTGCTCACACACCCACCCAGAGCCTTTCATACTCCACAGACACACACACACACACAAGGGTCTATAAAAGGCATCAAATCATAGGATGACTCCCACAGTCAGCTCAAAGAGCACTGAAGGCGTACAGTAAAGGAGGAGTTATTCTGTGCGCACATTCCCTTTTCTTTTGTAGATTATAGACAAGACTGAAAAATGCAGGTCACAGGTCAAATCATGTTTTTCCTCCTGGTCCTGTTTGGATTCAATCAGTGTCTGACAGACATGTGACTGATGACCTAGAAAAACCTTCTCTTGACTGACTTGATGGGCTCAATGAGCTTGAAAAAAAAAAAAAGCTGAGAGGCAAGGCGTTTTACTGTTTGTTCTCAGACTGACATCTATTTTTAAGGTTTTCTGATAAAAAACCAAATTGCTCTCTGTGAGTCGGGTGCAGCAGTGGTAAAAGCCGGGGAAATGTACGGTCGGGTGGAAATCCAATTTTCAGATTTGGAGTAATTCATTAATAATAGTTGTCCAAGATACACTCAATCCACATATAAAGGATCATACCAGTATTCGCCCCATTAACTACAGTTTACCCACATTTTACATTGCAACAAACCATTTTGCAAATCATGCAGGGGTATTAAAGATTACTAAAGATTTCACAACGTATAATCAAAATGACTCAGTTTTTAAATATGAGTTTTGGGTGGCCACCTTATAATGTTCTGCTTATGTGCCCTAACAAAGTCATCATTATTCATCAACCACAGAACTGATAATTGGCTGTGGAAAGCAAACATTTTGCGGGGGACTGTTCCCTGGGAGAAAGAGCGGTTCATTTCACCTAATGTCAAGTCATCAAACCACAACTGTGCTGCTGCTGGCAGGCGGTATTACAGTGATGAATACTGGTGTGAAGAAAGTCTGAAGTCTCTGAAAGTTCATTTTCATATCGTAGTGGAATGAATGGAAACCAATGGCTGGATAAAAGGAAGGAAAAATGATATTGGAGTTCTAAAATGCAACTGCTCGCTTAGGGAAAAGATTTGCAGATGCATGAAGAATATATTTTTTAGATGTAATGCTAAACATGCACAATCACTGGCATGGTCCTTTAAGTATGCTTAAATACTGGGTGCTGAAGCCTCAAAATATCAAAGTGAGTAAGAGTCCAGGACAGCTTTCCAATAATAATCTCTTTATTGCTGCACAGACGTTTTGGCAAAGACGCCCATCCTCAGTGTGCTTTTTTGGCAAACAAACAAAGTGGTTTTCTCACAGGTGATTCCTATTTATAATCAGGCTGGCGTAACAGCAGAATCAGGGGCTCCAGGCAAACCATGCAGCACAGACTAGGCAGTGACATGCAGCACACCAAATAAATAGCCTACACAAATCATACATTATCATATGTGCAAGCAGCCTAAAAAACCCTCACAAAAAATACCATAATAAAAACAGGCTATGATTCTTCACGTAAACCTTTTGGTGATGTCTACACAATGGATCCAAAAACATTCTCTTTGAATGAGTTTTTTTTTTTTTTTTTTTTTTTTTTTTTTCATGGTCACCACCATGATGTGGAACCCTGATTGCTTCTCAAAGATATACAATTAAACATAATGGTTTGAAAAGTGTGGCGTTTCTAATGTGATTATTCTATGATTATTTTGTATTTCCGTATTGTTCAGCTAGTGTCTATGATAAGCCAAAAATCTACAAAAGTGTGCCATCTAGTGGAAGTAGGGCTCCCTGCCAGTTAAAGGTCTGTAGTTTAGGGAGCAAGTTTGCGCTTTTCAGATGGAAATCAAAAAATTTGCCCCCCTTTTCCACTAGTTACCGTAACCCAGCACCCCCAAATACACCATTCTCTTTTGAACTGGATTCACAACTCAGCTTCCTCTTCCGCTTCTTCTTTTGCCAACGTTTGCTCTTTGCCATTGAGATGTCATATGCACAGAATGCAGATGTCTTCTACCTGGACATTATTGCAAAGAAACATTGCAGTTGGTCCATACGCTTGTATCTTAACATCGCACAATATGATAAGCACCCCTTCAGTGAGGTGTTGAGTAATCACGGTAAGGTAACACGTGGAAACACATTACACAATATCCTACCATAACTTGGTTACACGCAATAAGTAAACGTAGTGAAGGGTTTTCTGTTGTGAGAATGATTTCTGTTTATACTGCTGCTTTTGGTGATTTATGAAGGTTTTTATTTGTCACTTCATCCATGGACAGGAGAGAGTGGCTAGATTTGGCCTCAGTGGCTCATTGGTGGCTATCCTCACCATGCTTTGTAAAGATGGCTTGAGTGGGGAGTGGGAGGGTTTGGATGGGAATTGGGATGGGGTGGGGGCAGGGGCTATGAATGTGTCAAGAGGTGGAAGGAGGGTTTTTACCACTAGAGGTGTTGGCTCCCTCCAGGGCAGGATCTTTTGTCCTCTGGGCCTGTCACTTGTTATTCAGAGCACCTATTATTGGGTGTCATTGTGAGAGGGGGTTGGCTGTGGAGAGACATTAGCTCAAGTCTCAAAGGAATTTCTGTTATACCCAGAGTACAAAGGTGGGATGACGTTTTTCCCAGCTGACGTGTCCACCTGGATCTTATAGGTAAGAGGCTAAACTGACTCTAGCTTTCAGCTTTTTTTTTAATTACAGCAGTCCATTCTCACCAATTCTGATTCTCATTATCTATTGATGCCATGTGCATGTTTAATTTTCAGTTCATCCATGATCTGACAACTGTTATTTTGGACTCCTTCACACAGTGTTGCCTGTGGGCAGGCAGTCACAGCCAGCCAGCAAACGTGTCTCAATTACAGAGTGATCGTGCATGTATAGAAAACAATGTGCTTTGGAAATTGATTTTTAGAAGAGCCTTTTGGTCCGTTAATGCTGTATTGAGACAGCAACACACCTAGACAAGATGGAACAAGCTCTGTGGTGAGGCAGCTGATGAAACATGGGAAAATACACTGCACATTAAGATACTTCAACTGAAAAATATATTCTTTAGTGCTGCCTTGCTACAGTTGAAAGTTGTTTATAAGTTGTTCTGGTGACAGAAAACTCACTGAATGAACTTAAGTTCTCAGTTCATGAACTGTGTCCCACTGTTGTTTTATGTATGTTTTATGGTGCAGGCAGCTGGCTCTGTGCATATGGGCTCAGGAGGCAGTGGCTTCCCCATTCTATAGTACATCTAGAGTATTTTGTGGTAATTGGATGGTAATATTCTTGAAAGTTAATTTTAAATATGTAATTATAATAACTGGTAATTCTGGTAGTTTTGTCAATTTTGTGGTAATATATTCTCATTTTATGATATTGTGTAAAATTATTGCAAAATATTCTGGACATTTCCTGTTTGTTTGTTTTTTTTTTTTTTTTTTTTTTTTTTTAATTTAATTAACTCTTATTATTTATTTAATTATTTATTTATTTGGTTAGTTAGGTATTGTCTTTTTTGTAAATTTGTGGAAATTTTATATTTTATACATTTTCTTGCAATTCAATTTTTAATATATGGTGTTTTTGAAAGGAATCAAGTGAATTTTCTCGGGTTTCATAGGCTTAACACAACTGCAAGGCACGCTGGAAAGTATGCTTTTATTCAGCTATTTTCACCACTGACGCTTTCTCTGTTTGTCAGGAGGATTATCAGATTTGGCTGGTAAACACATAGCTCTTGGCCCAAGGAGCATTTGATTAGATTTTGGTGGTGATCTGGATGTGGGATTTCTGCTGTTAGATGATCTTTGTTTTTTTTTTTTAGCCATAACTACTGTGTTGCATTCAAGTGCTGTTGAAGGATCATACCAGTGATTTTGAATGCTTTGAGAAAAGATGAGCAGAAATGTGAAGTATATACAATTTGTCGATATTAAGATAAACATACAAAATCACTGGTATGGTCCTTTGACATGGGTGTTGTCTTCATGTGTGTTTTTTGGTGGAAAAATAATCTTGGAAGACAAGTGATGAACAAACCAACTGTTAGTGAGGGTGCAGCTCTGCAGGTTGGAGGATTGTTCAACATCGGTGGCTGGTTTCATGAAATTGCACAAGAGTTTTCCAGAGTATCCAGGTTGAAAGGGCTTGTAGCTGTGCTGCTGAAGTACACGGCTGAGTCCCTGGAGAAGACGCCTTGTCATTCTCCCTCTCCATGTCTATCGTTTCCTCGCTTGTCTATCCTACACAAGCTGATCTTTGCTCCCAGCACGCCTTTATTGTCCCTTGATTGGCAGCTCCATCCCTAACTGTGACGCCCGATGTGACAGCGAGTGATGCATCAGCTGGAGAGGGTGTGTTTGTGTGAAAGACATCCTTTGTGGGAGCGCTTGTTTGCTCGCGCTCATCTTTTCTTGATTGACATGCAAAGGTGGGGTTTTGATAACTCGCTCATACGGCCACCTGTTCATATGTGAGCAGTTTGTGCTCGTGGATATTCCTCAGATGGCTCTATATTTAACGGCGGAGTGAACGAAGATGAGACAAAGTCAAAATAAATAAAGCGAGGCAGCTTTTGTTCTGTGTCTAGATCGCTGCCAGATTCACTGTCGTGTCAGTAATCTGAAGCTTTTAGCAAAAAATTTCGAAATCTCAAAATATTTGAATGAATAAATAACTTATAAAGACAATAACTAAATAAACAAACTAATTAGCTCAAATTGAACTTAAATGCCAGGTCAGTATTTTAGTATTTGAAAATACATGCATGTGTATTTAATACATTGTGCACAGTGTAAGTTGCAGTGTAAATGCAACAAATTACAGATCTGAGCAGAGAGTTTCCAACATTAAAAGGGCTGTTCATAATTTTGAAAAATTTCATATTATTTTACCTCCCCAGCCTCAGCTGTTCTGTAGGACAGTAGTGGTGCTCTCTTCCTCTCCTTGTTACTGAGTGCTGGATACTGGCTGGATGCTCCACATGCTCACTGTTAGCCTCTTGCCACTGAGAATGGACTCCCCCCCCCAGCTAACAGTCTGAAAAATAACCACCTTCATCCACTCAAAGAGGGTTTAAATTCATGTTATAAGTGTCACTTTGTTAAACTAAAATGCACATCTGATCACTGAGTGCACATGAACATGACCTTTTTTTCAGGGCGTCCTGGCGGCTCCCCTGGTGCAGCCCGTGTCCTTGTTGTAGTGGCCTGGATTCAGATGCGGCCCGGGCCTACAGAGTAGGTCTAAATGAAAAAATAATGTTAAATAATGTTACTTGAAACTTGACATGCCAAGTCAAATCACCATAAGTAACGACTCCTGCTGGAGGAAGGCAATGCAAAGCTAAGCAGTTGAGCTGCATTTACCATATTTTTTCTCTCTGTGCCTTTATCTCCCCCCCGCCGTCCTTCACTTCTCTGCCTGTTCCCTGTGTCTGCCTGCTCTTCTTCTCCTGTCCTGTGCCGGTTGAGGAGGGAGAAAGAAAGGGGGCCTTAGGCTAGTGACGGCTTCATCCCCAGAGACTGAGCAGCTACAGCGGCTGCTAGACTGGAAAAGGCTTTGATGGTCTCTCCAGCATGTCACTCTGCTAGTTCTTTTTAAGTCGGTGCAGAGGCCAAAGCCTCACTTTATTCGTGTGGTTGTGCATATGGCCAAGTCTTTGACAGAACATGAATTAGGAATCGTCCAGTCACAGGAAAAACAGGGTTCAGGTTCACTGAAGCCACTTGCAGGTGGAATGCTTGGTCAGGTAAAAAAAAAAAGCCTCTTCAGCTGGTAGTAGGGCTGAGCGATGTGGACAAAATCAAATATCACAATATTTTTGACTGAATACTTCGATATCAGTATTGAAGAGATGACTACTGGTGCTTTCACGAGATATTTACATACAAGGTTTTTGATAAGCAATGACTAAGTTTGGATATTATGACCAAGCAGCTAGAGACAAATATTAGAATGCCTGAAACAGTCTGATGAGCATCCAATAATCTGCATCGCTTTACTGTAATGCAGCCTTTAAAAACAGGACAAGGCAACATTTATGCTTTGTCACGATATTATGATATCTAAAAGCCCAGATGATATCTAGTTTCAAATTGTGAGATCGATTTAATATCAGTATATGGCCCTGCCCTAGCTGATGGATGAAACAGACCAGTGAATAACACATTGAGGGATGCGCTCTGTTTGGTGGCGCATCAGTGAACTCCACACCCAACAGACGCACATGCACCTTCCCCTGTTCCCCTCTCCTCGCTGAACCTGAATATGATTTTAATGCCATTTCTTCAGAAGCTGTGTGGCGCAGACGAAGAAGCAGCGACAGCGAAATCTGTCTTCTCTGACCATGGATGCTGAGTAAGGGCAAAGAAGTGACAAGCTGATTTGGGGAACAAAGGGGAGGGGGGGGGGGGGGGGGGGGGGGGGAGGGGGGGGGTGTTTCTTAAATATTTCACGAAGGTCAGTGGAGGCAGAGACTCTGTGCTCGATGTTCCAGGCTGTGTGGGTGTTAGTCCACCGTGGGGCCGAGGACGGAGCCTTGGCAGGCAGGGGACACACTAATGCGTCTTAGTTTTATGTGTAGACACAGCAGTAATGTACATTAAGGCATGGCCTACTTCTGTACCAGCCAGCAGAAAGCCTCCCTCCATGTTCCTCTCTCTCATATGCATGTACAAATGTTTGCAGTGATTGCATATACTTGAAGTATATTCCTCTTTCCATTTTGCAAGCACCATCGTGTGGGAGGCAAGTCAGGACTCTGCAGCGTGTGAGGGCGCCTCTCCACCTCTGCTCCTACACGTTGTTCTCCGTGTATGTGTCTCCATGTGCGTTTGTGCAATCCAGTCACGATGAGGATTGCGTGAACAGGGAGTTCTGTGTGAATGCATGTTTGATATAGCCGTGTGTCGTGATCGTTTCCACTTCTGTGCAGTCTTGTGCTGCTGTTTGTCTGAAGCTCCTTCGTCACTATTGCCGTGCCAATGCGAGGTTCGGGTCTCCGGCCTCAGCCGCTGGCTTGATCAGGAGGCTCCACCGACCTAATGAGTCCACTCAGCTGATGCACAACACTCAGAGAACCATTCCACCGTCTCCCATGTTAGCTGGGGGGAAGTCCACCTCAATGGTAGGAGGCTAACAGTTAGCATTTGGAGCATCCAGCCAGTATCCAGCACTCAGTAACAATGAGAGGAAGATAGCACCACTACTGTCCTACATTAAAGCTGGGGGGGGGGGGAATAATAACAAATCTTTTCAAATGAGAGAACTATACCTTTAAATTAACACGATGAGTCTGCTGGTAACAGAAGAGAAAAGGAACATAAAAAGAAGAAAGAATCGGAGGATGAGCGAGAGATAAAAAGCAAAACAATGTTTTATAGTTTGATGTAAAAGCACGCACACACGCCCAGCTGTCCACACACATACACGGACACTCACATTATATGAGCTGTGAGTCTTGTTCATAAATAATGCAGGGTCCATTTTGCCAGCATTCCTGAACTCAGTGTCCTCAGTAAACTGGGTGTGGACAGCGAGTGAACTGGCTGGGTGTGTGGGCGTCTTTCTGTCCATTTCACAAAGCCTGCTCTTAAAAGATCCAATAACTGTCTGCACATCTTTGTTCTGCAAGGATGTGGGTGGTATATGTCGCCCCTTTGTGTGAGACAGAAAATGTAAAATATAATTTGGATGAACATTGCAAAACATACATGTTGGCAATTTACATTTCCTCCAATATCTCATAACACATGCTGCACACAGTGAAGATTATCACACATTTATTTATTTATTTATTTATTTATCATCTGTTTATACTGTGAATTTGGACATTGCCCACATCTATGCACATTGTATACATCGATGCACACTGGTTTTATTGTTTTTTTGCACATTGTTTTTTTGCACATTGGTACTTAGATCTTTAGATCTCGAGGGTCATCTTTTATTCTTTATTTTTGATTTACTTATTCTTTATTTTTGATTTACTTATTCTTTATTTTTGATTTACTTAATCTTGTACTCTGTGGATACTGCTGGAAACTGTGAATTTCCTTCGGGATGAATAAAGTATCTATCTATCTCTATCTATCTATCTATCTATACAAACTTTCCAGTGTCAAGTTAATCTTGAGATGAGCTGCAGTTGTGGTTTACAGACGCCCTGAATACAAAGACATGGATATGACAATCAAGCTTGTGACATGTTTTTGAGGGATTTTTTTTTTTTCCTGGAGGAGACTTCCATTTCTTTCTGTGGGTGTCAGCTGATTGACAGGGAGCGGAGAGTGATGTAATGCAGCGCTCGCGTGAAAACACTCGGCTCAGCATGTTGAAATGTGGACGCATCAGTTCGGCCAGACCAACGTCGGCTTCATGGAAAATCAGCTCTGATGTTTCCACCGATGCTGACTGTGTGGCATCAGAGAGGAATGTGGACTGTTGGTACTAACTTGCAAAAAGCATCAGTATTAAGCTTTAACACTACCATTATGAATGAATATGTCCAAACTTCATTCAAACAGACTGCTGTAGTTACGTACACTCTAAAAACTCCTGTGTTACTTGTGTTGGGTTACATTTCTGGGTTATTTTTCCAGAGCCATAACCATTTCTTTGGTTATAAAGATTTTATTTTGACCCAATTTTGGGGTTTTTCGAGTTGGGTAATATTTCTGGGTTATTTTTTCTGAGAGTAACCCATTGTTGGGTCAGAGACTTGGGTTTGATTGATTGATTGCTTATTGATTGATTGATTGATTGAATACTTTACAAACAGTTTGTGTGATGAAGAGCACTTCATTACTAGTGACTGATGGCTTTGCTTGTAAATATTGCACAACATGGTTGGTAGAAAATGCACTTTAAACAGACAACTTAACTATGCACTTTAATAATGGCACTTGGCACTTTAGTCGCAATATTTGCACTTTATTATTGGTTTGCACAGAATATTTGCATATTGCATATTTGCACATTTTATACAGACTATTTATTGTCTATTTATTGAATAATTTACAACTTGATAAGTTATCAGTGTCAAACCGTGAGTGATGTGTGTCTTCGGGCTTGGGTTGTAGTCAGGGCTTGGCTCCACCTTTGAGGGTACAATTGAATTAGCCGCTGACACTGCACTTGCGTGTGATTGCCTATTCAGAATTCAATAGCGTTATGTGTGTTAGCGTCTGTAACACTGTGTGGAAACGTGCAGTAAAATCTTATAAATGTGGAAGTGCTTAATTAGTAAGAATACTGTGTGAAAGTTTTAGCCCACTCAACTTTTGGGTTGAGTGGGCTAAATGAATATGAACTATAAGTCGGGTTATATTGACTACAATCCTGCGTCATGTTAAAAGAAAAATTGGGTTATTTATTTAACCCAGATTATGGGTCAAAATGCATAACCCAGTTTCTCCAGTCAAAATAACACAACAAGTAGTTGGACCCTTTTTGCCCCAGGGCTTGGGTTAAAGTTGGGTTATTTTTTAACCCAGCAGTTTTTAGTGTGTAATCATGAAAATGTGCAGCGTGTATCTGTGCAGTAGACCAGCAGCTACATATCCCAGATAATGAAACCTTATCTGCACATTCATTGTAAGTCGCTCTGATAAGGGAATGTAAAACGTAAACCTACAAGTCTGGCGAACGGCAAGGCGGAAAGAGCGAGCAAAGCTGTGATTCTGTAGTTAATCTTTTGGTAAATGTCAAAGGCAGGTTGTTCAAATACGCTGACTGTGTAACAGTTTGCCGCCTGTGTGTACCCAGCTTGTGTACACGTTTAAGTGTTTGTCAGGCTTCGCCTCCATAACGATGTGCGACTTGGTAACACTGTTGTGTGACAGGGCGCTTTAGTCTGTCTGAAAACTGTGTAATCACCTGACTACCCCGCTTTGCTTGACATTTATTAAGTTTATCCTTTCCTTTCAACGGAGGGAGTGTGGACGAGTGAATTCGCGAGGCGGCTTGAACAATTGAAAACAGAGGACTTACAGGCGTACCCACGCTGGAGGATTTTGATTCGTGTCAAGTGTTGAAATGTGGATGTCACACTCCAACACTGACAAATCGACTGGGTTGCTGTGCCTCCAACCTGTGGTCAAGTTTTCTCAGCCAGTACTCCCCTGAAACAGCTTATGCAGCTATTCTTGGAAGCCCCCCCCCAGTAGCTCAGAGAAGATAGATGACATGCAAACATAACCGAGCAACTCCTGTAACAACAGGGAATGGGCTCAGTCTTGGTCGGCTAGCGCTGGATGTAGCGGCTGCGAGGCTGTGTGGCGGGCTACGTGGGAGCTCTGAGGGTCTAATGAAGCATGGAGCAGCGCTGTGATAACCTCATTATTCTCCACGACTCGCTCCTAAACAGAGGAACCGGCTTTTCTGACAGTGACACCGCTCTTCACCGCGGAGCTGCCGCTGCCTAATGTTGCAGAGGAGAGGGGGAGGCTCGATGGGTTAATCATGCATGTGGAGTGGGTATCTAAATGGGTGTGTGGGGGGGAGGCAGGGGGGGGGGGGAGGCGGGGGCATCTTTAACCGTGCATCAGCATTCATAGTTCTACTGCTGTGGCACTTGCATAACCTCTCAGAAATGTACACACACAAAGCCTCTCGCCCCGACCTTTGTGATGAGGTGAAAGCCTGCGTGATCCTGTTTGATTAAAATGCTTGTTTACTTGACCTCCAGTAACATCTGTTCACGTGTGTGTGTGTGTGTCGAGTGTGTGAAACCCTTGTGAGTGGCTTGAGGGATGAGGAGACAGAATTAGATCGCTGTGCTTCTTGATCAAACGTCAGTATTATCTGTCTCTTTCATTAGCTGTCAAAGGAAAGGAGGACCTGCCTTGATTCCCCCCCTCCTGCCCCGACTCCTGACACCCATCCCCGTACTGTTGCTGCACGGTTGAGAAAGCATAGGTGGATCTCCAATCCAAGCGAAACCCCCCCTCCAAAAATTCCCCAACCTCATCTCTAAATCCTTTTTATCTCAACCCCACCCAAATCTTTTACCCAGCAGCAGGCTGCTCGCTGTGTTATCAAGTACACTGAAAAGAATTCAGCTGCAAGGCTCATTCACACAGAATCTGGCGGTCCAGCAGGAATGCACTATCCACATTTATTTTGAATGGGAGTCCAACCGAGCTCCGCAGGGTGCCAGCGCTATGTGCCAAAGGGTGATCCGGCAAATAAATGCAGCAGCCAATGTAACCTGAAGCAGTTACAGAAAATAAACCCCATATTCCAAGGGATTATGGGTTAAAGGAGATAGCTAACTGCTTGGAAAACCTCACAAATCCAAATGAAGTCTGGTCTGATGCTTATATGCTGCTGTTTCTGCCAGTGATCTAACCAAACTAACTGGAATGAGCACCACAGAGGAGCGGACAGACAAGTCCATCATGCTTAATTAAAGTTTGATTTTCCTGTCACTTTGGCTTGTTTTGTCTCTCCAGTGAACAAGCTGCTTGTGAGTCAGTGTGATTGTGATTCACCAGTTTGTGTGCGCTAATTGGGAAGTGTGAACAAACATAGTAAAGTTTTCCACTCTGGTGCCAGGCCCAATATAGCCAGGTGGAGGTGTGATGGCACCCTTAGAAACCGACCACTGTGGCACATCCTGGTGGACGTCGTGTTTACTGTCACTTAACCACTGAAACCCAGGAGCCTGTGTGTGGCTTTTATTTTGAAAGGTTTTATTTCAACCTGTTAACAAAATTTCATTTCTTTCTTTTTCCTTTTTCCTAGTAATTTTATGTCTTTTTTATGTTGTTTTTTTTTTTTTTTTTTTTTTTTTGGCAAATTTTCTGATAGTTTTTTAGTGATTTTTTTTTTTTTTTTAGTCAGTTTTACTATTTTTTTTTTTTTTTTTGGTAATTTTTGGGTCATTTTTTTCTAATATTCTGATCTGAACAAGCATCGGTGATGTGGCATGCAGATGTATAATTTTACATGTTATGAATATATTTTTCTGTAATTTCTTGGTGTTTACTAATTTTATGGTATTATTATTATAAAAGTGCCTTTTATCGTGTATTTGAAAGAAATCATGTGAATTTGCTCAGGTTTGTAAGAATTAAAGGGAAAAAAGGTCTAAAAGAATCTAAAAACATAACAAAATGAACACACACACACACATATCCAGTGGGCAGGGCTCTGTTTGGGGTGGAATGGTGTCCTCCTCCTCCCTCTGGCCGTATAGAGAGCTTTATGGCTCCTGTTTCACTGCGAGCCAATCTGGCCGAGCTCCTTGTGCCATCAGCGAGCTGTTAGCAGACAAACAGCAACACTCACACTATTAGTCGCAGTCAACAGCCAGGGACCCCCGGGGCTCTGGATGGGGCCGGGCTACTGTGTCACTTCAGCACCCATCTTCCCATGCAGTTTGATCTG
Source organism: Myripristis murdjan (assembly GCF_902150065.1). Classification (NCBI taxonomy): domain Eukaryota; kingdom Metazoa; phylum Chordata; class Actinopteri; order Holocentriformes; family Holocentridae; genus Myripristis; species Myripristis murdjan. Next base: position 4,333,977 of record NC_043982.1, read on the forward strand.
ATGTGAATGCAGATTCGGGGGCATGGAGGGGTGGGAGGATGTTGGGGTGAGGGGTGGGAGGAGGGCAGGCTTGTCACACACTCTGCCTTGGATTGGGCTCAAGGGCAGAATTTTCCGGGGCTTTTGACAGGCCTCGTGTGGCGTCCCTCTGTTCTGTGTGGCTGCAAAAAAGGAGCCAGCCATCTGGACGGAGCACAGCAAGAACCAGGCAGGACAAAATAAAGACAAGCCTCTCTTTTCCCCCTCGCTCCCTCCCTCCCCCTCACCCATCCCATCTGCCTCTCTCCCTCTCAGCCCCTGGCCTCTCACTGAAGATGATGGATTCTGTTACAATATTACCTTTCATAAAGTCAACTGGAATAAGCCTTGCCTGCAGGCTTGGAACAGTGTTTTTCTTGCTACTCCTTACAGTAATAATCTGAGACATTCTCATTGAAGCAATTTTCTAACTATTTGTCCGCTCCTGCTCTGTATTCTGGGAGCCAAGGTGCTAACTAGCACAGTGGCCTGTGTTTGCTCCACTTTGAACTGGGACCGTTGTGATGGAGGTGTCTCTGTGTCGCTGGCCGCTCCGGCATTGCTGTGGCTGAATTCAGCCCCAGTCTGCTGCCTTGCTGCTCCGTGACCCAGCACGCCGTCTACGAGGTCATAATAATCCCCCATCTTACCCCATCAAGAACCACTTTTCACTGGGGTCTTTCTGCAGTCTCTGTACTCCTTCTTCATTTTTTAACTTGTTGGGCATTTGTTCCTGGGCTCTGACGAATCCAGCCTTCACCATCTCTCCAGCGCTTTCAAGACACAATTGTGCTCCCTTCCATCGTTCCATCCTGACATTGAGGAGATGCCCACATTTAAATCAATAGTTTAGTTTCTTCAGCAGACCACTGCACAGTCATCTCCATCTTTCCCTCTACAATAACACACACCTACTCTTGTTGCCATCACGGTTCCCATTTCAGTTCCTGCTATTTTTTGACTCTCGCTGGAAACCAGATTTTTGGCTTCCCGACCAGTTTCTTTCAGGTTGAAAGGCTCAGAACGGTTCAAAGTTAGTGTCGTAAACTGGGACGGAACTGTTATAATTGGCCTTATAGTCCATGTCTCTTGTAGTATCCAATGTATGTTAGAGTTCAGTGTTTCTTGTATTATTCAGAACAGCTTGACTGCTAGCAGAGGGCAGATAAAGCTGGAGCCAGACATATTTTTTCTATCTTGTTATTTAGGTCTATTGCATTAGATATTGCATTAGACAGACTAGCATCACACTTTCCAGAAACAAGGCGTGGACAGTGGTTGGCCTGTCCATGTCCGGGTAACTGGCCAATTATTCTCGGTTTCGTCTAAAAGTCCAACCTCTGTACGGGGCAGGCCCAGCCCAAGAACATAAAAGTGCATCATTTCCTGATATCAGGGCTCATTCTGACTGAGATCCTGCGAGAGCTCTGTCACACTGAGACCAGCGCTGCCTTGCTTTATATGTGACCGTAATAAATATTTCATCTGAAAATTGAAGACTGACTCCGGTCTGTACTTGGGCTTTCAACAAAAGAATCGGGAGCTAACAGAACAAGGTCCTCATTGGTCGCCAAGGTCTGTTTGCAACTGATATGACCAAACAGTGATCCAGTTTTATATTTGCTTCTTTCTTCTTTGCTTCTCTGCTTCTTGTCTGGTAGCTCCTTCCAGGGAGAAATCCCTTCCTCCCTGTGGAAGTTAGATGTTTCCGGTTTGTTTTGAATACAGAGACGAAGAGCTGCGTAGTTAGCATGGGCCGTGACAGCCACCATGGCTGAACAGACAAAGACAAGAACAAACTCAAAGTCCATCAGCAGAAAATCCATCCAATGGAAAAAAGACAGAGCAGTACCCCCCCATGCAGTTTGATTGACTAGTGATCTCTGGACAGTGCATTGCAGAAACACCACATAGCACCAAATAAACAAATAGACAAGAATCTTCACTTCAGTGGTGATGCTGTCTGGTGCTCCTTTTTTGATTCACTTCATCTCCCATTGCTTTTGTAGTTTCTGACATACAGGGCTACTTACATTGGTGTTCACATCATGTTTTATATCTGTCTTAAATTCAAATGTATATCTATCATTATCTACTCTGTTTTTCACCCGTGTGCCTTTCTCGTATCTTTAATCTCATATCTCCTACATTTTTTTAACAGATTGGATAGTCTCCCCGAGATTCCTGTGCCAGCTGGATTTCTCCACTACGAGTGAGGAGCCTCTCAATCTATTCCCATCAGTTTTCACACCTCGGAGTTTCCGTCTGCGAGTCTGGTAAGGAACTAATGCTTTTTTTTTTGTGTGTGTGTGTTCAAAGAGTGTCGCATATTTCCCTTTTTCCCCTTTTTCATCTGGTCAGGAAACATTCCACGGCAAATCTGTGTAGGAGTGCACGCATGTAAGTGTTTTATCATCAAAGAGGAGACACACTGGCAGGATCTGATGCGTAAAATCAGCCGTGCCAACGTAACAATGGGAATTATGTTTACAGCTCAGGGAAATCGACAAAGCAAGAACAAATAAAGCTACTGCAGCTACTCTTGGGTGTTCTAAAATATCTTTATTGGTACATAAACATCATTTTATGTCTGATTGACCAAATACCACATTCATGTTAAACGGGAAATGAGCAACGGGAAGCACAGAATGATATTACAACTTGACATCATATTTAACTCAATGAAAAAAAAAAATACTATTACTAGTCACTATTTTACTTTACTATTGCTATTTATGAATTTAACATTAGCCTTGAAGTTACTGAAACAAATATTGCTTGCTTTTTCTAAGAGGGATTGAGTGTTTTTCCTGTTTTTTAATGTGAATGAAACAGATTATTTAGATTTTGCCTCCCTCGCTGACTGCCAGTAGTGGTAGTTTCCTGTCTGTATTGACACTTGCACAATCTGTAATATCAGGTGGGGGATATAATAATTGCTTGAGTTATTGGATAATTAAATAGACCAGTCTGTGTCCAAGGGTGTGTAAGTGATTTAGAGCGTGGCAGAGACAAAACTCTTATGAGGTAATATTGCACTCGTATATGAACTTGTATTAGTGTTCTTGTATGTGAACCCAGTAAAGTAAAAGAAATGATCAGTAAAAACAAAACATAGCTTTTCAACACTTGAGTTAGAGTATAACCAGTGTTGATATGAACATACTCCTGACTTAGCTTTGATGCATTTTATAGCAGGACTACTTTATGGTTTTTGCAGTTGTGCTCATTCATCCTCTCAGATCACTTGTCATGGAGATAGCACTGCATATTCATGCAATGCGCATCATTCTTAAAGGGATAGGTCACCCGTTTTGAAAAATTTTCCTCCCATCGTTGCTCAGTGCTGTTCCAAATGTTAACTGTTAGCCTCTTGCCACTCCAGCTGTCTTCCCCCCCGGCTAGCATTCTTAAAAATAACTGTGCTTTGCTCTGTGCGCCAGGAATAGAGGCCCAAGTATCACTGAATTTGATCCTTCTTTTTTGTAACGCTAATTTTGTTTTTCTCCGGGACATCTACCAACACGTTCATGATTCCACGGAATCCCTACGGGACATGTGAGCACACCCGAATAGGCGCAGGGGGCTTCCCGTGTCTAAGTGCACCCAGCGGGGCTCTTCTCCTCAGCTCCAGTCAGTGTTAAGCTGAGGCTTCCTCCTGGTGTCAGATGAGTGAGATCCTATATGCCACAGTGCTGCCTCGCAGATCCCCCAGCGCTTTGATCTACACTCACTTAACACGGCCGCAAAAGGCTTCACTTTAGATTAGGCTGCATTAAACATTTAAAACACAGTCTTCACTCAACGCCTGGCTCCATATGGGGCCACGTGCATGTACGTACATAGGTGCCTCTGTGCCTGTATGTGTCCACACGTGTGCACTCCATAGAACCTGCATTAGAAAAGCATCGTCTCTGAAGCAGTGTGACCGGCAGTGAGGAAACTGTGTAAAAGGTGATTAACAAAATTAACAAAAAAAAGAACATAAGTACAAAAAAAGAGCACAAAAACAAAACAGAGAATTAGCAAAAATATTTTTTTTTAACAATTACGAGAAACCTATATTTAAAATTATTAAAAATACATATGAAATGTCAGATCAGTGATGCTGAATCGACGCCAGGCATTTAAATGCTTGTGAAAGCCATCTGAATTCACCCTGAGACTGCCATGAGTTGTAACTGGATAACAGTAAGAATAAGTAGTTCACTAAAATTAGCAAGAAATTTTTATTTGAATAAAAATTACATTAAAATATTACAAATAAAAAGAACTAAAATGAATTTTGTATATGTGTGTGTGTGTGTGTGTGTGTGTGTGTGCCCTGCATTAACAAACCAGTGCAGCTGGTTGGAGTTGTGACTGGCTAAAGGGACAACTGTAAATATCAGGGCCTGAAGCGTGCTGATAAAAGAGCAGCATTGTTTGATTCCCGTTTTTCTACACGGGCTCAAGCGGATTATTTTTGGAACGGGAATCCTCTGACATCTCTATAGTGTAAGACGATGTGCTGTCAACTTTTATCACAAGCAATATAACTCTCGGTTGCGCTTGCAGGTATAGATGTCTCTACCTGTAAGTAGAAATATAGGTATGAGGCAGGGGGAAAATGACTTGTCATCATCTGACAGCTTATCGGCCTTCAGACTGAACATCACAGGGCGATGCAGTGCATGCTAAGTCAGTGGAAGGAGGCCAGCAGCTCACAGTGGGTGCATCTTCACTGTAGGTGCTGAGAGTTCAGGCGGAGAGACAAAGGTATCTTCTACGATGGGTTTCTCCCTGTATGATTGTTGAACGTTGGCTCAATAGCAACACCGACATTTTCTGCTGGTGAACTCCATTGTGGCTGCATGTCTGGACATTTAGTTTGTTAACCACGACAAAAAAGGAAAGGGGTTTTGGTAAAAGTGTTTCTTGCAAGGATTTGTGCCGAGCTAGTTGTATCAGCTGGTTAAGTGTGTGTGTGGGCGGGTGATTAAAGGCCCTGTGGGTGCAGATCGGCACCCGAGTCTATATAGGGAATTTCAAGTGATTGGTCAATGCTCCTGTTACAAAATCACGGAAACACTGACGTTTCCCCATTGAAATGTGTGTTGTTATTTAATGTTACATATCTCATTCGCCAGTTTTGGCTTAGCTAAGCCGCCTAAAGCTATCAGGCTTGTTGTTGTCTCAATTTGACAACACACAAACCCTCTATATTAACTTGTTAATAAATAGAAATAATTATTTCAAAAAGGTCCAAATAATCAGCTCTTTCCCTTGGATGGCAATGAGCTCTCTCCTCTCAGACTCTGTCCAGTCACCTGACATTTTGTAAAACTTTGCTCTCTTTGCCAGTTTTCAAATGTCCAGGTCTCTGGGTCCAAACAAACACTGCAAGGAGCAAGAATGAAGGCGGCACGGTCATAACCCTTTGGCGCGATCGATCCATGAGTGCGATCGATCCATGAGTTCTCCCTTGCATTCCAAAAAGAAGATTCCCAAGAATTGGGTTGGCCTGTGGGGATCCTGGACACAGAAAATCTTCCACAGGGTTTGCAGGTGAAGCTGCAAATGTCTAACGGGCTAGAGAGAGAGAGAGAGAGAAATAGACAGCAGACAGCGGGAGGAGGTTAGGAGGCGGGAGGAAGGGAGCAGAGGTGCAGCAAATGATTAAGTGTGGTTGTGAGTTCATTTCCCCTGTGGAACACCGGCTCCATACCTTGCCATCCACTAACAGAGATTCATTTCTCTGACAGAAGTAGCAGGGAAGGGGGGCGGTGAGAGGGGTGGAGAGGGGACAGTGGCTGATAGCAGACAGGAGATACAGTGAGGAAGAGGAGTGGAACACATCCATTAATAGGAGCTTGCTCTGTATGAATCACATGTTGTCTCTCTCAATCTTCTCCCTCCCTTTTCCCTCCTTTGGTCGTCCCCCCCTCATTTCATCAAAGGCAGTCCAAACAAATGGACGTTGTGGATAGTTCACAGGAGGCTGTCATCATCACTCTCTGTGAAAAAGAGGGCCTCAGGGGTGCTGGTGAGCCGGAGGTGGGGGGGTGTTTAGATATCACCGCATCCCAAACAATTCACCTCGAAAACCCCCAAAGGGCATCCTGCTGCCCGTCCAGGGGAACAGCGTCACCCTGCCTGGGAACGCAGACTAATTAAACAAGGGTCCGGCATTCCTGCTGACCCAGGCTGCTCTCTCAGGACATCACATGACCTCTGATACTTTAGTCCAATCAGAGACAGGTCGCAGCGGATGGGTCAGAGGTCAGAGGATTCGAGAGTTAGAGAGTGAGGCATCGTGGGACTGCACTGCAAAAACTCAAAATCTTACCAAGATTATTTGTCTTATTTCAAGTCGAAAATTTGCTTGTTTCATTGGCAAAATTTGCCAGTGGAAAAAGTGAAAATTCACTTGAAATAAGTGAAAATTATCTAGAAAGAGACAATTGTCTAAAAACAAGTTACTTCTGAGGTGATCGTGTCTTATTTTAAGTGTAATGAGATATTTTGACTAGGAATAAGACATTTTTGACTTGAAATAAGACAAATAATCTTGGTAAGATTTGGAGTTTTTGCAGTGTGGCCTATGACGATGTCAGGGCCGTTGGGATCCTGTGGTGTGGGGAGTAGACTTGAGTGGTGGTGTGTCGTGTGAGTAGTGTGTGTGTGTGTGTGTGTGTGTGTGTGTGTGTGTGTGAGAGAGAGAGAGAGAGAGAGAGTTTGGCTAGCTGACTGTCACCTTGTACAAGCTCATTACAAGACATCTGTGGGCCGCGTGCAGACCACATCAATCAGTCAGCCATCAAAGCAGCCCCATTCCACTTTACAGAGGAGAGGAGGGTTTCACTGTGAGCTACAGCAAGCTCTGAAGTGATAGTTCAGATTCTTACCCGTATACCCACCATATATTTGCTGCTGTATGCGATGGCAACACATCCACCAAGTTTAGGCCATTAACTCTTTCCCCGTCACAAGAACAGGAGCCTCAATGAGAGTGTACCGCTCCAAAATGAATGAGGTAGATACAGACTGGAAAACAACTCAATTTTGAGCAGTGACTCAAAGCTGACATATTGCTGAAGTTTTCATACCAGTTTGTCAATTATTATTGTCTTACCATACACTTAACTTACTTTTGGTGTTGGTTAATTGTTCCTGTGTTCTGTATTTTCTACTGTCTTTGCTATGCGTTGTCGGTCTGTCTATTTTTCTATCTATCTTGCCCTTACACAAACAATATGAAAAATCTCAAGTCAAAAATAATCTATTATGTACTCAAAGGTTTTGTTCATATCAGAATAACTAAAGCGCCTCAAGTACAATTATGTTATGAGGACTTTACTTTTTTCCAGAGTGGTAATTCATTTAGGCAAAGCTCAAAGCTGGACACACTTCTCAGCACTGCTTTCTTTGGCGGTGGACGCACAGAATTGAGATAAACCTACCGCAATTGTTCTTCTTGTTTGGTTAAAACTGCTCGAGGAGAGATCCAACAATACAGATTGTGTAAGCTTCATTTGCATATTTACTCTGTTATCTTTTAATTGACAGATTATTGAGCGATGCGGTATGTTTCAGACGCTGTCTTATGTCCGTATTGGATGTATCTGTCTGCTGTCTGTCAGGAAACCACTGCCAGTCGGCGTTTGCAGGGGAAGGGAGGGGAAGAGAGTGGTGCGTTTATGGCTACTTCATGGGAATCAGGCGCGAGCATTCTAACCCGTGTAACTATGCATTAACACTGCGTAAATGATATTTTAGTTTTCAAGAGGTAGATAAACAGTGTTTATGTGCATATAAACTCCATGACACTTGTGATTTCAGGCCAATAAGTATGGCCCAATTTAATCCCTAGGTTCAGCTGGTAAAAATGCATAGAACAGAATCTAGATATTGGTGGCAAGTAGTCCATTGTTAACTGTTGTCTTGTAACACTTGTGAACATCAACATCAAATACAGTGTGTATGTAAATTTGCCCCCACATTTAGAAATAGTGTTCATATGAGTGAGTATCAGAGTTGTGCGTGTCCATCAACACAAAGGTACAGGGGAAAGCGTCAGTATTCTTGAGTCACATCTTTTCTTTGGAGAAAAACTTTCTGTCTCCAAAACTTTTCAGTAACCAAGAGAGACAGCCCGGTGTTCAGCTCGGCCGCCATGCATTTTGGAGTTAATGAAACGCTCCGGGTTTTTGAGATGGTTTCATCAGCCCGAGAGTAAGAGAATTTTCTCAAGCCGCAGAGGAGCATGGCATCTTTCAGGTGGAGATCAAACGTGGGAAAACCACCCAGACTGAAGTCTCTGCTGGACCACAGCACTGGGACCTGCACTGTGAGAGGCTGTCCTCTGAGAGGCTGAACTCCAGGGGAAATTAAGTCAGTTACTCGTTCAACACTTGTCCTAACCTTTTAAGCTAAGAGCGCCCGCTCACATTTATTGATTTCAGTGTGGTTGATGTGCATTATGTTTTGATGCATGGAATCTCCTCCATGCTAATTTCTGCTGTGAACTTTTGGTGATGTCATGGGCACTTTTAGCTCCTCCTAGAGGGAATGTAGGAACAATCTCATCTACTGTGTATTGGGACAAATTTACAGAAGTCTGGTGAATATTTGGTAGCACATTAAACCAGAAACAGTTACAGTGTGACTGGGGGCATTGGATTACCCAAGAGAGCCAGTGCCCTTGGCATAGATCTGAGATGAAAGAACCCAGGTAATACACATTACACTGGCCCTACGTGGTTAAAGCTGTAGATCCAAGATCATGAATTGGCTGAACATCAGAAAAAGCATCTTGCCCTCATAGGTCCACTGCAGGCATTCCATCAGAGTTTTACTACAGAGGCAGGACTTTAAAACTCTCCAGACGACATCGGGGCGACGTAGGGAAGACATCAGAAACTGATATATGGGTTTGACATTGTGTTGATGAGAAAACTACCTAACAACAGCCATGTAGTCTAATCATATATCAGTCTGATGTTGGGTAGATGGAGGGCCAATTAGACTGTGATGAGAGTGTGCCATTAGTGCACACTCAAAAGTAAGATCAGACATTATTTTCAAATTTCAAATCAGAACATCTGTACATCAATATCAGATGCAAAACAGTCATTCCTACTTTTTCCGATATCACAGTTTTAAAAAGTTTAATGCATTTAGCTGCCTATGCTGCAGAAATATTGATCAGGGGTGTTGGGACTGGATGAGTCACATCATCACATTGCACGAATCACAGTAGAAGCTTGAGTGGTGACTAAAACATTTCTACATGGCATCAGCGTCCTCAGCAGACCTCGCTCACTAATGAAGCTTTCAAAGCAGGTGGAGAGAGAAAGGAGAATAGCCTCTGTCAAAACAGCTCTAATATGTCCTGGATATAAATAGTAGCATGTGGCTCATCACATTACCAACAGGCCACTAGAATCTCACAACATTTGGTAAAATGAGCATGAACTCACATAACTGAAATGCAGATTGCATGTTGGAGACACAGTTGATATGAGGATTTGGCCATGTAGTTTAATGTTTCATCTGTCAGTTAGCAATGAAGATGTTGTTGCTGGATATGCTGAGGGGGTTTATAACAGAACAGAAATTTGATAGAAATGCAAACAATATCTAGGTAAGTGATTTTGCTGGTTTTGTCAAAAAACAACAGGAAAAGTTAATAAACTCCTTGTAGGCTTTGTGGAACAGGGTCATAAGTCACTTGTTTACATGGAACCTGGAAGGTTTCCTAGATGCTGATGGGCTTTTTTTTTTCACAGATTATGCCTGTGTTTCTCTCAAACGTCTTGCTGTGTGATGAAGGAATGTAATCTTCACATTATTTGCATCCTGAACACCTAATCCATGCTTCCGACTTTGTGCTCATTTCACCTCATTTCAACCTCCCAACCTCTGACTCACTCTTTGGATTGGAGATGCAACGGGGGTGACAGCACCTTTGGTGCATCAGCCACAGTTCCACCATAAGAAAAGCATTACGTTATCCATATCTGTGACTCATACGGGTTTTGTAGCTGTCAGATCGTCCGGCTGCAGCGTGCCCTTGACAGGACGCCATCGTGGTGGCGGCTGCTGGTGGTCTGCAGAGTATCTGTCCTGTGTCCATCAGGATGTCTGCTCCTGTTAGTGCTGATGACTGATGACCACGACAGTGCCCAATTCCCATAGCAGCAGCAGCAGCTTATTATACAGAGGGACAGAGAAGAGGCCACATATGGGGTTAATCAGATGGTCACTGTGTGTGTGTGTGTGTGTGTTTTCATGCATCAGAGCCAGCGGTCCTCTGTGATCTGACATTGTGTTGCTGCAGGTTTTGGACTTCCCTCTTGCTGCTCAGAGGAACAATGACACTGCAGCTGAAAGTGTCGCGTTTCAGTTTTTTCCCCTGCTATGTGACACAGCTCTGGTGTTTTTTTGAAGAAAAAAATACACACAGTATTTAATCTTTCTATTGAGGCTACGCTCTGAAATCGATCCATATTTGAGCCGTGATATGCCACTATAAACTGAAGTGCTACATCGGCGGTCGTGGTTTTTATCTTGCTCTCTGTGAGACAGATCACTGTTGTCATACCCCTGCATACATTTGACCAGAAAAACACAAGGGACAGCAATTCAAGCAGCCAGTGGAGAGACCGCGAGATTGAATTCTTACTTGGGGAAATTCAAACAAAGCTGTAGCAGACAGACAATAATCCATCAGTGTTTGAAACACTGACGACATTAATTCATTTTAGCAAAGAAGTTCGTTTAAAGAGATAGGTCACTCAGTTTGAAAAAAAAAAAAATATATATATATATATTATTTCATCTCCCCTCTAGTTGTTCTGTAGGACAGTAGTGGTGTTATCTTCCTCTCATTGTTACTGAGTGCTGGATACTGGCTGGATGCTCCAAATGTGTGTGTGTATATATATATATATATATATATATATATATATATATATAAATTCAAAAAATATGTTATTACACAACCTTTCTGGTGTATGATATATGATATGTTCTTGAAGTGTCAATGGTATGGTCCAGGGTGAACAGGGGACGTGTTCAAAGGTATACAACAGTATTTTGGTCAAGTATTGATTAAAACTGAAAACGAAAAACGGAATTGAAAATGTGTATCATATATGCTACAAATGGCTTTATAGGGTTAAGCTACAGTGGATATGGGTCATTTAAAAAATGAATGTGAACAGTAGGAGCAGAAAATGCCTCAGCTGACAGGTACATGGCAGCTGTCTCCTGTCTTTGCAAACAGCAGCAGCAGCAGTTTGCAGCAGTCTAACTAAAGTGACAGTCAGATTGTTCACCCCTTTAGAACTTCTCTGAGCTGAAAAACAACATTAACAAAGCACGAAGGAATGAAACTTTGAGGTCCTGCCGGTTCTCCCAGTTAGTCATGGAAAGTCATGGAAAAGTCATGGAATTCTACATCTGAGCCACGGCGGGAACCATGTCATTCCCCAAACTTTCAGTCTGTGCCCCGAATTGGGGGCGTGAAGAGATTGAGTGCAGAGGTGACAGAGGCAGACAGACTGATGGGAAGACAGACAGACAGACAGACAGACAGACAGACAGGGGGCCTATCGTGGAGTGTCAGACGGAGCGTGTTTGCTGCAAGGGAGCAGCAGAAACTGATAACTCTGTTGCCTCTGGGCTCCCTCATGATGCCTCCAGTGGGTTTCAAGTGTGTCTGTGCTGCAGAACATACAGCGACTGCCTCAAGATCACTGGGCTCGCCGCCGTTTTCACTGTCGTCTTCAGCCGACTCTCCATCAGCAGACACCGAGAATTCAGTCCTAGCCCAATTAAAAGCTTGTGAAAGGCATCAATGTGAAAGGCATTCAGACATTTAAATATATCATTTTAATCTTTTTTTTTTTCTAATTTCCAAGTATTTTTTTTTTTTTATTTTGCTATTTTTTGAACAACAACAACAGTAACATAATTTCCCCCATGTTTTTTGAAGGAAATCAGGTCAATTTGTTTAGCTTTCAAAGTGAGCAAAATCACTTGATTTCTTTCAAAAACCTGTGGGAAAAGGCAATGAGTAAATTTTGTAAGAAACAACCCCAAAATACCGTGAAATTAGTGAAAAGCTTTGAGAAAATGACCTGAAAACGTAGCACAAAAACCCCACAAAATTATTTCAAAATTTAACCAAAAATGTGAAAAACTGATGGCGCTCACCCATTCTTTCTGTTAAGTGTGTTAAAGTTTTGGTCAAAACATTTGTGTATGGACTCCAGATTTAATAAAAGATAATAAAAACTGAGTAACTATGTGAAACTGTGATGAATTCCCTTTTTTTTGAGTGTAAGCCATCTGTTTTGAGAAAAAAAAAAAAAAAAAAAAAAAGGCAGGGAAACCATCAAATTACTACAAAACGGCCCACCCCAAAATTCTGGAAAATTACCAAAGCATTTCCCCCCAAAAAGAAAAACGGATTGAAGTTTTGAAAGTCACATACGTCCCCATCTGGCCAGTGGCAGGGCCCCGTAAAGGCTCAGGCCGGCTCGGGCCTGCAGATGTGTTGTGGTCTGGCTGTGGCATGAGAAGTAAAAATTGGACTGTGTAGCTACAGTGGTGTGAAAAAGTGTTTGCCCCCTCCCTGATTTCTTATTTTTTTGCATGTTTGTCACACTTAAATGTTTCAGATCATCAAACAAATTTAAATATAAGACAGAGATAACACAAGTAAACACAAAATGCAGTTTTTAAATGAAGGTTTTTATTATTAAGGCGAAAAAAAAATCCAAACCTACATGGCCCTGTGTGAAAAAGTGTTTGCCCCCCATGTTAAAACATAACTTCACTGTGGTTTATCACAGCTGAGTTCAGTTTCTCTAGCCACACCCGGGCCTGATTACTGCCATACCTGTTCTCAATCAATCATAATCATCATAATCATAATCATAAATCACTTAATTAGGACCTCTCTGACAAAGTGAAGTAGACCAAAAGATCCCCAAAAGCTAGACATCACACTGAGATCCATAGAAATTCAGGAACAAATGGGAAAGAAAGTTATTGAGATCTATCAGTCTGGAAAAGGTTACAAAGCCATTTCTAAAGCTTTGGGACTCCAGTGAACCACAGTGAGAGCCATTATCCACAAATGGTGAAAACATGGAACAGTGGTGAACCTTCCCAGGAGTGGCCAGCTGACCAGAATTACTCCAAGAGTGCAGCTACGACTCATCCAACAGGTCACAAAAGAAGCCAGAACAACATCTAAAGAACTGCAGTCCTCACTTGCCTCAGTGGAGGTCAGTGTCCATGATTCAACAATAAGAACAAGACCGGGCAAAAATGGCATCCATGGGAGAGTTCCAAGGTGAAAACCACGGCTGAGCAAAAAGAACACAAAGGCTCGTCTCACATTTGACAGAAAACATCTTGATGATCCCATGACTTTGGGGAAAATATTCTGTGGATTGATGAGACAAAGCTTGAACTTTTTGGAAGGTGTGTGTCCCGTTACATCTGGCATAAAACTAACACAGCATTTCATTAAAATAACATCATACCAACAGTCAAACATGGTGGTGGTGGTGTGATGGTCTGTGGCTGCTTTGCTGCTTCAGGACCTGGACGACTTGCCATAATTGATGGAACCATGAATTCTGCTCTCTACCAGAAAATCCTGAAGGACAATGTCCGACCATCAAGTACTCAAGTACTGCATAACCCAAGTACTCAAGCGTACTTGGGTTATGCAGCAGGACAATGATCCAAAACACACCAGCAAGTCCACCTCTGAATGGCTGAAGAAAAATAAAATGAAGACTTTGGAGTGGCCTAGTCCAAGTCCTGACCTGAATCCCATCCAGATACTGTGGCATGACCTTAAAAAAGCAGTTCATGCTCGAAAACCCTCCAATGTAGCTGAATTACAACAATTCTGCAAAAATGAGTGGGCCAAAATTCCTCCACAGCACTGTAAGAGACTCTTTACAAGTTATCGCAAACACATGATTGCAGTTTTTGCTGCTAACGGTGGCCCAACCACTTATTAGGTTTAGGGGGCAAACACTTTTTCACACAGGGCCATGTAGGTGTGGATTTTTTTTTCGCCTTAATAATAAAAACCCTCATTTAAAAACTGCATTTTGTGTTTACTTGTGTTATCTTTGTCTTATATTTAAATTTGTTTGATGATCTGAAACATTTAAGTGTGACAAACATGCAAAAAAATAAGAAATCAGGGAGGGGGCAAACACTTTTTCACACCACTGTAAATGTATGCTTTGTGATTGCTCATAATATATGGGAAGCAAAGCCTTAAACCACTCTCCGGTCTTATAGACATTCTATATGGACGCAGTGTGTGTAGGCAGCCGCAGAGACATGAACAGAAGAGCTCTTGTGTGTGTGTGTGTGTGTGTGTGTGTGTGTGTGTGTGTGTGTGATACTGTAAACTGTAAGTCATATTTATACAGGCGGTGTGGGTGGGCAGCACAGTGCCAGAGGGCAACTCATGTTTACACAGAGAGAGATAGAGATCTTTTCTGCTGCACTATCAAATGCACTCCTTTTACTTTCTGAATTTAAAATAGTTGGGCTTTTTTTAGGGGGTGGAGGGGGTGGATGGAATTTGTTGCCCTTTTCCACTCAAATGCTGAAACCAATTGGACGGTTCATTTTTAGTAATACAGTGAGTGCTATCCTAGTGCCGCTGGGGTTTACACTTCCCTGGAAGGCAGCAGGGAGATGCAGCAGGTGTAAGGGGGAAACCCGACTCCTTACCCCTGCCCTACAGCCCCCCCGACCCCCCTCAACCATCAACCCACCCACCTCTTCATGTGTGTGCCAAGAGCCAAGAGTGAGCCTTATGCGTCCCCCCCTTTTCTCCCTGCTCTTGTTTATGTGCAGCATCCTGCAGCAATACCAGTGGGGCCAGTGAGGCTGACCTCTGACCCCATAACAAGGAGATAAGTGTTGGTGTTAAGCCATCAGTCATGTAGAGGACAGTCACCTGATACACCCACACCGACCACAGTAGTCTGTAGAGGTGCTTGTTTTACTTGGAGCAATCGCCCAAAGTGCCGCTGAGCCCCTTGACCTCGGTGGGTGAAACCTGCGTTACCTCAGTGGAGAAATGATGTTTCATAGTGCGGGACATCTTTCTTTTGCTCTTTTTCTTCTTATCCCTTTGAAACCCAGGAACCCATTTCTTTTTTTCTTGTATTTGTATGTTATTTATTTGTTTATTTATTTATTACAAATTTTTGGGTTCATTTTGGAGTGATTCAGCAGTAATTTACATTTAATTTAATTTAAGATAAATAAATAAATATTTAGTTATTTAATAATTGAGTTATTTATTTATTCATTTTTTATTTTGGTATTTTTTTGAACGATTATCTGATTTTCTGTTCATCTAATCAGTTTTTTTTAATTACAAAAAAACTTTAAAAAAATATAATTTTCTGGTTATTTTCTTGTAATTTCTTGCTGACTTTTAACTAGTTTTGGGTAATTTCTTACTAATTTTGCAGATTTGCATTTTTGCGTTTTTTAGAGAAATCAAGTGAATTTGGTTTCAAAGGATTGTACCAGTATGACACTCAATGTGTTGAATGCTTTACAGCTGAATTTCATTCATTTCAAATGGGAGAGCGTGTTCCTGCTGTATCATTCTGCTGCAGATGAATTTGGTGACATGGCCATTGGATTTTTTAAAACTTGCTTATGCCTTGCGCTGTTTGAATGTCGTTGTCCTCCGTTTTGCCCCCTTTCTGGGAAGTTTTGGTGATGAAAACATGTTGTCAGTTAATCAGCTGACACATGATAACCGTGTCTAATCACTTTCATCCCAATACGGTCAAGCAGTGCGCAGAACTCATGTTGAACCCTGCACACAGTTTACGTTGCAGATTAAGCATGATCCCAGCGTTACACATGTATCTTGTGGAATTTTCCCCATGGCCACGGCTTGAGATAAAGTGTCTGAGTAGTTTCCGGAGCAGAGATAAGAGCTGTGGAGATACACTCCTTCAGCACTCAAGACTCTCCCTGCTGATCCCCTCCAGTTATTGCTGTCCTTAATGAAGGATCTATCAGCAGAGCGTCATTATGGGAGGCATGCAGCATGCTCCGACTCATTCTCTGCCCAGCCCAGCAAAACACGGCATGTCTGTGTCCTGTAATTATAGACCCCTTATAATAGACTCGTGCCACACATGGGCCTGTGTGTGCAGTTAGAAATACAGACACACACTAAATTGAATACACTGCAAAAAGTCCAAATCTTACCAAGATTATTTGTCTTATTTCAAGTAAAAATGTCTCATTTTTAGTCAAAATATCTCATTACACTTAAAATAAGACATGATCACCTCAGAAATAACTTGTTTCAAGTGAAAATTCACTTGAAACAAGTGAAAATTTGCTTGTTTCATTGGCAAAATTTGCCAGTGGAAAAAGTGAAAATTCACTTGAAATAAGTGAAAATTAGCTAAAAACAAGAAACAATTTTTTACCAATGAAACAAGCAAATTTTCACTTGAAACAAGAGACAATTGTCTAAAAACAAGTTACTTCTGAGGTGATCATGTCTTATTTTAAGTGTAATGAGATATTTTGACTAGGAATAAGACATTTTTGACTTGAAATAAGACAAATAATCTTGGTAAGATTTTGAGTTTTTGCAGTGTTCACGCCTTTCGCAAAAATGTACTGTTATGTCACTCCCACCTTATCTGTTCTGTAGGACAGTGGTGGTGCTCTCTTCCTCTCATTGTTACTGAGTGCTGGATACTGGCTGGATGCTCCAAATGCTAACTGATAAGCCTTCTTCCCCCCAACTAACATACTTAAAAATAACCACCTTTAACCACTCCACTGAACCCCTGAACTGTCCCTTTAATCATCCATTCTAATGAATCAGAGAACTCGTTAATCTGAAATTTACCTGCATGCCCCGAGGCGCCGTAAACCAGAGGCAAAGGCTTTTCATTCCTGAGCTCAAAGAAGCTCCTTTCTTTTGTTACCAAGGGTTCGTGGTGTGTAAGGTGACACCCCTCTTTTCTCTCTTGACTGTCTCCTTTTGTTTCCCCCCTCTTTCCACCTTTCCCCTCCCATCTGTCTGCCGCTGTCACGGAGCTGAACTTGTTTCAGCAAAAGCCTAGGGACCAGAGAGCGAGGGAGGGAAAGAGGGAGAGAGAGAGGGAGGGAGGGAGGCGGCTGAAATCAGAGCCTTTCCCTCCAAGGTGCAGGCGATTTATGACGTGTTTGTGAGCAGGGAGGAGGAGAAGTGGGAGGAGAGGAGTCAAGGGAAGGCACAGGGGAATGATGCAGCAACAGAGGTGAAGAAGTGGGACAAAGTCCACAAGAGAGAAAAGACTTGTGAAGTTGATTGCAAGGAGTGTCGAGCTCTGGGCAGAAGAGGCTTAGGAAAAGGGAGGAGGGGAGAGCGGATGAGGAGTACGTGTCGCCACATGTTAAAAGCATTCTGTGCTCTGAGAAGGAAATAATCAGGTAGGGAGGTAGGGCAAAGGTTGCTGCTGCCGGTGACTGGGTCACTTTTTATCTGTGTGTGTGTCTGCTGCTGCGTGAGTGCACTCAGTTTGTGTCCGGGTGTTACCGTGAACATCATTCTTCCCATCTCTCTGCTCTCAAGGCTGCAGTTTGGTCTTTGAATACTGTGGAAGCGGTGGGATTGGAGAGAGAGCAAGTGAAATAGAAAGAATGTGAAACTGGAGGGGTGGGAGAGGCATATTTCTGTGTGCACAGGAGTGGGAGGTAAGCAATAGCCTTGCCCTCGTCCTCTGCCTTTATTCAGTGCACTGAATGGAGTCTTTGTAGTGCAATTTTAATCCACTGCTAGTAGTTTTCCTTTGGCTTTTCATCCAGTCAGGTACGCCCTCCCTTCTCTTGTTTCATAAGCTTTTGTTTTTAATCTCTCGTACGACTGCTGATCTTCACTTCCTTGTTTATCTTTTGCACTTTATCCCAACATCGTCCATACACCTTATTGCTTGGCTGCTGCATACGTTTTGTTTGAGGTGCGCGGTGATGCATTGCAAGCAGATTCGGTCTCACAGAATGTTGTGAAATGAGCGCAAACTAAAACACAGACGACTCGTGGACGTGAAGTAGGTGAATGTTGCATTCCTGCACACAACGTGTTCATGTGTCATGTGAACAGGTTAGCGGACAGTTAAAGTTAAGCAACAAAACAGATTCATTTGATTTTGAGCCCTGAGCTAATTCACTTGATTTCTTTGAAAAAAAATGGGGGAAAAGGGAATCAGCAAATTGGCAAAAAAAAAAAAAAAAAAAAAGCCCCCCAAAAATGCGAAATTTGTTAAAAAGAAGAATCATTACTAAATAATTTTTTTTTTTTTTTAAATTAGAAAAACATTTGTCAAATCAAAATAAAGATAAAAATGATGAGAAATGTATTTATAGTTATTATAACTATATAGTTCAAATTAAATGTCAAGAGTTTCTCTAAATTATTTCCTTTATAGGTAATTTTTTTGTATTTACAAAAAAATTACCATGAAATTACAACAAAACCTAACCCCACAATTTGTGAAAATTACGCCAAAATGAGAAAAGCAATTACCCCAAAGATAAAAAATGGATTTAAAGGGCTGAAGTATCACAGACTGACCAGGTTAATACACGAGTGTTCTCTGTTCGGCTTACTTTGTTATAGGATTTTTAGATCCCAAAGTCATCAGATCCGTTTGGAGCTCTCAAAATGCCAAAACTAGTGCTACTTTAAAATCTCAGGTAACCACCATTCCTTCCTGTCCAACATCTCATGATTATCATGTTTCAGCGTCTCCCCGCCCCATTTTTCCCTTTTTCTCCCTCTTCTTCATAGTTCTGCTTTCATCAAAGACCTGCTGCTACAATGTCAGTCACTTCTGCTCTTTTTCCCCTGACCTGAATACTTATGTAGCTACCAGAGGAAATGAGCCTTTCCCTCAGCCACTGCATATCTGCCGTCGTCTTTTCTTAAAAACATTCCATCTCCATTATGAATATCTCAGTCCAAATGGACAGACACATTATGCGTATTATTCATGCAAACGGTGAATTTGCAAAATCCTACTCCTACGATAACAGCATTGATTATATAAAAAAAGCCGTGTGGTGCACAAAGCATAAATGTGAAATGTGGTCTAGCTCCACACACACACACACGCGCGCGCGCACTCACAAACACAGAGAAGCGTGAGAAAGTGTGAAAGTGAGCGAGGGCGAGAGAGACGCTATTAGGGAAGACTGTTGCCACCATGAATTGCTACCTTTTTCTCGTACACTAACTAGATAGATCGGTATACTTTATTGATCCCAGACTGGGAAATTCACAAATTGGGGTTGCCTATGCACCGTGAGCATGTGGGGAAATGAAATGAAAAGGTTATCCGCGGTCGCAAGCCCCACTAATCCCACCTCAGCTTACACTGATACATCACAAAGAAATATGCACAAGCGCTCACAGCAGGACAGCACGGCAGATTGAGTTAAGCAATCCTCCCTGACCCGAAGGAAACAAAATCAAAAATAAATAGGAGAGACTGGAGCTCCTCATTCGTCTCTCGGTGAATGCAGCATGCGAGGGGAGGTGATGCTCCAAGAGGAAGCCATATCTGACAGCCACAGCAGGATTGAAAACATTAGTGGATGTAGTGCTCATAAGGCATTATAATGTACCCACAGCACTTGATAAGCACATTGTGTGTGCATGATAATCATTATAATCAGAGTGCAATAAGCATAAAAGAAATTAGGGGGTTGGCTGCTATGAGGCAACTGTACAGTTAGTGATGTTACAAAACTCTAATTTTAACAAAATTCATTTCCAACTAAAGTCTAATTTTCTGACATTTATCTGATGAAACTGAAGTTTAAAAATTATCTATTAATGAAAGAAGAAAACTCGTTTGAAAAGCAAACAACAAAGCATTTATTATTGTTTCTAATAGGATCACAAATGAGCCTGATCTCAACAAGTTTGTTTTATGTTCACTTTTTTCTTTTTCTTTTTTGGCAATTGTTTATCCTTTACAAAGTTTGGAGTAATTTTTGGGTGATATATAATAATTGATTTTAGATATATAATTATAATAATTACAAATAGTTTAATTGGGTTTTTTCTTGTAACATTTCACTACGTTCTTGATCATTTTTGCGTCATGTCTTACTACCGTTGGGTTCAAGGCGTTAACCCTCTGAACGAAGTCACTTGATTTCCTTTAAAAACACAGGAACATGTGCTGAGTAGAGTGCAGAGCTCCGTGAGGGAGGCAGGTCAGGCAGAAAAATGCTGTGTTATCACCGTCACAAACAAAATCGACAAGAAACTGTAGCTACCTTTTTTACAGATTACCAAAACCGAAAGAGAGTAGAAACAAATGAAGCCAGGTTTCTGTAGCCTGCGCTCACACAAATAGACAAGCATGACGCACCAAACAGAGCACATTCAACAGAGAGAGGCGGATGGAGCTCACTCGCTGCTGCTCAGGAGACGGCTGCTGATATCAGTCCTTGGTTTCAGTTCATCACTTCCTGCTGGCAGAGATGACACAAAGAATCTAATTTGGGAAAACAGGGCAAATCTAGGACATCTCAATTAGTGCAGATGGGATATTCTTCTCCCTTGCAGCCTCACCTAGTGATTCAGGCCGGGGTTTGAAATTCTGCGGCTGCCAAGCACTAAATGCCAGGTGGTGGATAAATCGATAACTCACCACACTGGCTGGTAACTTTTTGATTTGATAACATTTGTATGTCTCAGGTACGCGGTTCCTGTTTTACAGCTGCTCTCAGATTTGTCATTTGAATTCTGCTGCACTACACTACAAACTTGAACTGCCTCATATGTCATAGTTGAAATCAACATCCAGTACCTCTACACATGCTACACATCAAACAGCAGGTAGGGTAACGTATTTGTTTGAAAAATTTGTATTAATGAGACTCCTTGGCAGGTGAACATATTCAGCAGCCCCTGGCATGGAAGCAGAAGGGATTTAACTTTGATTTTGAAAATTTTAATAAGATGAGATGGGTGTATTTTTCTGTAAAAGTAAATCAGGGATTGATGACTTATATTGTGCTTCTGGTGCTGTTTTGTGTCCTGTTTGATGTATTTTTGTTATTCTGCAGCTGTAGCCAAAAGTGGATCCAGTTTTGTTACTGAGACATACAGTATTTACAACCCAGCTACAGTGGTGTTTAATAGGAAAACAAATCATTGACCACGTTTGCACACAAACCATATTCCTATATTATTCGGAATATCCTCATGTAAACACGCACCGAACCAGATTAATTGATTGGTTTCAAATAAAAGAGCAAGGCCTTCTCACAAACCAGAGAGAGAGAAATCCAGAATAGAAGAGGGAGAGCTCACTTCTTTCCCCCATTGTTCAACTGTTTTGAAAAAAATTAATATTTCACTCCCTCCCAAAAGTAACTCTTAAAGCTATAGTAAGTGACTTTGTAGAGTGGGTGGACATTCAAGGAAAATTTAAACTCAGCTCAAACCACACCCACCTAAGATTCAGCAGCTCCTCCAAGAGCCACCCACCCTCATGAACACTCAAGCGTTTGGCTCCAATGCCGATGCAAGGGAGTGGTAGGGACCGGTGAGCTGGCTCCTTGGGTTGAGGTAGAGACACTTCCTTGAGGTGACTGGTTGTTTTAGTCTATAATGAGATTACAGCCCCAGATGCAGCACAGAGAACCATATATTTTCTCAGTGCATTTAATTTGGCTCGGTGTATTATGGTGATTTGTTGGAATTATGAGGAGAAAAAGTTACCTACACAAGCTTTACTCCACTGAAACGGTTAAACACACAACATAAAAGATTTTCACTGCTGGTCACTGTGCCTGAAAGGTTTGTGAGACGTGACAGACGGGAGCAAAGTAAGAGAAGAAGCTAGCCACAACATGACTTGTCAGCTATCTTTTAGAAGAAAGTTATTTTTATCCTCCAACATGCATACATGTGTTCAATGAGGAAAACAAACAATAGCAAACTCAAGCAAGTGCAGGAAGTACAGAAGTTACTAGATCTCTCTAGACGCTAATAACAGGAAAAATACAGTTCATAAACAGCAATTTGAGCAAAATTGTTGTGTATGTGCACTCAATAGTCGTACGTGCATTTTAGTTTGGGAAAGCAACATTTGCAAAGGGATGTTAAATCCTCTTTGAGTGCATTAAGGTGGGTACATATAAGAATGTTAGCTGGGGGGAAGTCCAGGTCAATGGCAGGAGGCTAACAGTTAGCATTTGGAGCATCCAGCCAGGATCCAGCACTCAGTAACAATGAGAGGAAGATAGAAACACTACTGTCCTACAGAACAGCTGGGGGGAAGAGGAATAAAATAAAATGTTGCAAAATGGGTGAACTGCCCCTTTAACGTTACAGTTTCTGACTTAATTTGCACCAAGGTTTGATTCTTCAAGCCTCGGCGTGGGGTAAAGGGCCTAGTGGTCACATGGGGACCACAGAAAGGCAGTGCGTTGGCAGTTTATGACTGGAGGGAGATGATTTGTGCTCAGCCCGTGATCCTCGTATGGAGGAATCAAAGCAGAGAATAGCAACAAAACATTCTCCTGCTGGGGATGGAAACAGCTTAATTGAATGATTCTTGCAATCAAAGGAAGGGGGATAATTAGATTATTGAATGCATAAGAACACAGTCCGTGATAGTGCCGGTGGATTCTGTGTGTGAGTGTGAATGTGCGCATAGCTGCGCGTCCCACAGATTGTTTATCTCTGTTTTTGTTATTCTACACCCAACAGATGACGTGCGCTCAAAATGGCATCCGATCTTATGTCACCTGCGGCAATATGCTGCATTGGAGTCTGTTCTGCCTTGTGTCAAGACAACATTACACACACACATGCACACACACACACACAAATTGAACTTATTCTTGGCCCGTTTCATTTATTTGTCTCCTAGGTAAACACGAGTACATTACTGTTAAGTGGCTACACCACAGGACTTGCAATTGTACTCGGGAGTATTTGTGTTGTGTTGTGTGTGTGTGTGTGTGTGGGAGGGGGATGGTGATGGGGTCAGCGAGAGAGAGAGAGAAAGACTCGCTGAGGTCAAGAGAGAGAGACAGAGAGGAGTTGATTATCTGTCTCCCTTCTTATCGCGCTTCTTAATGCAGGAAGCTCCAGCTGATTATTCCTTAATCAGTACTATCTCCCTCCCTGATTAGCACAGCGCGACAAAGCCCTTCACTTTCAATGGGGACGCGACCACTAACGATCCCAGCCACTGGACCAGGGCATTGCTTTCAGCTCTTAATTGCATTATCATATGTTCCTCTGGGTGGCCTGGTTTGACAGACAGCAATACTCGCAGATAGCCACGGGCTGGAGAGGAGAAACTCCCCCCCGCTTTTATGGAGAGGTTTCAACCAGCAGGTCGACTGACACTCACTGAGCCTTCAAACGAAATTGAACTTTGGTGGAGTGTTGGTTTGTGCCCCCCTGGGCTGCTAATCCAGCTAAAAAGCAGAAAAAGCAGAAGATTGTAGTGAGGGTTTCGGATGAGACTTGCTGGAGGTTTTTATTTATTTTTGTATTTCCAGAATCTGACAATACAGCGACACTGCTGTTGTGTTTTTACGTCTCGTGCTGACGCCACACACCTGTCCTCCCTTGCCCTGCTCATCTAATGGGGGCTCTCTGACAGCTGCAGATGTTTGTGCAAAAGAATTCAAGCGTATTTTGAACGTGAGTAATTTTCATTCACAAACAGTATCTTCGAATGCTTCATCAGACCAGGCCTGGCAAACGTTCTGAAGATGTACAGTACAGGCCAAAAGTTTGGACACACCTTCTCATTCAATGCGTTTTCTTTATTTTCATGACTATTTACATTGTAGATTCTAACTGAAGGCATCAAAACTATGAATGAACACATGTGGAGTTATGTACTTAACAAAAAAAGGTGAAATAACTGAAAACATGTTTTATATTCTAGTTTCTTCAAAATAGCCACCCTTTGCTCTGATTACTGCTTTGCACACTCTTGGCATTCTCTCCATGAGCTTGTCGTTGCAGCGCTTGATGGTTTTTGCGACTCCACTTGGGGACACATTTAAAGTTTTTGCAATTTTCCGGACTGACTTACCTTCATTTCTTAAAGTAATGATGGCCACTCGTTTTTCTTTAGTTAGCTGATTGGTTCTTGCCATAATATGAATTTTAACAGTTGTCCAATAGGGCTGTCGGCTGTGTAGTAACCTGACTTCTGCACAACACAACTGATGGTCCCAACCCCATTGATAAAGCAAGAAATTCCACTAATTAACCCTGATAAGGCACACCTGTGAAGTGAAAACCATTTCAGGTGACTACCTCTTGAAACTCATGGAGAGAATGCCAAGAGTGTGCAAAGCAGTAATCAGAGCAAAGGGTGGCTATTTTGAAGAAACTAGAATATAAAACATGTTTTCAGTTATTTCACCTTTTTTTGTTAAGTACATAACTCCACATGTGTTCATTCATAGTTTTGATTCCTTCAGTTAGAATCTACAATGTAAATAGTCATGAAAATAAAGAAAACGCATTGAATGAGAAGGTGTGTCCAAACTTTTGACCTGTACTGTACACATCTTGTCCACGGATTATGTTAAATAACCATGCGTCGATTTGCGTCATACTGATGTTAGCAAAAAATCATCCAGGCCTGTAAAGGTCTCATTTGAATGAGAACAAATGCGGCCCACTACCTAATACAAGTCTGACACCCCTGGTTTAGAGGTAGGAAGTTAGTGACGTGAGAACTGTTTTTTTTTTTTTTTTTTTTTTTTTTTGGTAATATGGTGTAAAAATCAACAGGAAGTTTAGGAGCGAGAGGGCACGGTGGGAAATGAGCTTAGCATTCACTGTGGCCTGAATTATCCTTTAATTCACAGCCATTAGACGGAGTTATTTGTTGTGCTTCCATCGCAGTGCCACCCACACAGCCTCCGTCCCTCCAGTCCCATTCTAGGCTCTGATTAGATGACTGAGGAGGCTGCAAACAGCCGCAGTCCTCCAGCACTTCCTTTTCATATCTGTGCTCACACCGGCTGACCCTCTCATTTTTACAGCTACAATTACACCACAGAAGTGTAAGTGTTTTGTGCTGCTACTGCAGAATCAACAAAGGCTGCCTATTAAAATCCTCTTTAGTGGCGCTGTCCCTCACTTTTATATCCTCTCTGGGTTTATGAGTGTGGAGGCCTAAAGGCCAGCACACCTCGACACACACTGCTTGTCCCCCACCTACCTTGCCTTTCCTTTCCTTTCCTTTCCTTTCCTTTCCTTTCCTTTCCTTTCCTTTTCCTTTCCTTTCCTCTCCTCTCCTCTCCTCTCCTTTTCCTTTCCTTTCCTTTCCTTCCCTTTCCTTTCCTTTTCCTTTCCTTTCCTTTCCTTTCCTTTCCTCTCCTCTCCTTTCCTCTCCTTTCCTTTCCTTTCTTCTCCTCTCCTTTCCTTTCCTTTCCTTTCCTCTCCTTTCCATTCTCCTTCCTTACTCTTCCTTTCCTGTCCTGTCCATTCCTTGCCCTACTTTGCCTTTTCATCTTTCCATTTTCTGTTTCTCTCCTTTCCTTTCCTCTTTTCTTCATTTCTTTCCTTTCCCCTTTTTCCAATCTTTCTTATACCGTTTTGCTTTTTGCCCCCCATTCCTTTGGCCTTTCTTTCCTTTTTTGCTTTCATCTCTACTCCTCTCCCTTCCTTTCTTTTCTTCGTGTTCCCTATTTCCTATTTTCTCCTCGCTCCTTTCCTTTTCTTTTATTCTTTCCTTTTGTTTCCCCTCTCTGCACTCTTATTTACTTTCCTCTTCTCTTCTCGTCTTCCTTTTCTCATTTTCATCTCTTCTCCTTTTCCTCCTCCTTCTCTTCCTCTTTCCTCTCTTGTCCACTTCTATCCTCTTCCATTTTTCTCATCTCTCCTTGCTGCTTTTGCTTTCCTTACCTCTTTTCATCCCTGCTCTCCTATGGTTTCCATCACTTTTCTCCTCACTCTTTTTTTCCTTTCTTCCCATCTCAGCACCTTTCATTACTTTTAACGACATACACGGCATACATCAACCTTTCTAATTAACTTATAAATCATCTGCACACACACACTCTTGGAATGTATATAATGCTGGGGAGTAGATGCCTGCAGACACGTTTATATGCATTTTGCATCATAAGTCGCACTATTTTTGCAATTATCTACTTTGCAAGTATTTAACTACAAATTACATTTTTCCTTATGAGGTAACTGCAGGAATAAACAATATGTGACAACCTAATGAGTTGAGATGCATCCTCACAGCTATAACATGTTTGTTATCACTTTTATTGCTTTTACCTGCTACATCTATGCCTGAATACAATTCACTAACTCACATATTTTTTATTACGCTTTTTAAAATTTAAAATCCAGATTCCTTCCAAGTTGTCTTAATAAGAAAGTTAGTCAGAGTAAAGGAAACTGACTCTTAGACAGTATTTCAGGGTGCATTTGTTGTTTGGTGTACTTTTTTTTTTTAGGGCTGAATAATTATTCAAAATATTATATAAATTGCCACATGGCCAAGTTCAATATCCAAATCACTGTAGCTGCAATTTTATGTTCATATTTTAAAGGTGAAATATGTGACAAAATATTGTGAACAAGACACTAAGATGCCCTGACCTACAAATTGTATTTTTGGGATGTAAGATGATGTTTGTTTGGTGCAGATGCCAGGAAAAAAAAAAAAAAAAAAAAAAAAACACATTATCATCATTTTAATAGCGTTTTGAAAATTAAACTTATCATACAAAATATAACTCCTATAAAAATCATGAATGGCATTGCAATATCTGCAAATTTAATCCAGCTGAGCCCATACGTGGGACAGATGGAAGGCGGGATGCAGGGAATCACGATGTAAAAGCAGACGAGCGGGTTCACCAGAGAGGGGAAATTACAGCACTTCATCACAGATTAAATTATGGAATATTTTGGAACATTTAAGACGTGCAAGATGACCATTTGGGGGGTGCTGTCTGCCTTCTGGTGCCGTGTGCGTCATGTAGCGCTGCTCTTTTGACATGAAACTGATTCTGCTAAAGGCAAAAGGAGTTTTAAGATGAAGAATTGGTTCAGCAGAGCCCTGTTCACATGGGTTGAGTTTTAAAGGGGACCTACGGTAATTTAGTGTATCACAGACGTCCTCAGTGATTTTTGTCCCGTCCGAATCAACCATGTCTGTATTTTTATGGTAATATAATATTTATTAGTACGGAGCAAAGGACCTGCTGTTTTTCATCAAACTCAGAGGTCCTCTGATGAATTTCATCCTGTCTGAAAGTAAACCTATGGCCCTATTCAGACGGAATTAGTTTCCCATGCGATGTTTTAATTGCTAACACGGGATGTCTGTAATTTCATGAACCCGTTCATGAACTCGGTGGGATTTTACACTGTCTGTATTTCTTCCCCAATATTACAGAAATGTGAGTGGCTACTTTAAGCTGTCAGTACAGTCACACACAGGGGCGCTGTATATGGGGGAAAAGTTAGGACAATTCCAAGGGCCCTTGCTTGACAGGGGACCTGAAAAATAGGTAAAAACTAATATAAAATTATTAAACCATCATCGAGTAAATATATATATATATATATATATATATATATATATATATATATATATATATGTTGATATAATATCTTTTTTAGCATAATTCAATATATGTTTCGGTCGTGACAAATTTTGGGAGAGGTAAAACATTGCAAAACATTGTGAAAATACAATATAAAGATTGACAGTTCTTTTACTAGATATGTGACCTTTAGATATGGTACAATATATATAAGGAAAAATTTGGGGGAATAAAACATACAAAATTTTTAAATATTGCCGGCCCCATTTTGGACACTTTCGGTAGAATGACCCATATATTTTTTTTTCATGGGGCCCAAAATTCCTGGCGGCGCCCCTGGTCACACACATGATCAGCTTGTGGGAACGAGCTGTCCTTGCTCAGGTAGACTCCCAGCAGGCCGTGTAACTGGTAGGTTGTTGTCAGGCCACTCGTGCCAGTCACATCATCCAGAAACTGCTTCAATATCCCCATAACAGAGCATCACAGAAGCATACGGCGACGTGTGCAGGTGTTTCAGGGACAGGCG
This sequence comes from Myripristis murdjan, assembly GCF_902150065.1. NCBI lineage: Eukaryota > Metazoa > Chordata > Actinopteri > Holocentriformes > Holocentridae > Myripristis > Myripristis murdjan. The sequence goes on from NC_043982.1 coordinate 4,362,157, forward strand.
CGTTCACTGTGCTCAAGGAGAACTCAAAATAAAAGTAAATAAGACAAATAGGTCACGCGGTATTCAGCAGCAGTCCAAACTTTAAACTTCGTACAGGTTTCCATCCGGATGGCATTACATCTGAGTTTGATGAAAGCAGATGGTAATTTGCTCTGAAATATTCGCAGAGGTCAGCTGTAAAAAAAAAAATGTCCGATTCAGCCAGGACTAAGATGAGGACACTGAGGACATCTGTGATACAAGACTTACCCAACGTCCGCCCTGTAAAACTCATCCTGTCCCGATAGGATTTAATAATGGAATTAAACAGACACATGTTTTCACCAAAGTTTTGACTGCTATCAAATACCATAGGCCCTATTTCTTTTATTTCTTTTGATTCTGAATTGTCCTAGAGCGCAGTTAACACGCCTGAAGCATCTGCACACACCGATAGTTGAGATATTTGAACAGTTTCCGAACGATCTCGCCAGTTTTGGTAGTTTAAGAACACCTGCCAGTGAATTTACAGAGAATCAAATCCCATCTGCACAGCTTCATGAAATTACCGACATCCCATGTTAGTGATTCAAACTCAGACGTCGCTTTGGAAGCTGTTCCTGGCTGATTCGGGCTGCTGACGCTCTCGTGGTACGTTCCAGGATGTACAACATGTGCCTCGTTTGTCCCCAGCCTCACTGCTACAGATTTATGAGAAAACACCGAGAGCCAAGTTTGGTTGCGGTCAGGAATTCTCCGACTGAAGTTATGCGCTGACATTTTTCAGAGTATTGGACAGACGGAGGAAAATTGTTTGTTTCTCGCTGAGAAAAGGTAAAATGGTGGTGTAAAGTCAATCACTCTGTTATGTCCTTTATGTAGCCAGAATTGTTCTTTTCCACTCTGCAGCCACCTTCAAGCACTGACTGTTTGTCAGGGATGAAAGCTCGGGTCTTTATCGCGGCAAGGACGTCTCACCTCTCTGTCCTTTTTCATTTCTTTCGGCTGTGTTGGCTCAGGATGTTTTATTTAGGCTGCGAAGGCTGACTGCGTTTAGTCTCTCGCCCTTCAAACAGGAACAGTGTGCCCACCCCTCCCTCATCTCACCAGTTTAACATCAGTGTTATGCGCAGTTCACACCATCCTCCAGCATTCTTTATGCATATTGTGGGAAAAAAAGTTATGTATCACTTGAGGCTCCTCGCTCAGATTGTGAAGGTGTTTTGTTTTTCCAAGCCGAGGACATTACCTCCTGTCCTTAAATTAACTTCATTTGTCTCAGTTTTGTGACATCACTCCTTTCATCGCAGCAAACGCCACATTTAAAAATGGTGGCTTTCTACTGCTGGCGTGAGACTTTCATTTTCCAAAATGCCACTCAACACTTTTAGCAGACAGGAAAAATTAAAATCAATTTGGGTTAGGCGTTGTTCAAACAACAGAGGAGATGTAGAGGGGAAACTGTTTCTCACATGATATGACGAGCTCATCAGACACTAATTAGCACAGAAAATTCAATCAATTTCCTCCCATTTAGCAACAGAAAAATTGGAGAACTGTGAAATGCACAAGAGTATGCCTTCAGTACAGCATAAAACACAAAGTAAGGTGGTTTTGTGTTGTTTTTAAAACATACATGAGGTTCCAGTGTAGAAATCAACCAGTAATAACTGCCTTTTCTCAGAATTTTGTAACCTACTACCTATTTTCCTGTCATTTTATCCATCCAAGTTGTGCTTTTAGCCAAATGCAGGAAGCGTAAGTGCACGGAAACCACATAAACTGTCTTCACTTACCGAGGATTCAGCTTAAGGTCACTTACTTATTGCTATTGTAAAGTCCCACTCATTTTTTTCAGCTGGCAGTGGCATCCAGTTGTGTTTCCTTCAGACTCCTGTCTAATTAAAGTGAAATGAGATTAATTAATCACACTGTAAAACAAAGACAGACCTCCCGCTCTTATCAACACAACCACGCATGGGGGGAAGGTGGCAGAGAGGCACAAAGAGAGACATATTGTGGAGGCATAAAGACGGCGATTACTTCTTGCTCTGGATTTTTGCTTATCCGTGGTTTTCACGTGTAAATGGCGCAGATGAGTGACTGCTCTGATTCCCCTCTCCCTCTGTTGCTGACCTGATTAGAACGCAGCCATTTAGATTAATTTGATCTCATTTGCGCAGTGTCTGACACAGCACCCGTCGCGAAGCTGAGCGGGATCATGTTGCAGCTGGAAAGACAGTGATCCTGGCAGCCATCATCTTCCCAGCAGCACAGCACATTCTCTCGCGCAGCGTGAGTCAGAGGTGGGACGGCGTCAGCCCGCCTCGTGTCACGTCACTCACAAGTACCATCTCCACGGGTGTGATCGCACCTCCGTTCTGTTGTCTTTGCTGCGAGCCAGAGTGGAACAGCTTTTTTTCTTTTGTTGCATTTTGTGCATTTGGTGCGTTCAGGTTCACACTGACCAGCTACAAATAAACCAGGCCCTTTAAACAATGACTCACCAGTAGCTAATTTATTGGAGATTTAGGGCCCTATCTTGCGCCAGACTCCCTAAACCCGTTATTTGCGGATTTAGGATTTAGGAAGAGGCGTTCCCCCGTAAAAGTTGCTATCTTGTGCACCTCCCGCTATCCGCAAAACACCTGCGCTACCCGCTACATTATGCATAGGCATGTTTTGGGCGTTACGCCAGTTAAACCAATCAGTGTGCCAGGTGCCATTGCCTTTAAGGGCAGGCTGCGCTATCCTAAATCCTAAATCCTAAACCCGCGATGGAGAGAGGGAGGTAGATTTTCTCAGGGCTTCTACTGAGGCTAAAGCAAGTTGGCTTAATATACATATTATATATTATATTATAGGCGAGTTAATTCGGGAGGTGGAGCCACATGTGTCCAAGTGGACGTGTCACAAGGTTGTACTGATTGAGTAAAATCCCCCGGTCACACCACACACACACACAAGAGGCAGAGGTGGAACTATGTGTAAACTAATTTATTGACAAGGTAGATTGGGCAAATAAAATATTAAAATAATAATAAAAATACAGCACAGCTGCTGGCTTATGATAAAACAATAAAACGTGCTGGCGTAAGTGTCCAATTAAAACAGTCTTTCCTCTAAACAGTCTATATGAGTAATATACTCAGTCCATTCCGGCGGCGTCCCGGTATCAGTCCGACCGTGTGCGTGGCGAGGCTCCGTCGGGGCGCGCACTGAAGCCGCCTGGACGCGCTCTCCTAACAGCCCAAACTTTAGGGATAGCGGATAGCGTGGGCGCAAGATACCGTTTAGGGATAGCGGAAGTTCCTAAATCCGCAATTTGCGGGTAGCGGGTGGCACAAGATAGGGCCCTTAGTAACCTGTCATCCTGCGAGGTTAGAGATTTTGGTGCGAGGGAGTCTCTGCAACTTTAGTCAGCATGATGGATTTGTCTGCACTCCAGTTAAAGAGTGTTGGGCTGTACAGTTCTCTGGGTGTGATATGAGTCCCACATGGTGGTGAAATATCTTCATTAGCTGCCCGGTGCTCCCCCGATGATCAGCCCCGATGATCAGCCCCCCTGGGCTGATCATCCACAATACTTCCACTTCCATAGCACAATAGCTCCTGAAATAACACTTTTGATTTAAGCGGAGCTGACCGTAAGAATCACTTCAGGTCATTTTATTAAGCACGAGGGAATGGATTATGAGGATCATGTTCTCATTCACGACCGGCTGGACAAACAAAGCAAAGGAGCAAGCACTGCAGATTTCAGATGAACTGCTCAGGACACTCTAATGTACAAATAAAACATACAAATGCGTTTGCTATAAAGCCTGAACTATGAAAGAATTGGCAGAAAATTCCAATTTTTTGAAATTGAACCCTTTTATAAGACTCTATAATAAAATATACAGTTGTCCCTCGCTGTAACGCAGTCCAACTTTCGCGGCCTCGCAGTTTAGCGGATTTTTTTAGTGCAATTTTGCATGCTTTTTTTTTTTTTTTTTTTTTTTTTTTTTCCTGGACTTATTTTTCTACGAAGGTTTGAACTTTGAGAGTGTTTAAACAAGAGAGAAAAGTGAGAAAATGTTAATGCCTGTCTGAGAAAAGTGTATAAAGTGTGTAGTGAGGGGTTTGACAGCCTTAAAACATCTAGATTAATTGTAAAAAATAAAGCTGACTACTTCGTGGATTTCGCCTATTGCGGGTTATTTTTAGTACGTAACTCCCGCAATTAACAAGGGACCACTGTATATATAAAAAATTCAAAAATTATGTTATTACACAACCTTTCTGGTGTATGATATATGATATGTTCTTGAAGTGCCAATGGTATGGTCCAGGGTGAACAGGGGAAGTGTTCAAAGGTATACAACAGTATTTTGGTCAAGTATTGATTAAACTGAAAACGAAAAACGGAATTGAAAATGTGTATCATATATGATACAAATGGCTTTATAGGGTTAAGTAGAAATAGTAGTGGTAGTAGTATTATCATGTGTATACATATATACATGATGAGAGAGAGAGAGAGAGAGAGAGAGAGATACTGCAGTTGAGATAACACGTAAAATTGAACAATTCAAAAGAGAACAATACTCAATGACAACAGTTACACACTGAGGTGAAGTCGTTTGACATGAGTAGCTGGGTTTCCATCCACCTATTTTTATTTGCATTTTCAGAAATTGCGGAAAAAAAAAAAAAAAAAAAAAAACAAGCAGCGTTGGACGGGCCCTCGCCCCCCCCCCGTGCACGTCGGGGACGGCGCGCGTGTCGAAGCGCAGACAATTCGTCCGTTTGTTCCAGTTTTAAGGGTATTTTTCGGTGCTTTTATTGTGAAAGAGTTTTGGGCTTTTATTTTGAAAGGTCGCGGAAGTTCTAGCGTGTGACCGACAGGACTACTGGCAGCTGCTGCATGATCACACCAAAATGCAGGCACACACACTCACTCACTCACTCACTCACACAAACACACACACACACACATACGCACGTGCACGTGCACAAACACACACACACACACACACACACACACACACACACACACACACACACACACACACACACACACACACACGACGCCAACAAAAAACCCACTGGTAGTACATTCGCTGCTGGTGCCCCTCTGGCCACTAGCAGCGCCCCTCCAGCAGATGGCGCCCTTAGCATGTCCTAGTGTCTGACTGACTTGAGTAGTGGCAGCTGTGGCATGATCACACCAAAATGCAGGCAGACAGAGAAATCCTCATTCAATCTAATGGAGAAATCCAGAAAACCCACCCCTTTTTGAGGTGTCACAGCTCGGTCACCGTTTAAGTGACAGACTTGATTCAAAGTTTAAACGAGTCACGAGACTCGGATCTATAAATCTCCCATTTACATGATTTTGCTATCTTTTACCGTTTTTGAGTTATGGCAGTTTTAGTTTGAGAGTGTTTTCTGCTCCCTCTGAGCTCTTACAATGGGTGTGTATTGCACATTCATGAGGCAGTTAGAGTGAGTCACATGTCCAGGCAGAGTGCAGAGCAGAGCACACCAGAGTCAAAAATGTTTGAAAACTCTTCACAGCTCCCACAGACTTGGTCCAATCCACATCAAAACTACATATTTTTGTAGGAATTTTCGTCTTCTTTCCATCTGCATAGTTTTCAAAGCCATCAGACTTTTACTTTAGAGTCCAGGGGCCTAATTAGTGCCAAGTGTCAGCCTCTGCACACCAAACTCCATGGGAAAAAATGAGATTTTGGCTCTGGCCACTCTGACTTTGAGGGCTTATAAAATCCAAACGAATCGAGTAATGACGGAGTTTTTAGCAACTTTTGTTCAGCACTGTGTCCTCTGTCATCTATTAAATTTTCAAGCCGCTGGCATTTACGCCCTGGGAGGAGATAGATTTTGTTCAAAGCGGAATTTTGGGCGAGAACGTGATGTTCAAACGCAAATTGCGGACTTCCTGTTGGTTTTAGAGGGGGGGTGTCAGCGCGTGATTTGTAGGCCTTCATGAGACCTACATTTCGGCGTTGGTTTGGTGTTTCTATCACATTCCTGTGGGCCACAGCAGCTGCCTTTGTGTCCCTAGGTGGCGCTACCGAGCCCATTTTTGCACTTAGGGGGTCCGTTTGTCCATTTTATCAAATTTTTCGCCAGACCTGGCCTGCGTGCCGAATTTGGTGAGTTTTGGAGCATGTTTAGGGGGTCAAATTAAGGCCAAATGACACGTAAGAATAATAATAAAAAACGAAGCAATTACAATAGGGCTTCGCGCTGTTCCAGTGCTCGGGCCCTAAAAAAAACTTGGATGGAAATGCCAGAAATTCGAAAAACGGCCGAAAATTCACAAAAAAGCTTGGAGGGGGTGGATTTCTCAGCGTATCGATAAAAGAAAATGCGACTTTTTGCTGTGAAAACAGATTTTGCGAATAAACGATGACTGGACCAGATACCACGTCACACTTCTACGCTACAGTCTTATTATTAGTTATTATCATTATTATTATTATTATTATTAGTCTCTTATTCCTTATTTAGGATGGTTGGGTACGAAGTTAGCGCTGCCAAAATAGTAAGCAGACTTCTCCCAAGAGCCGACAAGTTCAGCAGGAATCTGTCCCTGATCAGCTGTTGAGTGTCAGCTGAGTGTTTGTTGTTGTTCAGTCGACACACAGACGCATTCTTATGGCGTCATCTCACGGCGCACTCTTGCTCTTAATAATCGCAAAACAAAACTAATGGAAACAGGCATAAATTCGCATTTTCTTTTGCGCATTTTGACAAAATTCGCTCAAATTTCGATATATTTGGATGGAAACCAACCTACTGTCTATCATATATCTGTCATCAGTCTATAGATATATATATCTATATCTGTCTGTCTATATAAATAAGTGTGTGTGTGTGTGTGTGTGTGTGTGTGTACTGTGTATGTCATATTTTCTCTGGGTCATGTGTTTGCTTCCTGTTGTGTGTTTTAACCCTGGATGAAGACCCAGTAGTGGTCAAAACATGCTTGCTTTTTAATGGTTTGGCCACTACAATAAAAGCTTTTCAGTATTTACCTGGAACGCCCTCCTGTTTAAAGTACTTTGCAGTAACATGTAGATCCAAAATATGCGGGGAGCTGCTGGAGCGCAGCCAGCCGCTGGGTCAGGGTGTGTGTTGAGTCTGCTCTGCTCTGTTTGGCTGCTCTGTGGTTTGAGCCTGACCATCCGTTTTCTCTCTCCCTTCCAGATGAAAGGATGCTACAGGGAGCCAACGACGGACTGAGCCCTACCTGAACCCCCCCTTTCCCCTCCCCTCCCTGACCCCTGACCCCCTCCAGAGCCCCGTGCCCGCCATCCCATCATGCACCTGCTGTGCCGTGGGCGCATGAAGCTGCTGGTGGCGTCCTTCACAGCCATCGTCCTCCTCACCTGGCTCTACCTGCTGGCTGGCAACCTGGAGAGTGAGTATACGAGAGCGCGGCCCGCTGTGTGCATGTAGACGGTTTCTCTGGCTCGGGAGGGCCGAGGAGACGGGGCCCGATGCGAGGGCCTGAAAGGCTCCTGGCACCGCGCTGGGCGTATCAGCAGCGGTTGACTCAGACATGTGCGTATGAAAGGGAAAAACTGACTCCAATCAACTTCTGCCAGGTATTTCTGGTTTTTTGGTTGAATATGAGAATGCCCCTGCTATGTAATTTTCATAGAGACTTGATTGATTTATAATAAATGTCTGGAGATGTGGTTTGGGTCAGTCCTGGGGCACAAAGGGAAACAAAGCCAACAGCAAAAACACATCAGTTTCACAAAACATCACGTCTTCTGTGGCTTATTTTTAGTTCCAATTTGAAAAAGCACCCTCAGTTTTTTTTTTTTTTTTTTTTTTTTGAACACATGGATCCTATTTGCTTTTCAGTTTGAGTATCAGTTCCTACGTCTCAGAGAGCCACTAATGCCACAGCAGCTTGTCTTTGTCAGCGCCTCTCTGGACGACATGAAATGAAGGATCGGATCTGACGATTTCTATGCCACAAAGCTTTTTTTCCTGGAAAAGCTTATATAATACACACACACACACACACACACACACACACACAAACAGTCTGAACTCATATCAAATTGATGGTCATTTTCTGCTCAAGTTTTTCTTATTTGGCCACGAGCGAAACGTTAACCGAACCTAAACTGAACTGCTTCAGCTGCCTGACCCTAAACTTTACCCTAACCAGAATGGCTTTAACATGGACAGATGTTGCGGTTTGCAGCTGGATGTGTATAGATTTAGGGGGCTTTCACACCCAAATCATTTGGTCCAGACATTAAAGGCTTCATGTGGAGCTCAAATCTTTTCCACAGGTGTGAACACGTCAAAAGAACAACAAAGTACCAAATAAAAAAGGAAGTCATGTAGTCTCTTCAGTGAATTTCAGTCATAAAAATTCATCATTATTGTAAAGCAGTTGACTAAGATGTAACATTTTCGGGGTGGTTTAACATCTGTGCTGCATGTGTGAAGGTCAAAGTCCCCTGCGCCCGGCTTGAACACACATATGTATGATCCCATTTTCAACAAGAAAACACATCTGCACCACATTCAGTAAGCAGCTCCTGACACTGTGAACTGTGTGTTTGTGCCGCAGACCTGAAGACAACGCTGCTGCCTGGCTCTCCAAAGCTTTGTTCAGAACTGACTCCCTCCGCTGGTCACAGACTGAATATAAAGCTAGCTAACATCAATGTTTAGTGGAGCTGACTGTCTGCTAACGAGTGCTGTTTTTTTTTTTTTTTTTTTTTTTTTTTGGCAGACGGTCGTTTCTTGGCAAACATCCCCAAACTAACTCGAGAGACAAATTAGGTCATGATGTTTCATGATGTTCAGTTTTATTCCAGCTACACAGATAGCAAGCAGGCCAAACACACGACACAAATTCAGTGGATGGTTGGGAGCTTGGTGTGATGATGCACATCCTTATTCCCTAAACACACACAGACCTGTGGAAGGCTGCGTTTCATATATTCTTCCTGTAGGGGAGAGTGGGGTAATTTGTGCCAAGGGGCAAGTAGTGCCACCCCTGTTATCTAGAAAACCATAGAAGAAGTTGGTCATGTGACCACATATTTTTGAAGAGGCATCCATTTCACTCATCCTGCAAAGAAGGGAGACACATGGCTTGAGAGGTAAGCACATTTAAGTTCAAAAAACCTTTTTTTACCCTCCAAAGTAAAATTTCTATGATCAAGGTTTTTTGATTGCTGTGTTTGAACAATTATAGAAAACTTTGAAAACAGTTCGCACAGGTTTTAGTACTTTAGTAAGCTACACCATGAGTCTATACAGTTAGCATGATGTTAGCTCAAAACAGCTGGGGGATGCATTTTTTTTCAAAATGGTGGGCTTGGGGTAATTTGTGCCAAAGGGCCTTGGGGTAATTTGTGCCAGTGGCGCAACTTGTGATTATATACTATATATTACTTTATTGTATTTTATTGTTATTGTACATTGTCTTCTTACCTTTGATCAGTAAAACTATTCAGATGAAGGTGAAGATGATTTGCAGGTGCTCATTTTGGAATTTTTATTTTGTTCTGGGTGTGTGTTCATGTGGCGCTCGGCCTCGTTATAGAAAAGTGGCCTGTGATCTTGTTAAAATAATAAATAAATGTTAAATGAATAATTTTGTATTGAATTTGTTGTGCTTTTATATAGCATTATCATTTGTGAGATTAAAATGATCTGTTTTACTTCAATTATCAATGGCACAATTTACCCCAGTATATTCTCTGTAATGGCACAATTTACCCCGCACCGGGGGCAAGTTGTGCCACAAAACCACTTTTTTTTTTTTTTTAAAGCTATATTTCTCAAACAGTTTATATAAGATCCAAAGTGATTGTTCCCAGGGATGCACAACATCCTAAACTATATGTGCATATTTTAGTTGGAGGCATTACTGTAATCCCCTCGCTTTAAAGGCACTTTAAGTAAAAACTGGCACTACTTACCCCACTCTCCCCTACTTGTCAATTTTCTGACGACCTGTCCGTTCACTCTATAGATATCAACTGCATCAAGTAAGAACAGATAAAGAATATTACTGCAACTACCACTGTTGCTATGGTAGTGATAACAGTAAAAATAGAATAAACTTTAAAACAAGATGCTGTGCATGTGATAGCAAAAGACAAAGTGCTTGTTGTTCTAATGCTTCATTTCTGTAACCCCCAAAATATGTAGCGACAATGTCCACCTGTTTTTGTGCGGTGGAAAAAACAGACCAAGTAAAAAAAATAAAACAACAAATCATTCTTGCGCTTGTCGGAACCAAGGAAGCGACTGCTAGGTGTGAAAACGCCCATAGTGCGACTCGTCGATGCAAAACAGAGTAGCAAATTAACACCTGTCACCCATCATGAGCAGCGGTGGGTTAAATAAAATCGAGTGTGAACACGCACAGCGTTTTATTTTCCCAACTGCCGTTAAATATATCTCAAGACTGTCTTTCCAAAAAACTTTGCAAATTGTGCTTTCTGACAAGTTTTATTAAGTCATACCTCTCCACACCAATGCGACGGAGACGGTGTGTATCATGAGATGCGAGAGGCTATGCTGCTTTCACAGGAACTCGTACATCTGAATATCCGTCTTGTAAATTTCCAACCTGCGATATCATGACATTCAGAGACATGACTGCTCTCAAGAAGAAGACACTGAAAATCCCTGCATGACAGTGTGACGTCCAATGTCCCATTTTGTCCAGATGACGTCAGCTCCACTATAAAACTAGCAGAAAAAGGCGAATATTTGTCCATTCTCAATAATTGCAGCCTGTAATTAGGCAGATGCAATTAAACATTATTATGTAAATGTAATTAGTGGCTGGTCAAATCCGGGCATCCACCAGTCAAAGTTAATTTGCCACCCTGGTGAAAACATTTGTAAGATAACATACAAATGCTGTATGAGGAGATTTTGCACACACACACACACACACTGTAAACACACCCATTCACTCGCCTCCGGTGCTACATTTGTTACTTAAGTTTCATGATGAGTCGAACTTCAAGAGAAAAGTCTGAAGGGCAGGTAATGTGTGTCTCTCTCGCTCTTTCTCTCTCTCACACACACACACACACACACACACACACACACACAGATGACTGATGACTTGTCACAGTGCAGTATATCTCTTCTAGCTCACGGGAGAGGAGTGATGGAGTGAGTGAGTTTCTGGAGAGCTTGGTGCTCTCTGGGCAGCGGAGCATTGCTGCACAAATAAGCAGTTTGCTGTTGCTAATGTGCTGGGTATGTGTCTGTCTGTCTGTCTGTGTGTCTGTCTGTCTGTGTGTCTGTCTGTGTGTGTGTGTGTGTGTGTGTGTGTGTGTGTGTGTGTGTGTGTGTGTGTGTGTGTGTGTGTGTGTGTGTGTGTGTGTGTGTGTGTGTGTGTGTGTGTGTGTGTGTGTGACCGGCTGACTGACTGACTGACTGACATCTGCAAATCAGATTTTGGTAAACACTTTCTGTCCCCTCAGGCCGGGTTTCCTCTCTGGCTCAGTGACTTCCTCCCTCTCTCTCTCTCTCTCTCTCTCTCTCTCTCTCTCTCTCTCTCTCTCTCTCTCCATGTTTCACATCTTTTTCATGCGGTCTCCCTTTCGTCCTCTTTGCCTGTAATGAACAGACAAGGGTGTGAACATTCCCAGAATGCCTCACTTCAGCTGTGGGCCAGCTGCTCCTCTGATAGGGTGAGACGAGGGAGAGGGAGAGAAGAAGAAGGGGGGAGAGAGAGAGAGAGAGAGAGAGAGAGAGAGAGAGATGTTAAGTAAAGGGAAGTTTGGTTGGTACTGGCACCTGCACATTGGCTAGTTAAATTCAGAGCCAGCTGGCAAAATCTCTTGGCTCGAAAGCCTCTCAAATTACTTTGGCTGTGTGTGTGGGTGTGTGTGTGTGTGTGTGCGTGTGTTTGTGTGCATTTGTGTATCTACTGCAGTGAGCTCCTGGCAAATTTAAATATTCACAAAAACATGAGTAAAACAACATTTTGTGCCCTTGCGCTCTGTCTCTTTGCACTTCAGTTTAGCAGCGTTGCCGGTCATTTTATCATCACGCAGAAATTAACGCAAGTTACACAAGAGTTTGGATAAAATGAAATAACAGTTTTATTGGCTTACGTTTGTCTCTGTGTTTGTGACGACTCGCTTCCACACTCCCAGGGCCAGTCGTCTGAGCTCAGTGTGAGCTGAGGAGAGGGAGCACGGACGACAGCTAACCCTCTGAGACCTGAGCAAAATCACTCCATTACTTTCAAAACCATGGGGAAAGGGGCGATGAGCAAATGAGAAAAAAAGTACTGGAAAATTAGCAAAATAATGGATAAACAATCATAAAATATAATTATTATAAATGTATATTTTAAAAGAAATGACAAGAGAATCACCCTAGCATCACAAAAAAATCCTACTAAAAATCACAAATAAAAAGACACAGAAATAAAACCTGGGATCATATGTACAGGTGTTGCCTTGGCAACACAACCTACCTGGAAATACTCTGACTTGCAGTGACCCAAAGGCTCATATCTGTTCTACTCAGTTCTATTTCTGTGATAGCAAGCCATAAACCTTTATTATATATTTGAGTCCACCGTTAATGTGATTTGTATTAAAATTGCTGTTTTATATTCGCGTTCTCTCTCTCTCTCTCTCTCTCTCTCTCTCTCTCGCTCGCTCGCTCGTTCCTCTTACTCTGGTCTCTGTCTCTATCACTGTCTCTGTCCTCACCCTGTCAGAGGAGCAGCTGAAGTGAGGCACTCTGGGAATGTTCACACCCCAGTCTGTTAGAAAAGAGTGAGAGAGGGAGGAAGGTGGTAAAAAAAAAAAAAAAGAAGTGTTATTAGGCAATATTCTGGCCCAAAACCCAGGGGAGTGACAGTTTAGGCAGGTGTGAATGAACAAAAAGGATGCATTTGTGGAAGAAAAGAAAAGCTGCACAGGCTTGAGCAGTTGGTCTGAAGTGGGTTGGGGAAAGGAGGGCCAGGAGCAGCCGATTCCTTTGGTTTGTTCCTCCTCTTCGGCTGAAGGAGTGAAATCAGCCGCTGTGGTGTTTGGTTGGAATGAAACCTGCAGACTGTCAGCCCTCCATGGCTGACAGTCACATGGGACATGGATTGTGTTGCTTTGCGGGAAAGTGTCTCCATTTCCTTCATTGGGAGGTTTGGAGGTTCAGCATGCTCTTAGAGGCTTTCTGTCACTTGCTGCATCTGGTTTCCAAAAGCTACACTGCAAAAAGTCAAAATCTTACCAAGATTATTTGTCTTATTTCAAGTCAAAAATGTCTTATTACTAGTCAAAATATCTCATTACACTTAAAATAAGACATGATCACCTCAGAAGTAACTTGTTTTTAGACAATTGTCTCTTGTTTCAAGTGAAAATTTGCTTGAAACAAGTGAAAATTTGCTTGTTTCATTGGCAAAATTTGTTTCTTGTTTCTAGCGAATTTTCACTTATTTCAAGTGAATTTTCACTTGAAACAAGTGAAAATTGTCTAAAAACAATTTTCTTCCGAGGTGATCATGTCTTATTTTAAGTGTAATGAGATATTTTGACTAGTAATAAGACATTTTTGACTTGAAATAAGACAAATAATCTTGGTAAGATTTTGCGTTTTTGCAGTATACAGTTTCCATTTCCTCACATTGTCTTGAGATCAGCTCCCTCATGTCGTTCATCATAATCCGCTCGAAATGGTGATGTTGTAGCAGGACATAACAACGACGCAAAAACAACAAACTACAAACCAATGAGAATTTAATGCAACTAATGCAACTTTAATGCAGCTAAGTGCAAAGCCCTCACTGTGGTCCAGCGGTAGAAAAAAAAATGAATCCACGGACAAATCTGTATCCTCGGATTCAAAAATGTGTACCACTGGATTTTTAAACTGCTCCCACAAAACTGAAAAACCATACCCACAGACTTATTTTATGTATTGACCATAAAACAAAGACACAAACAAGGTAACCCACAGCCAAAAGGCATTAGAATCAGTACTATTTCCTTGTAAAAGGCACACAAATATGTGAAAGAAAATAAATCGATAAATGACATCAAACCCTTGGATTTATAAACTGATGCTGACTACCGATTTACAGAAGCCTTCCCCCCGGTGTATTTAGCCATTTGGAATTTTCCTTTTAACAAGACCTGCAGAATTACAGGCCGTCTTTCTGTCCGTTTTAGATTATGGAGATGTGGTCTACAGAGGTGCTTCTCCCTCCACCCTTAAGCCTTTAAATGCAGTCTATCACTCTGCTCTTAGATTTATCACTGGTGCAAAATGTGATACTCACCGCTGCATTCTTTATGATGCAGTTTTTGGCCGTCGCTTAACGAAAGGCGCAACAAACACTGGTTTCAGTTTATTTTTAAAGCCTTAATTGGTAAGCAACCTTTCTACATCACATCCTTACTGGAATGGAAAACAGGTCCTCACCTGACCCGTTCCAATGATTTAGGGCCAATCCCAATTCATTGCTACGAGAAAATTGCTACGAGAAATCTCCCACACTTCTCACACAGTTAACACAAAAACCAATAAAGTCAGCGATTGTTTGTTTGACATTACACCACCACACCAGCTGGCTAGCGTGTTGTGTGGCTAACGTTGGACTAACTACAACAAAACTTGTTTACGGTCCATCATTCATACCTCAAGCTGATTCACCGGCGCTCCCAGGCGTCCAATTAAACAATAAGCCCAGAGAAGCCGTGGGTTACAGTGATTTTACAACGGCTGAGGGGCGACACGCAGCAGAGACATCTCCTTACATTCTTCCGATTCGCTATTGACAACCGCATAAAGATGCCAACAGCCCACACAAGAGAGATTACCACAGCCGAAGACGTCATTTTGAGATTGAGATTTACCGGCAAAAAAAATTGTTGCGTCTGTTTACAACGTCACTGATGACTAATGATGACGTTTCCGGGGATGAAGGGTTGTCCCATTTCATAGGAGAGTATTTCAACCCCTACCCCTTGTAACTTTGTTGCAAGGGGCAAGTGGAAAAAGAGGGGTAGGGGTAGGGGTGAAAATAAGAAATGGGATTGGCCCATAATGTTTCTTAGAGTCCCCCGGGCTAGCTCAGAACTGGGGAAGACTGCTTTTTCTCATGATGGCCCAAAATCCTGGAATGCTCTCCAAAGCACTTTAAAAATGGAAAGTCTTACCCTCTTATGCTGAATTTAACTCTACTATCACAAGCCACTGTGTTTCTACTTGTAACTGTTTTAATTGAAGTCCAGGCGCATTCCTAATTCTGCATAAGCCAGTTTTATAACTTTATTAATGGTGTATTATGTGTATTTCCTTTACTTTCTGTTTATTATGTGTATTTCCTATCATTATAATATATGAGGTATATCCTATTTGTTGTTGATGTATTTTAAAGTGTATCTCGGCGGCATTGTAAAAGAGGGAAATCTCAACTGTCTTCCGAGAATAAATAAAGGTTTCAATCAGTTACTAAACACAGAACAACAGGAGTCTCCAGCATAAACAAAACCACGTCCTCTGAATGTTTCAACTCCATTTCTGAGAAATCAGTTTTCTGTTGGTTCAAACGTCAAAGGGCATGAAATAATACAGCACCCATGAGGCTGTTCGACCGCTACTGTGGTGAAGATGCTGGCCGACAATGCAAAGGTACAGGTTTACAAACACAAGGATGCGGTTTTCAAATCCGAGGCAATACTTTCAGATCTCTGGGTGCAGCTTTCAAATCAAAGGGTACAGGTTTGTAATTTGTGGCTACAGTTAGAGTCTGAGGGTGCAGATTTGATTCACTGATTGATTTTTTTTTTTTTTTTTTTCTACCATGTGACCCCACGAGGGTTCCTTAGGTAAGACAGATGGAGGGCAGGTCTTAAAAAATGTATTAGTGTTAGTGCATTTTTTATGTCGCGTACTGGTGCTGCATTAAATAACCACTAAACATATGTAAACTGTAAAAAATGAAAAACATACAAGAAAAGAGTCATGCATTTTTGAGTGTTCATCATTAAATTAGTGTCAATGATGATGGAGAAAATGATGGGGGGAAAGTCAGTTTGTTATTTTATGGTGAATTTAATCTTCATGCTCTCTCACAGTCGCTGCCGTGAGGTGTGAAGACACAAACCGCACAAAGCTGCAGCGAGGAACCACAAATTTGTATGCAACAACATGTTTGACTGTTTTTCCATTTCCAGGATTCTTGACCTTGAAACTCTCTCCCTCTCTGTGTATCTCCCTCTCCTTCCTCAATAGATGGTCGGTCCCTCCTCCTGGCTCCCTGCCTGGCCGACACCCCTGCGGCGCACGTCCTAGAGCGGACCGTTCTCGAGTCGCGGGTCCGAGAGGTGGAGGAGGAGAATCGCCAGATCCGACTGCAGCTCAGCCAAACGCAGGGAACGGCCGCCCAGCCTCCAGATGGCAACCAGCAGTGGGGCGCGTCTGCCGACACGGGGCCGGAGGACGTGGAGAACACGGCGGAGGAGAAGAACAACCACACCGAGTGTCCGCGCTCGCCAACCGTCCAAAAGTGTGAGGTCAGTCCCTGCTGGAGCCGCTGTGTCCATGTGGGACGGTGAACAAGACGTCCCAAGAGGCTTCTCTACATCGACAGCCTGACTACAGCAACAACAACTGTTTTGTTTCACCATTTATCAATAACTCATACACATTTTTAGCCACATTATATTCCCCACACTTATAAATAATAGAAATTAAAAAACAAATTTGTTTCTAAGTATTGGATTTGTCCACTGTTTGTCACAGTGTGTACAAGTTTTGCAGAATTTGAGAAATGCTTTTCATCAGAAGTCCATTTTCTAATTTAAAGGACCATATTAATTTAGTCAGCGTCTGACCACACAAGACCAAAACACATAATGTTAGATGATAATAACTGAGAAAACCTTATATTTAGATAGGTTTCACTTTCACGGGGACATTTCTCTAAACATTTTGATTTGCATCCATGAGTTCTTAAATAAGACGCCTCATCTGAGTAAAACAATGTATTGGCTGTATTCGTTTTTCCACAGCAGTTTTTGAAAACAATACGTTTTTATTTTGATGTATTTGACAGGTTATATTTATGTCCGCATTTAGCTCTGACATCAGGTGACGACATGCAATTTCCTCTGCATATTGTTGCTGTCATTTGAAAACACTGCCTCTCCGTCCCAAGACGCTCACGTCGTCTGAACGTTTTGCCGCTGAAGTGTGAAGATTCAAAGTTCAGCTAACATTTTCACAGCTGCACAACTTCTACTCATTTTTACTAATGAGACACTGCTAAAGAAAGAACAGGCTCTAACAGCCAGGAGTAGAGGTGTGAAATGTGTCAGCGGCGTTTGCCTTTGGTTCAAACTTTACGGTACAAAGCTCATCTCTCACAGCTGCCGTCGCTGATGAGGAGGGAGCGTGATGAAGCTGAGCTGTTGACTCTCTGTGCTTCTGTCCTCCCAGCTGATCCATGTAGCATGCGTTTGTGCCGGTCACAACGCCAGCAGAGACGTGGTCACCCTGGTCAAGTCTATCCTCTTCCACAGGTGAGTCACTATTTTGGAACTATTGTTGCATGTGCCGATTTTTTTTTTTTTTTTTAATACATTCCAGTACAATATAAACTGTAGTTTATATTTTGCGTTTTTTTTTTTTTTTTCTTATGGAAAGCACATTGAGCTGCTCCGTGTATGAAATTTGCTATAGAAATAAAATTGCCTTGCCTTGCCTTGCCTATTATTTTTTTTTCCCCTATATTTCAATATCTTGATTGGTTTTTGAAGGCAGTGGCTTACTATTGTTAGGTGCCATTGGTTTGAGTGTGAATTTGATCATATTCCAATTCCAACATTCCACTAATACACATTGTTGCCAAAAAGTGGGATGAATTTTATTTAATTTTTATTTTTTTATATATTTTATTTATTTATTTTTTAATAGTTTTATTATGAATGATCTGAATTAAATTTCATGAACCGCCCACAGGTTCTAAAGATGTAGTAAATTGTCCGTTTATTGAACTTCTCATGCCATCCTCAAGAACAAAGTATATTTCTGCAGGACACCGCGGTTAACAGGTGAATTCATTTGCTAGCAAGATGTTTAATTACGCTGCCAGAGTCTGGAATGCTGAGCCAAACAAAAGATCTCAAGAAATAGTTTAAAAGTGAGTCTCAAATTATGCAGACTGGCTATATTCACCCTTGGAGTCAATGTGATGTGCGCACGTTTCTGCTCTATTGTCAGCAGATATTGTTGGCTAAGAGCTGGGGCCCTCCTACACGGCTGCAAGATTTAGTTTGACTCTAAGACATGGTCAGCATCTCATGCAGTAGACAGGATTTGTACAGGAAATCCTTGAAAACGTTTGGATTTTAATGTGGTATTTTCAAGGTTTGAAAAGTGCTTGCATTTTCAATAATGTGCTTGGAACTGCTTGAACTGATGATTGCATTACTTTCATAGGAAATGGCTGGGCCAGCAACACATTTGTTGTGTTGTCTTTCTTTAAAACGTCTCCCTCCTGTAGAATGCTCCCACTAAGCGTAACTTTGGTTGTTTATAGCACAGTAACATCTGATTTAATTTACCACAGCCGTGAGGTGCTGGAGAAGCTTGAAAGTGCACCTAAAAATGCCTGAAAAGTGCTTGAATTTGATTTAAGAAAAGGTAAGTAGATTTGGTCCAGACATCAATGACGTCTTGACCTGAGCTGAGTCTGTTTGTCCTCTTCCTCTTCCTCTTCCTCCTCCTCCCTCCCTCTCATTTTCTTCCCGTTTCTCAGGAGAAACCCTCTTCACTTTCATTTCATCACCGACACAGTAGCCAATCGCATCCTGAGTTCTCTGTTCCAGTCCTGGATGGTTCCGTCCGTGCATGTCAGCTTCTATGATGCAGATGAACTCAAGGTAAGAGAGCCAGCCGTCAAAGCGCCCGTCCTCTCAAACACTCCTCCATTCAGCTGTCGTGTTCGTCCTTGTACAGTCCGAATGGCTCTACTTTTTCAGGCAGGCGTCTCACAAGCTGCTCCCCATAATAGTCAAAGTCAAACACTACATTTACCATATCAAAAGAAAAATAGCTGAAGTCAAAAGCAGCTCTGTGTTTTGAGGATACAGACGCAAGCCCAGGTGAGTCAAATTTATGTGTAAAGCGGCTTTAATAAAACAAATTCATCTCAAAAGGCCTTGACAGACCGGCAAAGTGCATCAATACATGAGGAGGCATCAATGCAAATACCAAACAGAACAAACACATCGCAAATTTAGAGATAGTAACCCACAGCTTGTGTGTGTGTGTGTGTGTTTGTGTGCCATTCAAATCATATTTTCCATATCAGAGATGGAGGTGAGGGAGCGTGAAAGCTTCCTGAATTATATATTATTAGCGAGGTTAAAGCACTCTTTTAGGCTGACATAAACCAGCAGGATATTTCTAGGATGCATCATAGCAGTATCAATGAGATGTATATGAATAGAGTCAAACAAAACAAATGCATGCTTTTCTATTATTATTATTAGTAGTAGTAGTATTAATAGTAGTAGTAGTATTTTGCCATATTTTGATCACAAATTGGAATTAACCATTTTATTTACCTTCAGAGCGTTGCGTATTCTGTCTGTGGTCAAAATTTAATGGGCAAGACTTCAAAGACACTGATTCAAGCACATCCTGATCAATATGATTGTTGGCATAATAATTCTACTGAAATGCTTGTGCATGGTTTAAACTGTTTTCCAGGCTATGAAGTGGAAGTAATGAGGTGTGGATATGCCATCAGTAGTGCATCATGAGCCGTCTGACCTTTCAGTCTCATTGTCTAACGGCTGCTCCTTTGATTACCAGTGTAATCAGTCGATTACGCATCACTGATTTGTCTCTACTTATGTCACTCTGCAGTAAAAACAAAAGTCATGAAAAATGCTTTCTTATGGGAAGCATTCTTCTTCGTCTATCACTGTTTTTTGAGTGAGAACCCCATTCAGTGTTAATTTTGACAGCTGATTGTTATTTAGTTTTAGTCTTAGTCTTTTGACTAAAATGCATTTTAGTTTTAGTCATATTATTTAACTTTATTTTATGTTTCTATTGATGCTGTTGTAAAATGAGAATTTCCCAGTTTGGGATCATGGTGACTCAGCTGATCCCATAGGTTTTCTATGGGATTCAGGTCTGGAGAAAGTGCAGGCCACTCCATCTGAGGTACCCCAGTCTCCAGCAGCCGTTCCCTAATGATACGACCTCGATGAGCTGGAGCATCAAACACCTGATGTGAATTTTGCCGTTAAACTCCTTGTTAGAGAACAGCAACTTGTGCAAAAAGCACTGAAACATTGAACAGTTGGACATGTGCATTCAAAAGTTTACAGAAGGTCACATTAAGTTCACCTGTAAAGGTTAGAATGCATTTTAGGTTCATCCTGAAATTTCACCCGAAAGCCGAATATCCCTAACTTTTTGTGAGTAGTGTATCTATCTATCTATCTATCTATCTATCTATTTATCTATCTATCTATCTATCTATCTATCTATCTATCTATCTATCTATCTGTCTATCTATCTGTCTGTCTGTCTGTCTGTCTATCTGTCTGTCTGTCTGTCTGTATGTCTGTCTATCTGTCTATCTATCTATCTAGTTTAGTTATTGTCGACAAAAAACACCAGTGGTTTTAGTTGATGAAAGTTTTAATCTAATTCTACTGCATCAGATGAAACATTTCTCTCTTATATCTAACTTTTGTTTTTATACCATGCGTAATATCCAAAGTAAAGTTGGCTCCTTCCAAAATGAGCTCAGGAGTTGTGTTTTCATTTGTCTGTGGGATTTTTGTCTCTGGTTGAATTTTTTGACAAAAACTTAATTATATTTTCTCATAATTTTAGTCAGCAAAATTAACACTGCTCTATATCTCCAAAATGTCCATTTAAGGAACTAAGAACCAGTGTTTTGCTAGCTCAACCAACATGCAATTTTGATTGAGCTGATTTCAAAAAGAAAAATATATTTATATATATATATATACACCAAAGGCTTGTAGAATTTCCTCAACATGTAATTCTTCAGCTGTTAAAACGTGAAAATTGATGAGGTTTCCACCCAGCAGCAGTGGACAAGCCGGTTAAATAGTCCCTCTACGCTTTTATGCTTGACACATGAGAGGAGAAAAAACACCAAATGATTCATTTTTATATCAACTTGATGAATGTGCTCTCACAGCGACAGAAAAGCAAGAGGCTAACACGCAAAAACTGTTTGTCTGTGTTTCTGTGTGTGTGTGTGTGTGTGTGTGCCTGCCAAGTTCTTTGCTGTTTTGTCAGCAGCTTCTCATACTCCAACCAGCATCTTTGTGCTCGCTCTCTGTCACATCATCGCATTCCCTTCCCTCACAGTGTTAGCGCGAACAATAGCCCTTTGTATTCTCAAATGTCTCGACCTACACACTCTCCAAGAAAAAGCACTCTTATTCCATTAACTCAGTTTAAACAGAAGAAAAGCATCCTAGCGTCTAAGCCGATTATATTTGCAGATGATGCACTTATGCAGATCCAATTATGCTGAATCAAGAGAATTAATTAACAGGCACTATTTGCCCATTCAGAAAAAAAGACTGAACATACACCAAAAGTTGGAGCCTTTGTAATTTTCATACTGAGCCTGAATAAACGGACTAAGGGACTGACTGAACCAACACACCAGTCACGATTGTGACTGCTAATCTTGGTTTTATCTATGTCTTGAAGAGAGTTTTTACTGCAGCACAAAATATGGAAATGAATGAAATTACGGAATAGAAAAGCTGACAGAAGAAAATATCATTTCTTGTCTTCTTTTGTGCTTTCAGTCGGAGGTGTCGTGGATACCCAATAAGCATTACTCAGGTATTTACGGCCTGATGAAGCTGACACTGACCAAAGCCTTGCCCTCCGACCTGTCCAAAGTCATCGTCCTGGATACAGACATCACCTTCGCCACTGACATCGCTGAGCTCTGGGGCATTTTTCGGAAGTTCACCGGTGCGAACTCTGACTTTTCCATTTACATTTCTAAGATTTTTGTGTGCTTGCTTCACCTTGAAAAGTTTCAAAGTTGAATTTCTTATAAATTACAGAAGATTAAAGACCATTATTACTTGTGGTAGTGCTGCTGTCTTGCAGTGGCACTAGGAACAGTAGAAGTAATGGAAGCAGCTGTACTTGAAGATGTCATAGCAGTAACACCAAAATACTATTAGGTGTATCAGCAGCAGACGTAATGGAAGTATTAGATGCAGTGGCAGTGAATAAGAAGTAATGATATTTTAACAAGAAATATGAGCACGAGTAAAAGTAGCATCAGTAATACTGTTAGACGTAGAAGAGGTACTAGTGGAATATGGACGTAAACTAATATTAAAAGTATGCATTTGTGGTTGCTGTGGTTGCTAGGGAGTAGTAGCTCGTTTCTAGGGTGACCTATTCTGACAACTCGGGTTCAAGTTCTGATTTCCAACTCATGAAAGTTTTATGCAGGGAGGGAGGATTTTCATGTTTTAGTAGCCTAAATCCCAACACAAGTTTTAACCTCAACCCTAACCAAAGTTGTTTTAAATTGAAATGTCAACCAAACCTTTTCAGGTGACGGACACGTGAAACTGGCACGTTCAATTTGTGTTATATTATTGGCACACAGTCCTTTCATGGGGAAGAACGTAGCCTTCACTTGATTTGTATCCACAGCACACGATCAGCATTTCAGAGTCAGTGCTCGTGTCATGACATTTTGTGACACTGTGTTGGAAAACAGCATCCAACTCGTGGATAATGGATGACCGACTTCATGGCGTGGTTGTTTCTGTTTGCAGACAAACAGGTGATTGGACTGGTGGAAAACCAGAGTGACTGGTACCTGGGGAACCTGTGGAAAAACCACAAGCCCTGGCCTGCCCTGGGACGGGGATTCAACACAGGTGAAGGCTGTTTCTTGGCGGAAATCCTAATGGAGCCGATGTACTGGTGAATAATTTATACGTGCGATACAGAGATGAAGTTGGGTTTCTCAGTGACTTTGTGTGGTTTGTTCCAGGGGTGATTCTGCTCTACCTGGAGCGTCTGCGCCGAATTGGCTGGGAGCAGATGTGGCGGTTGACTGCAGAGAGAGAGCTAATGAGCATGCTCAGTACTTCACTGGCTGATCAGGTCAGGGACGCCTCCGCCCTGTCAGGGCTGCGGTCCGAGTTGATAGCATGCTGAGGGCACTGATACAGTAGTCAAGTCAACCTTTAATATTGCACCATAAACATAAAACACTTTGCTACAAAGTGCCTCATAAGGTTAAAGAGGTCTACCACTAAGAGGCCCTTAAAAGTGGGTCTGCAAATAATTTTTTAAAACGGCAATGATTCTGCTTAGCTCACATTTTTGGGGGAGCCTGGTTCATACTCAAGGGGCTGCAGTAGCAAAAATGTGATCGCCCTTTAATTTGAGAGTAGATAGTGGAACAGCCGACATATTGCATTGGGGCACATAAGATCAGAGATATTGGAGTGATTGCTAAACAATCACTAGATTTAAAGCAAAACTGAACGTATAGAGAACCTAAGGAGGTCTCTGGAGCAGCACAATCAGATTAAGACTTTTATTTTAAGGTGCAACAAGGAGACTAACATAATGGTGTTAATACATCTTCATTAGAGTCAAGCTTGACTCTTAAAATAAAAGGTTTAATCTGATGGTGTTGCTCCAGAGACCGCCTTCTTTTATGCTCGCTGTCCTGCTCCTGTGATGCATTGATCTGCCGACTGCTAAAAGAGGCTGATGCACGGAGGATTCTGAACCTGCGGTGTTGGGTTTGTGTAGTTCTCTGGACGTGTTATGAGTCCACATGGTGCTGAAACATTCTCATTAGTTGCTCTGCGTCCCAGAACTCCGTATTTGTGTCTCTCCATTCACTTCTATAGCAAAACTGGTCCCAAAATAACACTTCCAGCACATAAAGGAACACAAACAAAGTGGATTATGCCAATATAAAAAGCAACAGGTCCTGGTATCATTTTAAAATTTTAATTATTTTAAATCAGGTTGTTTCTTTCTGGCACAAGTTTCCTGCTGGTGCAATCTGCCAGATCTACTTTCCAATTCAAATTCAAATAACAAGAAAAGAGACATTTAAGAGAGAGACATTTCTCAAAAAATGGGCACTGGGACGATGGACACAATCCACCTTGTTTACGTTCATTTATGTGCTAAAGGTGTTATTTTGGGAGCTGTTCTGCTGCACTATGAAAGTGAATGGAGAGATAGAAATACCACCATATGGACTCATATCGCACCCAGGTAATTATACAACTCGACACTCTACCAAAGTTAAACTTGAGAAGCTGACAGGGAGCCAGTGAGGAGACACAGAGAGGAGTGATGGACTGTGTTTTTGAAAGCTGTGTTAGCTGTGTGTCACAGTGGAGCCTGCTGTGTATTGTTTGCAGGATATCTTCAATGCCTTTATAAAGCAGAACCCTGTCCTGGTGCACCAGCTGCCCTGCTTCTGGAATGTCCAGCTGTCGGACCACACCCGCTCCGAGCAGTGCTACACGGAGGTGTCTGACCTCAAGGTACGCCATTCACAAGTGACTTCAGGCAGATAGAAAGTCTCTGCACAGAATAGTACCATGGAGTATACTGAGGTGTATGTTGTACAAACCCTGTCTCAGGTGATCCACTGGAACTCCCCTAAGAAGCTCCGTGTGAAGAACAAGCACGTGGAGTTTTTTAGGAACCTCTACTTGACCTTCCTCGAATACGATGGAAACCTGTTGAGACGAGAGCTGTTCGGCTGCCCTACCCAGGCCAGCCCAGAGAGCGTCCAGGTAAGAGGCTGCACGCTGACTGACACCAGTCGCTGGATCCACTGTAGTGGATATGATTAGTTATTACAGCTCCCTCCTATTGGTACTGCAATGGTACTACAACTGATGTTGATTTTTATGAAAAATATCTAGAGAAAAATAGTATCTTCTTCTTTTCAGCTCTATTGCCCTTGCCAAATTTAGACAAGTCTTCAAAGATAAACAAACATAGCAAATGGAAAAAAAGTAATGCCATCCACCCTCATAATTTTTTGTGAACTTCCACACTGAAATTTCAAACTGTGCCTACATGGATGCAGGAGCTGCAGGCGCTGGAGAATCTGCATACTTCCCAAACAACACCGTCCGAGGCTCCCTGAATGGAACACATCCTGAGCTTTCCTCATGTCACAACCTTTCTTTTTATTATCAGTAGTGACAGTAAAGCTTGATCACTTCTTAATTAAACAACAATCACAACTTAGAGGGATAGCTACTGTTAAAATTTATTATGTCCAGATAACAGCAGAATTTTGTCCCACAAACATGAAGGGTGGAATGTGCAGCGAACGACTGTGCCATTTCCCCATTTCTCCCTCTGGCAGCTGTTACAAACACAAATTAGGGGGAAAAAAGTAGTACCCTGGTTAGTGTGTAGTCATGGAGTTCTTCCAACACTTTTTTATTTGCCATTTACACCCTTGTTACCAGACTCTCATCTGCTCTAAATGCAGTGATAGGAGAACCAGCAAATGCCAAGATGCCCTCTGCTGTAGAAAGGAGAGAAAGTAGACTGTGGAAACCCGACACAGTTTCCAGCAAAAGCTCCTGGCTGGTGGCCACACCTGGACACAGTGTTTTACCAACATCTAATAAAGACAAATCACATAACACACAGTGCTTGCTGTGTCTGCAAAAAAAAAAAAAAAAAAAACATCTTCGCTTCTAAAACTCCTCTTCAGACCTCAACAAGCACTTTCAAAAGTGGCCCAGTCACTAGTTACCGTTTCATATCATTATTATTATTATTATTATTATTATTATTATTATTATTGTTATTGTTATTATTGTTGTTGTTGTTGTTGTTGTTGTTTTATTTTTAGGATTGATTTTATTTCATAGGCCTATATATCATATAAATAGGCTAATGTAATATATGTAATGTAATATGTGTATCTCAATTCTTGCTAAAGATCTTGAATTGTTTGGACCTAATTGCTATCTGATTTATTATGAAAATGTTTTATAAATGTAGTATTAATGTTTATAAGTCTTTCTCATACACACATTAAAATATAAAGTAACTAGTACCTGTAATTCAACACACACACACACACACACTACTCCTACAGCACCACCACCACCGCCCCCACCACCACCACCACCACATTGCCCCCAGGCCAAAGACTTTCTCGTGGGGAAACCCTGGACTGGTATATAGCAGATCATGTTGCTAGAACCACAACACGCTGCAGAAATGTTCTTAGCTTATCAAGATGTCTTAAAGGGAAAAATTCATCTGGCACCCTTAGATCTCAGCCATCTGTGATGTTCAATGCTAATTCCAGGAGAAATGTTATTTTTTTCTGGTACCCACCTTCCTTGCCTCTTTGTACTTCACTTATATAATAAATATATATATATATATATATATATATACAGCAGCTAGCCAACTGATTTGTAAACATTTGGGTGTGTCTATAGCAGCTGCATCCCTTACTCAAAGCACATTTCTTGTAGCTGCGTTGCATTCTGGTCTACTGAGGCGACTGTGGGTGGAGAACTCGGTCTCAGCCTCCTCTGTGATGAATTTATCCCTGCACAGAGGCTTTCACACTCAGACATGTCACCCCAGGGTGACGCTGACACAACTCACCTCGAAGTTTAACTCAGCCACAGTCGGAGAAGGTGTTTTCACACTTATTATTTTAAAACTGGGCTAAAGACACTTTTTTAAAATTCTCTTTAAAAAGCTTACTTGAGTGACAGCATTTTCATGGATACAGTAGAATAGACTTCTTCATAGATGCCAGTATTTTATTGTGTCAGCTAATACCTATTTCCAGGGAGATGTTTATTTGGTAGTAACAAAAAGCTGGAGCCAGCTGCTCCTCTGAATGCTGCCAACACAGGATGAGCTCAACCCTGTTTGCACACTATATTTTTTGCCCCAGGGAAATCACCTCTTCCCAGGGTGAAAAATGCATTCACAAAACTGCTCTATGATTGCTGAACCTTGTTGCAAAATAGCAGCTCAACAGAGTGTGATTCTGATGGACTGACACCAAATCCCCCCCCCAGCTGCAGGCTGCGCTGGAGGAGCTGGATGAGGACGACCAGTGTTACGACTTCCGCCGTGAGCGAATCACAGTGCACCGTGTGCACCTCTACTTCCTGCAGTATGAGTACACGCCCACTGGAGATGACACCGATGTCACACTGGTTGCCCAGCTCTCTATGGACAGGTATTCAATTCTATTGTGACACACACCAAACAAGCTGAAACTATTGTTGTTACTACATTTTATTGTGTTTCATATTTCATTTTTCTAGAAGTTGCCATGCCAGAGGAAAAAGTAAATTACCATCACTAGCACTAAACAATAATTAGGAATGCATTTTGATAAATTTCAATGCAAACTGGACAGTGGCCAGTCAGACACCAGGGGTGTCACTCTGTAAAACCTGCAACCACATTTGCCTCACACTGCTTGAAAGAGCTGCTAACCCACCTAAAATAATTGTATTGGTCTTGACTTCACTGGGGTTGTAAGGCCCTATTTTTGTGCACTAAGGCATGTGACCCAAAGTGCAGATAGATATCAAGTGGTGTTGTGACAGCAAGCTTTTGATAATGTGTGACAAGATGCACCTGCTGCTTGTGGGAACAGGGTGGGATTGAGATGAATATATTATCAGTGGGTGTGGTAGGAGCTTGGATTGATTGGTTATCCTCTGATCCTTCCCTTTACAGAGAGCATGCTCCATGCTATTCTTATAAGTGAGTGAAAATTTGAGACGAAAGAGAATGAACAATGCTTCAAACGCCTTTGCCCCCGTTGCTTGTCGCTGTTTTCAGTAAATGAATATATGAATAAATTAATTTGGTAACACTTCATAATAACCATGATTAATAAATGGTACACTGATAGTAAATTAAACATTTGTTAATAGTTATTGTACAGTTAACAAATGATGAAATGATAATTAATAATGTTTACTTATTAAATAGTATACTTATTAACAGTTTAATATTGCACACATGATAACATTTTATATAGTATATTAAATATTTGTTAATGATTACCAAATTATTTGTAAACCTTCAAGGAATTAAATGATGTAAAACACCTACAAACATTACATGGACAGATGAACCACATTCTTTGTTAATGGCTAATCACTGGTTTGTAAACCAGGCATAATTATCTCAGAGTTCTGAGATAATTATTTCATTAATTCAGAAAAACGGCAGATTTTTTTCATGAAAACCTTTCTCAGAATTCTGAGATAATTATTCATTAATTCAGAAAACCAGTGAATGCATTATGCTCCCATACAAAGCAGCTTCAATCAAAAAATATCATCGTTCAAAAATTTATCCCAGGCTAGCCCTAGAAATTACATCATAATCTCCCTCCACCTCTGCATAATATTCGACATCCTCATCAATAATGCATGTGGCTCAATCTCCTCTCCCTGCAGGCTACAGATGTTGGAGGCCATTTGTAAGCACTGGGAGGGCCCCATTAGCCTGGCTCTCTACATGTCAGATGCTGAGGCCCAGCAGTTCCTGCGCTATGCCCAGGCCTCCGAGGTCCTCAAAAACCGCAAGAATGTGGGCTATCACATCGTCTACAAGGAGGGCCAATTCTACCCAGTAAACCTTGTGAGGAACGTGGCCCTGAAGAATGTCAACACGCCGTACGTGTTCTTGGCCGATGTAGACTTCTTGCCCATGTATGGTCTCTATGATTACCTCAGGTAAGATCAACTGCCATGCACACGGTCTAGCACAGGTAGTAGCATGACATTCTTGGTGATATGTAACACAGCTATTGTTGTGGCAGCTTGTTGTCTGTTGCATTCCATTGTAAAGAATGTTTTATATATATAAAAATAGTGTCCCTACACAAGAATCTCGACGCCATGTGTTGTTAAGAAGCCACTGAAAGACCGACCCGCTGTGTTCTCCCATGTAGGAATTCTGAATTGCTGATGTTGCATGTCTGTAATGGACATGCAACATTAGTTGGAAACATTAGTTGTGTCTTAGACCATTAAAGATAAGAACACTGTTGGATTTAGTTGTATCTGTACATGAATACATGAATGCTGTGTTGCTGTTAGCCTGACATATTGATGATGTTGATTCTATTTGCTCCTTGCAGAAAGTCTGTGGTGCAGCTGGACATGGCCCACACTAAGAAGGCTTTGGTGGTTCCAGCTTTTGAGACGCTACGATACCGCTTGTCCTTCCCTAAATCCAAAGCTGAGCTGCTCTCCATGCTGGACATGGGGACCCTCTATACCTTCAGGTATCTTGACTTTATCAAAACTCAGGATAAGAATTCATCTTTACTGAATTTGTCAAACCAGTGAACTTCACTTTTGAGCAAAAAAGTGAAGCTGTCACAGAAAACAATAGCCTGTGCTTTTGATTTGGCTGCTTCCATGATATTGTCTTTCTGTCTCTAGGTACCATGTATGGACCAAGGGCCATGCTCCTACCAACTATGCCAAATGGCGAACAGCCACCACACCCTATAAGGTTGAGTGGGAGTCAGACTTTGAACCTTACGTCGTGGTGAGACGGGACTGTCCGGAGTATGACCAGCGCTTCGTGGGCTTTGGCTGGAACAAGGTGTCCCATATAATGGAGCTGGATGCACAGGTACAGTCTGCAAAATGAAACTGACTATAGGTTGAATCGCTATTGTGTCATATCACCTGATGTTGGGGTATGGAAATAAAATCAAGACTTTATTATTGCAAACGTGTGATATGATATTTGCAAATGTGTACTGTGATGTGTCTCCAATTTTGCAAATCTGAGAGCTGGCCAAAACGTGTTCATGCTGTCTTCAGGGATTCTTCTCCATTTGTATGAAATATTATCCACATACTATATCTCATTACACTGTGTGAAAACATTTCATACACTTAGTGAGTAGTGCAAAAACTCTGACACCTTACTTTTTATGCATTAAATCTACCGCCAAAGGGGAGGTTAGGTTGAGCTCAATTGTAAGGACTGCATAAGATTGTTGGACCACTCACTAGAGGCACATGGGCTTCTAGTCTTTCTGAGTCATTTGATGGCACATTTTCAGATTTAGATCGATGCGTAAAATTAAACAATAAATTTTGTACTTATTATTTAATCCTTAACCTTGGCTCATTCTGATTTGCCAGTTTCTAATAGTGCCAGCTATTTCGACCAAGGCTCCACACCTAAGCAAATATGTGTGGGCCAAAGGAAGGACAAAATTCACAATTAAGTTGACACTAATTTACAAATGTGTGGCATTTTGAAACAAATACTAATTGCATATTTCCAAGCCCAGAAACATATTTAAAATTCTCTTTACACATTTGAAATGGGCACATATTTGTCACTAAACATTTCTGATATAAAAGTCCCTATTTGTTTTTGACACAGTAGTAAAATTAACATTTATTTAGCAGAAAATGTCAGTGATGCTTACTTGAAACTACCCTATTTTACATCTTAGTGCAAAGAATGAGAATGTTTGTGCAGGATGCTTGTCTGCACTTTAGTAAAAATTCCAGCCTAAAGCACATTAACACTACTTAAAACCTTGCATTAGCGATTTACATTGAATTTGTGGCATCACTGTTGTATTTTTGTTATTTTGCAACTAATTTGCCTGAAGATAATCCACTGAGAGATATTTTCAGCACAGCTACAGTAGTGTTTAGTAGGGAAACAAGTCAACAATATTAGCAGAAATATTAGCAGTCAGGGTTCACTGTCAACCCCTAAAAATAAACCAGCAATGGCCTCATTTTAGACTCTGTGATTTGCAGCAATGATAAACAAACATAATGGGAGAAATCCAGCATTCTTTCTCCCATTAAAGGGATACTTCACTCATGATATAATATTTGTATCGGGTCCTCACCGTGTTCTGCCTTGAGTCCCTGATGAAGAAAGAAACAAGAAGGTCCATGCTTGTACAACAGCCAAACGATTATAGAAATTTTGTAGTTTCCAGTATCCAGCTGGATGCTCAGTATTTCCCAAGTACGCCACATAGATATGCATGAGGGAATTTTCCAAAAGCATGGATCCTTTTTTTCCCCACTGGATCAGAGATGCCGAGTGTTTCTTGGAATACGAGTTCACCAGGCTTGCGAGTTAAACTTTCTGTGTCAGGGCTGGAAGGCAGCATACAGAGAGCACTTGATACAAATATCATGCATTATGGGTGAAGTATTCCTTTAAGCTCTGTTTTAGCTATGTCTATCTTGTATGGTGATTTTTACCAGTGAAAAAAAAACAGAACTATGCAGTGAAACAACAAAGCGCTGCCAGAAACTGAACGCAACACGTCACCAGCTCCTGTCTCTCAACAGTGGTAATGTGTTTTAGGGTGTATTTTTTCTTTAAAACTCATAACTGTGTTACTCCTGGCGTCTCAACCTGTATTTTTTTGTCTTGATTTCTCAGGAGTATGACCTGATGGTCCTCCCCAATGCTTTCATGATCCACATGCCCCACGCTCCCAGCTTTGACATCTCAAAGTTTCGCTCCAGCCCCAGTTACCGCAACTGCCTGAGCACCCTCAAGGACGAGTTCCACCAGGACCTGTCCAGAAAGTACGGCTCCGCTGCGCTGAAGTACCTCACTGCCCAGAGGAACATCTAAAAGCAAGACTCACGAGAGTCAGCCTGCTTCCTAGTCAGTCCCTGAGCTTCTCACGGACAAGGCCTGGAGCTAAGGGATGTACTGAAGCAGCACTCTGCAGTCTGCTACAGGCATGTATCACTACTGCTGAGTGTGAGGATGACGGCAAAGCTTCACAGCCCTTTTGAACAGTCTTGGAACGGGCTCCTGTGTGTTAGTTCTCCAGTCAGCCCCACTTCAAGGTGACTGTGGATGGAGTATAGAGATGAAAACCAAACAGGACAGGATGACAGTGGAGTTCTTCTCCGCCGGAATCACTGGGCAGAAAGTCTGTCATAAGGGATGACGCTTGAGTGTGGATACAGATCGGACTAGCTTTAAGGCAATGGAAACAACAACCATATTGCTATGATTTGTTCTGACAATCAGGGCTTTTTTTCCAGAAGACACATTTTGAATCAATCCGTCCGCATGGATCGCTGGACATTTTGCTTAAGGACACAAAGCATCGGGACCTGTGTCATTTTGGGAAAATCAGCATCGGAAGAGAAGAATATCACAAAGGGGGATACATTCAGATAAGATTTGCTGAGGCCAGTCGAACTGGAGAAACATTTAAGCCTTATCATTTTCCATAATATTTAATAAGATGTGATATTAATATTTTCCTTTTTTTTCAGTGTAAATGATTACCAATGATCATTGGTATGCCCAATGTTTTGATTACAGTGTCACATAAGAGTTGCTTTATTTTTCCTTTCTATATTTTCGGACCCCTTGAAAAGAAAATATATCATGTCCCAGTTTTAGTTATTGGAGAGGATCTGTGGGCTTGAGGGATGTGTGTGCGCGTGCAAGGGTGAATGTGTGTGTGTGTGTGTGTGTGTGTGTGTGTGTGTGTTTGCACGTGCACTCTGGGCATGTCTTCAACATGCTTACTGCTTGACTTTGTGTCACTGTGTCATTCTTGCTTCTGTCTCGACCACACTGACGACATGGATATTTGCTTGCATCGAAACAGTTGCACTACATTTTTGTTTCCCAGCAGAAAATAGAAACCATGAAATGATTTTCTCATCTCGTTTCTCATCTGAAAGAAGCGAAACCTTTGATGCGATGCGTATGCCATCACTGATTGGGACCATCTCACACGACCAACGCTGAAACGATACAATGAGCTGTTACCATTGAACCTATTTCCCATGAGACTGCTGCACACGGGTGAAGGGCAAGATATTTCTTTCTTTTTTTTTTGTGCCATAACATCCATAATGTATCTGATTCACTGGATATATGTGCCATCTACTGTACCACCCGCCACCCATTTCTCATTAGCTTAATCTTCCCAGCTGCATTCATTTTTTGTTTTGCTTTAAACATGCATCCTCTTTCTGACCTCCTCCTTTTCATTTCTGTAAAAATAGTGAAAAAAACAACTATTTTCCACCTCACTCTGTCCCTTTTTGGCATTTAGCAGGCTAGTAGAGAGGATTTTAAAAAAAAAAATCTACTATAATATCCACATAGAGCAAAGGAGTACGGGGAATCAGGAGTGCAGTAGAAAGGATCAGTCGAAGGGTTGGATTAAACTCTAATGTGTGACACTGCGAGGGAACGAGCAGGCCCAGAGAGAGTTTGCATAGCGCTAGGTGTGTGTGACCGTGCCATGAAGAGCCCCTGCTTCCTCCCCGCCATCATCCATGCCTCCTCCACTGACTATGTTGACTGCGGTAAATGCTAGTGCCTTTGCTGTATTGTGAAACTGGATATTGATTGTATTGTTGTACCAATGGGGCCTGGGGATAGTCAGGCACTCTATTTATTATT
Organism: Myripristis murdjan; assembly: GCF_902150065.1. NCBI lineage: Eukaryota > Metazoa > Chordata > Actinopteri > Holocentriformes > Holocentridae > Myripristis > Myripristis murdjan. The sequence goes on from NC_043982.1 coordinate 4,395,673, forward strand.
GTTGACTCAAATCAATCATATTTTTCTATGTAAGCTTTAAATAAATTTGCCCTTTTTTATCATTTTGTCTGGGGTATTTTGTTTCTGTGCAGGATGACACTGAAACTGAGGCCTCACCTTTTCTCGCCAAACCGAATTTTCTTTCTGGGTTTCACCACGACCGGAAGGAATTTCTTAATTCATACTCATGCGGGGCTAGTAATATCTTGGGACATCTAGCAATTTATAATATTTGCTGAGGTCAGTGGTCTTAATCCTGTGCGAGTCCTTAATTGGACCAGTGAAAATTTCTAATGCAAATGAACCAGTGTTTTCTGAATGAATATAGCAGACCCCTGGTAGTTTTAGCTCTGTGCAAATGCAAATCCCAGTCATTTGGGCACGGTAATTTAAACTGTAGGATGTTTTGAAAAAAAAAAAAAAAAAACTTGCTTGCACAAAAGTTTTGTTGGTCAGTAGATGCACATATACTCAGTACTGTATTAGTTAATTTTCACACCAAATGAATTAGTTACAAAATGCCATGTAAAAGGGTTGCTCTTCGCTGTCTTCTTCTAAAACAAAAAATGGAAAATTTTGAAATGAGTCAATAAGTTTATTTTCACTTAAATGTAACAATCTAACATCTCCTGCATAGACCAAACATCAAAATTCATAAAATCGTGTAAAATCAAAATGGCAATTTGAAAAATACGTATTGGGGAAGAAAAGTTCTTCGCCAGGTCCAAATGTCTGAAACAATGGAAGCCCCACCCATATTCATACATCTTGCACACTGAGAGGCTGACAAGCACTATGATGGCAGGTGTGGATAACCATCCAACACACCCGCGGTAACAAACATCCCTCAACCTTTTGGACCTGACGGAGATGTGTGTAACCACAACTAACAGCCAGCAGCACAGCCAACATCAAGAAAAATCAAACAATTAACCCCAGTCCTCGTCTCAGAAATGTATGTCAATTAGCCACTGTCGTTTTCACACTCAGTTATGACATCAATACATATATATCACAGCATGCATGTGTATGCATGTATCACATAATGAATCAGCCCTGCAGTGAAAGTGACAACAGCACTTTCACCAGCAGTGAAGCTAACAGCCACATGTTGTTGCCCAGGTGGAATAAACAGCATCCAAACCCGAGCTCTCCTTTTACACTTTAACAGTTTTAAGATAATAATATCAGCATAAAAGCCTCGGGGAAAAACATCAGGGAGTTGAACATTTACATTATGGCATGAAAAACATATCAAGTCTCATCTCTTCTTTCAAAGATGTGTGACTTATTGGGGAAATGACCACATGGGTGAACTCCGACCCTGATGCTAAAAAATTTGGCACAGTGCCCCCTAGGGATTGCCATACAGCCACTGACACAGCCAACCCTGTTTGCCATACTAATGTGCTGCATGGAATGCTCGCTGCTGGCAATGCACTTTTGAGCTGCGATTTCATCTAAAGTGTCATTAGATACCCCAGCAGCTACAAAACATTTTCCAGGGCTTTCTGTAAAACCACTCCCTCACCTCGACGCCTGCCAACAGGTGAATATTGGATTGGTTTTGAGTTCCATTCCACTGAAGGTTTCCTCACGTTAAAAAAAAAAAAGCAGCTCCACACATTCAGGAGGTGATTAGTCTTGAAAGCTAGAACAAGAATACACCACACACACTCCACACACAGGCCAACTTAACTTGGTTTGAGTAAAAAATGCACTAGTCCACAATGCTGTCATGCAGTGCTCGCACACTGACAGCTGACTGAAATGCCCTTTAATAGTATTTAAAAATCGCTATACTTCATCTAATAAAGCAAATTTGTTGATCAGAAACCACAGTCTTGTCTCAAAGATTATACAAATTCAAATGCTGCAAGAATTTAATTTTTTCATGGCCAGTTTCATCTAGTAAAGTAGCGATTTTTAATTTAACATTTTATATTTTTAGATACACAATATCTGTAGATATAGATTTTTTAATTTTTTAAATATATATTGTCTTAAAATATCTTATTATGTTTTGTTATTACTTCCTTTTTTTAGTTTTGTAGTGTACATTTTGTTACTCTACAGTGTTTTATTCTTTAATTCTTCCTTACATGTTTTTACACAAGGGTCTACTTTGGTGCTGTACTAACTTCACAAACATTTCAGTTAAAAACAAAAAGGTTTTCTTTTCTGACAAAGTGGACCTGCATGACCACGGTCCACTCAGACCACTTTTGGACCACAACCCATCAGTTGAGAACCACTGGTCTAAACATATCTAATTGGACATAATTAGCAAAACAAATGTTATGAAGCAAAGAGCAGCTTGTCAACACGGAGCAATCGCCTTCTCAGCGAGGCTCAGCCATTCAAATAATCCGCAGCATGCACGTGTGTATGGAGATCCTGTAGATGTTCATGCACAAATATTCCTATGCATTTCCAAGCCATCTGTCACATGAATCTCCATGTTCCTGGGGCTCCGTGCCGTCCCCCGCTGCAGAGCTGGTACATGTTACATAGCTGTAACATCAGCTGCCCCCTAACGCTGCTGCGCACTGGGAGCACATCCACTGGGTGCCTTCCAGGATATTAGCAGCAATTTTTCAGTCATTAGTCAGCCTCTTTAAATCGAGGCCAACAGTCCCATATGTGCACATGTCATGAAAGATTATCTCAACAGTTATAGAGTGATTTCAAAGAGTTTCCTCTCTCCCTGCAAAGAAAGTAACCCCAGCATGCTCTATTTTCCAACATTTATCTCATGATTCAAGTGTCTGCAACCTGATTAATAGCCTAACTATAAACCACTCATGAGCCCTATACATGGGTAGTCTTATTGTAAAGTGGTACCGGTTAATGTATTAAACTGATGAAAGTCATGTCTTTATTTTTTTTTTTTAAAAAAAAGGTTTGTTATTTCTGCTTTGCCTTTAATGAGTAACGTTTTGCATCCATGTGGACACTTTCAACTGAACATTCAGTAGAAGAGAGGCTCCTTGCGTCATCCAGTCAGATGTGCCTGGCGTCTTTTGAATGCACGTTTGTCCTAACAGAAGCTTACACTCTCTCAAGCAGCATCGGTGACTATTTCTTCCTTCTTGTGTAACAATATCTCTATGACGTCTTCGTCATTTCCAAAAAAAAAAAAAAAAAAAAAAATCAGCCTCTCCTGCTGTCTCAATCCAAACTACAACAAATCCAACAGAGGCGGATGTGTCATCAGCAAACGGCCAGTCCTCATTGAAAAGCTGAACTAAAAATAGACAGTAATGGATAGATATGACAAATGACCGTGGCCACAACCCTGCTGTAGCTTTGAACTTGGATCTATGATGAATCCGACTTCCTACATGGAAAAGTCCAAAAGAACATCTGTTAAGCCCGAACTCCAATTTGAAATTATGAGTTTGTGAATGACTTTGCCAAAATACCCATATACCATATCATAACAAAATGGCTTTTCTCTGGCTGGATTTGTACTTGAAAACACGTTCAACTTCCATCTAGAGTCTGTCACTAACATTAGCTGTCATCATTGACTCGAGTCAGTCGCTGTCAGTGGACAGATCAATGTTTTCCATCCTCTTGCCGGCGTCCATTTCCGGTGCACAGGAACACGTTCAGAAGGGAGGTGGGAAGTTCCACCGCGGAACAGCCTAACTTGTGCTCTGAATAACTGTGGCTCTTTGGCCCCATTGAGGTTAAACTCGACCATTATATTTGTGCCTCCTGAGCAGCTCAGCCTCTGAGAAAAGCACAGCTACAAGTCCTATGTGCAAAATTCGGCACAGTCAGTGCTCGCACAAAGATTTAATTTACATGCACACAGTGCTCCAGATAATAGCTCACATCTCGGTTAAGGTCTTATTTGGGATAAGCTGTTTATATGCAACTTCATATCCTGTTCATGAATATCCCTGCATGCATGAACAAACAGAATGCTCTGAATATTACCATGGAACTTACAGAGAATGTGAGAGCAGCGGGGTTGAAGTGTATGAATGCCTCAGTATGCTGGCTAATATCACTCTGTCCCAGGTTTCTTATTAGTGTTTCCCATAATAGGACTGACAGCTGGGTCATTGTAAAGCAATGTAAGATGTTTATGTGCCCAAACACAAAGAAAAACAAAGTGCTTTAGAATCCTTAACAATGAAACTGGGTGCAGCTATAACAGGACTGAGGCAAGCTATTTGTCATTCATGACTGCCAATGTGACAGACCCATTTTTATTTATTTTCTTCTTCTTATTGTTATTATTATTATTATTATTTCTCTTGTAACATTTATTGCCACGGTCTGGGAAATTGAAATGTCTTTTGTAGATGTGCCGCTTGAATAATGGGATACCACTGCTCTTTGACAAAACGGAGTGCAGAAAAAAAGTCAAGTCAAGCGTTTTCTCCATATCCACTTCCCATCTCCAATATCAGCAAAAACAACTGAGGTATTGTAGTAATAATCTACTGGAATAGAAAAGCCTCCATGGTTGCATGCAATTGCACAGCAATGCTCTCTAAAGTTGGGGGGGAGTCGATGTTGTATTATCAGAAAGAAAGGAAGCATTTGTTTTGAATCTAACATTAGATTTGCTGTTAAAACATGACTTTGGGCCCCGTCCCCACCTGGCATCCACATGCACGGTGATCACGCATGATCACGAGTGGACAGCTTGAGGAACGTCTGCTCACATCTGGCATCAGAATGCGTCTCCACATGCATCTCCAGTGGCCACTTTGTGACTGGATCTCACTGTCCCGCTCTATCTGCAGATAAACATGAAGCCCGCATCATTTTCATTTGCAAAATCCCAATGCATTGTATTTTTTTTTTAATTGAGGTAACTGGCATTTAACAAAATAAGACTTGCTCACTCAAGTCTTTTACAAATGTGCAGTCAGTTAGGCTCTTTATTACATATTTCACATCTGTTATTACTTATTAAGTCATTTCCTACCACAATAAGCAATAAATCATCCCATATCCCAACTGCACTGCTTTTGTTTTATTTCCATTCCACTTTTTGTGAAGCATAAAGGTTTTTTAACAAGTGCTGTGTAAATAAATGTTACTATGATGATGATGATGATCCGTCTGAAAACATCAGACCCCTGGCCTCATATGTTGTATTTAAGAAATATACTATTGTGGGTAAGTAATTTATGATTACATTGGCATGGACGCAGCAACTGCATGTTTCACACTCTGACTGCTAGACTTGGTCATTTTCAACCTGAAACCTTTCAGACTTGACCAATCATGTCAGTTCAAGCTCAGATTATTTAATTTTTCCAGCGTGTGTGTCGGATATTACAGACAAAAAAAGAGGCCTGGTGAAACAAGCATCAGGTAGGCAGCCTGTGTTTTTAGTCATTAAACAGCTGCTCTTTAGCCGATCTGCAGCTCAGTTTGCATCAGCTGACAGTTTGAGCTGTGCACGGCAGAATCAGGCAGGAGATTTTTTCTGTTGGAAAACTGAGGGGTCAGGTGGTCAGTGTTGGGATTAAAGCATGGGTGTCGCGCTGGACCAGAGCTTAACACAGAGGACGTCAGGTGAGTAGGCGGTCACTCGGGCATCCTGGGACAGATGTCAACATGTTTACACTTTAAATGCAATGTGGACAAAAGCGTCCCAAGCCTAAAAGATCATATTGAGGACACACTGGCTGCTGTTTACACCCGTACTTTAGTGCTGTCAGCGTGCGGTCCGATCACTCAGAATGCATGTTAATTCCAGGTGGAAACAGGGCCTTTAGGTCTTGAGGAGATATTGCAGCCTACAGCTCCAAAGGAAAAACTTCACGTAGATCTATCTATCTATCTATCTATCTATCTATCTATCTATCTATCTAAATTCTCCTACATTTCAGAGGAATGGTGTAACACAATGCTGTAACATAACAGGAAGCCAGAACAGAAACGTACTGTCAGATTGCTTTGCATTTTAAAATGAGTCCTGAAACTACGGAGACAGCATGTTACACTGATATTTTCTTGTAATTTGCTGTTGCAAGGCAAATTTTTCTTGGTTTGATTTGCTCAGCAGTGAAGCCTCCAGACGGAGGGAGCTATTTTTACTGATGTTGCTCTCGACATCAGTGCAGGGTAGAGACACAGACTCTAGTGTGGAAATGTGATTAATTTTGGAGACAGCACAGCCTTATTTTCAGAACCTCTTGGCTTCAGAACCAAATTGTCCACTAAATGGGTAAAATTAGCAAAACAAACACATTTTCATATGTTTTTGCACATTTTAAAATAAGTCGTAAATTTAACAATAATTTCCAGTTTATAAAATATCATTGACAGTATCAAATCACTTCAGTGAACTCCTCAAAGTCTTGCAGGTCTTGTGGTAGGCAGTTGGAGTGACTGGCCATTTTTAAAGAGTGAGTTTAAAAATGTTTTCACAGCCGGTTAAACAAGCAGTAGTTCAGAGATTTAACACACTTTACTGCCCCTGAGAGCACGTTGACACCAAGCTTGGCATAGTTGGATTAAACTGATTAAACTCGAGTGTTTATGAACTTAGTCTGTCAGCTTCTGGGCAGGAGAGAGCAATACCATTTGAAATTGCCCAATAACCCAAACCCATACCAAATAAGTGCGCCAAGAAGCCCGAAAAGTCTCTTCCCTCTTCCAAGAAAACTGTGGTGCAGTTTGTCAGGAGTAAGACGGAAATGTGAACCAGTTTCAGGAAACAACCCCAAAGCACAAGGTTTGTGGGTATAGTGTGACTTTTGCTCACCAAATACCAAATCAAAGATGCAACAACTTGCCTTCTGTGGCTCAGACCAAACAAAATGAAGTGTAGCTGTGATTGCATATTACAATTTAACTCGGCCGGATGCTTCTCTCCGGCAACGTGGATATCACTCCACCTGGACTAGACTCTTCTGCCTGGCACCCCAGCGGAGGAATGAACTCTCCATTCTAGTCAGAGCAGCAGAGTCATTTCCAATCTTCTGTCATAAAACTCAGCTCATAAAGAAATACCCCATGCCACCACTCCCCACTGAATCATATCTGTCTCCCATATCTTTCCCTCCTACACTCCTCAAAATACAGAATAAAAAGTTCCTTACAGAGCCGGGAAATGGTGTTCTACACACAGAAAAATAACAATTCTAAAATGGTTTAAAATTGTTTCAAAAAACTGAAGAACTCTTAACTCCTATAGAACCACTTTATGTATAGTATATATAGTAGTGGATGTTTCCTCATTTTTTTTTTTTTTTTTTTTTTTTTTTACTCTTTATTTTTTATGGGTTTTTTTCTGCAAAGGGTTCTTCAGTGAACCGGTTGGAACTTTTTTTTTTGTTTGTTTGTTTTTGGAAGAACCAATTCTAGCTTTCTAGGTCCTGTGTCTTTGAAGAGCCTTTGGGGATTCCTTTAAGAACCACTTGAAGAAAAGGAATTTTGTTTGTTTCTTTTGAGAACCGGGGTCTGAAAAGTTCTATGTGAAATCAGAAATTATTCTATCGCCCACCTGTGAAGAACTATTTTCAGCTCAGTTGATGCCCTTGTTAACAGTTGAGAATTATCATTATCTCTTCTTTGATGAAACTATTGCTGGTTCCTCAAAGTACTGTTTTTATGGCTGTTTTCATGCATCTTTGAGAAAAATGGTCCTTTAAAAAACCGTGGTCTGAAAGGTTCTGTGTGGAACCAGAAAAGGTGATTCTAACACCACGTCCTAACTGCAAGAGGAGCGAGTGAGTTGATGCTGTCTACACTGCAAGCATCAAATGTGTGTGTCATCTCAGAATGTACAAATAAGATCCAGCGTACAGGGTTGAGTGGAGGCAGTGTGACACATCAGAAACAGGCACCGGGCGTCCATTGACGCTTTGGTTAAAGACGTTGCATCATGTTTTTTTGTTGACGCTCGCTCACTATGCTTGCAGTTAGGACGAGGTGTATGTCGTCACTCTGAAGAACCGCGTTCATCTTCAGCTGGTGCCTTAATTTTTCTGTGTGTACTCACTCCAATTCTCTCTGTACACACACACACACAAAAAACTCTATTTCACATCCCTCCATCCCATTACTTTGTTCTTTTTCTTGGCAATTCTTTCTTTTATATGATTTTTCTATGGTCATAGGAGATGGTCATAGCATTACCATTTTATACTCCTTACTAGCTTCTGTAATGTTCCCATACAGCACAGATACACTGGCCTGACATAGGCTGTGGATCTGAGATCATAAATCATCTGAGCATTGTTAGATGCATCTGGCCTACATAGGTCAGATATAGGTATTTCATCAGTTTTACCACAGAAGCCTGACTTTAGAACAGTCAGACTAGTCAACATCAGGGCGATGCAGCGAAGACATCAGAGACTGATAAATCAATTTGACTTTGTGCCGATGAAAAAACTATGTATCTATACCATCTAATCATTTATTAGTTTGATGTCAGGTAGATGTAGCGCCAGTGAGAGTGTGCTATAGGAATCAAAGTTTATCTGTCTGTCGCAGTCATTTCTGAGTCTCTTTAGATCGAAGTGTGAAAAGTGAAGCCTAAAACTTCAAGTTCAAGTTCTTCGGGTTCTATTGCAGTGAATCCATTTATCTATTGTTGGTGAAGCTTTCTCTGGACAGCACATTTGCTCACTGCTGTTTAGGAGACACTTTGTACCTTGCTCTAAAAATTTTATTCATCACTTCCTTTACATACCCAACACCAGACATTTCTCTTGGACAAATGGTTGGAATGGGATTCTTCTGTATTGCTGCCCTATTTTGTGATTTAAGATGGATGGATTCTTGCATTAAAAAATATATTGCCTTCTGCAGCTTTAAGCTCATGTGTCTCCAGGATCCATCAATCCCAACCTATGATCATTTCATTCAGGTCACCCTCTCCCCCTGAGCTGGCTGACAGTAGCTGTGGCCTGTGGTCGGTGTCATGCAGGAGGTGGCTATGGAGTCATCAAGGCTCCAAGGTGGGCACAGGCCAATTATTAGTGTCAGAGCAGAGGCAGGATCGATAAAGTTCCGCTGCGGCTCAAACAAAAACTAACTCTCACCAATGCCCCAGAGGACACGTCCTCCACCGATCAATAGCAATAACCATGCCCCCTCTTCCTTCTCCCCTCCGCATGCTCAATAAAGGGGGGCTAGCACTCCATCTCTCTCCACAGTGATTAGGCTCCCAGTAGGGGGAACAGTGAAGCATCTATCACATTTACTCTGTGGTGTTTATTGTCCTGTCATGTGTTTTATTGACTGTTGCAACTCTGGAGAGTTTTGGTTGTCTATTGATAACTGTAATCTTTACCTCTTATGATGAAGTCATTGGGAGTACAAAAGCTCAACGCCCAGATCAATACTGGAGCGAGGGGTCACAAGACATTGGTCGCAGGCGAGGAAGATCTTATTGTCCTCAGCAGGGTTCAGGGAAGCCATAGTCCTGTCCCATGTTATTGGTTTCAGCCATCCTGCTTAGAAAAACTGTTATATAGATATGTTATGATCTATGTGGGAAAACAGCGATTATACAGATTGCCCATATAGTGCTTATCCTTGATTTGCCAAAAAGCTAAAGCACAGGTTTGTGCTGGGGAAATGAAAAAAAAAAAAGCTCCAATGGAAACTGTGTGTGCAGTCAAATGTATTTGCATTTTAGGATGTTCACGTGTAGGACCACAAAATATGGGAGGAGCAAATGCAAATTCATTTAAATGCCCTGCTAAATCTGATTTATCATTGCTGACCGATGGCCATTGCAGCAAAGGAAATTGCACCTGTTGTTTACCGTCTATGAAAAGCACAGCTTATTTTCTTTGCAGCAGCTTTCAGTTGGACCTGGTTCATACAATCAATGTAGTTGCAGTTTTTCAGGGCACTTTCCAAGCAAACAATATATGCATGACATTAATTGAGGTACCCTACGATTTCGCATGTATTCATCTTGAAGTATGTCATGCACCAACAGAAACTTGAAAGTCTGTTTAATTTTTTTTTTTTGTCCTCACCATCCACCATGAGTTGATGTTGATGTCAGAGAAAGAGTCTCTAGTTTCCAACCAGGCATTACAAGTTGGAGGGCTGTTCAAAAGGAATACTATTTGGTAACAGGACATTTCCTAGCTTCATTTTGTGTAGAATGCATAGTCAGAACAGGAAATAGAAAAGCTTTCATTAAGTGGAAACAGGTTTAATTACAGTTGTGTTATATCAGGGATGGAGTAGTCAAACAGAATGTATATGAAAATGTTATCTGTTGTTGCTGTTGCTTATGTAAGTTGCTGACGCCTGTGTCCGTGATACAAAGATCATATGAAGTGTTTTTTTACCCAAAAATATAAGAAGAAGAATACGCAGAAGAAGAAGAGGAAGAAGACGAAGTAGAAGAAGAAGAAGAAGAAGAAGAAGAAGAAGAAGAAGAAGTCCAACTTGTTTACAGACTGGATCCTTTACATTTTACAGAGACTGAATGGTCAGGTATTTTTTAGATATAGGACTTTGAAAATTAAGCAGCGTTAAGCAAATCCATGAAAGAAGCACTGATCATGACTAAAGCTGTTGCTTTGAGACTATGGAAAACCTGAAGCATAGCACTCTTGATAAAATATTTTCACTTCTAGTGCTTCGTAGTCTGAACACTGAAATCTTACAACAGTGTGTGCTTTTTATTGCAACTAAAGGGAAAAGGACGTTAAGAGAGGTTCAAGGTGGATACCCACTGATGGCATTTTTTGTACTATTTAAATTGTACAGTGACAGGCAAAGCAAGGGATATGTAAATGTTGTGGTTGTTTTTGCTCTATTGACTATTCAAGAATAATTTGATCAAGAAGGGTTATTTGTCAAACTTGGAAATTTGACATCTATCTAATAAAGAAATGCTTTGCTTAATGAAAAACATTGCTTAGGGGTTGATTTGAGCATTGCTTCGACTGAGTGTACATCATTAAGAAATACTGAGCTTATTAGTGTACTGCCATGAGGGCCAGCTCTCTGCTGCCAGTGGAAAGATGCCTGTTTGGCCAATACAGCTTTACAGCTCTGTTTTCTTAGTTCATAAATATTATAAATCATGTAATTACTTCAGCGTCAAAATGAAACCACTTCACGCTGTTTTCTTTGTCAAGGTGTGCTACATTTTCACTTTTTGTCTTCATAATTGTATTTTCTACCCCATAGCTAGAGGTACAGAATGATATGGGAAAAAAATACAGTCAAAGTTACAAAACAGCCAGACACATGAAATCCTGTGAAATGGACATGATGTGTTGAATTTCAAATAAAGTTTTCTGTGCATTAAAATGAGAGAAATGCGTTTCCCCAAGCAGGAAAGGAACAGATGGAGGAAAAATTTCTTAGCAAACAGGTGGTCATGCGACACTGAAACAAAACCATTATCAGTATAAAAGTACACAAAGGATGTAGTACTGCTCTAAATGTGCTTTTTAGTCATCACAAAATGTCGAAAAAACGAGTTAGTAAAATACATCCTATATATGCTCAATGCCAAACTGTGAAGATTTTGGTGGAAAGCATCTCATCACATAGCGGGTAAAGTCAAATTGCAGTTAAAAGAAGTGGTGTAGTCCTTCAACCAAAGTTATCTTATTTGCCTAATTTATCTAAAATTTCCCTATGACAAACACATTAAAACACTGCAGTTCATGCTTTATGTCACATGTGGTGGAACAACACAGTCTTCACATTAGTTATGTATGCAACACACAATGCGTTTCAGTTTGTGTTCATTTCACAAAAATCTATATTTTGTGAGACTGCGCTCTCAAATCTGGAGAGTGCCTGGCGTGAGGATGACTCAGTGGGCTGTGAGCAGTTGCTGAAGAGTGTGTGCACGCTGTGGATCAGATAGCCTTCTGCCAATATCTATCATTGCTGGACCGCTTGCGTCAATACAAATGTTAATGAAGGGAAAGCGATGAACATGCTTTTACGCAATAGATTCATTAACTGCATATTGTTGCAAATAAATGATGCCCAGCCATTTACAGCCATGATGCTCATCTCAATTTGTCTGTGTGTATATTTGCATCCGTGTGTGTGTGTGTGTGTGTGTGTGTGTGTGTGTGTGTGTGTGTGTGTGTGTTTGTGTGATTCCCACGCTGCCCCAGGTCTCCAATTACAGACCAAACTTCTCATCTGGAACGTAGGCCAAAACACCTGCTCACAACATCTGCTAAACTCACTGCAGCAAGTGTGTGTGTGTGTGTGTGTGTGTGTGTGAGTGAGTGAGGGGGCGGATTAGGCTGTTCATGCAAAATGTACATGTTTTCTGGGTGTGAATTCTTCTGTTTGTGATTAAGTTTATGCGTCTGCTTCATAGAAAGGGAAAAGAGAATAGCAGCTGATGTGTTTGTGTGTGCGGCCATGCAGAATGTGTGTGTGCATGGTGTGTGTTTTTGCATGTGTGAACTGTCAGTGTGCGATCAGCTTTGCAGGTCTGTCCGCTTTGGAGGGGAAAGAGACTGCAGTTGATGCGTGTGTCTTTGTGTGTGTGTGTGTGTGTGTGTGTGTGTGTGTGTGTGTGTGAGTGGAACTGTGCCTGCGTGTTCACAATAGAATAAATGTAGAATAAAGGAAACCTTGGAGCTGACGCTGTCCAGAGCCTGGTGTTTGTGCCGTCTAAAAAGCCCCCCCTCGCCTCTGCAGTAACTTGACAATGACAGAACTCTTGGCATGGCTGTCAGAGGACTTTGTAAGCCTTATCTGGACTCGTCGTTTCCAAGCCAACAGCGTGGGAGCTGTCCGGTGCTGAAACTGTGGCGTTTGAAATTGATTAACTCATTTATATTCATGCCTGGTTGTTCACGCCGAGACAAAGAGGAAGTCCCTTTGGCAGAACAAGGACGGCAGACAAATAGATTACTGACAATGACTTCTTTTAATACACCACTGCCTATAAGATAAAGTTAATTTAGTCTTTTGATAGTCCTTTTTTTTATTGTTTAATCTTTTATTGTGGCCTTTGAATAAGCAGAATTACAACAACAAAATAAAAATGATTAATGGCGTTTACAGATGTTCTCGTGACTCAAAATAATAAAAAAGGTCAGCAACAGTTAATATGTTACGGAAAAGGTGTAGACTGAGGCCATTGCGTATTATGCCTATGCTACTCACAGCAAAATACTATCCCTATTGCATATACAATGTAAAATTCATAACCTCAGTGGCTAAGGATAATCAGAGACAAACTGGACATAAACAACAAAAATGAGCAGCAAAACATTCAATATACAAAGTGTGTCAAGATATCAACCTGTAACTTTCTGGTTGTTCAGAAAAACATAGAAACATAAAAACATATGTATTTGTTTTTAGATTTCCAGTGGTTCCAGTTAAGGATGTGTCCTTTAATTGAGATGCATCTGCTCATTAGTTTAGTCCTGGACTTTATTTTCTTGAAAATACAAATTCGCTTGAGGTCATACTGACTCTCTTTAATTGCAAACATAATTTGAATATTGAAGAGTAAGAGACGAAGCACTGCACTGGGTCAAAAGTAAAAGTAATGACAGTAAAAGAAAAATGTGAAACACCCACCCCGATGTTGAATAGAGGATTTTTACCTTTTTCACAATCAAGAGTGCCTTAGACTTTTGGGCTGTTTCTCACAATTATGTCTCACGTCATGTTTTCCTCGCTTCATGCACATGACAGCTTGACAGTCGTTTTTATTGTCTCATATTTTGAATATAATTTTTTTTATATTAGATTATAGACCAACCGGCACTGAGCAGCACACTGCCATGAGAGGTGAAACCAAGGATCAAGAGAGGAGAACAGGCACTGGATAATCAATTTGGAACGCAGCCAGGTGTTGAAAAGCGGATTGAAGTGGACGATGAGATCATTACAATAATTAAACCTTCATATGCGCTTATTAAATGCTGTGTGATTTGACGCGGTGTGATGAGGGGTGATGGTCGCGCGGCTTGTGTCCCACCCTTTGATCGGAGTGATGCCTGGCAGCTCTCTGTTGTGGCATCAAGCTGACTCCTCTCATTAGACTAATTGAACAGCAGCGCGCCATCAAGCCAAAGGCACTTCAGATCAGAAAACAGGCTAACAGCTTAGTGAGCAGCGTGGAGCATCCGCATCCACCCACCAACACATCAATAACACATCCGCTCTGCCTAAGCCCCCCGACACCCACAGCAGCTGCTGCTTATGTGCGTGTGTGTGTGTGTGTGCATGCTGAGAGAGAGGGGGAAATTGAAAGTGAGAGAGAGACACACACACACACACACAGCCTTGAGACTTGAGGCCAAACTTTCCAAACTCCACCTCCTCTGTGTGCGATTTCTCCGTATCCATCCTAATCAGCCCACGGTAGATCAGACTGATGTGTCCCTCAGTATCTCTCTGATATCGCCTGGTCAAAATGATTCAAGTGCATGTGGGGCTGTCTAAAAGGCTGTAAAAACATGCACATAAGTCATCTGTGACCTGTAGCCACTTCTATCAGTGACCAGCGGGAACTGCGAAAGCATCTGCAGGACTTTTCTCCTCCTACCAACTTGGGCTCCTGTCATTTTGTGAAAAATGAGAGAAGTATTCTCAGGTTGAGGGGACACAAATAAACAACAAGGTTGAGGAGACACAACCAAAATCAGGGAGCAGTGTCACATTGAAGCAGTGAGGTGGAAAGTAAAGCAAGGTTATGGAGGTTGGTGGGTGGTGGTGGTGCGGAGAGAGTTTTTATTGATTTAATCATAAACAAAATCCTTTAAAGCAAAATTAAACTTTGGTAGTTTTGGGTTGAATCGTTACACAGCCGGTTACACACTACCCTACAATACTTCATTTCTGTCCCTCCATTCACTTCCATTGTGTGGCAAAACTCATCTCGAAATAGAACTTTTAGCACAGAAACAAATGTGAAAAACAGATTATGACAAAATTACAATAAGATAATGCCAATATGATTATGCCAATATGATAATAGGATAATGCCAAACGTCCTGGTACCCATTTTGCCCCCATGTAATTACATTTCTGAGAGGACCATCAGGTTGTTTCTTCCTGGCTCAAGGCTACAATGCTAAAGCTGCCTGTAGATGCTACCTGCTGGGTCTACGCTGCAAATCAAATAGGAAAATAATGAGAAAAGAGACATTTCATATCGTAGGAAAATGGGTACTGAGGGTTGTTCTTTCTTATATTGGAACAATCTGCTTTGTTTGTGTTGGTTTACATGCTAAACGTATTATTTTATGTTTTTTTTTTTATGAATGGAGATATAGAAGTTCAGTATTCTGGATTAACAGCCCAGGGGAACACAGGGCAGCCAATGAGGATCTCTCACCACCATGTGGACTTCCATCATGGCCAGGGAGCTTTGCAACCCAGCACTGCACCAAAGTTCAGTTGTGCTTCAAGATAACTTGTTGCATAAACATAAGCATGACCTAACCTTTTCACATGGTGAACAGGTAACAATGTATCCAGTTCATGCTCTTGTCACATAATCCTTTCAAGGTGAAGGACTGTCATCACCACGTAATTCTTGCCGGCAAATTATAATTTTCAAGTTTCTGTACTGAGACTCTACTACAACTCTACTTTGGAGAGTCCTCTGTAACTTCCTCTTACTTAACTTTTGATTTTAGCATCAATAAAACTTCTTGTTTTCCTTTTAATGCCATATGCTTCAGGAAAGAACACTGCTAGCTTTTTTTTTTCTTTCTTTCTTTTTTTGTTCTGTGTGGCACTCATACAGAATATATTCAGGGACTGAAATGCAATTCAATACGGATTCATATCCTGAATGCACTGACCAAACATGACAGAGAGGAGAGATGATAGTGCCAAGATGATAGTGCCAATATCTCAGGAAATAAATGTCACTGACTCTTTTTTTTTTTAGTCACAGCCATCACCACACCCTCTGCCTTTCTCCCCATCTTCTTCACGTCATCTCAGATTAATGGTCTGTGGAGAGGTGCAGGGGAGGCATGTTTACCACGGCGTTTCACAGAGTTAATCTGGGTGGCGTTGTGTTGTCAGCAGCCAGTGTGGGGCGATTTCCCCTGGGGCGCTTCCTCCATCTCTCTCTGGCTGGTTGTGGAGTGAGAGAAAGAGAATTTGAATTCTAAAATGTCTTTACTGTGACACCTCCAGCGTCAAACCAAAATAACAAAACCGCAGCCAGCCAGCACACTGGTACAATCTGTTCAAATCTACACACACCTACTATCCACCAAGATTTGTGACTACAATCATAAATTAAGTCCTTAATTTTTTGCAGGTGAGTCACACAAATGCACATTTGACCAAAACTAGTGGTTCTCATATGGGGGTGTGCATACCCCTAGGGGTAAGCTGGGGTAGTGCACGGCAGAGCCAGGCCAAGCCTTTATGGGGCCATAAGTAGAATTGGATTTGAGGGACCAATACTATTGACTGTTGTCAGCGATTGATCATTGGCACACCAACTTAAAATATAACACTGCCACTACATCACTACATCACTACATCATACCAGTTTTAGCCTGACATGTTTTCACCTTTCTGTGGCTTTTAATCTGAAAATTCATAGAATGGTGTAGAATGATGAAGAGTCATGAAGAGTCATGGTAGCTCTGGTTGACCAGCAGGCCTTTTCTGCTCCTGGAGCTGGTGATGGAGGATCCTGGGAGGTGGAGGTGCCTGGTTGACTGGAAAGCCATATCAAACTTCCTCTTCACCCGTGAACCAGGCCTTGTTCTGGAGCCAGGACCACTGATGTAAGACGGGACAGTCTGGAGAATGGGCACCTGGCTGAATGGCTCTGGAGATGGAAGAGGGGAGTTGGGACACACACACTGACCCTCCTATATGTAATCAAATTTCCTTTATTAGGATAAACCCCTTGAGGTGTATCACCTCATTTTCGAAGGGGTCCTGACATAAATACATAAAGTATCACAATCAGTACATATAGACAAATACAAAGTAAAACTAAACATACATACATCAAACATAAACAACAGACAGCATACAGTAACCAGTGAGAACCTTCAAAGGGAATCAAAGCTTTGAATTGGATCCACAACTACCATCTGGTATAAACTGTGTAAAACACAAAATTCAATACAATGGGTTTGCATAAGGACAGAGATTGTCATACATTGTACAATGATGGGTAAGAAAAGGACATCCAAGATTCCAATCCGAGATTGGAAAGAAAGTTCTGGGTCAAGCCATACACCAAGATATTTTATTTTATCAACTTTATGCAGATGAGTGCTGTCATTACTGGTTATTGTGCAAGAACCGGATATGGACAGTTTTGGTCTGGTACCAAAAATCATAATATAAGACTTTGATTTGTTAAGCAATAATTTGTTGTGTAAAAGCCAGTTTTGCAGGATGTTGAAATCTAACTGAAGAGAGAATTGAATTTGTGATAAGACTGGTTTGGAGGTGTAGATGACGGTGTCATCAGCATAAAGCTGAGTAGAACAATGTTTAAAAATTGACAGTAGATCATTCAAATAGATAGAAAAAAGAATCGGTACCAATGTTGAGCCCTGGGGCACACCTCTTTGCTGAATCGCCATATCTGATTTATTACTATGTAACACAACACAGTGTTTTCTATTATGAAGGTATGAGTTGAACCACCTGATCACATTTTGAGAAAGGCCAATAGCATTGAATTTATCCACGAGAAGACATCTGTCAACAAGATCAAATGCTGGTGACACTGTTGGGGATTTATTCAAAATTGAAGGCACACTGAACCAGCATGGCTACCACAGCATCCTGCAGCGACATGCCATCCCATCCAGTTTGCGTTTAGTTGGACCATCATTTATTTTTCAACAGGACAATGACCCCAAACACACCGCCAGGCTGTGTAAGGGCTATTTGACCAAGAAGGAGAGTGATGGAGTGCTGCGGCAGATGACCTGGCCTCCACAGTCACCGGACCTGAACCCAATCCAGATGGTTTGGGGTGAGCTGGACCGCAGAGTGAAGGCAAAGGGGCCAACAAGTGCTAAACACCTCTGGGAACTCCTTCAAGACTGTTGGAAAACCATTTCAGGTGACTACCTCTTGAAGCTCATGGAGAGAATGCCAAGAGTGTGCAAAGCAGTAATCAGAGCAAAGGGTGGCTATTTTGAAGAAACTAGAATATATTATATATAAAATAAATATATAAATATATTTTCAGTTATTTCACCTTTTTTTGTTAAGTACATAACTCCACTTGTGTTCATTCATAGTTTTGATTCCTTCAGTAAGATTCTACAATGTAAATAGTCATGAAAATAAAGAAAACGCATTGAATGAGAAGGTGTGTCCAAACTTTTGGCCTGTACTGTATAACAGAAGCTGCATCTATGTGAGAGTGCAATGTGAAACAGGCACACTTATCTGTCCATCAGCAGCTAGCAAGTCTTCAATAAGACTCATCTGTCACCTAAAAGACAAATAGATGACAGATGAGTGATTCACACTTTCCATCTACTGTTAAAGCAATATGTTTGAATTACTTCTGATACACATCCTGTAATTTACATGCACAGCATTCAAAACTCAAAATGACTCAATGACTCTGGGAGACTGGATGTACTGTGTGTATTTTCACACATTAAATGTCACGTAAAGCAAGATCATAAATAGAATGCAGATGAATGTGTAAATAAAGTATAAATGAATGCAGACTCAAGACTGCTATTATATCTCACAGCAGGGTATACACACACACACACACACACACACACACATATATATGTATATATATGTACATACACACACACAGACACACACACACACACGCACACACACACACACACACACACATTACACACACTACTCCTGTTAAAGCTCTCACTAACAGAGGAGGCAATATGAGGAAAACTGAAGAAGGTACAGTATATGAATCAGTCGTTTGCAAAACTCTTTTCCTTGGTGTGGTGGGAAGGCTTTTGAAGCAGCACGTGGCTGCAACCGTGTCTCTTGTTGGTTTTGTTGTTACTGCTGAGGTGACAGGACAGGGGGAGCTATATGTAAATTTCTGTCTATTTGTGTGTATCCCGCTGACGAGACATGCATGCATGTGAAAAAGATGAGACAGCACACAGGGAAGAGCTCTACCTTGATGCTGTTTATGTTCTGGGCTCTTTGGAGGAACATCTGGGTTGACATTCGGAGGTCATTGGCTTCCTGATGCCTCACTAGGAGCTGCAAAGCCAGCTGGGAGTTCCTCTGCCTGTACGCCCTGTGAGCACTGTCCAGGATCTGCATTGTTTTGTGCAGGTCTTCCTCCAGTGTGTGTGTGCATGTGTGCCATCATACTGGGCTTTCACATGCTCCTTCAACCCAGACACTGCCTCCTATAGAGAGGAGACACACGGCATAAATTCCACATGACAAATGACATCAGTTGCTATTAAGCTCACTCAACAGAAATCCAAGACTTGATAGGGTTTGCCTGTCAGCACTATAAAGACTAAAATTGATATGGAGAAGCTATTTAGAGAAATGCATTTTCCTCCCACCAGCCACATTCAAAGCCATTCAGAGATGAATTACATTTTCTAACGGAGAACAGGACAAAGAAGACAGGGGTTATGCCGTACTGAAATATAATGTTATGTCTCTGTAACTGTGTGTGTGTGTGTTGGTTTATATCATATAAACCAGTGGTTCTCAACCTTTTTGGTGTCAGGATCCCTAAATTGATAGACATCAGGCCGTGGACCTGTACTTGATAAGATGTAGTCTCAGGGATCCGCATCTGATCATATTTAGTTATTCTGTTTCTTTCTACACTGGAGATTGGCAGATTAACAATGAAGAGTGTGAAATTTATCAGCATAATGGTCATTCATATATATAATCTCATTGGGCTAACTTCTAGTTCATGAAATAATAGTGAAGTTAAAGTACTCCCCATTTTCCTGGGCCCACCCTGAACCCCCTCAAGGACCCCTGGGGCCGCTGGACCCTAGGCTGAGAACCGCTTGTAGGCTATAGACAGACATTGCAACTGCCTACCCACCTGAGCTTCAGGGACCTAGAGGTATTACGAGGACTATGCCATAGCCCTCCTTATTCAGGGAGTGTAACTTTTACGTAATATGTTCGAACTTGGCATTTGGTAGGAGAGCTAGCTAACTGAGCGGCTAACTGTTAGCGGCAGTTGCTTCAGTTTGGACTGGAAGAGACGAGACAATGTGAGGTGGCTAGTTGGCAACCCGTGTTTGTCTTTCAGAAAAAAATGTGCAGTTTGCTGTTATGTTTTTGATATTTAAAGACAGTGTCAAGCAGCTGTTTGAGCTCTTTAAGCCTCACTAACGTTACATTGTGGGTGCGTTTACTGCCAGGGGAGGACGTGGAAATACTTGGCAGCTCAAGTACAGTTACTTGATGTTAGGATAACACATGTAGTTCTCCTGGCTTGTAAAGTTACCAGCTTAAATAAATGATGCTGAGCTATCTCTTCCCTTGCAGGTATTTATCCATCAGACCCACAACACCCCCTTGAGGTCACCAAGGTCCAGACCTGGTAGCTTATGCCATGGACTACTAGTATAACACTACACAAGAACGTAGGATAAACTTAATTGGTGTTCATGGTAACTAATGGCAATGATAAATGTACAAACAGCGTGTTGAGTGTGTGTCAGATGCTGGTTAATGTTATTTTACCGTGAAGCTTGTTAAGCCGTTTCCATCTTATTTTGAAATGCAGCAGTAAATGTGTTTTTGTGCGAAACCTCCGTTTGATCGCTTCCCTGCTACAACAGCTTAGTTGTCGATTTTGTAGGAGCACTTCTAAAAGACAGTTTTTGTCTTTGTTGTGATGAAAAGTGAGTTAGCAAGTCAATGAGTGGAAGTCTCGTACGAAAAAAAAAAAACAACAACAAAGTGCCTGCGTCCGTATTTCTGTTTAGAAATAAGGTGAATAGCTGTGGACGGGCATATTATCATGAGTAAGTCAGTCTGGCTGAGCTCTTTGACTACTGTGTTTTTTTTTTTTTTTTTTTTTTTTTTTTTTTAGTTATTCGAATAATGATACAACAGTGAGAAACTAACCTGATATCAGAAGCACTGCAGTAATTACATCTCAAGCCCCTATTAAACACATTAAACAGTTTGATTAAAAATACATTTTCTAATTATAATACTGATATCAACCATATCACCCAACGCTAGCCCACAGAGATGATCAAATGCTCAATAATGTTTTCTCCATGTATTTTTTCTGCTCTCCCTCACACCAGGTTGGCAATAGTCTTTTTGAGTCAGGGTGGTATTCATGTGTTTTAATAATACCCTTTCATAGATGAAATTGCGTTGAGCGGCACTGAAGATGATGGGAGTGACTCTGATGGCAGGGACACAGCAGTCACAGCGCCAGAGCCCATGGATGCTCAATCGACTAGCAAGAAATGAACCTGCCCTTCCCTCTATAGGTAAGGCAAGTTTGATAGTAAAGAACCTTTAAATAAGACACATGAATGCATTTAGAAAAGAAAGAAAAGGCAATTTAAAAGAATGAATGAATAAATGAATGAAGGCTTTATTTCAATCATGTGAATGATATAAATCACACTTGAAGCACTATAGTTGATACTTTGTATGTTTGAAAAGGAGTAGGAAGAAGCATCGGCTTATTAATTCCTACCTCTTCTCCACTTAGTACCTTAGTACTAGTACTAGGATATCTTACTTGCTGTGTGTCTTTTTTTTCTTTTTTTTTTTTACATACTCCCAACACAAACAGGCAAACAATCATAAACAAACAACAACACCATAGCTGCTCATGTCAAAATATTGTTTTTGACATGAGCAGCTTATTGCATTATTGCACCACCTACATTTGATCTGTACGGCCTTGCGTATGGTAAGTCGTTTAGTTAGATCTGGTGAATGGGGACCAAGTCACTAGTAATAAATGGAATTCATGACAAGATCTCATGTTAAATTAATCCTAACAAATCAAGGCACTAATAAGGCATGAAGTCACTCAGTGGAAAAGATTACTACTGCTGTTTCCAGGTAGAGTGTGATCATTCTAGCAAGTAGGTTGGCAGTAGATGAACAATGAAGTAATCAAATGCCATATTTAGTCAGCATTAACTTAGTAGAGTATAGTTCTGACAAGAAATACATATTTGGCACAGAGTCACATGATGATGATGATTCAGATGGAAGCATACACTTTATGCAGAGTCAGCTGAAAACTGCACAGATTCAGGTAAAACCAGTGATAGCTGATGTTGGAAGATCTTACTGGTCAGGCACAAGCATCGTGGTTGTGTCCAGCACATCAAAAGGTTACCAATTCCTACAACACAACTGGCCAAGATTTCCAAATGGCTTTTGTCAGTGCAGAAAGGACATCTTTCTAGCATGCAGGGGAAATCCCCGGATAAGACTGAAATCAAAATTTCGTACAGAAATAAGCACATGTAGGTATTTTCCGAGTGTTAATATGTGTGTGGGTGTTTTTAATGTTAAGTCAAGGGCATGTAGACTTATTATCTGATCAGTGGTCACCAAGCATTTGAAAGCCTACTCTAGGAATAATTCAACATTACGGTTTATGGTATTTCAGTGAAATTGTATCGTGATAATGTTATCTTTGTCAACTCATTTTACATGCATGAACAGTTTTATCTTACGTGCACATGGAGCAGGTCACCACATTAAACAGTTTGATTAAAAATACATTTTCTAATTATAATACTGATATCAACCATATCACCCAGCGCTAGCCCACAGAGATGATCAAATGCTCAATAATGTTTTCTCCATGTATTTTTTCTGCTCTCCCTCACACCAGGTGGGCAATAGTCTTTTTGAGTCAGGGTGGTATTCATGTGTTTTAATAATACCCTTTCATAGATGAAATTGCGTTAAGCGGCGCTGAAAATGATGGGAGTGACTCTGATGACAGGGACACAGCAGTCACAGTGCCAGAGCCCAAGGATGCTCAATCGACTAGCAAGAAATGAACCTGCCCTTCCCTCTATAGGTAAGGCAAGTTCGATAGTAAAGAACCTTTAAATAAGACACATAAATGCATTTAGAAAAGAAAGAAAGGGCAATTTAAGAATGAATGGATGAATGAATGAATGAATGAATGAATGAATGAATGAATGAATGAAGGCTTTATTTCAATCATGTGAATGATATAAATCACACTTGAAGCACTATAGTTGATACTTTGTATGTTTGAAAAGGAGTAGGAAGAAGCATCGGCTTATTAATTATTATTAATTTCTACCCCTTCTCCATTTAGTACTTTAGTACTAGTACTAGGATATCTTACTTCCTGTGTGTCTTTTTTTTTTTTTTTTTTTTTTTTTTACATCATCCCAACACAAACAGGCAAACAATCAAACAAACAACACCATAGCTGCTCGTGTCAAAATAAATAAAATAAATAACGATTATAACAGAGTGTATAACCCGCAATAGAACCCTAGTGCGGGTCATACCCCTCTTCTTCCCTGTACCTTGTGAATACCATCTGTTTATATCACTGTTTGAATTTGCTCATGGTTGGACATTGTCTGAGCCCCCCACTACTCTGTTCCACAGTTTCTCTCCACATACTGAAATGCAAAAGGTTTTTAAAGTTGTACGTGCATCCAGATGTTTTAGCTTCAGTTCCCCGCTCAGATTATATCCCCTTTCTCCCTGAAAAAAACATGCTTGAATATTTACTGGTAATATGTTGTTTGTTGCCCTGTACATGATTTGTGCTGTTTGAAAGTATACCAGATCAGTGAGTTTCAGTGTTTTTGATTTTGAGAATAAGGGATTAGTGTGTTCTCTGTAAGCAGTGTTATGAATTATCCTGATAGCTCTTTTTTGCAGAATCGACAGTGGTTGTAGTGTAGATTTATAAGTATTGCCCCAAATCTCTGCACAGTAACTCAAATATGGTAGTATCAGTGAACTGTAAAAAAAAAAAAAAAAGTGGAGTGATTTGTGGTCCAGAAAGTGTTTTGCTTTACTTAGTACTGAGAAGCTCCGTGACAGTTTGTTTTGAACATGCTTATTGTGAGATTTCCATGTTATTTTTTCTCTCTTTAATTTACACATTTCTTCAGTGATACCCAGAAGCTCCTGTAAATTTTCCTCTGTACAAAAAATGTTTGTGTCGTCTGCAAATAACACCAATTTCAATATATTAGACACGTTACATTTATCATTTATATACAGAATAACATAGAACACAATGTAAAATGTAATAAAAATGACCAAAAAAAAATGCAGTGCAGTGTAAGATATGAATTAATACTGGCAGCCACACGACTGTACTCTCCACGGTCGGATTCGGTCTGAACTATCAAAATGCAAAACTAATAATAAAAGATGAAAAATAAAAGATGAATATATAGCCCTAAATTAAAAATGACTGAAGGCAGTGGCAGAGACAAACTGTACCACATCTCTACAAATATGTATCCCAATTAATAAACTAGATGAAAACTCTTTGGTGAGTTGGTTAAATGACATTTAAATTGGCATTTCGCCAAAGCCAGGCTTTGGTGTTTGTGTTAAATTTACATGACAGGAATCCATTTTCATTTCCCCGGTGCTGCTATTTTATTTTATTTTGTTTTGTTCTTTGATTCATTCATTTATTTATTTATTGGAAACTTGTTTTCATGAAGCAACAACATCATGAGGTTGTGTGTGTGCATGTGTTTGGTGTGTATGTACATACCGTGCATGTGTGTTCATGTATATATGTGTACGTGTATATGTATGTATGTATATGTGTATACATATGTATACAGTATATATTCTTATTTTATTTTTTATTTAATACATCTTGTGTTTTATGTAAGTATGTATGTATATGAATATGTATGTATGTGTGTATGTATGTATATATATGTATATATGTATGTATATATGTGTATATGTGTATGTGTGTGTACGTATATGTGTATATATATACAGAAATTAGAGATGAACAATTTACTTTCTGTCTGATTAGAATGAAATGGACATTATAATGAAATAGAGATTAGGAGGTAGGATTAAATAAATTCTACTTCTTCCTACTCCTTTTCGAGCATGTTAATGATGATAGATGCATTTTATTTTATTTTATTTATTTTACTTTTGGACCTTTGTTTTCTTATTGGTTATTATTATTTTGTTTGTTACTGCTGTTATGTTCGAAATGTTCGAAATAAAGATCTCAATCAATCAATCAACCAAACTCTTCTCTTGCTGGACACATACAAAACTGCCCACATTAGCTCTTGAGCACCAGATGCTGAAGGCTGCCAGTGAACGATTTAATTCCAAGCACATATCAAAAGGGTCAGTCACCTAAATGGATAACCAGCAAATCCATTACTACAGTACAGTTGTTGAATTCTGACAACTTAAATATACATTCCAGCGTCCACACTCTAATGTGGACTAGTCCAGTTGGTGAAATCACATCAAGTGAGCAATAAACTGAAAATCTAAAGTGAATAACTAAGATTTTTTTTTTTTTAATCACAAAAACAAATAAACAGGAATTTCTTGTCAACTATGGAATTAGTTGAACTCAAGTTTTGAGGGCTCCAACTGGCCAACACATTTTGTTTTCAGCTTGTGTGGGTTTTTTTTTTTTTTTTTTTTTTTTTTTTTTTTGCTTTGTATGTCTTCCAGGCAAAGATGGTCAAGAACATTGGGTCCAGAAGAGTGCCAAAGACAGTGTGGTGGAGGGCTGAGGTTGCTGCAGTAATGCGACATTTCAGAGATCACGTACGCAAAACTCCCCACGAAAAAGAATGCAGTCGCTGGGAGGTGGCAGAGGGCCCCGTGTTAGCACAAACAACGGAGCAAAACATATGAGACTTTGTTACAAAACTGAGGCGGGACGGCAAAGAGGCAGTCACAGAAACAAAAGCTGCAAACCCACGAGCAACCAGTGGGGTTTTTGTGTTGTGGTTATGCTGATGCATTAATATGTTTTATAAAGCAATCTGCTTGCAACACTGATCTTTGTTAATTAGATGAGAATGGCATCCGAGCAGGAAAGATAATGTGGGTGAAAAAGTTGAGACTGTTGTGGCCATGTAAAGAGGCAGTCACAGAAACACTGTAAAGCCACAGCTTGTTTGGTTATGCTGATGTCTTAAAGATTTTAATTTTTTCTGCTTTTTTTCATAGCAGCAGTAGAAAGAGACAGGAAAGGAAGAGGAGAGAGAGCAGATGACCTGCAGCCAAGAGCTTGGGCCAGACTTGAACCCAGGCTGCCACTCAGCCTTGATATGTGGTGCACACTTGACCAGGTGAGCTACCAGGGCGCTATGCTGATTCCTTAATGTTTTATACAGCAACAGTGTTTCAAACATGGGGGGGTTATAAGTTAGATAACAATTAAGCATGCGAGCTAAGGTGAGTTATTATTGAGGCATTACACTTGTTTGACAGGCTGTTGTCTAGCTGTTACACCCCCTAAGATAATGGTGATGTTTCAGAGTAATGCAATAAGTAAATGACAATAAAATGTTCCACTGATGCCTGCTGCTGTCAGGTTAATGTTTATTTATCTTAAGGAGGAGCGATTTAGTGACATTGTCCCTTTAAGTCCCAATAGTGTTTGTTTTGACCATATAAGTCACATATTTGTCAAAAAGAGAACTGTCTGTGACAGCCACAGTAGTGTAATGGTGGTGTGTATCAAACTGAGCAGGTTAAATCTGAAATCTTAAATTAGCTAAATTGATGTCAGATTTTCAATCTGATTTCAGTGTTTTCTAACCGACTCTCATGGCTCTGGGACCTCAGGAAAGTCCATCTAAATGACCACTGGGCCGGTTTGGAGAAAATGTCTGGCTAATTCACATCAACAAGTAGTTTTGTGTATGTGCACATGTGGGTAAACTTTGAAAATCAGGGTTAGTGAGTCAAAGCAAATCTGTGAAAAGGGTCCCTCTATCCCTTTTCACATGCCCTGAATCCCTACATTTCCTACAGGAATCGCTGTCATCAGCTGAGTCAGGTCACCTGTGCCTAGCTGGATACAGGCTGGAGCCAATAATTGGTTGGCATCTTGTTAATTTGATCAATAAAAAATTCAATGAAACAGGTTTTCTTTAGCCAGGTGTGTGTGCTTGTACTGTGTATTGTGTGTTGACACTGATGGTAGCCAACAGTGATTTTCCCTTTTTCCTACTAATGTCATTGTGGTTATTTTTTTCCTCCTCCCTCCTTTTTGGTTAATGAAACCACTGCCTTTTTTGCACAGACTTGTGCCTCCTGAGCCATTCTTGAAGTCAATATAATTTCTTTGCTCACCTCCAGTGCCAGACAGCCACACTAGAACCTCTCATCTATGTAGAATTAGTACCAGTAATGCTACTAAACCCATTTTCTTTTTTGCAATGCCTATTTTATTTCTTAAAATATTAAACCGTATCATGCAAAACAGGCACACTGCAGCATAAATCCGCAATTTAGTCAGACAGCCATTCCTTACAACAAAAAGAAAACAGAAGAAAACATTAAAGGTGAATGATTATATGGTACAGTTTTGTTAAACGTTGACATGGTGTCAGAGATTAGGGGTGCAGACCTGCGGCGTCACTAGGCTGTTTTATTCGGCGCTAAAGCCCCGGATATTTTGTAATTAGCTCCGAATGTTAATAAGTTGTCAGTGACAACTCTGTAGTTTCATTTTATATACAATGGGTTGCTTTTGAAATTTGAGTGTGGTTTATCGTGGAGCATACATAGCGCTCCCTAATAAAAGAGCTAATGTGAGCTAGTTGTCTGTCTCACTTGTATTTATTTTAGTCTGAAATAACATGAATGAAACTTGAGATGTCAGGGGATAAGCAGGTAGGTACAGCAGTTGGGTAGCTATTTGAAGCTATAATAAAAGGCCTATTTTGTTTACTTAAAGCATTATGAAAAAACATGCATGCGCAGTACGGCTTATGAAAAAATTTGCGGCGCAACTTTTCAACTTAACTTCAACTCTCTGGGCTATGCCCCGGATGTTTCAGAATCCTAAAATCGCCCCTGGTGCAGACGTGTGTGTAGTAGTGTAAACCAGTACTCATCAAACAGACCCTGAACGTGTACAAAACATTGTAATAGGAAACGGTTTCTTGGCACTTTTTCCCCTGGCCTTTTTTAGTATATTTAAACTTTATAATCACGGATAGGCATTTTCACAAATTTATGGAACAGGAGATCTTAAAGCCTTTGCAAAGCCATGTGTAATGATACTGTAGTCTGTCCGCTGACAGATTTGACTAGCCTACTGCAAAAGGATGAATGAGGAGATGAAGTGAAATGTAAACTGTTCAGTGTCATACAGCTTTACAGGAATGCAACCTTAGACCCTCATATTAGATGAGGAACAATTCCCTAAAAAATCCCTTTAACAGGGAGAAAAAAATAGGAAGAAACCTCAGGGGAGCAGCAGAGGAGGGATCCCTCCCCAGGACGGACAGACGTGCAATGGATGTTGTACGCACAGAAGCACGGGCCTTCTGCAGCCCTACAGCAGGAAACAATGGATGTATTCACCTGTAAGAAATGTGACAACATCACCAACCTTGTTGCAAAAGTGGTTGCTCTAGACATACAACCGTTTTCCATCGATGAAGATGATGGATTTGTTGCTCTCATGGTGATCTGGAGCCAGGTTATACACTCCAGAGTCGGCCAGCCTTACAGCCCAAGTGTGTGTCAGTCATCAAACATGACCTGTCATCTGCCCAGCATGTGACGCTGACAGCCGATTGTTGGGCATCACTCAACTGTTCCCTACATTACAGTAACCTGCAGTTATTTCAGTGATGAATGGAATATGAATGTATGTGCAGCTATTGATATCACACTCAGGATCACCAGTCTGTCACTAGTCTGTTAGTCATAAAACATTAAATGGCACTACACTGACAACTAGTGAGATTATGTTTTGGGTATGATTTTTTTATTTAGGAGTCAGTATATCAGTGTACTCAACTTTTCAAGCCATCTGGGACTTGTCATTGCCGAATACTGCTGTGCACTGCTTCATCGCCTCTGGTGAGGAGAGCACACTGCCGAGGACATTCGGCAATGATTTTTTTACTGCCAGATTAAAATAGAATCAAGCTATTTGTCCTGGTACGATGTCATCTGTTTGCGCCTGGGAAGCAGAAGCCAGGTGGAAACAAAACAATGTCGGCGATTGTGTTGAATATTAAACCTTGGTCTGTAGAGGCCTTTATAAAAAAATGCCTACAAAACGAGTACATGACTACTTGCTGGGATTGGAGTGTGTGTTTGATTAGAAAAAATGCTGCATTTGCATCCCTACCAGAGATCACTGTTAATTCCTCCCAACATGTAATATAATTCTAGAAATTCTAACAATTGAAATAATACCATGTTTTTCATACCAAAATTGGAATGCTGAATTCATTATTTGTTAGGGTGTCAGTGTGTGTAGCCCATAACAAGTATCATTCCCAAATCATATGTAAATACAAGCCCACCTCAATCTGTCATCTCGCACAAAGTACAGTTACAAAACTATTAAACTTTCACAAAGTATCAGTTATCCCCACAACTTGTAAAG
This sequence comes from Myripristis murdjan, assembly GCF_902150065.1. Classification (NCBI taxonomy): domain Eukaryota; kingdom Metazoa; phylum Chordata; class Actinopteri; order Holocentriformes; family Holocentridae; genus Myripristis; species Myripristis murdjan. The sequence continues at coordinate 4,425,200 of NC_043982.1, forward strand.
CAGTTGTTCTCAGCTCTTTTCAGGCCGGTGCCCCATATCCAGCCTCCATGTCCCCTCCTCATCAATTAAAATACATCTGCCCTGAATAGTAATGTTCATTAGTGCTGTGTGTTAATGTTACATTATTAAGACAGGACTTGCACAAGAGCTAAAAGGAATTCACTTCGCCTGGATTTAAATATTCATGTAAGTTATATTACAGGGCTGTACAGACAAAAAAAGTGCAGAAGTGCAAAACAATTCAGTCCATGTTGGACTTTCCTCAGTGCAACCAGAGCAATGTGTGATGAGTCCCCCTATATGTGGGTCACTCACTCAGGTGTGCCTCGTCAGGGCTTGATTAACACTCATGAAGCCAGTTTACAGCACGTCAGGTCATTACAAACGCATTAGGATAACAATTCCATAGCACTAACACATATGCATGCACACACACATGTTATGTATGTGTATAAATAGACAATAAGATTGAGTCACAGAAAACAGATCATGACTAATTCATTTATAGTCCTGTCATTTTATGAAAAAACCTAGGACAAATTGCAAGAGAAGCAAACTCAACTGATTTTGTATCCTCAGTTTGTCCTGAGTGAGGGGAAAAAAGTCCCAAGAAATCCCATTGGTGGAAAGTTTAGAAAATCACCTATTTATAACCACAAATTACCAAAAAACACTGTTTTTAACACACAGGGGAAAGGGGCTCAAAATTTTACTTTCAGATATCACTATAAAAATTCACAAGATGATTACACACAAAGACAAAAAAAAAGTCAATTACAAGTTCTTTGAATTATTCTGTTTACACATGCATATCACACATTATCTGATTTGATATGCGCTAATAAGGAATATAAGGAATAAATGCATATATATATATAACAGTGAATTAAAAGGTTACTGTATATATAGTAACCTTTTAATTCACTGTTAAAATACCTGTTCTGGCATTTATTCCTTATATTCCTTATTAGTGCATATCAAATCAGATAATGTGTGATATGCATGTGTAAACAGAATAATTAAAATAAGAAGAACTTGTAACTGACTTTTTTTCTTGTCTTTGTGTGTGTAATCAACTTGTGAATTTTTATAGTGATATCTGAAAGTAAAATTTTGAACCCCTTTCCCCTGTGTGTTAAAAACAGTGTTTTTGGTATTATATGGTCATAAATAGGTGATTTTCAAAACTTTCCACCAATGGGATTTCTTGGGACTTTTTTTTCCCTCACTCGGGACAAACTGAGGATACAAAATCAGTTGAGGTTGCTACTCTTGCAATTTGTCCCAGGTTGACCCCAATTTTGGCCTAAAATTACTGGGCTATTAAGCTCCTAGGATATATGTGCATTCACATTGGAGCAAAATGTGATCCATGTTTCCCCCACGGCCATTAGGGATCATCATGTCAGTGCCCCAAATCTGAAATAGAATGACTGTCATCTGAAAAGCATCTCGCAACAAGTTATTTAAGATCAGCTTGGCAGATAGCACATTTATATACACTGATTCTAAATTTAAGGTGTCTCCTTGTTTTTCCAACATATTGGATGCCACATTTAGAACATGCATAAGGCGGACAACATTGCTAGAGCTGCATGTTATAAGTTTTTAAATTTTGTGCATTTTTGTGGGGGTTATGAAGCTGGTAGAGATGTTGACCTTTTTGCAATAGGAACATGCAGCAAAAGTTCAGCAAGGAAAGAAAGCTGTGGTGTTGTCCCTGGTAGATGAAGGTTTTGTGTGCGTCTGCATGCACCAGTGTGTCCGGAACATTCTTTGCTCTACATAAAGAGTTGAAGATCTCTTGGCCATTGTCATCAGCAGATAGGATGTTCCTGATCTCCAGTAAACACTCTCATATCTAGTCTGGCTCCAGTCTCTGCATTTGGGTCCACCTTGTCTGTCCTTTTGGTTATTCCATGAAAAGTTATTTTGTCCTCACATTTGAACTGAGTAAAGGGCTGAACTGGAGTGGAAGCAGGGAGGGCATTCCTCGAGTGGACTGAAGGACTGGGAGGATTTGGTTCCAGACTGATTTGGCAATGCATTCTGTACCAAAGCCGTGTGTAGTAGATTACAAAATCATTTAGTCCTGTAATCACTGACAATCCTGTTATCTGAGGATGAAAGAGGGATATGATAGCACTGCCTGGCAGGGAGCATGTAGGATCTAACCTGTGCTCTGTTTGCTTTCCTGCCCCGCTCATTTCACAATCCCAAGACAAAGCAAGGCAAAATATATTTCAGAGTTCAAAGCAATATGGATTCAGATATTAGCCTTACATTTACATTATAGAATCTAATGTCCACATTAGATTAGAGCAGTGGTTGTCAAGTGATGGGTTGTGGTCCAACAGTGGACCACAGGTTGATTCTGAATGGATCGCAGTCATGCCAGTTCCACTGTGTCAAAAAAAAAAGAAGAAAAAACTATTTTGAAGTGCAGATATCCACTAAAATGCTTTTATTTGTCAACAGCAGTTTGACCAGATCCTTGTCTAAAAATATATAAAACTGAATAAAAATAATTAAAAAATGCCAAAAATTTCAAAAATTGTACTCTTACACTTTCACAGTACTAAAGTAAGAAAGTGAAAATAAATATTTAAAACTGTATGTATGTGTGTGTGTGTGTGTGTGTATATATATATATATATATATATATATATATATATACAAGATAGATAGACACAGATGTGTGTGTGTGTGTGTGTGTGCGTGCGTGCGTGCGTGCGTGCGTGCGTGTGTGTGTGCGTGTTACTTTTGCCTTTGACATTGGCCATGGGAAAAAATACCAAAAGCATCTACACAGAATTTCAATGCGTATACTCTGCTTCAATCAGACAGGCTGCTGTTTCGGATGAACACAATTTGCATCCTCATGGGCCAAAGTGGCGATTTTGATTTTAATGTTAAAGAAATGAAGGGAATTTCACTTAGCATTCAGCAGGTTACCACTGAAAGACAGCATTTTCAATTACAGCAGCTTTCTTTTCTCAAAATCAAATTGAATGACTCTCATGTCAGAGTGTGTGTGGCCCATGAGGCTTCACCTGTTGAGAACCACAGATCCCTAAATTGGCTCATCCTTACAGTGCAGGGCACTTGGTTGCTGATAGCTGTTGTGGGGATTAAACTTGTGACTCTGCTTTAACTGAGCAGTCTATATTTCACTCAAACCAGCCAGTTTATGATTATGAACAAACTAACTGCATGGGGCTGGGCTTTACACTCTGCAGAGAGGGGATTCTCTCTGCACACAGGACAGCAAGTCTGTGCCCCAGGCCATCTGGAGACTTTGAAAACGACCCTGGAGAAGAGGTTGAATTATTCCAAAGGAAGATGGTGGGGGGAAAAATCAGAATGATAACAAGGCAAACATTGTTGATCTTGAAAATGGATTCCATCTGTGTTAATGGCAGATTTCATTGTACCCCTGACAACCAGTGAGACACTTGGTGGTATTGAATTCATCAGTTAATCTGCATTCACCTCCTTCCATTCATTGCCATTTTACTGAAATCTCTCTCCTCCTTGTGTCATTCTCCTTCCTTCCCATTATCTTCTGCTCTATTGTATATGGGGGGCTATAGTCTTGTTTTTTTGTGTGTGTGTGTGTTTCATTGAATAGAACCTCTCCATTTTTAATCAACGCTTTGTGACTAAAGATAGCACTTAAATCCAACCACAGAGATTTGGTCTATTATTGAATCATTCGTGCTCGGTTTTCAGTCTTCTTCACAGAGAATGGATCCTATTGTTAAGACATAGATTCTTTGAAAGATCAATATGAAAATGTTGCAGAAGAATGGCTCTGTCATGTTAACACCACCCACGTCTCCTGTATTCATTGTTCCTTTGCCAGCCCTGAGATTGATTTTAAATAGAGGCTGTGGATAACATCACTGTAAGAGTCAAACCAATTTAACATTAAGAGGGCTGTCAGCTGAAAATATGATGTATTGCATTTGTTCTCAAGATTAAAAGAAAATGCCATGTCATTATTCCAGTGCAGAGCTTTGTTGCCTGATTTTAGGTGGCGGTGGATTCTGTAACTGAGATGTCACTGGTCAGCACCACCGACAAAACAGCAAACATTTGGAGGCGAGCACAGTAGTTGAAATTTTCAAAAGGAGCACATTTTCTGAAATGTAGATCATGTTCCTCCACCAGGAACGGGTTTACGTGACAGCAGCAGAGATTTCACCTGATGCAAGTTCCTGCAATATTCCACTGCATTGTATTCTATATATTCTACTGCATTGTTGACGTTTTGGCCTGCCGGTGGCGCTGGAGGAAAGGTCACAGGGTCGTCAAAATTGCCAGGTTTATCCTCTAGGCAACGTGAATGCCACGGGGATCCACTGAGCAGATTTTGCGATATGCTGTGTCGACCAAAGTGCTGACCAAACGACTGACCGACCAACATGGTGACACACAAGTGGCCGCGTCCCAGCAGGGTACACCTATATGTCAAAGCCACGGTTTTCGAATCCGTCCTCATGACATACAATTTGTTCCCTCGTTTTGTGTGCATGAGATAGGTGTAACAGTAGAGACAGCCAGCCAGCACCCAGTAGTACACAAGTACAGAACAAAAAGTCCAGTAGTCCAGTGCACCTGCTTGAAATATCAGTTTTACAGGCTATTTTCAGTCCGTCAGCTGTCTGGTGTGATGCTGTGCTGTTATTGTGATGGACTAAAGGCTATAGTCATTTTAAAGACAGCATTCTAAAGGTTTTTCTTTTTTCCGAAGCACAACGTCTTAATAACTCAACTCTGATAAAAACCTACCTTATAATTCCAATCCCACGCTAATGAATTAATACTGGAGAAGACAAATGCTGGTTATGTTTACCCCTGTAGACTTGCAAAATCCTTTTCTTTTTCTAGTATTAGGTCTGGCCAAGCAACACAACTTTAGGCGGTTTGGCATCGGAAACATGTTATGAATTCACCTAATTAAATCACACTTTCAAAGAGCCTTCATAACTCTGCTTCTCTTGTACATCTCCATCTCCTGACTGCTATGGACTTCAAAAAGGGAAATCAATACAGGGTGAGGGCGTTTACCTTAAATTACGACATGACACTTCATAAAATGTCCTTAATATTCTGTGCATTCACATTATAGAGTAATGACCATTATCTTGGGTGACCTATATGTGAAGGACACTTTTACATGCAAAGCATTAGCTATAGTGTCTCTGAGAGTCTCTAGCACCACTTGTCCAAATATTGTGTAAAAAGAACAAGAAAGCAAGTGCAAGTCTGCAGGGCGCCGACACAGAAATGTCACATTATGACTCTGCATTCTAAGAACTTGAATATATTTGATTTACCCTCTAAGTAGGGAAGCCGTACTGACTTTGCCTTATTCATTTCACTGCACGTTGTTGTCCAAGGGTGTGGTAAAATAAAAAATAATCTAGAAAATGATCTGTTTGAAAGTAATAATACACAAGGTCGTCTTGTTTATCTTGATTTTTGTTAACACCCTCGTGGATAAGGTCACTGCTTTGGTGCTTTGGCCCGATGCAGGCACTGGTCTAACATAATAATACAGACACTCAGGGTTCCTGGTTGCTCTGTGAGGTATGAACTTTGTTACAAAGACCTCCGTCACATGCCATCTGTGGCATTGCCAAAAGCATGAAAGCACATGTTTGAATTGTTGATCTAAAGTGTTGAAGCCCTGCAGGGCTAGATCTGCCTTGTGTTTTGTTCACATCAAATCCTGGGCCCTAATGACTAAACACCCAGTGGTCAAACATGGTCATGTCAGTGCCTGTGAGTTTTTCTGTCTGCGATGCTTTGCTGTTTTTGAGTTCCATTTTTGCATTTTGAAGGGGGATTGTTTCGTGTATAAATTTTGATGGAAAGGATTTTTGAGTTCCCCATGGACATTTGAATTTCATATGCACATCTGCAGGGACATTTAAAGTTGAATCAAGAGGGAAGTTGACCTAGTAGTTTCAATCAATTTGTTTATTGGAAGCAAGGCTTTTTTTTTTTTTTTTTTTTTTTTTTTTTTTGCTTTAGGTTAGTTTATAGGTTTTGTTTTTTTTTTTTTTTCAGGAATCATATAATTTAGTATTTTATCCTAACGCTGATTGTAAGAAATGACAGTAACATCCAGTTCTTTTTGGGTAACAAGGCTTTGGAAACAGGGCTGATTGTTACAGCCAGCGACTGTTGTGCCCAATCTCTGCAGTGTCTTTTTACTTTGAACCATAGGCTAATGAAAAAGGAGAAAAGGTGGGTGAGCCAGGGTATGAACATAAATGCCCTTACAAAGCAACATACATCTATTTGTGGAGTAAAATTATTAGGCCAGGCCAGGCCATCCCAAATTATCCTAAGTGTGGAGTAGGTCAGCCCTTATGTCTCCCTTCTGCTTACTCCACAGCACCTGACTCCCTTATCTAGCATTCTGGTACACAGGCTACAGCTGAGGCGTAGGCTTGGCCTGTCTTCCAAAGCTAGGATAGTTACAGAGACTCACTGTCTCTAAACTAATTTTCATATGAAAATTGTCAATAACTATGCATATTTAGCGGTCTCTGGAATGTCACACAGCACATCCTAGCTAGCTCACAACCACAACTAGGATAAATCTGACTTCCCCAACATGCTGTACTTATCATACTGTATCCCTTCAGCTGAGCAAATTTTCTTTATTTCTGCCTTTCTTTTTTCCTGATCAACTCCAGCCCAATGCTTATCTCATGATTTATAAAGTGTCTACTCTACCAGTCAAAGGTTTGGACACACCATCTCATTTAATGCTTTTTCTTTATTTTCATGGCTATTTACATTGTAGATTCTCACTGAAGGCATCAAAACTATGAAAAAACACATATGGAATTATGTAGTAAACAATAACTCGAAACATGTTTTATATGTTAGATTCCTCAAAATAGCCACCCTTTGCTTTGATTACTGCTTTGCACACTCTTGGCATTCTCTTGATGAGCTTCATGAGGTAGTCACCTGAAATGGTTTTCCAACAGTCTTGAAGGAGTTCCCAGAGGTGTTTAGCACTTGTTGGCCCCTTTGCCTTCACTCTGCGGTCCAGCTCACCCCAAACCATCTGGATTGGGTTCAGGTCCGGTGACTGTGGAGGCCAGGTCATCTGCCGCAGCACTCCATCACTCTCCTTCTTGGTCAAATAGCCCTTACACAGCCTGGAGGTGTCTTTGGGGTCATTGTCCTGTTGAAAAATAAATGATGGTCCAACTAAACGCAAACCGGATGGGATGGCATGTCGCTGCAGGATGCTGTGGTAGCCATGCTGGTTCAGTGTGCCTTCAATTTTGAATAAATCCCCAACAGTGTCACCAGCAAAACACCCCCACACCATCACACCTCCTCCTCCATGCTTCACAGTGGGAACCAGACATGTGGAATCCATCCGTTCACCTTTTCTGCGTCTCACAAAGACACGGCGGTTGGAACCAAAGATCTCAAATTTGGACTCATCAGACCAAAGCACAGATTTCCACTGGTCTAATGTCCATTCCTTGTGTTTCTTGGCCCAAACAAATCTCTCCTGCTTGTTGCTTTTCCTTAATAGTTCTTAGCAGCTATTTGACCATGAAGGCCTGATTGGCGCAGTCTCCTCTTAACAGCTGTTCTAGAGATGGGTCTGCTGCTAGAACTCTGTGTGGCATTTAGCTGGTCTCTGATCTGAGCTGCTGTTAACTTGCGATTTCTGAGGCTGGTGACTCGGATGAACTTGTCCTCGGAAGCAGAAGTGACTCTTGGTCTTCCTTTCCTGGGGTGGTCCTCATGTGAGCCAGTCTCATAGTAGCGCTTGGCAACTGCACTTGGGTACACATTCCAAGTTTTTGCAATTTTCCGGACTGACTGACCTTCATTTCTTAAAGTAATGATGGGCTGTCGTTTCTCTTTACTTAGCTGATTGGTTTTTGCCATAAAATGATTTCTAACAGTTGTCAAATAGGGCTGTCAGCTGTGTACCAACCTGACTTTGGCACAACACAAATGATGGTCCCAACCCCATTACGAAGGCAAGAAATTCCACAAATTAACCCTGACAAGGCACACCTGTGAAGTGAAAACCATTTCAGGTGACTACATCATGAAGCTCATTGAGAGAAGGCCTAAGGTTTGCAGCGCTGTCCACAAAGCAAAGGGTGGCTACTTTGAGGAATCTAAAATATAAAACATATTTAGTCAACAATTTTTTCTTTGCTACATAATTCCATATATCTTGCTTCATATATTTGATGTCTTCAGTATGTATCTACAATGTAGAAAATAGTAAAAATAAAGAAAAAACATTGAATGAGAAGGTGTGTCCAAACTTTTGACTGGTAGTGTACAAACTGATGAATAGCTTAATTATAAAGTGATACTTGGTTTGGTTGGATTTGGTTTTATGACAGAAGTTTATTACTATTTTGAATCCATGTATATAACGCAAACTATCCCTTTAATATCTGACAGTCAGTGGTTCATTTATACTCCCTTTACATCCAAAAATAAACATGTTGTTTCAAATGATGTAACCATCACTGCCTAAATACTTACATATGCATGGATGCTAAGCAACAAATCCACTAGAGGGCAGCTCAGAGTCCAAAGTTTCTCATAACAAACATGGTGACGGTGGAGGAGGTCGTAATAATGAAGCTGCTACAAAGAGGCAGAAACAGAGGTGGCGTTGTAGATGTTAGTGGTCTGTGGGGTCATTAAACACTTCTTTTCTCCAGCATTATCAGTGTGAGAAAATTCTTCTTCATGTCTCGCTCAAAGATGGTCTCTCTTGAACTATCGGCTACATGATTTCAGGTGGTCCTGCTATGTTGCGTCCGTACCTGTAAGCTTTCTGAAAATGTGCAGAAATGCAGAAGAAATGAACGCAGTATCCGTATTTAACGTTGGGTTTAAATGAGCCTTAAGCCTCACTGGGAAGCAAGATGTGAACGGAGTGTTAGCGTTCTGTCATCCAATCCACACTGTGTTCTGTGAAGCCTAATCTGCACAGACAGCTGTTTAGAACACACAAATGTCCCACGGTGTTTTGAACTTATTAACTTTATCTACATTGACTGATCAAGGCTCCCATTCTGTGTGTGAGCTTGTCTGTGGACATAAAAATCAATGACTCAGTGAATGCATACACACAAACACTGCTGATTTCTTCCCATGGAGCTGACACGGAAAACTATTTTGATTCAGTGAATTTCTGAATTTTTGATGAAATGGAGGGGCGTCATAGGTAGTTGTAGCCTGTGATGTGTGTGATTTATCAGCTGTCTGGGCTTGAACGCCTCTGGCTGTCTCAGCTGTGTGTCAGCAGCTGAGTGGACGGCGGCTGGCTAACCTGCCTTGATCAATCAATGTACAGTTAGTAAGTTCAAAACACACACACATCGAGATATTTATGTGATTTAAGCAGCTTAATGAAGCGCAGACTACACTTCATTAAAAAAAATAGACTTGGAGTGCAAAAAATCTATACTGACTCCGTGTCAGTATGGATTGATAGATTTAATGAAATGTATGTGTTCTGTGAGACGTGCAAGTGACGGACGTCAAAAATGCTCCTAGAAATGGTTTTCGTGTTTTTCATTCAGGGCATTGTAGTAGTTCACGTGGTAGAGTGCGTACCACTTAACAAGGCTAACTCCTCACTGCGAAGGGCCTGGGCTCGGGTTCAAACCCAGGCCCTTCGCTGCAGGTCATCCCCTCTCTCTCCCCTGCATTTCCAGTTTCTCTCTACTGTCAGTGTCAAATAAGCAGAAATGCCGAAAAAATAATCTTAAAAATACAAAAAGAAATGCTTTCAGTATGGATTGGTCGTCAGTTTGTTGGTCAGTAAAAGAACTGGTTGCTCAGTATCCATTTTATGTGTAAAAAGAAAGAAATAGCCTAATCTAACCAGCAGATTGTTATTACCTCTTCTTATCTATTTTAAGAAAAAAAAATGAAGTGACTGGATCACACCGGGTCCTGTAGAGTGTGACATGAACTGCAGTGACATGATGTCGTCTGAGACAGAGACAGACACTGGCAATAGCAAATGGAAAAGCTGTCATGGGCAGGATATACATCAAGAGTAGCAAAACATTGAGCTTATTGAGCTTAATGAGTATGTGAGTGTGAGTGTGTGTGTGTGTGTGTGTGCGTGCGTGCGTGTGTGTGTGTGGCGGGGTGGGTGGGGGGGTTAATGGTTGATGATCATTAAAAAGTCAAGTCATTAATGGCATTAGGACACATCCTTTCATTTGCTGAAACAGAAGTTTGGCATCACAGTGTGTGTGTGTGTGTGTGTGTGTGTGTGTGTGTGTGTGTGTGTTGGTGCATGTCTGCGTGTAAAACTGCTTACCTTGAGAAAATGGTGGAGCTGATGAGCCCACAGTGACCCCCATCTCCTCACTCTGTCACCTGCTGACACGCACTGGATAGTGGAATGTTTGTCTGAGTGTGTGTGTGTGTGTGTGTGTGTGTGTGTGTGTGTGTGTTTTGCACACACACTCTCAGGCTTATCTTGTTGTGATTTCCTGGATGTTATGGCCTGGTTTTGATGATAATGGCCTTCTGTCAGCACTCTGCAGAAACCGTTCTATAAGCATTTCTGCCCCATCCTTTAGTACTCACCTAGCCCGAATCACCCCCACCCCCACCCCCCACTAGGCCACATACACACAGACGGAAGGGGGAGGGGGGTGGGGCTGTGCCACAATAAATGAGACTTGCAACAGCAATTTAATTTTTCTGTCTCTGTTTCTATTTAACATCATGGGTGTTTGCAGTAGCTCCACTCAAATATATCAAACAAAGATTAATGTGGCTCCACACAATGAAGTTTAAATGAAATGATGCCGTATGAGATAGTGTGCAGAACAAACTCACCTTTATTCATTGATCTGACTGAATGCTTATTTAAACAAAATGTGGGGAAATGTAATTGTTTTAAAGAGGAATATATAGTATAAACCATGCATAAATGATATCCAGTTTAACAAGCCATTTTATTTTGAAACTTTTCGTAAAACCAATGGAAAAAAAAATACAGCCATTACAGAGAGATACTCTTACTTTTTTACCTTTCAAATGAACATGCCTCAAGCCGACTGACATTTATTTGTAGAATATTCCTAAAGCTACCCGAAACCACAGCAGGAACAAATAGAGTTATCTCACCGCATGTGTTCTATTTTCAGTAGTTTTAGGAAAAATAGCATAACATTTTAAGACATTTTAAAGGGAATGTTCACCCATTTGGAAAAGGTTTTATAGGACAGTAGTGGTGCTATCTTTCTCTCATTGGTACTGAGTGCTGGATACTGGCTGGATGCTCCAAATGCTAACTGTTAGCCTCCTGCCACTGAGGTGGACTTCCCCCCAGCTAACAGTCTTTAAAATAACCATCTTAATCCACTCAAACTTTTAAATGAACAAATTTGGTGATGTATCAATTTGTTATAGCCCGAAATAGCATTTAAAAAAAAAAAAAAAGTTAACTTGGTGAACTGTCCCTTTAACATGAAACTAAATGATGTGTTATCTAATTAACTAGGTCCACAGATGGCACAGAGGACATCACAGTCTAAATGTACCTCAAAAGGCAAAATACCATGTCATCTGTCACCCTTGCTTTGGCATGGTATTGTGCTTTATGTGTCACAATGCCAAGTTAAGTATCAAAATGCGTTTTTCTAAAGTAAACACACCCATGTTCCCTTTTCAGCCACTCATTACTGAGGAGCACAAGCAGCAGAACCACAGCCCATTTATACAAGATGGAAATTGGATCTCCATTTAAAATTAATATTCATCTATGTCAGTGCATTGTGTGTGCGCGGGGGTGGGGGTAGTGCTCTGGTAGCACCCTGCTGTGCTGGCACACGGCTATTGATCTGGCAATCTGAGACGCAGTAAGAAGTGGAAGACAGACAAGCTGCTCGGGGCTTGATGGAAGTCTTGTGATCCAGATGGGAGGAAAACTGAAGTGGCTCCGCCTGCTCTTTGGTAAGTGTTTATGGTATCTAATCTCTCTCACTCAGGCTCATTTCTGTCCATCTGATCGCCAGTCAATGTTCACACACAGTATTTCACACAGGACCTGATCAGAGCAATCAACACAATCCTCTTTCTTTCTTTCTTTCTTTCTTTCTTTCTCTCTCACTACTGTACCTCACTCGTTAGTTTTCCAGCCATACCAGTCAAACACTCAGTTGAACCTTAAATAGACTGAGGAAGCAGCAAATTGAAGCGGTGAATGCACGATTGTGAAAAGGGTGTGAAGTCATGTTTATTCATTCTCAGCACACAGAGAACAGCTCACTGGTAATGGAGTTGATTTTCCACGGGTGGTCAGGCTCTGTAACTACACTGGAAAAAAGGAGAGAGAAAAGAGATCCAATTTGAGGCACCTCATTCTTACTCTCCATTCATTCCCAATATGGGACCGTAAGTCATGTGACGAAGAGACTTGTTTAAAAAGGAGAGATGCCAGCTTTGAGATCTGAAGTCGTCCTTACGGGGACACCCGCAGTATGGGGTACTGCAGTGGGATTGTTCTGTACTTCTGCTGGCTCTGTGTCACTGATCTATAATAAAAACTATATATTGCTGATGATGTAATAAAAACTGAAACCACTGCGCTGATATATTGGCACGCCCAGCTTTGTAACACTAACATGCAGTACGTTTACATGCATACAAGAAATCAGATTATTGAGAGTAACCAGGTTATTGCAGTAAATTGGATAACGTGTATACAGTATGTGCCACGGTAAGCTGATTACTCATAACCCCGTGTACATGCGCTGCCCCAATAATCAGGTTTCTCCCCTGACCCCTGATGTTCCGGTGTTGCAGCTGACTTGAAGAGCCATTTACTGAGGCCGCTGGTGTGATATTTTTTTAAAAAAATAAAGAGTAAAGGCTTCTGCCACCTCCTGGTAAGAAGAGATATTTCCTCTTTCTCGGGCAGACACAGAACAAACATACACATCAGTCATCATCTGTAGTCGTTGTGGTTCCTGTGGGCCCCCCAACCTCGACGCCCTTACTTTCCTATTTCAATGTCAAATTGCTTCCAGTCTCCCACTGACCAACTTAATGGACCACACGCGTGATTCTCCATGTTTAGCGTAATATCTACAAAATGTGTAAACTTCATGTTTCTGCTAATCTTTTCCCTAAGCGAGCAGTCACTTTTTAGAACTCCAGTATTATTTTTCTTCCCTTTAATCCAGCCATTGGTGTCCATTCATTCCATTACAATATGAGAGTGAACTTTCAGACTTCAAACTTTCTTCACACCAGTATTCATCACTGTAATAGAGTCGTAAGCATTTGTTTTCCTAAAAGCAGCAGCACTGTTGTTGTTTGATGACTTGAACAGGTGAGGAGAAACGCTCCCTCCACCGTAAAATAGTCCCCAGGGAAACATGTGCTTTTCACAGCCAATTATCAGTTGTGTGGTTCAGGGATGGTTTTTGCTATGGGCAATGTGGGCAACCGCTCTGGGTGCAATCTCCTTGGGGGCACACGAGCGCCCTCCAAAAAAAAAAAAAAAAAAAAAAAAAAAAAAAGTTTTCTAGACTACCATATTGACCCGCATAAAAGACAACCCTGATTTTAAGACGACCAAGGCCCTTTTCTGGAAAAATAGGCTACTTTTTACTATATGGACAAAATCTTGTTTGAATAGAAAAGCCACCGGCCTGCATCAGGCGGGCCGGCCGCGGCACCGGTCGGTAGCCTCCCGCGCCCACCCGGTCAGGTCTGCCGGATCTGTCAGGTGAGTGGCCGGTGCCGCGGCTGGCCCGCCTGGTGCCGCGGTAGGAGTAGTAACATGGAAGGGCGCAAGCCAGTAATTTCGCCTAGGGCAGAAACACAGGCAGAACCACCACTGGTGTGGTTTATGAATGTTGAAGACTTTGTTTATCACAGTATCAGGATGTCATAAGGTGGCTGTTTCAACCAAAAAAAATCTAATTTGAAAATCAAAGGATTTTGAATATGTGTAGTGAAATCTTAAGTACGCCTGACTGATTTGCAAAATAGTTTGTTGCAATGTAAAACGTGAGGAAGATAGTCCTTTTTAAATATTCATGCTTTTTTCACTAAACTTCCAAGATCAAGCTGGCACTAAATCATGTAACCAGTCCTGGCAATAAAATTATATTCTTACAGTTATGACCAAGAAATATGATTGCTTTCTAAATGATGGTGCTTGTCGAGTCATAACAAAAATCCCCACCGCACTGGCAAGACTTTGAAGAATATCCAGCCCTCATTTATTTGTGATTTCTTTCTTGGTGCTGTTTGTTCATTTATTTGGTCGTTGTTTGCTGGCGGTGCTCAGTCATGCTCTCCAAGTGTGCTTTGTGCTGCTCGACATCGGCCGTGTGGAGAGTCTCGGCCAGTTGTATTTATAGATTAGCCTGTCTGAGGAAGCCAGGAGCCAGAGAGTAATGATGCGCTACAAATGGGACTCATCCAAAACTCGTTTTCCCTCTGTCCCCACGTACAGCCCTATTAACCTTCTCATACACACACACACACACACACACAGGAACGCACAGGCACCAAGATGCACAAGCACTAAAACAACACACTGACATACACACACACATAAGAAGATATAAACACTTACATATAGATGCTATCTTTTTATCCACATCTTTGTGCAGAGAACAAAAACAACTTTTTCACAGTATGAAAAAAAATCTACTTTATGTTCTATAGCAACTTTGGAAACTGTTTTGAACTGAAACTGATAGATATTAAGGGCCCAATTTCACACGCATAACTGCAATGGACTTTAATTTTGCATGTCTTTTTTGTGTGTGTGTGTGTGTGTGTATAAATGAGCAAACGCAATGAAAATATTAATTTGCACTTCATTTATTTTTTGCTGTACTTACGCTATTTTATGTATTTTTCCAATGTCGGTGATCCATTCAGTGTCAGAATGTTTACAAATTCAGGCTTTGCTGTTTGAATGTGTCGGAATTAATCTGAACTTTGATAATTAGGTGTTGACACTAATAAGTGAACAGGGTCACATTTAAGTGGATTTCTGCTCTAATATGTCAGCTTGCCCTCTGGCTACACCCAGGCATTTTTTTTTTTAGCCTGCAGGCAAACAGTATGTAATGCAGAACACAGCTCCAGTCTGCAGGGGTCATTCACTCAACACACTTGTAGCTCTATTTGAATCAAAACATTGTCCAACCTCCTTCCATAATCAAATAATAGCCTATTCCACGCTGATCTGAGAAGCCAAAGGAGGCTGAAAGAGAAAAGAGAGTGGGGGGAAAAATATGTTTGTTGGGAGGAGGTCATTCCCTTCATCCTCACAGGTGGTAGTGGAATGATTGTGGAGAGTCAGGATAACAAGATGGCTCAAGTCATTCATCTCCTAAATTAAACGTATCTGTGATGTCCTAGGGGCTTGTATCGGTGAGAGAGAGAGAGAGAGCGGACAATTACTTCCCCTCTTCCCCGCATTCTCTCTCATCTTCACTGTTCACGCTCACCCCGAGAAATGAGAAACCATTCATTGCTGTCTCTAAACCTAATGGCACGCAGATCTAACAGGCGCAGGCGCCCGTATCTGCGGCTCAGTTGCCATGGCAATCTCAAGCCAGGGCGGCAAAGTGTTTGATTAGGAAGTTGTTATGTGTAACTGATGGTTACCTCTCATATGATTTGGTTCATGAGATGTTCAAAGAGTGTAGGGACCAAACACGGACTTGTCCTCCCATTATTGAAAACACACACACACACGCACAGCACTGCCTCCCCTACTACATGGGCTAAATTGTAGTAAATGGGCCAAACATCCAAAAAACACTGGTAAAAGGACCACGCCAGTGATTCTGACTGTTTGGCCCATTTACTACAATTTCCACACATTTTACACTGCAACAAACCATTTTACAAATCACACAGGCGTGCATAAGATTTCACAACATACAGTCAAAAATTTCTGATCATCAGAACACAACCATCTACTATCTGTATTTTTCATTTTACCATCTACTATCTGTATTTTTCATTTTTCATATTTATCATTTTCATCAGTATATCTTACATTTATTACATTTCAACACTTAAACATCTCATATTCTCAGGCTACTTTATTGTATACACTTAGCCCTTATCGTCTTTAGTGTATATATTTCGCATATTTAGTCTCTATTGTATATACTTTTAATTTTAATTTTTTGTTTTTATTGATGATGCTGCTGTAGCATGTGAATTTCCCAGTCTGGGATCAATAAAGTATACCTATCTATCTATCTGTCTATCTATCTATCTATCTATCTAACAGTGCTGCTGCTTTTAGGAGAACTAATGTGGGCAACTTTATTACAGTGATGAAAACTGGTGTGAAGAAAGTCTCTGAAAGTTCATTTTCATATCGTGGTGGAATGAATGGAAACCAATGGCTGGAGAAAAGGCAGAAAAACGATACTGGAGTTCTAGAATGTGACTGCTCACTTTGTGAAAAGATAAGCAAAAAACATAAGTATGTACATTTTGTAGAGATCAACAGACTGATCTATTAATTAGATGTTTATTTCCTTGATGTTAGATGTGAAGGACATGTTTCGCATCACTTCATCAGGTTTGTTGGCACACAAAGGAAGTGGTCAAACTGTGTTAAGTAAGATATCTACAGCTACCTTACTGGTATGGAAGTCCATTTCCGCCACATGGAAAACTCAAAGAGACACAAGATTCATAGATACAGGCTGAAACATTTTATTAGTAGGCTGGGTATCAAAATTCGGTATCTTTATGGTACCTTAAATGCCTCCCTGCTTCAGAGTGTGTAAGAGGGAAGTGTCATTCGGGACCATGTTTCGACACCTCATTATCAACAAGCCAGTCGAGGCGCACCTGATCACAGTTGGGCTGCAGGCTTTGTGGTTTTCACACCAAACGGGGCCGCTGTGAGAGCAGAATCGTGGGTGAAAAAATCCAGGACGTGCGCTGCATTTTTTTGGGCGAGTTTATAAAACACACTTGCCACTGTGGATAGTCAACAACCTACGGGAAGAGGCGAGGCCGAGCAAACCACCATGTGTGTAGTGAGAGACTGAGCGGTGGGTATGTGTGTTGTGTGTGTGTGTGTGTGTGTGGGAAAGAGAACTGAAGGGAAAAGCAAGGGGTGCAGATTAAAATACTGTGGGCTCCTTGTAAGAAACTTAAAACAGACACTAAGATACAGTGTAGGATTAACTAGAATTAACATGGTGAATTAACTAATGCAGCAAATTAATTACCAACAGCATTTTCATGGACATAAATCTTCCAAGTAATTTCAATTTTCAAACATGGGCTGAAATGAAGACGGTCATTTTGAAGGATAGCCGGCGCTATTAATCTCACATTTTGCCCCCTCCCACTGCCAAACACTGAATGTTGATTATCCAGTAACTTTTAATCTAGTAACTAATTTTTCAGTCAGTATAAAGCCAGCTTCTTTGAGGTTACATACAACCCACAATTGTTCGCAACGATTTTACATGGGGTTTATGAGAGGTATTCTTGGAAATGTATGGAGACGTCGTCGATATCCTAGATATGCGGGATGTAGCAGTGTAGATTAAAAAAAAAATACACTTCATATCTCCTGGAATCCATTAAACATGACAGATTGATGATATTTAATGGTGAAAAAGGATCCAAGGCTGGAATTTTCTTTTAAAAGACAGCACCACCTGTAGGAATGTGTGCCCGCTGTATCTCTGAGGTCATTTTTAATGCAGCAGTTAATGTGTTCTTCATTTGATATTCACTCAGCTCTTCATGCCCAACCGCCATCAGCTCTGGTCTCTCTCTCTCTCTCTCTCTCTCTGCTAATAGCAGCATAGTCCTGCCATGCAAGCCCTGGCTTTTTTTTTTTTTTTTTTTTTTTTTTTGCCAGCAGCCCGTAGCTCTCAAAAGAGTCCTCAGTGTGAGGCTGGATTCAGGAAGCCACTGTTAAATTGACAATTTTCACATTTTATACATTAAAGTTTCAGTAAATAAATAGGATACGATTATAGTGGAGCAGTCTATGTGGGTCTGTGATGCCGTGCCTTCATGTTTAAATCCCCAGTTTCTGTAAAATCAGCTTTTCAGTGATGATTTTGGAGTGTGAATCGTTTGCAGTGGGTGTGTTTTTTTTGGGGTGTGACCGGCAGCAAGCAGGCAGCCACAGAGCAGAGCCACAGCAACAATGGAGGAGGGCAGGAGGAAAACAGCAGAGCAGTTCTGGCTGCAGTTTGTGGGCTGTTTCCTCGGTGCCTGTGCAGGCTGTATGGATGCCTCTCAGCTCAGGCTCAGGCTACATGTCAGCACATCAAGATGACTGACAA
Source organism: Myripristis murdjan (assembly GCF_902150065.1). Lineage (NCBI taxonomy): Eukaryota > Metazoa > Chordata > Actinopteri > Holocentriformes > Holocentridae > Myripristis > Myripristis murdjan. The sequence continues at coordinate 4,443,559 of NC_043982.1, forward strand.
GTGTCGGGTGGGAGCTTGACCAGCTGACGAGGGCAGAGCTACCAACACACCTCTTGTCTCAAGAAGAAAAGCGACATATTGTAGCTTTAAACCAGCATACGGTGTCATTTAAAACTGGCGGTGGTGAAACATCCTCATTAGTTGCTCTGTGCTCCCCTGAACTGCAAAATAACACGTTTAGCACAAAAACAAATGAGAAGAAAATTTATTATCTCAATATAAAAAGCAACAAGTCGTGGTACACATTTTTTTTTATGCAATTAAAATTTTTTTTAAATTAAAGTAACAGGTTGCTTCTCCTCAGCGTAAAGCTACTATGTGCAGGTTTCATGCAGACGCTACTTTCCGGATCTACTTTCCAATTCAAATAGGAAAATAACAAGAGAATAACAAATTAATTTCCTCAAGAAACGGGTACTGGGACTTGTTGTTTTTTATATTAGTATAATCTACTGTCTTTGTGTTTGTTTATGCGCTAAAAGTGTTGCTTTGGGATTTTGTTTGTTTTTTAATGCTTTGCTATGGAAGTGAATAAAGAGACACAAATCCAGTATTGTGGATTAGCAGCCCAGGGGAGCACAGAGCAACTAATGAGGAGATTTCACCAACAAAATTCAAAATTCCAATTTAATTTCATGACAATTTGATTCACTGCAAAATGGTCCAGTACAGAGGAATCTAAACATTTTATACTTACTGCAGACTGAAATATATTTTCATAAGTGCGTCCCTCGGGCAGACACTTGAAACAGGGCTCCACATGACATGAACCAGTTTGACAGCCCCCGCTCCAGCCCATTCACATCCGTCTGTCACAAGTTCACACTTCCTTCAGTCATGTTGCGGTGCATGTCATATGTGCTTGTGTTTTTTCAAGCATTTTTTTCTCTTGTTTTACAAATGACACAGTGTCAAACCTGGCTTGAAATGACCTGTTCCACCTAACAAGCACTGAATAATAAGAGACATGGCTGTAAGGTTGTAAGGTTAAAAAGCTTGTAAGGTGGCTTTATTTTGAGGGATTCTTACTGGATAAAACTTCCATTTGATCCTATAGGTATCAGTTGACTGACAGGTTGACAGGCGAAGATTAAGAGCATCAAAGAGAAGGTGAAACCCAACTTTCTAAGCCTTGGCGCACCGATAACCTTGAGATTTCTAAACATGGCAGACATCAGGCTTTCTGTCAGTGTCCTTGCAAATTACACTGCAAACTCAAGATGCATCATTTCCTGAAAATTTAGTCGCAGCTCTGTGAGAGGAGCATGAAATATGACAGGTGACTGTAGAGGAATGAATCCATAGACACAGACTGCAAGCTGTCCAAACATTGGACAATACTTCTGCATTGTAAATATACAACATAGAGTGAGATACAAATAATCAGAGTCCAAAATGTTTTGTTTACTGGTGAGCCAAAAACATTTATCTGCCAAGCATTATTTTACAAGCTAAATAATTAATATACTTTTTTTTTTGTAGGGATATGTCACTCTACATCTGCTCAATGTTATTTTTAGACCAAGGTGGTGTGTGAAATATCAATAACGAATACATTTTAGCTGATTTAGTTTAACACTTGCTCACTTGCTTATACTGCACAAAGCTCTTCATTGTCTTCATTTTTCATTTTCTCTCGCTGGTGGCAGTGTGTTCCACGTGTCGCCACATGGAAGCAAAAACACATTTCGACTAACATTTGGCTGATTAACCGTCCAGGGAAAACGGGAGGGGAGAAAGTTTGCAGAACTTTACATGTCGCATCTTTGTGTAGAGCCAGTGGCAGAGAATCAGTGTGTTCGATACAGCGCCATTGTTTTGGGCTGATTGGCTCACAGTCGGAGAGAGTGTGTAGTGTCCAACAGGGACAAAGTGTGAGGCGGAAAGCCTGGAGACTGCATATGATCAAGGCATTCAAATCTTATTGCCTCCAACAAGGACACACAGTGACACTGATGCGAGCATCACTCTGTATTTGCTCTGTTTTGCTAGTGTTTATGTGTAAAACAACTTTTTGTTGTAACTTTTGTAACTTTTTTTTTTTTTTTTTTTTTTTTTAATAAATGTTATGGAGGTAGCCTTGTAGCTCTAGTTGAAAATGTTTCATTTGCCATCAGTAGGCAAACTGAACATAAATGTTGAACTTTAGTGAGTTTTTGTTTAGATTGGTATTGATAACACAATAAATTAGGTTGTATTTAGGCTATACACCAGGCTATGTTTGGGTACAAAACATATTTCACATTCTAATGCACTGGGAGGCACAAAGGAAGCACAAAGTTCAGCTTTTGCATGACACAACCTGAGAACCAAAATAAAATGCAGCCTCTCTGTTCAGCCATGGAAAATGATCACTGAATAATTAATAAATGAGCTTTTTGTATTATTTTTTACTGTTTTTGTATAACACAACCTCTGTTTTACTACACCACGTCAAGACCCACCTACAGCGAGCAGCAACTAGAGATGCAGGTGTTCTGAGATGCTCTGGTCAAACCTCTAGTGTGATACAGTTTGCAGTCAAAATGTTGTCATGGAAATAAGCAGAGGCATAAATAACTAACTAAACAGAGAACTGGTAAGAGAACATTTTGATACATGTGGGATTAAACTTGCCTCCTGAATGACTGGATGTGCCCCAAAGGCCAACCAGCACATGCTCTTTTTGGTGGCCTGGCCTGACCCGATGGCACATCATTTTGCAAAATCATGGTGAGATTGGCCCTGGATTACCATCACAATGCTGACAGAAGCATAAGGATGATTTTTAGGTTTGGCTCGGAGGAGTCAACAATGGGTGATTTTGTTGTTTCCACAGCTACAGCTGCACAATCGGTGTAACAGCCAGTAGCCACCGCTCCGCCCACAATCCTTTGAAACTCACCGCTCCACAACAGCCAGCGAGCTGTCACATTCAAATGGAGCTCATCTATACCGATACTGATCCTGTGAGTGAGTGAGGTTCACGTACAGCTCTTCGAGGTGATTTGCATCAAAAAAGTTACCAACCAGTGAGCTAGTAAGCTGGTGACCCTATTGATTTATCCACCAAAGAATAATTCCATGTAAGGATGTAGGGATTTGGAATAAGCCAAAGAACCACAAGTATGGCTTTAATCATAGCACATGACTATAACCTCAACACAATCCAAGGATACCAGCTGATGAGAGGGCAGTGTAAGATGGATTATAGAACATGCTGAATAAATTATTTTGTTGATAAAGTCTCATGACTCAACCATGCAGCAGCAATGTTTTATTATTTTACTGCAATACACAAGGTGGTAGAATGCAGCATAGAGTACATGCATAGCTATTGATCCATTTCCCCTTGGATTTTTTTTTCTAGCCCATGATCTGATGTAATATCACTGTTAACACCAAAGTAAAGCATGTGTAGGGCAGGAATAAGTCTCATAGTTTTTCTCGGCCTTGTTTAAATGACAGAAAATATCTTTCAGTGTGTTTATTCCCCCCCAGCTTGCAGAGAAAATGACAAAGCCAAACAGGGACAACAAACACTATCCTTCACTGCAACTGTTCTCTCAAAAATGGCAGAAAAAGAAAGAAGGCAGTGAGCATGCCAGCACAGTGAAACATGTCACCACCTTGCAAGCCAGATGGTCTCAAGAGATCCTCATCAATACTCATTAGGGTTACAGTCTCTCACCAGGATTTTGCATATAATTAGTTTCAGGTTTGTGTTTGACTCAGACAAGCAAGCAATGATGGGAAAGTCAAATGCAGACAGCAAATATACTGAAACAAAGATGTAAGAACCAAATGAAAAGAGCTCCCCAAGCTCAGTCTGCCTTGTCAAAATAATATACTGTAACCCTGTCAGCGTGAACACTTCAAATAACCCCCTGGAGTTAGAGGATGACTTAACCATGTGTTTGAACCAAAACCCCACACATGCTGCGGCAGAGCACTGTAAATACACCCAAACCCACAGGCACACACACATATAGGTATGCATACAAATATGTGCACACACACACACACACCCAGGCAAACCTAAAGACACATACGGTGTAGCAGGCTGTGATCGTGGCCTGTTGAATTAGGTGAATTATTTCAGATTCCGTGGGGAAATCAGGAGCCCTATCAGCAGAGCACAAATACACCTCAGTGTCCCCCAGCTATTAACATCAGACATGACAGAGTCTGATGCTCCATTCCATGTGAATGTGATTTTCATTATTATTCAAATTCCTTGCATATTATATTTGTAAATGAAATAAAGAGCCTTTATGTGCCTTACTGCTGGAGGCTGGTGATCAAGGGGAGATACGGACTTTAATTTGCAGTTTATTTCACGTTACACCGCTGCCAGTGAAATGATGACATTTGGTTGTAACGAAGTAATCATCCGCGAGATGTTCGGGATATGGAGGCACACTTTCCATTCATGTAAGCTACTGCCATCCTTTGCAGTGATTTGTGGGTATTGACGATGTGGATAATGACCCTATATTCTCCAAAGAGGAGATAATGTGGCTTATTGACTGTGAGACAAGAGGCCGGAGGCTGACTTACAGGTTGTCATGGGAACGTTTCTGCGCACAGTCATGGTATGGATACCAAGGACCTGTTAAGGTTGTTGTTAAACATGGTGAAGCTGGCATCATGTGCTGGTTAAGTGGTCACATACAGACATGTGTATAGCCAGTGGCAGACCCTGGAAAAAAAAAAAAAATCATTTGGTGTGTCATGATTTTTTTTTTTTTTTTTTACAGTTTTGTGGGGTAATGTTTTCTTGTAATATTATGAATTTCAGCCATTGTCAGGTCATTGCCTTGTAAGATTTTACTTTTTAGTGCTAGTTTTCAGATCATTTCATTATTTTATCTTTCTCAAATTTATGTGTAATGTCAAGCAAAAGTTGCTCATCACCTTTTCCCCATGCTTTTGAAGGAAAATCAAGTGAAAGCTGTGGTCACACGCCTTTCACAAGCATTTAAACAGGAGAAATCTGACATGCAGCCAGGTTTTAAAGGGTTAATTGAGCTTTCAAAAAAAAAAAAAAAAAACATATATATATATATATATATATATATATATATGTGAGTGTGTGTGTGTGTGTGTGTGTGTGTGTGTGTACATTAGCACTTCCACTGAGTGTTAATCATTTACTTTTCATGTCCATATTTTCCCAGCTAGTCCTCATATCCAAACTGTAAGTGTCTTTCACCTCTGAATAATCAATTATGCTTTATTATTGCAAATACCAAATGGAAGGCACGGAGGCACCCAGGGAAGCAGTAAACCTGCTAAATGGTGTAATGCTGAAGAAATATTCTGAGCTATGGGGATTTCACCCAGCCTCCTCCCAATGTGAGTTTCAAGACCCGGCCACTCCTCCCCCCCAGCTCCCCTTACACCTGCCTAATGGGTATTAATAATGGCAGACAGTGCTGTAAGGGAGCCACTGACATTGCACGACATTTCATATAAGGAGGTCAAAAAGTTGTGATTTCAATAGCAGTGAGTTCTATAAACTGAAAATCCAACTTTTTTTTTTCGTTCACATGCTGTATCTGACCAAGGCAGATGACAGAGCACAGAAACGGAATTTAAAAAAAGTAATCAGTGCACAGGAGCATAACAAGTGGCACACTTATTTCTCTTCTAGAGATGGAAGTAACCACATTTACTCACATTACTGTATGGATAGCTTTTTTGTGTACTTTTTGTGTATTTTTTGAAGTTAGTATTTTTACTCTTATTTGCCATCAGGCAGGCAGTACAGAAGCATCAAGGCCAGGACTAACAAATTTGTGCTTGTGCGTTCTACTGTTTACTGTTTTTTTTTTTTTTTTAATTCTATTTATTACGTGTTTTGTTTGTCCTTTTTTTACAATGTTTTTTAATGTTGAATGAATGATTACCGTTAGGGATCGCACTTTTAATTTCGTTGTACATTGTACAGTGACAATAAAGACATTCTATTCTATTCTATTCTATTCTATTCTATTCTATTCTATTCTGTTCTATTATTTAAAGGCAGAATGAGCAGGATATCCACAAATAATGTATAAACATATGCAAAAATAATCCCTTGTCTAAATCATTACTTCTGAGGCACTAGCAGTGTGTGTTGGTGTGTGTGTCTGCAGAGACGGTGCCCTCTGCCTGGATTTTCTTGTTTTGCTGAACTCAGGACTCTTCTGGGCAAACATGGTCGGAAATGTAGCGAGGCGAAACGCCAAGCAGACAAACTTGACCCACGATGACAGTGGATCTGGGGTTGGCCTCCAGCTGCTGGCGAGCACTGAGGGAGAGGATGAGGATGAAGAGTGACGTTTTGTTGATGTGTTTTCTGTTGGACAGGGAAGTGCCTGTTACATTTTGGGCTGTCATGTCATGACGTCGCCATCCAAGGAAACAAAACTTTGCTGTCGACGGTTAACTTTGCCAGGGCAGAAAGGCCAACTTTGAACATGGTGTTACGAACTGCAACCGACAAACCTCACTCATTCTGCCTTTACGATTAGGGTTTGGATTGGTTTAGGTCGAGTTTAGAACAAAATGGCGGCAACCGCCTAGCAATGGCCTAGCAACCATCAGGAACACCATAGCAACAGCCTAGCAGCACGTGAGCAACCATCAGGAGCACCATAGAAACCGCCTAGCATTGTCGTAGCAACCATCAGCAACACCACAGCAACCACCTAGCAACCACCCAGAACATCATAGCAACTACCTAGCAATGCTTTGGCAACCATCAGTAACACCATAACAACTGCCTAGCAACGCCTTAGCCACCCAGTATACCATAGCAGCTGCCCACAGACGTCCTAGTGGCCCCTCAAAAGATGATAACAACTGCCTGGAAAATACCTGGACCACAGTAACTGCCTTATAGCCAGCAAACAACACTACACAACCTACAAACAACATAGGGCTCATGGTCGACAATGGTGGCAAGCACATTTAAAGTTTCTTCAGAAACTTAAACAAGGTCTAGTTTGTTCATAATATTCTGTGCATAGTACTTGTTAAACAAATCAGTACCCACACTGCACAAAAATAATGCCCTTGTCAAACGCTTCTTCAATTAATTATCAAACTGTTTGTTTGAATGCATAGCTCCCATGTTTTGGAGGGCCTCATTGGGGAACACATTTATTGACTTTCATTCTTTTGGATGCTCATTCAGTTTCATTCAGTTCTGTCTGTTGCAGTTACCTCCATTGCGTATCTGATTGCACAAGTCTGTTGGATTAAAATCACAGACTGGCCTAAGCAGCTTGTCATTTCAGAGTCATTGGAAAATGTGAATATAGTTGATATGTTTGGGTTTGCAAAGCAGGTTGAAGAACAATGCGCATACCAAACCACTTATACAGAATTTAATCACAAAATCACTCCTGAAATGCACTGACCCTCACAAGTTGCTCACTCAACGCGCAGGACGCTACGTGCCTCCTAGCCTCAGCAGCAATAATTTAGCCTAGAGCTAGTGTTACTTATGAGTAATATTACATACAATGTAGCATTCACAACAGACAGAGTTGCCCTATAGGCATTGTTTTGTCTGTTGGAATGAAAATAATGTCCACTGGACAGCTCATATAGCTCTGGGTAATCTTGAACAAGTCACAAGGCACTTTGGAACCTGTGTGCATGCTTGCACATTAGGTTTACATGAAGAAATATTAATGATTGTACGTGCTGAATAGATGCCACATGTGAGCTGGTCCAAAGGAGCATGTGAGGGTAGCTTTCCCTGTTTGACCCAACTAGCAAAAGGACACCACTACTGTGCCAACAACCACCTTGCAGCAAACTATCTTCAGTGCACTGGGACTGGAGGAGGAGATCTTTGGCTACTGGTCACAGAGACCCAGTCAGCGGGCCATGTTCAGTTGCATGAGGTAACAATGAGAGACAGTACAATGCTAAATGTCACGCAAATGTCAAAGCCCTCCAGGCTCAGATTAAAACCCAGTCTCAGGGGTCAGGCAGGAGTCAACCATTTGCGTCGTCAAACATCCATTGTTTTGATGTTTCTGTTATGAGTTGGAAAATACCGGGATTTGGATATTAGGCACAACTTCATCATCCCCTGCCACGTCAGAATTTTCCTCGGGCTACATAGCAAAGACTCAATCATGGATTAATATGAAAGCTGTGGAGATTAATTTAGGTCTGTAGTGTTTAGCAGAGGCTCATAAAAACATATATAAACAAGTAGAGAGCAATCAGTAGAGTGCAGATCTCTGCCAGTCGTATCTCCCCTTGTCCAGACTATGGGCTATGTGCTGAGCAAAACTTGGGAGAGATTCACCACACTACTGTACTGTCAAATGCTTTTCTAATTACAAAATATAGCACTGCATGATTCAAATATATTAAAGTATAGAAAGTATACAATAAATCTCCCATATTCCTCAGTGTCAGATTACCACAGCTGTGATCCTCGTCTATCAGAGGAAGCGGCTTCAGGAAAACCTCATTTATTCCTTTTGAACGACCAATGGCACAACAGCTAGCTTGGCTTGGCTAAAATGTCTCTGTCTCTCTCTCTTTACTAAAATGCAGAGACACCAAGAAGATGCCAGGTTAAATGCAGATAATGAAGATGGCGGTGACAGCTGGCTAAATGTGGTCAACAATGAGAGACGCCTATTGAAGACTGACGATAACACCTTCCCAGTTTCTTATGTCTTCAAATAGCCGTTTGAATCTGATCAGCAGCCAGCACCCCTCCACAACCACCACACACACACACACACACACACACACACACACACACACACACACACACACACCTCCTTGTATTTATTTATTTATTTATGCTGTAATGATAGGATACTAAATGATAGGAAACCATGAAAAGCAAATAATTTGTAGTATTTCAATTTTTACTCAATAAATGTCTGAAATACTAATTGATTATAAACGTTGGAATCACTGAATTTCTTGTTGATCCACAAATTGATTTAAAGACACACCTATTAATAATCAGACATTCATAATACTATACACACGATTTTAGAGAGATAAAATAAAATGCTATTTTATGTGGTAATTGCATTACCTGTGATGCACAGAATCATTAACCTGGAGGGGGGAAAAATGCCTTTTTATTCTTTTACATTGCCTCCTTCACATTCTTTCTTTCCTTGTCTATCAGTACAACGACAATGAACATGATCAAGTAAATGCCAGAGATGGCATGAGTAACACTTCCAATGGTGAAAAAGAAAAAAATGAAGTGGACAATGAACATTCAATAGGTATAGGGGAGAGTGGGGTAAATAGTGCCAATTTTTACTTAAAGTGCCTTTAAAGCAAGGGGATTACAGTAATGCCTCCAACTAAAATATGCACATATAGTTTAGGATGTTGTGCATCCCTGGGAACAATCACTTTGGATCTTATATAAACTGTTTGAGAAATATAGCTTTCGAAAAAAAAAATGGTTTTGTGGCACAACTTGCCCCCGGTGCGGGGTAAATTGTGCCATTAGAGAGAATACACTGGGGTAAATTGTGCCATTGATAATTGAAGTAAAACAGATCATTTTAATCTCACAAATGATAATGCTATATAAAAGCAAAACAAATTCAATACAAAAATTATTTATTTAACATTTATTTATTATTTTAACAAGATAACAGGCCACTTTTCTATAACGAGGCCTAGCGCCACATGAACACATATCCAGAACAAAATAAAACTTCCAAAATGAGCACCTGCAAATCATCTTCATCTTCATCTGAATAGTTTTAGTGATCAAAGGTAAGAAGACAATGTACAATAACAATAAAATACAATAAAGTAATATATAGTATATAATCACAACTTGTGCCACTGGCACAACTTACCCCAGGCCCTTTGGCACAGATTACCCCAAGCCCACCATTTTGAAAAAAATGCATCCCCCAGCTGTTTTGAGCTAACATCATGCTAACTGTATAGACTCATGGTGTAGCTTACTAAAGTACTAAAACCTGTGTGAATTGTTCAAACACAGCAATCAAAAAACCTTGATCATGGAAATTGTACTCTGGAGGACAAAAAAATGTTTTTTGAACTTAAATGTGCTTTCCTCTCAAGCCATGTGTCTCCCTTCTTTGCAGGATGAGTGAAATGGAAGCCTCTTCAAAAATATGTGGTCACATGACCAACTTCTTCTATAGTTTTCTAGATAACAGGGGTGGTACTACTTGCCCCTTGGGACAAATTACTCCACTCTCCCCTACACATATTACACCTATTAGGGCAGGACTATGTCAACATTTTTCACATAGTTTTTATTAAATCACAAAAAAATGCTGACCTGCTTCATCATCATGTTCACATTATTAATGGCTGTGTATTAAAAATTTAATTGTGTAAATATCTTGTGGTTTGATACGGGAAATGGTGAAGCCCCCTGGAACATTGGCAAACAGATGGAAGAGGTTAATTTGCGACTTGTAAAAACCAAACCTCCTGTTGAGATAACTAGGACACCAAGGACAGTGAGTGAAAGGAAGTTCTGGAAAGCTCCAGAGTGGCGAGCCTTTCTCCTCTTCTGTGCATACTCCCTGCCAGATTTTGGAATCATCTGTTCCTTTTGGTGTTTGGCATATATACATTACAACAGGATAAGATCAAGCCTAGAAGCATCTTGATGTCAGAAGTGACTCTCAAAAATATTGCCATTGAATTTCAAAGACTATATGGGAAAGACAACACGACTCTGTGTGAAGTGTGAAACACTGGGGGCCTTTATGGGCCACCTCAGCTTTTGCATTTGAATCCAAAATGGGCACTCTGTTGAAGAAGTTTCATGGAACACAGTATGTCCCTTCACAAATAGCTGGAAAATTTCTGTTGTGGAGACAATGGCCAGAAAAGGCTGTGCATACCGTCACCTCAGCAAGCGCAAAGGTTCAATCATTTGTTGAAGAACTTTATTTTCATAAGCGAAGAACCAAAAATGTCACACCCTAAATGAAAGTGTCAAAGGTTTTGGACACCCCCACTGCAGGAAAATATCATGGCAACAGAGCTGTGCATTTGAAAGATGGTACACTGTGTTTAATGAATGACTTCATCCATATCAATCCATATGAACAAGACTAAAAGAGTCACGAGTCATATCTCAAGTCCAGTGTTGTAGCCGGTGATATATGTATTACAAAGAAACTATTTTTTCTGATGTTTTGTGATGAGATTTAAATAATCCATACATGGATATATATTGTTGTAATGGAATACAATAGCAGCCGGTATGAATCAAGTCTGTTACAATACTCACACACCCGGTTAATAATACATGAAATGTACATGTACATAAAAGACAAGGCAAGATTACTTTGTTATACTTTTCTTTAGTAATCAAAACAAAAGAAGTACAAGTATAGGCCAAATACACTTAGATTTTTCTGTATATTTTTCAGTATAAGCCAAGTGTAATTTTGCTAAGTAAATCTCCGGCAAGTACATAAAAAGTAAACTGAAAGCATACTCTCTTATTTTTAGTTTAAAAGAAGTATGCAAATAGCACACTTGGATGAAGTTCTTTTTTGTAAGGGTAAGCATAGACCATTCAGAGGTCTGAGATGGTTTCAGACAGTCAGCCACAGAGTATCAGGTGGGTTGGATGAGCACTTCTTTATAAGTGTTATGAAATGGAACAGATCCTCCTCATTTTGGGACTTGCAAAAAAAGTAAAGCCAATCATTTTGTGGTTGTGTTAATTTTTGTTTTGAATTGTTAAAAGTACCGCGAGCACCTTATCTATATTCGAGGAAACAGAGAATAGGGTCTGTGAGAGTGGTGGAGCCAGGGAAAGATCCTCAGAAAACATCAGAGGACAGCACAGGGGACCGGGCCCCAGCAGATCCTCAGCAACCTACTGCCAGCACCAGCACAGCATGTTTAGGCACAAAGCCATACCAGCCACATCCACAGTTCACAGAGGCACAAACCCTTGCTGCAAACAAGACATTGACATTTTAAGAGAAATGCTATCAGGATTTTCCGTGGCTACATTACAGTCCATCAGTTAAGGGAGTCCTGTGTTTTTACTGCAGCCAAGGATTTTCTGAAAAATCCTCTTTCAGACAAAAAGCTGATGCTGCTTTCACCAGTACAGACTTCAGAAATTGTGAAAAAGCTATTGAAAAATTCAAATTACACCAAAACTCACAAGCCCACCACCACTGTGTGACTGAGCGCACTTCAGCAAAAACCCAGTGAGTGCACAATTATCCAGTGCACGAAGGAAACAGCAGGAGTTGGCCAGACATCGCTTAATGAAGGCTGTGAGTTCTGTGCATGTGGCAAGACAGGGACAAGCCTTAAGAGGTCACACTGATGAAAGTGGCAATTTATACCAGCTGTTGAGACTTGGGGCAGAAGTGGATGATCCCATTTTACTGAAGTAGTTAACTGAGTGTAAAATAATGTACACAGGCCCCAAATCACAGAATGAAATTCTGAGCACAATAGCCAATACAATAATTAGAGACACTGCAAGTGAAATTAGGTGTCCTCCCATTGTTAACTTTTCAGTTATTGTCGATGGTACTCAGGATATCTCTGGTGCTGAAAAAAAAAGTGTTTGTCTGCAGTATGTGGACCATGACCTTGTCCCACATGACCATGAATTTGCTGGTGAATTTCCTTCGGGATGAATAAAGTATCTATCTATCTATCTATCTATCTATCTATCTATCTATCTATGATGTTGACCTGAGACAACAGGCCAAGGCATTACAGAGATGGCAGCTGATGTGTTGTTGATTGCAGACGATTGCAGACTTATGATGGTGCCTCAAACATGGCAAGGAAGTAGCACAGCAGCCATTAGCGCTCTATTTGTATTGTGGTGCATATTACATCAATTTGATTACTCCGGCTGGCTGCTTGGCATCCACATTGATCCGGGGCTGCTTTTTAGATTAGATTAGATTCAACTTTATTGTCATTGCACATGTCACAAGTACAGAGCAACGAAATGCAGTTACCATCCAACCAGAAGTGCTTAGCAGTGTATTAAATACAAATGTACAGTATATACACATTATATGATAAACATATTATATATATATATATATATATATATACATAGTGCAAATTAATAAATAACTGTTGCTGTAAAGTGCAGGTATGAAATGAATAATATATAATGCTACAGGTATGTACAGAATAAACAGGTTGAAAAATATACAGTTGAGATTTATATTATTATCATATTAGATTATGATTTACACAGATCTTGATGATTGCAGTATGTACATGAGTGCAGAGAGGTATTGACAGTAGTGCAAGGAAGTAGTGGATAATAAGTCCGGTATAGTTACAGTATGTACAGTAGTGCAAGGAAGTAGTGGGTAATAAGTCCGATACAGTATGTACAGTAGTGCAAAGTAGTGGGTACTAGACCAGTTCAGCTCACCTCCTGGAGGGGTGGAGGGATGGGGGAGTTGGTTTGTGGGAGCGAGAGGGGGCGGGGGCCTGGGGGGACAGAGTTCAGCAAGGAGACAGCTGTGGGGAAGAAGCTGTTCCTGAACCTGGTGGTTCTTGTCCGGAGACTCCTGTAGCGCCTCCCAGATGGCAGGAGGGCAAACAGACTGTGTGCTGGGTGGTAGGAGTCCTTAGTGATGTTAGCTGCTCTCCTGAGACAACGCTTCCTGTAGATGCTGTCAATGGCAGGCAGTGAAGCTCCGGCGATGCGCTGGGTGGTTTTCACCACCCTCTGCAACGCCTTCCGGTCAGAGACAGAGCAGTTCCCGTACCAGACTGTGATACAGTTGGTAAGGATGCTCTCGATGGTACAACAGTAGAAGTTCACCAGGATGTCTGAAGAGAGGTGGTTTTTCTTCAGAGTCCTCAAGAAGAAGAGGCGCTGGTGAGCCTTCTTGACCAGGCTGGAGCAGTTAGTCGTCCAGGAGAGGTCCTGTGAGATGTGGATCCCCAGGAATTTGAAGCTGGTCACACACTCCACTGTCACACCGTTGATGTGGATGGGTGGATGAGTGACAGCATTCTTCCTGAAATCCACTATGAGCTCCTTGGTTTTTGAGGTGTTGAGTGTCAGGTTGTTGTCCTCGCACCATGCAGCCAGGCGATCCACCTCCTCCCTGTAGGCCGACTCATCGTTGTCCTTGATGAGGCCAATCACGGTGGTGTCATCCGCAAACTTGAAGATGGCGTTGGAGCCATGTACAGGTTTGCAGTCGTGGGTGAAGAGGGAGTAGAGGAACGGACTCAACACGCAGCCTTGTGGTACGCCCGTGTTCATGATGAGAGTGGAGGAACAGTGGTGGTCTAACCTGACGTGTTGTGGCCTGTTGGTCAAAAAGTCCAGTAACCAGTTGCAGATGGGCGCTGTGATGCCCAGATCTGCCAGTTTGGTTATCAACTTTGACGGGATGACAGTGTTGAATGCTGAACTGAAGTCTATGAACAGCATTCTGGCATATGTGTTATTATTGTCCAGGTGTGAGAGGACAGAGTGCAGCGCTGTGGAGACTGCTTCCTCTGTACTCCTGTTCTTGCGGTAGGCAAACTGGTGGGGATCCAGGGTGGGTGGCAGGCAGGATTTGAGATGTGCCAGAACCAGCTGCTCCAGGCACTTGGAGATGATGGGGGTGAGTGCCACTGGGCGGTAGTCATTGAGACATGCTGGGGTGGAGTGTTTTGGTACCGGCACGATGGTGGTGGATTTGAAGCAGGTCGGAACAACAGCACGGGCTAGGGACAGGTTGAATAAGTCCGTCAGGACCCCCGCCAGCTCCCCAGCACATGCTCTGAGCACACGTCCAGGGATGCCATCAGGGCCTGCAGCTTTGTGTGCGTTGATCCGGCTCAGCACTGCTTCAATATCAGTGGGGGAGAATGACAGTGGTTGGTGGTCGGCAGCCAGCTCTGCTTTTATTGGAGGTGCATGGTTATCCTTCTCAAACCGAGCATAAAAGTTGTTAAGCTCGTTGAGGAAGGATGTGTCAGAGGAAGGGGGGGAGGGGTTGGTGGGCTTGTAGTCACTGATGACACGGATGCCCTGCCACATGCGTCGGGGGTTGGGGTCGGAGAAGTGCTCCTCAACCTTCAGCTTGTAGCAGTGCTTGGCCTTCTTGATGCCCCTTTTCAGGTCAGCCCTGGCTGTACTGTAGGCTTGTGCGTCTCCTGATCTGAAGGCGGTGTTGCGGGCCTTCAGCAGTAGACGAACATCCCTGTTCATCCAGGGCTTCTGATTGGGGTACATGGTGATCTTTTTCTGGGTGGTGACACTGTCTATGGTGGTGGAGATATAATCCATTACTGAGGAAGCGTAGCTTTCGATGTCAGTATGGGGGTGAGTGGATGCCTGAGTGGCAAACATACTCCAGTCTGTGTGCTTGAAGCGGTCCTGCAGCACAGAGTCAGTTCCCACAGGCCACACTTTTATTGTCCTCACTGTTGGTTTCACACGTTGGATGAGTGGAGAGTATTTAGGGGATAGAAACAGGGAGAGGTGATCTGACTGTCCTATGTGGGGGAGGGGTGTCGCCTTGTATGCTCCAGGTATGTTTGAATAAACCTGGTCTAATGTCTTGTCTCCTCTGGTGTGGCAGGAAACATGCTGATGAAATCTGGGGAGGACTGTCTTCAGGTTGGAGTGATTAAAGTCACCCGCAATAATAAAAGCAGCCTCCGGGTGTGTTGTCTGCTGTTTGCTAATGGCTGCATGCAGTTCTTTCATTGCAAGTTTAGCATTAGCATCCGGTGGTGTGTAAACAGCAGTGATAATAACTGATGTGAGTTCTCTTGGAAGGTAGTACGGTCGACATTTAACCATGAGAAACTCCACATCAGGTGAGCAGTGTCTCTCGGTGATAACAGAGTTAGTGCACCAAGCATTGTTTACATAAATGCACAAACCTCCGCCTCTGGTTTTACCGGAGCCGTCTGCAGTCCGGTCTGCCCTGTGAGTGTAGTGTCCTGCTAGCTCGATGGCACTGTCCGGGCAATTGCTGTTTAACCAGGTCTCTGTGAAGATCATGACGTTCGAGTCCTTAATCCGTTTGTTGTTGGTGAGGCAGAGTCGTAGTTCGTCGATTTTGTTAACCAGAGATCGGACATTAGCGAGGAAAATGCTGGGTAAAGGGAGCCGGTGCGGTGTTAGCTTTAGCCTAGCTCGTAGCCCTCCGCGCTTACCCCGCCTTTGTTTACGATCTCGACGCCGCCTGCGTGCACTTCCGCTCGGCCGGGAAGAGTGAGCAGCCTCCAGTGTCCTGGAGATCTCCGGTATGAGTTGGAGATCGGCGATAAAACTGTCGGAGTTGTGTAATCCGATGTCCAAAAGCTCCTGTCTGCTGTAAGATGTTAGAGCAGTGCTGTTCTGTGTAAACAGACCAGTTAGGAGCAGGTAAAACACTGCATATTTGCAAAAACTGGAGAGACGCTGAGCCTCGCGTTGTTCACGCGCCGCCATCTTGGTAAAAGTGGGTAAAAGTTTTCTTGGGTCCATCAGTTAGGCATCCTATTTGGCCAGTCAGGGAAGTTTAAGAGCATGTTGATGTGTCTGAAAATACACCCTTGCCCACCCTTAAACCATTATATCCAACAAGCTGGACTGTGCGGACCAGTGTTGTACTAGGGCATTATGAGCGGGTTCTCAGCGGCCTTGAGGAGAGGGCTAAAACCACACTGAAGACAGCTTCAACAGCCAGTGGCTGATTTGAGCACTTCAGTAAAGGTAAGACTGTGCTGAGCTCTCACACTTACCTCTGCTGTTGCCAGAAAGTTTGAATGCCTCAACTGCAGAAGAAAACTCAGACTGTCGCTGGAATGCAGGCTGCAGCTGACTGTGTATGGTTTTCTCCTCATGGAAAGAGAAATGACAAGATGTATGTTGCATTGTATGAGAAAGCTACCACATTGGTTGACTCCATTGAATCCACTGATTCCAGTGAAATGACACATTCAAATGACACAAAGCAGCAGAGATGGAGACTCGAGTCATTGCGACTTGGAGTCGAGTCGACTTGAGTCGCTGTTTTAATGACTTGTTCTCTTGACTTGACATGGCCTGATTGACGCTACGAAAGCAGATCAATAAAACAGAGCAATAAGGCAAAAAGTCATATTTTTTAAACAGGTTACCTAAATTGGCCAATAATATTATTTGACAGATACTAATATCTTATATTTTCCCTTTATTAAGACCAGATTCTGCAGGTAAAATTGTAATAATGTGACTTGACTTGGAGTTGAGTTGATCTATTTAAGGACTTGACTTGACTTGACTTGACTTGACTTGACTTGCCCAAGAAAAAATTACTTGGGACTTACTTGAGACTTGAAGGTTAAGACTTGAACTTACTTGAGACTTGTACATGGGTGACTTGATTCCATCTCCGCAAAGCAGTGGATCACTGCAGGCATGAGTTTTTCAAGGTGCTGTATAGTGTGGAGGTTCAGTGTCGAGATCACTTTGACCAAGAGAGTCAAAAGGTTCTACAAAACGTAGAGAGTGAACTCCTCGCTGGGGATGTAGATGATTCTCTAGCCCCCTACCTGAACAGAGCTTCCCTCTCCATGCAGTCACCCCTCTGTCACAACAAGTACCCCTGTAGCAGTGTAGAAGAGGCAGCAGAGGTCCTCCGGGGCTGCCAGTGGAGGTGCAGGGGTTGTTTGACTTGAAGTTTTTTAGTTCACTGCGGTGGTTAAAGACTTGGCTACGGGCTAGTATGGCCCACGACAGGCTTAACAATGCAATCGTCTGTAATGTACATAAAGAGATGCTGAACCAGACGAACATTAAAATGATCTGCCAGGAATTTCTCGAATGCAGTGACACCTGAAGAAAAATGTTTGGTTCTTTTGTTTGGAAGCTCAGTGGTGCCTGTTTCCTCCTGCAGGTTTGAGGCAGAGTGAAGCCTCAGTGTGCTGGACATTGTTCCTCAGTATCAGTGTGCTACACAGCTGTAATATGAGCAGGTTTATTGCACAATACAGTTATTGTACAGTTTATTTATTTTTATTTGTACCATTATAATTTACAGTTTTGTTCTGCATTTGGTGACATAACTGTGTATACTTTGTTTTGAGAGACGGAAAATAAATATATATTTTGAAGAATATTTTGATTTAGTTGAGTAATTCAGTTCAGTATTTCTTGTGCTTTTAGAACCGTACTCATTTTGAGCTTTATGTTCTCGTAAAGCTACTAATTAGACCAGTGACACAAATTTATTGAACACATAAATGTAAAAGGCAAATGTATTCCACACTTATTGTAAACATAAGTGTGGAATACTTATTCCACACTTATTGTAAACATAAAACAACACCCATATACGGCATACTGGCCACTCAGATAGATAGATAGATAGATAGATAGATAGATAGATAGATAGATAGATAGATAGAACACTGAGAAAGAACATTGCAGTCAATATAATTCTTTAATCGTTTGAACATGTCGGTATGACCCTTATCAGTTATCTTGTATATAGTGGTAATGACAATTTCCTCTTTATGCATAAAAAAGAAAGTGACTGAACCAGAAAATTAGCAATCAGGAGTGTTTGCACACCGCTTTTGATCACAAAACTGTAAGATTGTGACATCATTTCTAGTCAAAGTTTCTCTCTGCTCTTCTTGGGCTGTTAATTCAGTGATTTTGGTGAAGAGCCAGACACCGACAGGGCGATCTGTGGGCTCTCAGGTTTCATGGGGAGCATGCAGTAGCAGATTGCTGATGGTGAAAATGTGGCAGATAGGGGGCGTTTTGGGCAGCACTTTTGGTGTCCCCCCACAGGAATCGCTGAAGGGAATTTTTTCTGTCTCTTGTCCCTCGCGCTGAGGAATTAGAATATTCGCTCTTGGCATCCACAACACATATGTCTCCAGAATGTGTGCTCACTTAAAGAAATTTAGTGAGAAAGAGTTGGATAGAGTGCATCAGTCTGACAGAAAAACAGCTTGTGTTCACCTTATTTTTGGACCATCCATAGGATTTAGATTGTGTGATTCATGGCAGCAGCTTCCTATGAGGAGGCATTTTGAGCACAGAGGTATCAAGCACTCTGATTGGAATTGAGCTGGTGTTTACACTTGACTGGCCAAGAACAACATGTTTTGGAACAATCTGCATAATTCATACCATCATCAGGAGTAGCAACTCAAATTGTGTGTATTCAACTTCAATATATAAAGTACCGGTAACATTTTACTTGAAGTGCATTAAAAAAAAAGTCATTCATCTCAGGGAATGGCATTTTGCTGATCCGCATAATATCAGGTGGGGCTTATTTTTTGCTGAGAGCCTTTTCTTTCTTTCTTTTTTTTATTGCTGTAGTAGTTCCATCAGGTCTGAAACAAATATTGGATCATTCACCAGAAAAGTCAACACAGTCTCAATTTCTTTCTAATATATGGCTAACTTGTGACAAAACAACCATCATATTCGCATCATAATCTTGTTCATTATTCATGCCATGTTTTGAAGCGATTGTAGGACCCTCATAATGCCTTTACAATGTGCATATAATGACTCATAAAGCATAAATTAGGGATCAAACATAATGTCCCCCTGACATTCTCTGATGGCAAAAACTACATTTGCGCATCTCAGAGTGCAGCTTTGAGGTGAAACCCCAAACATATTTTGGCCTGTATTTGACAGCAAGAGAAACTAGTATGTACCATATCAACATTCTGATACTGTGTTAGGACTTTAACAGTGCATCATGTTGACATTTTTATAGCGTAGATTAAATATGTAGACAAAAGTGTTGCTTTGTCATCATTAGCTTATGTGCCAGCTGGTGCCGGCATATTTGTGAGGACAGAAGTCAGGGTGAGTGGCAGCATGAGACAGCAACACAGATGATGGCTACAGAAATACTGGCTCCATTCAGTTATATTCTGTTTTTGTAGTTTCATTTTAATGGCGGTGACAAAAATCATACATTAAAACGACACTGTCCATATAAAATATACTTTATTACATACATTAATATTAGGGACATTTTCCTCACACTGTGTTGTAGCCCCTTTTGTGCCATCCACATCTAACTTGATTGTCTCAAACCTTAAAAGGACCACACCAGTGATTTTGAATGTTGGGCCAATTTACTACAACTGACTCACATTTTACATTGCAACAAGACATTTTCGAAATCCTTTGATTTTCATATTTGAAATTTTGGTTGAAACACCCACATAATAATGTTCTGCCTCTGCAGCTACCAGTCATCAACATTTATGAACCACAGGGCTGATAATTGGCTGTGTAAAGGAAGCGTTTCCCTGGGGACTATTTTCCTGATGGAGAGACTGCAACACTCGGCCAGTTTCAGGTCATCAAACCACAACCGTGCTGCTGCTTCTAGGAAAACTAATGTAGAGGACTTTATTACGGTGAAGAAAGTTTGAAGTCTCTGAAAGTTCATTTTCATATCATAGTGGAATGAATGGAAACCGAAGGCTGGATAAAAGGGAAGAAATCCTAATCCCACCCTGTGTGATTTCGGACGTTTTGAACACTCCAGTACCAGCTTGTGTGGAGCAGCCATGTTGATGTTCAGCCTTTTGTTCCTCGTCACCAAAATGTGTTGCCACAATCCAGACTCCTCCAGCATTCACGCCGTGTTGAGCGTCCCTCTTGGAAAAACCATTCATGTCTTCTCCCTATTCCCTCTTCTGATTCTCTCCTCTCAATACTTCATTGCACCTGAAATGTGATGTCAGATTTGGACTTTGTCTCATCAACCTACTACTACAAGCCTCCCAAGAGCAAGTTTTTAGTAAATGAGCGCTTCAGCGATGTTAGCTATGGATAATTTGCTGACACACTGGTGCAGAACTACCAACACCTGTGGCTATTTCATTTCCAACACATGGAATGTCTTCTTCTTTGCTGGACCGATGAGTTGCAACAATTTTGTTGCCCTGTGAGGGACAGTACAGCCCACCCAGCCCTGCAGGAATGGATTACTGTAGAAAATGAAGCCCCCAAAACTCAATTTTATTACAGTACAGGAACTCTCAAATCTTGATGACACTCAAGATTTGGGCGATTATACAGGCCAATTAGATATAAGGTCACACCTGTTACTCACTGGAGTCAGGTGTTTCATTCAGTCCCATTGCCACAGGTGTATGCAGCCATGCATTCTGCCTTTACAAACATTTATGAAAGAAGGGCTTGTTCTAAAGAGCTCACTGAATTCCAGAGTGGTGCTGTAGTAATGTAATAGGATGGCACTTTTGGCATTGCAGAGTGGAAGTGTTTATGAACCAGAGAAACTCAGCCACCAGGGGGCAGCACCACGTAAAGTTACAGAGCATAGTGCGTAAAACTGGCCAACGCTTTGCTGACTTAGTAACTGCAGAGCTCCAAACCTCCTCTGGCATCAACATCAGCACAAAACCTGAGCGCCGGGACCTTCATGGCATGAGTTTTGGAATTGCGCAAAAGTATTGGGCTCGGTGGCCCAATACTTTTGCCCAAATATTGTACCCTCAGCTATAATTTAGAATACTTTCATTTATAATACTTTCATTATATTTCTCATTAGTTTTTATCTTTAGCAGTTTTCAATATTTATTTCAGTTTAGTTGTAAGTTGCATCTTGCAAGCTGTGACAGACTTTGTTTTCCTGACCCTAAAATGAAATAGGTTAGAAAACAGTAACACAACTGCTTGTGAAAATGGAATCTC
This sequence comes from Myripristis murdjan, assembly GCF_902150065.1. Classification (NCBI taxonomy): domain Eukaryota; kingdom Metazoa; phylum Chordata; class Actinopteri; order Holocentriformes; family Holocentridae; genus Myripristis; species Myripristis murdjan. The sequence continues at coordinate 4,465,217 of NC_043982.1, forward strand.
TGTGCCGTCATCCTGCTGGCACCTCTCCCCCTCCCCTGCTCCCTCCCCTTGGCTCTGTCAATAGGATGTGGCCAGGGGCATGCATCGCTGCAGGGTCCAACCATCATTAAGCCAATTTTGACGCAGGAGCCTCTGATCCTCTCTTACATGTCAGTCACAGTCTTATGTAGGCAGGTCTGTTTCCCCTGGCAACAGTGGCAAGTGGTTAGAAGAGGACAGGAGAGGCACAGCGGGCCTCGTTTGTTGTTTATGGATAATCTTTTTGGATGTGGAATTTTTTTTTACCCTCCTTTATTTGTTGGTTTGGTTTTCAACAGAATTGAGAAACAGAGAACACTTTTTTGGAATATGTAATTTGACACACCAGTAATGTGACAATGCAGTGCGGCAGACTTTGTCATCTTAAACTAGGTTTAGCAAAGAGGACTCGACATTTTGAGAGCCTGTGTGTGTGTGTGTATGCATCTGCAAGTCTCTGTGTGTGAGAGACAGAGTGAATGAATGCAAAACTCTGTGTGTGTGCGTGTGTGTGTGTGTGTGTGTGTGTGTGTGTGTGTGTGTGTGTGTGTGTGCACGCGCGCACGCAAGCATGCATCATACTCTGTACTGGAAATGTTCTGCCAGTGGGGTGCAACTTACCCTTTCAACCTACAGCGTTCCAACATCCAACTCTGGGTGATGTATGGAAGGCATTTTGAGCAGCTTGCCCACATGGGGTGATAATGGCCCAATACCGCAGTCCTGGTGGTGATGGTGAGGGTTGGAAAAAACTTACAAAGCTATAGAGGGAGTGGGAGAATTTGAGTGAAAAATAGAGGGCATAAATCAGCTAAGTGGTGTGGCCTTCATGGACCCAGCCCGACGGTGACTGAGGGCAAAGCTGTAGATCTGAGGAGAAACCTGTCCCATTCGAGCTGTTCTGTCATCTGCTTAGTTTCACACTGTGATTACAGAGCATGGTCCTACGTGGGGCCAAAGAGGACAGGCATTAAATGTCAGAGTTAGGTGAGTCATGATGGTTAAAGCTATAATAATCAATCTCTGACCCTACACTCTATCCTGAAACTGGTACGTGGTGTCTGGAGACTCTATTGAGATGTAACAATACCAGCCAATGTCACCAAGCAGGACTCAGCCATACTGCTGTTTTTTTTTTCCAAGGATTTTGTCAATGGCAGCCCAAATCTAATGCTGCATTCATGTCATGTGGGAAGGAGGCCAGAGGTGGGAAATACTCCCACCAATAGAACTTGACAGTGTTCATGTCAGGTGTAAAGTAAGCTAATGTTAAACTAAGGTTAGTGGTCCATATCTAAAGATTATCCATTACATTGTTCGGTTGACAAAATTTGCTCAGTTTTTGTCCTAGTTGTCCTACATCCTAGTTGGATATGTCAGAGCTTTCATTTTTTTTAACTTCTATAAAATATTAGTGTAATTAAAATATTAAAATTGCTGTTAAAATAGCTCATTTAATTCAAGCTTGCACTCGGAAGTTGCTTCTGCGCTGAATAGGCCCGCTATATGCGTGGATACTTGGAAGGAAACTGTTGTAATAAAGCCCAAATTTATCCTAAAGTACATGGGATTCTCCATGGTATAAAAGTTGGGTGTCAAAAATCATGGATTTTTACTGGTAATGACGTTGACTACCAAAATTCCTACCACACCTGAGAGACGGAGCAATATTTCCTCCTCCTCGACAGTTCTGGCCTGACGACCATTATGCACACCTTCAGGCTTGTTAATCAGTGCACAATCAGCGCAGTGACATTTTGTCATTGATCACCACAGAAAAGGTAGTAAATTTTCCGCAGCTTCATCTGTGCCAGCTGATGCCAAGGTGGAGCAAGAAGTGGAAGACCGACCCTCAGCAAGGGAGGATGAAGGAGAGAACAGCGGTCTCCTGAGGCTGGGGAGAAAGCGTCGAGCAGAACATCAGAGCCAGCAACGCAAGAACAACCCGCTCTTTCTGCACCTCCAGCAAGCCGGGTTTGACATGCTGCAGACGCTTCACAGGACGGAGAGATGGATGTTCCCGCTGTTGATCTCTGCTGAAACCAGCCTCTGGAGGCTGGCAGACGCAAGGCTCTATCCTTTGAGGGTGCACACCAGGGACAGGGAGAAGAAGAAGAGGGAGAAGGGGAACCTGAGCGAATGACAGAAGAACGTTGTTATTTCCATCGACAGCAGCATGGTGATAAAGCAAATTTTGGCCGAACTCAGGAGGAGCTATGTGGTCAATAAGCAAAATCCTGGACACTGACTGACAGGACACAACAGACAAAATATGGACATTGTATAATGGACTTAAAAGATGGTATTATTGGTTTTGTGATACGTTGTTCTACATTTTTTTGTATGTTTGTTTTCCAATCTTTCCCTCCCTCTAAGTATTTGGTAAAGGCTGTAGCGAAATATGAACATTGTGTAATGGACTTCCAGGATGATTATATTAACCTGACCCTATATTTCACTCTAACCACAAAAAGATGAGCCCTTATCCAGACATTGAATATATGATTTTTTTTTTTTTTTTTTTTTTTTGGTTTGTTTTTTCCAGTTAGTTTAGTATCACAGTTTGGCTGCCGAAACAGTGTAATATCAAAAATTTTATCTTTTGAAGCAGTGAAAATGTACAGTTGTTGCTAATGATGATTTCAATATTCATTCTGTTACCATGCATATTGAAAAATAACTGTGCTGTTGAGTTTTAAAATGTTACGGCATGTTTTAACTTAACTTGTCTGGTGAAACATGCATACATAATTTAGATATTATCATTTTTATTTATTATATTATTTAATATTTTACAGCAGAAACAGATCATCCACTCCCTCATCTTTAATGGCCAATCAGCTATTAAATTTTCATCGGCCTTTGCCCAGCTGTAAAGCAAGCTTATGGCTTGGTCTGCAAACATAAATTATCTGTTGAGACATTTTGATGACCTACACTCACAATATAGGAATGCTGCTGAACCCTTGAAAACCATGGAAATTCACATTGTTAATCCATGTTCATGACCTAATGACAAAACATGTACCCAACATGGACAATGTATAGAGAACTAAGATTAACAAACTGGAAGGAAACAAGTGACAAAGATCTTATATGATGAAGAACCCCGAATTCAGGTATCAGAAAACAGGTAAGGGTGCATGATTGGCATATTTCTCCCTGAAATCTGATGATTGTCTCAACTTGAGGTGGCAGATTCAGGTTTAACCTTTCCTCCAGCTACAGCTCTCAGTGTCAAGTGTGACGTGATCTTGGCAGATGAAGACTGTGTTTGGAATGGTTCACTTGTTCACTCATTCACTGTTCACTATATAGTAATGATGGGAATGAGAGTGTGGATACCCGAGCCGAGCACGTCAGGACCTGGTGGATCAGACCGGGTTCATACAAAAACTTATTATGTCCAGTTCGGGTCGGGTTCGGTCACGTCAGTGTTATCTTGGTGAAATAAAAAAGATGGACCTACTGTCTGTTTTGGGCAAGTCCCTGCATAGTGCTGGAGTTTACATGATGACACTGAAGGCACCATATAGGCCAGGGGTCGGCAATTAAGTTTGGCCTCGGGCCAGATTTTTTCCAAGCCATTACATGGTGGGCCACAACCAAAACAATGGCTAATTTATTGAATTAATAGGGGAGGATGAAAATGATAGGCGCTTGTGAAATGACAGAACAGACGTACTAGCGTCAATAATATGACGCCTATGTCCGTTGTTTGAGTGACAACTTGTGTTTTAGAGACTATTGCAATTTCAGCACCAGGCGCTGTCCGCTGACGTCACTTGTTTTTGCATGTTAAGCGTCCACGCTGCACCACGGTGATGAGCTTATTCACCCTCGTATCCAGATATAACAAATAAGAATTTAGATCAATTGAAATGTTTCTGTTCTGAAAAATGAAGTTTCCAAATAAAGAGCTTTTTTGAGACTGTCAGTCTGATTTTTAAAAAGTATAATTTATTTTTTTTAATTTTCATTCTCTAGTTCAAACAATCTCACAGGCCAGATGTTTTTGCTTGCGGGCCACATGTGGCCCAGGGGCCGACCTATGATATAGGCCATTTCAGGTGGTTAAATTAATGTAACCTAAGGCCCGTTTCCACCAAAATGTTCCTGGTAGTATTTGGGGGGCAGGAGCTGCTACAGGAACATCCTCTCGCTCGGCCTTCTCACCGGCCGTGTCTCCACTGAGAGGGCTGAGTAGGAGGAAGGTTCCTGTAAAGTTACCGGGTGGTTGTGCGACCATGACCGGGGCATCAAAATGTGTGCTGTTAAAAAAGCCTGTTGTTAGCATTAGCTAACGTTCACTAAAACTAACTAGCGCCCCTAAAAATGCCGGCTAAAAAGCGTGTTGTTAGTGTTAGGTAACGTCCGCTAAAGCTAACGTTAGCGCCCCTAAAAATGCCGGCTAAAAGTGTGTTGTTAGCGTTAGCTAGCACGTTAGGACACGCGACAACGGCCACGGCCCTGTAAAATTACCCTGAAGTTCCTGCGGTGGAAACGGGCCTCTAGTGATGAACGCCAAGTGAAATCTCAGGTCAGTTACAATGTGAGGTGATGAAAGCCCAAGACATCATCGCTTCCCAACCTCTGCTTTTTACATATCCACACGGATACACGGGGATAGATAAATAGATAGATAGATAGATAGATAGATAGATAGATCGATAAATAAATAAATACATAAGCTTTAAATCTGTTTGAGTGACCAAAAACACTTTGCGTGTGGATGAGAGGCCAAAAACTAGATGGAAATGATCATTTTTCAAAACATCCATATTATTCTGGACCAGGACTAAGTTCTTCCCGTTGACATTTTGTTGGCTCTATGAAAGCAATAAAAGAGCAGCACTATGTTATGTTGTGGTTTGCTTTGGAGGTTGTAGTAAGTGGAGGATGAGGGTGTGGATGGCTGGCAGGTGGGTGACTGAAGTCAAAGCTCCCACGTCAAAGCTCCAGAGCCTGCATATGTTCTTGCACTTCTTCCTTCAGAAGGTTCCAGAGTCTCCATGTGGAAGGTGCATGAGCCAGTCCACTACAAAGTTAGGGTTGAGCCAAGCAAACCCTCCTCTGGAGAAGCTCTACCTTTAGATCCAGAGGAGGGACACACACACACACACACACACACACGTGTAGGGCAGAGTTGGGTAGATTCAGATGAAGATGATTTGCAGGTGCTCATTTTGGACTTTTTATTTTGCTCTGGGTATGTGTTCATGTGGCGCTAGGCCTCGTTATAGAAAAGTGGCCTGTGATCTTGTTAAAATAATAAATAAATGTTAAATAAATAATTTTGTATTGAATTTGTTTTGCTTTTATATAGCATTATCATTTGTGAGATTAAAATGATCTGTTTTACTTCAATTATCAATGGCACAATTTACCCCAGTGTATTCTCTCTAATGGCACAATTTACCCCGCACCGGTTGCAAGTTGTGCCACAAAACCACTTTTTTTTTTCGAAAGCTATATTTCTCAAACAGTTTATATAAGATCCAAAGTGACTGTTCCCAGGGATGCACAACATCCTAAACTATATGTGCATATTTTAGTTGGAGGCTTTACTGTAATCCCTGCGCTTTAAAGGTACTTTAAGTAAAAATTGGCACTACTTACCCCACTCTCCCCTATACAACAGTATACACTCACATCTACAGTGGCTGCATCCACTCAGAGTACACATAAAAATATCAGACCAAAAAAAAAAAAAAAAAAAAAAAAAAAAAAAGCTCTCCACATGGACTACTTTGTGCTTCATAGTTTATAGATTGTGATTCATAGTTAGTATTCCCTGTTCACTGTTTCATAATGAACTGGTAAAAACCCTCCACATGGACTTGATGCAGTGTGGAGGCTTGTGTGCCTCTGAGGCCGCAGGGACTCTCCAGCATGGTTCTACTGATCAGTGCACACTGTTAAGTAAGGCAGGAGTGTGTCCTGCGGGGTTAAGCGATGCTGGAGAGCCCCTGGGTGAGAAGCCAGACTAAAGAGTCCAAAAAACTAAATTTCACTCACCCTCCCATTTACACTGAATGGAGGGCCAGTTGGCCCGTATCTCAGGAAAGGAAGCGTGTCAGACCCAACATCGGTCTGGCGGTTTTTGGGCACACTAAACACACAAGTTTGTGTGACAGAATAATTTCACATATCTCTCACTGACTTTGAATGGAGTTACTGTTGTCATGTTCCCACCATATACTGACGATTCTTCTTTTTATGCCTTCCTGTAACCTACATTGTAAATGTTGCTGTTAGCTAACTGCAATATGTGAAACTATACATGAGAAATCCAAGCACTCGTGTTGTCATGGAGAAGCAGATATTGTACATTTCTCTACCATTATGTTGTAGCTGCAGATTAATTTAATAAGCTGTATGGATTGCTTAAAAAAAAAAAAAAGAAGAAGAAGAAGAAGCCGACATAATAGAAGACCACAAGGATTTCTTTTCATTTCATTTCTCAAGTCTTTTTTTCTTTTTAAATAACATTCTTCTCTCCCTCAGTGTTTCGCTCTGTGTTTCATTTTTTTTTAATTTATGAAAACCACTCTCCTCGGTGTCATCTATTATTTGTGCACTTCTCTATCATTCTCCCTCTCTGTCAGCATCACAGGGAGCTCAGAGTCTGTGTTGCGATGCAGCCTCAAGCCAACAGTCATCCCTGGGGTTCAGTGTCAGGTCAGGGTTTGTTCATCATGCCTCAGGGAGCCCAAGGTCATGAATACTAACACAGGTAGGTGAAACCACTGCTGCTAATGTTGACTATGATCATATTAAATTGAATGAAAGGAGAGTCATCTAGGGAGTGGTTACCAAGCAACACGTTTCTGTTAACTACAAAACTGCTTTGGAAATTTTGCTCAAAGCTTTTAACACCTGGCACAGTCTGGACTTGACAATGGCCTGTCATCATTTTAGACTGAAAATAGTTCTGCCGTGTCCATTTCAGTGCTCACTGTGTTTGTTTCTTCTGGGAGAGAAACAGAAGTCTCCAAAATATATTTTACTTTCAGTAAAGGCAGTTAAATCAGTCTGAAAACAGAATTCATTATCATCCCATGCTGTTCCAGAGTGTAGACTGAATTGGCAATGAAGTTCCAACTAGAGCTACGAACAAAAGACTCAACTGATTTAGAGACTAATCCTGAGCTACCTTAACGAATGAGAGACTTTGTGAGCACAATGATAATATTTACAGAAAACTTTGTGGGGATATTTTGGGACATCTGATTCAAAGTTGTTGCCAAATTAATGACCTAAAGTTGATTTGGACATAGAAACTACAAGAAATAGTAGACCAACCTTGACTATGATTTGTTCGGACCATGCATACAAAGAATGGGTTACATATTGCTTTAATCGATATAAATGTCTGCCCTGTGATGGACCAGCAACCTGTCCCGGGTGTTTCCCCTGTTTTCCGTCCAATGAGTGCTGAGATAGGCTCCAGCACTCCCGCAACCCTTATGAGGATAAGCGGTTTGGAAAATGAATGAATGAATAATGGTCTGGAAATGAGCAATGCGCAAATATATTGTTTATTAGATTTGTGAGGAGGAAAAGCAGAAGTTTTACACACTGAAAATTGTGTTCTAAGGAACTGATATTTATTTTTTTAACAGAAGAAGGGCACAAAAAGGGTACCATCAGTTTGCAGTATGCCTGCTATCTCGCTTTATGTCAGTCACTCATTCACGACAGCAGCACTGTGCTGTGGGCAGAGCCATTTGCAGCCTCTTTAAAATGAAAGCTATGAGAAAAAGTGGATGGTTGATACAATCCCAAATATATTAATCTCCATCTCATCCTGTCATGTCCCCTGTGCACTGGGCATTTTACTCTGCTTTGCACCATGTGGCTTGGCACACAGAAACAAAGCCCATTGTGTTTTTTAAATGATGATTTAGTGCATTTATAATGCACCGATGAGATTTTACAATACTTCTGGGTGCCATTTCAAGTAAATGTTGCCAAAATGTCATACATTGCAGGCAGTACACGTCTCTCTCTCTCTCTCTCTCTCTCTCTCTCTCTCTCTCTCTCTCTCTCTCTCTCTCTCTCTCTCTCACACGCTATCACACATTAGAAACTTGATTGGAGCAACAGGAGTAAAAGTTATTTGTTCAGAGCCTGGATTGAATAACATAAAATCTCTCAGATGACATGCATTCTTTTTCTTGGTAAGGTTTAATTTGACACTATTGTTCCAACTGTGACTCATAATGTGAAAAGAACAATTCTTCAAGGCTATGCTGAATCATTAACAATAACAAGGCATTAGGATGTTAGGACAGTATAACAAACCAATTCAGACTAATGTTAATACCACTCTTCTGAGCAAACACTGGCAGTCAACAGCAACAAAAGCGTTTACTATTTGTCTAATAGATAAAAAGTTTCACACAGTGCAGAGTGCTGTTCCCTCCTGAGCTCTGTGCTCTGACAAACATGTTAATGAGGGCTGGTTTGTACAGCCAGCCACAGAGGGACATGGTTGCCAAGTATCACACTACACTACAGTGAAAAATAATCATGCTTACCTTTTTTCACTCGTGGCTGGATGAACCCTCTGTTGTCAGCATCATGCTGCTTCATACTCATTCAGTCAGGCATGTTCACACCTGGAAACTGGCTGGCCAGCTGACTAAGGGCTTTTAACACTGCACTTAGCCTGGGGCTAAGAAAGCTTTAACACTAGCACAATCCTGGCATATTCTAAAGTGGGGTGACCCCAGTTTTAGCCTAGGGCTTGCTAGCCTTGCTGTGGAGCAGGGTTATCCTCGAGTTTGCACAAAAAGTTGAGGCAAAGGTCTGCAGTGTGAATCAAGGTCAGAAGAACTCCAGTAGGGTGCTTTTTTTGAAAGGCAACAAAGAGTTTGTTTACTGATCAAAACTGTGCTGCAAGTGTTCTAAGGACATTAACCCTGGCTTTGATTTTCAAGTGTGCATCCCTAACCCAGGGCTAACTGGTAGCCCTGGGTTAATATGTAGCCTAGGGCTAAGGAAACCAAGTGTGAAAAGGGCTTAAGGGACTCAAGGGGTTAAAGTGATAGTTTGGATACAGTGGTATTTGCTCATTCATGCGAGTGTAATACATCCACCGCGGTTGGTCCTTTAAATCCCTTCCTGTCACAAGAGTGAGAGCTTCACCAGGAGTGTACTGCTCCAAAAGGAGTGGAGCAGATATAGACAGGAAACCAACATGACCGTGAGTGGAGATACAAAGTGGAAAAATGTTCTCAGGGATGCATAACAACACACGTTTGGTTTCACTTTTGAGCGATCTTTCAAGTAGCTGGTCAAATATAGCAGTGGAGCGCTACTGCGTGGTGATACAGTGGTAATGCTATGGGACAAAATAGCTCCGCCATTTTGGAAAGCAAGCTACCTCCCCACAAACCCCCCCGAAGTGTACTTTTTAGTTGACATGCCATCTGGCATGGAAGGATCAATAAGCTGGGTTATTTAGCTACAATATGAACTTGAATCACCACCAAAACTGACAAAACTAACACCATGAAATCCAACAATTAACACTGCAGGAACATCTTTGAATATCCTGTGCCTGTTGTGCAGGCCAGCTCTGTGTGAATCAGCTCTGTAGCAGATGTGGGTGAACTCTTTTCTGTTTGGTTGTTATATCTGTAAGTCATCCCATTGAGAATGCACCAGGAGCTCAAATGACTGCAAAGATGTGTGAAGCACTGCCTCATGTGGTGTGCTTGAAAATGCGTCATAATCGCTAACAAGCCAATCAGTGTCTGGTTAAGTTCCTATTGAGCTGAACCTTTGTATCCCCATAAGGTGGTGCTGTTTTTCTTGTCAGGTATGTATTTGAATCCCAGCACATTTTCTTATATGTTTGGCAGGTGAAATGTTTATTTTGATGACAGCTGACATTATATTCTAAAAAATATCATCTCATCTAGATGTAAATGAGGGTATGTTTTTTGTTTATTTTTATGTATTTTTCTTTCCTTCAGTCTTCCGGTTGCCATCAAGGTAGCGCTCCTTATGAAGGTGGCCAGTGAATACAAATGGTTGAAAATAAAAAAGAATGTCTGTCACGATGAAAGTCGCAGCTGGGTTTGAAAAATTTCACCGTGTTTTCCAAAAGTTTTAGAAAGCTATTTTTGTGTTGACAAGAGGCCAAAACAGAGAGAAAAACTTGTCCAAAAAAAAAAAAAAAATAAAATAAAATAAAAAAGACAATGGTAAATATACCCTCAGTCTACAACTTGATGCCCCTGAAGTATGAAACATAAAAGAACAACAAGAAAAATGGCTATGAGTTGTAACGGATATGAAAGATTGGAGCTGGGTATCAGAGAGATGAGCCAACGTATGAATTTGACCTTTCCTTAACCTTTTGGGAAGTGATGGTTATAGCTTAGCCTCAGTGAGGTTAATGACCTGCCAAACTGACTGATCTCTGGGAGAGCTGAACTATGACAGGCTTGATATATACACACACACACGCGCGCGCACACACACACACACACGCGCGGGACTAGAGCCCTGTTTCCTGAAAGGCTCCTGAGACTAAGATGAATTCATGTTAAGAATCTTCTTAAACTTTTCAGGTGATTCCCAAAACCATCTTAAATATCATTGATGGTGCAGTAGTCACCGCAGGAGTGTTTCAGTGTGTGCCACTTTGAATAAAAGAGTTTTTAGTTTGCAATGTCATCCTACACTCTCATTTTATTTGGGAGCGTGCCCTTATGTAATAATTTATTTGCGCAAATGTGCATAATGGCAATAATCCAGCTGCGAGTCCACAGGACACATTGATCAGATTGAATTTAATAATAAAGTCAGCATCGAGTCCGAGCCTGCTCCATGCGATTACTCCAAAAATATGAAATGCTGTTAGTATTTAGTATTTTATGGACTTATAATATATAACACAGCTGGCAGACATGCATTGTCACCATGAGATCCATTCACTAACCCTTTGAGATCTGTAGACTGTGACCATGAGATGATCTTTGGCTGTGTGCTCCCCCTACGTCCTGCTTTGAAATCCTGTGTAGAAATTTAAAGCTCTTAAAGGACCATACCACTGATTTGCATGCTTTTTCTAATATCTACATAACATGTATATTGTAAGTTTCTGCTAATCTTTTACCAAGGCACTGATCTTATGGTTCCTACCTTTTATCCAGCCATTGGTTTCCATTCATTTCACCACCATATGAAATATGACTTTTGTGTTTTCCTTATGGACTTGTATTTCCTTTTAGACTCATGTTGTTGGGCTTGTGAGTGTTTCTGGTAGTTTGGTTTTCTATGCTGTCTTACTTCTGTTGCTCCATAGTCTTGTCAGTCTGTTTGTCTCCACCATCCATGCATTGTTTCCTTGGCCGTGCCCTCATGTTGCCTACCCTTGTTTTGTTTCAGCCAATCCTCTGTTCCCTCCAGTCTTGTGTCCCTCCCCTTCTCCAGGTGTGTCCAGTTTGCCAGTTTGTTCAGTTTGTATTTAAGGTCTGTTTTCAGTTCAGTCTTGGTCCGATCATTGTGTGCTGTCCTGCCTGTTTTCTTTAGAGTTCCTCCCTTGAGTTATCATTAAATATGTCTTCACTTCAAGCCATCTTGCCTGAGTCTCCTGTTTGCCCACACGTGGCATCCCAGAGGAAATATTTACTGCTCAAAGCTTGCTTTTCTACAGCTCCGGAGACAAAACTGAGATTCTTATTTCAGCCTCATTTTGGTTTCATTTTAAATTCTACTTTGTCTTATATGTTTCTCCTAAAATTCACTAGGAGAAATAGGTGAGACAGGACAGTGAGCAACAGGAGTCATATTTGAGACTTAAGAGACACCTTGCTAAACTCAATTTAGTTTCATTTTAGGCTCTATTTTTGTCTTATATGTTTCTCCTAAAATTCACTAGGAGAAATAGGTGAGACAGGACAGTGAGCAACAGGAGTCATATTTGAGACTTAAGGGTGACAGGCAACACTAAAGCTAGTAGGCAATACTGAGCAATACAAAAGCTAGTATTGAGATTTTATAATACATACATACACTATATTACCAAAAGGATTCGCTCACCCATTCAAATGATCAGAATCAGGTGTCCTAATCACTTGGCCTGGCCACAGGTGTATAAAATCAAGCACTCAGGCATGCAGACTGTGAAACAAGACATTTGTGAAAGAATGGGCCGCTCTCAGGAGCTCAGTGAATTCCAGTGTGGAACTGTCATAGGATGCCACCTGTGCAACAAATCCAGTCGTGAAATTTCCTCGCTCCTAAATATTCCACAGTCAACTGTCAGCTCTATTATAACAAAATGGAAGCGTTTGGGAACAACAGCAACTCAGCCACCAAGTGGTAGGCCACGTAAAGTGACGGAGAGGGGTCAGTGGATGCTGAAGTGCATAGTACAAAGAGGTCGCCGACTTTCTGCACAGTCAATTGCTACAGAGCTACAAACTTCATGTGACCTTCAGATTAGCCCAAGTACAGTACGCAGAGAGCTTCATGGAATGGGTTTCCATGGCCGAGCAGCTGCAGCCAAGCCACACATCACCAAGTGCAATGCAAAGCGTCGGATGCAATGGTGTAAAGCACGCCGCCACTGGCCTCTAGAGCAGTGGAGACGCGTTCTCTGGAGTGATGAATCACGCTTTTCCATCTGGCAATCTGATGGACGAGTCTGGGTTTGGAGGTTGCCAGGAGAACGCTACATTTCAGACTGCATTGTGCCGACTGTGAAATTTGGTGGAGGAGGAATTATGGTGTGGGGTTGTTTTTCAGGAGCTGGGCTTGGCCCCTTAGTTCCAGTGAAAGGAACTTTGAATGCTTCAGGATACCAAAACATTTTGGACAATTCCATGCTCCCAACCTTGTGGGAACAGTTTGGAGCGGGCCCCTTCCTCTTCCAACATGACTGTGCACCAGTGCACAAAGCAAGGTCCATAAAGACATGGATGACAGAGTCTGGTGTGGATGAACTTGACTGGCCTGCACAGAGTCCTGACCTGAACCCGATAGAACACCTTTGGGATGAATTAGAGCGGAGACTGAGAGCCAGGCCTTCTCGACCAACATCAGTGTGTGACCTCACCAATGCGCTTTTGGAAGAATGGTCAAAAATTCCTATAAACACTCTCCTCAACCTTGTGGACAGTCTTCCCAGAAGAGTTGAAGCTGTAATAGCTGCAAAAGGTGGACCGACATCATATTGAACTCTATGGGTTAGGAATGGGATGGCACTTCAGTTCATAGTATGAGTAAAGGCAGGTGAGCGAATACTTTTGGTAATATAGTGTATGATCTCCTTCGTGATTGGTCCGTTAGAATGTCAGTTAACCAGGCTGCTACAAACTGACAAGTGACAAGACCATTAAACCTTCAGCCAGTGGGCTATTATTTACAAACATTAGTTTCTGGAGAGATTATGGAAGAAATTGATTTGCTTGCTGAGTTTTTTTGTTGGGTTCTTCTGTTGTGTAGCCTAGTTTACATTTTTCTTACAAATGGAAATGGAAATGTGACCACTAAGCACAGATGCAAACGTGGAGAAAATCTGAGAATTATTATAGAACTTGTTGAGATCTCTTTTGAAACTTAAAAGGAGTCTAATTTGAGCATTTGACCATATTTTTGCTCTGGAGAAAAAAATGAGAAGCAGGAGAAATAAGCTATAGTCTCACTTGGGTTTCACTCAGATCTCATAGTTGTCTAGGAGAAATAAATGAAACATTTCTGAGAGCTCCTTTCTGATTTTCTTTTCCTTTGGGATACTTCAAACTTTCTTCACTCCAATATTCCATCACCATAATAAAGTCGTCCACATTAGTTTTCCTAAAAGCAGCAGCACTGTTGGGTTTTGATGACTTGTGAAATGGTCTCTGCTGGAAAATAGTCCCCGGGGAAATGTTTGCTTTACACAGCCATTTTTCAGTTCTGTGGTTTACGAATGGTGACGACTTTTTTGGCCACAGATGCAAAACATTATAAGCTGGGTCTTGGTGGTTTGTTGCAATTTAAAATGTAGGTGAATTGTAGTAAATGAGCCAAAATCACCGCTATGGTCCTTTTACTTGCCAGATTGATCAATATCAGGAAACAAGGCCCAGGCCAACAACTGCCGGATGTCTCTATGCATTTGTCACACAGATACATGCACAAACACTCAAACAGACATCCTCTCCAATCCCAAACACTGGGACAAGAGAAGTCATCAAACAAAAGAGCTGAAGCAGCTCCCCCGCTGAGTCAGCAGGCTTCTCTCCCAGAAGAAGAGGAGGGGAGGCGACGGCAAGAGAAAGAGATAGAACAGAGGAAACTGCTGTGTCTTGGTTTTGATAACCAGCCAACAAAAGCGCTGAACCTTTTCATCTGGGGACCTTGGCAGGGTGGAGTAATGTGTTTCCAGTGTGAGAGCTGGTGCCTCTCCGTCCCGTTTCTGCTTCCCTAAGACAGTCAAACAGAGCCGCTAATCCATCTTCATCTGTTACGGCTGCACCGCTGTGTGCAAACCAAGGTCCCTGTGCTACAGCTTCTGTCTGCAGGGAAATACATACATTGCATGCACATGCACACACAAACTGTTCTCACGATGAACCCTCTTTAACACACACACACACACTTTTGTTAACTCTTATACTACGTTTGCTGAGACATTATAATTGAGTCAGAAATGTCCCCTTGCATTTTTGGATGCAAAGTGACATCGGCATCTAATCCTGTACTGGTAAAGAGTTTTGTGATAAATTCTAATTCAATTCCATCATCACATTTCACAATCACTTCAGATTATTAAGTAAGATATGACTTTTAAAGAGACATATCAGTGATTTTGCATGTTTAGTGTCACATCTACAAAAAGAATACCAAACATTTCTGTGAATCTTTTCTTAAAGCGTGCAGCCATACTTTAGAACTCCCATATCATTTTTCCTCCCTTTTATCCAGCAGTTGGTTTCCATTCATTCCACTCCGATATGAAAATGAACTTCAAACTTTCTTCACATCAGTATTCCATCACTGTAATAAAGTCCTTCACATTAGTTTTCAGTCTCGCCGCTGGAAAAGAGTCCCTGCAGAAACATTTGCTTTACACAGCCAAATATCAGTTGTGTGGTTTATGAAGGCTGAGGACTTTGTTAGCCACAGAGGCAGAATATTATAAGGTGGGTGTCTCAACCAAAAATTTTGATTCCATTCATAACACTACAGCATGAAAATTAACTTCCAGAGACTTAAACCTTTCTTTACACCACAGTACTGCATCATCAAATCACCAAGTAGTAATTATTGTAATTAGATTACTTCTACTGGTAACCAGTGTTAATACTGAGAGGTATTTTTGATTAATCAATCAATCGACAGAAAATTAACCAACTATATATAATCTATCAGTTGTTTTAGTTATTTTAAGTAAATTTTCAGGACATTTGCTGGTCATAGCTTTACAAATGCTAAGAATGACTTGCTTTCTCAGTTTCACATCATTATCACATCATTAAAATGCAAAACAACAATTACTGCACATCTGAGTCGTCTCTATGCTGATGCGTAGAAGCAAAAATACTCCAAATGTGAACTGGAGTTCATTCCTCCCTCTGCCATACCAAATCTTACCAGATGTCAAGCAGCTGTTGTTAAAACAACAGATCACTGGCACGCTAAATTGTGTTGTGTCAGCTTATGATTGTTTTATTGGCTATGCCATGTTTTATATGTCACCGTGTCAATCGTCAGATTAGTCGACGGGTTAACTGACAACAGAAAATACTCATGCTTCTTTGCAGGCTGCAGCCTGACATCCTCAGCCAGAGCCTCTTTACTGCTCCTGGGTCCTGGTTAAAGAGCAGAGGTGATCAGCCTCATGCCTCATGCTGTGACTTTGAAACAGTCCGTGTCATCTTTTAATCTCCTCTAAAACTTTTTATAAAGACTTTTATAATCTCTAACTTTCATTTATTTACCTCCCTTTCATTTACGTTTATCTTAATCACTATAATGTGTTACTTTTTAACTGATCTTTGCATTTTGTTTTAAGTTTGATTTGTCTTGACTTTTACTGTTCCTGTGAAGTACTTCCTAACCCTGATTTGAAAAGTGCTATATAAATAAAGATTATTACTGTTGTTACCAAACACACACAAATAAATAATCAACAGTTTAAAGTAAAAATAATAATAATAAGAAGAAGAAGAAGAAGAAGAACATCATAAGCATGGTAAGCCTTGATGTTAATGAATTTCACTTTATCATTGCAAAAAGATGCTGTTTTGTAAATGGCTTAGTGTTGTGATGAAAAACAGTGATATGAGGCTGTGAAGTTAGCTTGAACAGAGGCTGTTGATTTCAGGCATGAAAATCACCACTTTGGTTTTAAACCACACCCACTTTCAGATCAAGCCACGCCCACTAAGAGTACAGCTAGTTAAGGCTGAATTATGCTTCCGCGTAGGAAGAGCGTACGGAGGTTGTGCGAAGCTTACGGGGGTTGTGCGACCGCCGCAGAGCCTTGCCGCGCGCCTTGCCGCGCGCCTCCCAAAAATTGTAACTACACGGACCCTCCGCAGCCCCACAAGAGCTGTGATTGGTCCGCCAAAGTACATCATTTCCGGCATTTCGTTGCAACCGGTATCACATCCTGTTGTTGTGCCTGGCCGAGGAGGTGCGCAAGTACCCGCACCTATATGACTCGTCCTCTCACCAAGAGCAGCGACCATACGTCACAGGGTCTACATTGGTGGGAGGAGAATTGCTCAGTGTGTTTCGCAGAGGTATGTTGGACACACACGCGCTGCGTAGGAAATGCGTGCTTCGCACAACCCCCGTACGCTCTTCCAACGCTGAAGCATAATTCAGCCTTTATACAGATAATGGTGTGCTCATTTGTCCATAGAATTTCCATAGACTTTTTGACCACTGAGGACAGACAGCAATGGAACAGCTGTCTGTTATTCAGAAACAACAGGCGTCAGAATACTGCACATTTATTGACCAAATGGAGGTGGAATTGAACAAATACTACTGGACTATTACTACTGTTTAACTACAGACATTTTTTATTCTTATTCCAACAGGCCCTCTCCACTTTTCTCTGCTTCTGTTAATTAAGATAATGTTTCATAATTTACTTCATCTGCTATCTTTATTGGTGCAAAGAGCTGTTTCACAATGAGCTGCACTGCAAATTATTAGAGTTTTTGATTTAATAATAAATGACGTGTATAGGCTAACTAAATTAAGAAATAAGTAAAACCTTCAAAAACCAAGACAGCTCAATACTGGTAAAACCTGTCTATGATATCACATCTTCATGCATTCATATCTTTCACTGCCTCAGATCCCTTGGCCGTCTCTTCTTGCTTGACAGACTAGCAGATGAACAGGACAAAAGTAAATTTGTGTCTTTCTGCCCAGATATATCACCCTAGGATTGACATATTTGTGTGGGTTTGTAACCGAGTTCAGGCCCTTGGCTGCATGTCATCCCCTCTCTCTCTGTCCTGCCTTCCCTGACTCTCTCTGTACTGTAACTGTCAAATAATGCAGAAATGCACAAAAATGAATAAATAATCTATAAATTCTTCTTTTCAGTCATCTGACATCAAAATAATACATCCAAAAATCCCCCTCCCTATTCTGTGGGACAGCAGTGGTGTTATCTTCCTCTCATTGTTACTGAGTGCTGGATACTGGCTGGATGCTCCAAATGCTAACTGTTCCTCCTGCCATTGAGGTAGACTTCCCCCCAGCTAACATCCTGAGAAATGACCAACTTAATCCACTCAAAGAAGGTGTAACATCACATTACAAGTATCTTAAGCATGTTATTAGTAGGCCTGGGTATCAAAATTCTGTACCTATATGGTACCTTTAATGCTCCTTCAGAGTGTGGAACCGTTTGGTACCACGTTTTGATGCCTCATTATCAATAAGCCGCCTCCACATGTGGCTTACCTGATCACAGCTGGACTGCCAGCTCTGCAGTTTCCGAATAGGGCCGTTGTGAAAATGCAATTGCTGGTGAAAAATCCTAGACACAATAGCTAGGCAAATTAAATGGAAAATTTACCAAAAATGATATCACTAGCCCCATCTATTTATAATTATTGAAATTACATATTTAAACATGAGATCAGTGATGCTGGATTGACATTAGATTTGAAAAAAATGGCAAAAAAAAAAAAAAAAATCAACAACAAACAAACAAAACAACCCTTAGAAAATTAGTAAAACACAAACAAAAACAAAAAAAATGTACAAAATTACCAGTAACTTATTACACATACATATTTAAAATTAAATTACAAGGAAAGTACAACAAAATTTCACAAAGTTAAAAAAAAAAAAAAAAAAAAAAAAAAAAAAAAGGCGTATTTCCCAGTGGCAACAGTCAGAGCAAACTGCCAGTCAGTTGTTGATTGCTATGGGTGCCACGGCTCAAGACTGAGGGAATTGTGAAAGGTGACTGCAGACTCAGTATTAGTCACAGATGGTTGGGCTGGCCTCTTTTATTGAACGCCTCTAATTGGATGCTGCTTCGGCCAACAACTCAGACATTAAGCCTACAGAGCCAGATCCCTGCACTCTGTTGTCCGAGTGTCAGCCGGTGCTTTTGAATAGAGATGAGAGATGTGGGTGGCTGGGACGAAGCGATGAAAAGAAAGATGAAGGGAGACGCACAGCCCACTCCAGTTGCTTTTGAATAACTATTGATTTATTCCTTCAAAGCATATCCTTGTTGCACCCATCACCTTTGCCAAGGAAATAGGTGATGACGGAGAGAGAGGAAAAAAGAGGTAGGGACAGAGAGAGAGCTGAAAATAAAGAGCTGAATATGAGCAAGTGAAACACAGTGGATGGAGTGAGCCGGTGGCGGGAGCAGGGAGGCCCTCTGAGCAGGAGAGGGGCCCCAAGAAACCCCACCAGAGGAGAACATATCTCAGATTTAAAGGGGTTGTTTGGATTAACTGACACAAGGTGGTACACACTAAAAACTGCTGGGTTAAAAAATAACCCAAATTTAACCCAAGCCCTGGGTCAAAAAGGGTCCAACTACTTGTCATGTTATTTTGACTGAAGAAACTGGGTTATGCATTTTGACCCATAATCTGGGTTAAATAGATAACCTAATTTTTCTTTTAACGTGATCCAGGATTGTAGTCAATATAACCCGACTTATAGTTCATATTCATTTAGCCCACTCAACCCAAAAGTTGAGTGGGCTAAAACTTTCACACAGTATTCTTACTAATTAAGCACTTCCACATTTATAAGATTTTACTGCACGTTTCCACACAGTGTTACAGACGCTAACACACATAACGCTATTGAATTCTGAATAGGCAATCACACGCAAGTGCAGTGTCAGCGGCTAATTCAATTGTACGCTCAGAGGTGGAGCCAAGCCCTGATTACAACCCAAGCCCAAAGACACACATCACCCACGGTTTTACACTGATAACTTATCAAGTTGTAAATTATTCAATAAACAGACAATAAATAGTCTGTATACAATGTGCAAATATGCAATGTACAAATATTCTGTGCAAACCAATAATAAAGTACAAATATTGCGACTAAAGTGCTAAGTGCCATTATTAAAGTGCATAGTTAAGTTGTCTGTTTAAAGTGCATTTTCTACCAACCATGTTGTGCAATATTTACAAGCAAAGCCATCAGTCACTAGTAATGAAGTGCTCTTCGTTACACAAACTGATTGTAAAGTATTCAATCAATCAATCAATAAGCAATCAATCAATCAAACCCAAGTCTCTGACCCAACAATGGGTTACTCTCAGAAAAAATAACCCAGAAATATTACCCAAGTCAAAAGACCCCAAAATTGGGTCAAAATAAAATCCTTATAACCCAAGAAATGGTTATGGCTCTGGAAAAATAACCCAGAAATGTAACCCAACACAAGTAACCCAGGAGTTGGGTTAAAGAAATAACCCAAGTGTTTTTAGAGCGTATGAGTTCCTCACCAGTAGTGGTATAAATGCATGGCCTTAGCTCCTGTGGTGAGGCCACTCGGCTGCGAGTGAGCACCTCCTCAGACAGAAGCGAACAGGAGATGATGAGCTCAAGAAACAAAAACATTTGTCTCCTGACCTCAGGATTAAATAAAACCTTTCAGACTAAAAGCCTGTCCATGGGCTCCTGGAATTCAAAGGGTTAACCTGGACAAGTCAACAGGCTGCAACATCAGCACACACACACACCTACAGAGCAAAGTGGGCATGATATCTACTCACACAGATAGAATAAAGGCAGGTGTTGCTTTTGGTGAGGACGATTATCTGAACAGACACACACACACACACACACTGAGAAAGAAATTACTCCTGACTCTCTCTTGCAAACCAGCACACATAACCGCTAACACCCGCTATTGTGTTGCACACCTCCACCCTGCCCTGCTTTACCACTCACAGTCACCGCTCTCTTCAGAAATCAGTTTATTCAGATCACCTTCCATCTTGATGCATGTCTTCCCTGTGTAATGCACCTTTTTGTCTGTGTTCTACACACTGATGGGCAAAATATACATCCAACATTAACGAAACAGGGAGACATAAATGGGTGTGTGTGTGTGTGTGTGTGTGTGTTGCAACCACTCCTCCAAGCTCTTACTGTTGAAAGAGAAAGTTTAACCTAGTATGAGTGTCTAAAGGTCAGATACGTGGGGGAAGTGCAAGCTGTCTGCAGCTGTCTGTAACAAATTAGATTGAGACTGATGTGGGCTTTTTGGAGGGCAATATCAATATTTTTCTACTGACACTGATGATGTTGATATTTTGTGCCAATATTCAACCCATTCTGAAAAATGTAATATTATTTCATTATTCTTATAGCTGTTAGTGCCATTAGCCTCCTGTCCTTGAGGTGGACTTTGGCAAACATTCATAGAGAGATAGATCGCTCCAAACATTGCACAAGGACAATAGCAGACTCGATAAACTCTCAGCACTAGGAGAAATACATATCTACAACAACAAATAACAAAATAAATAAATAAAGTGGATCAATACAAAGAATATAAAAGGATTTCTTTGAACCTTTGAACTTGTGCAAAGGCGATGTGTATAATGAAATGTATCTGTAAAATACAGTATCTACAGAATACGATATGTATGTATGGAGTAGATATATGTGCACAATGTATAATATTTAATATGTGGCATAGATAGAGATAGATAGATAGATAGGAAATTCGCAGTTTTTCAGCAGTATCCACAGATTGCAGATTAAGTAAATAAAAAATAAAAAATAAAGAATAAGATCTAAGTACAACAGTATAAGATCTAAGTACAACCCAGTGTGCAAAAAGCAATGTGCAAAAAAAAAAAAAGTGGCATGTCATATTATTAAAATTACTGCCTTAATCCCCTCAAATTGTTAAATAAACAAAGTTTGCTGTCTTGTATGGAAGGTGGCTCAAAGGTACGTGAAGCATGTGTAAGAGAGGGGAAGTGGAGGAAAAGAAGAAACTAGCCACAACATTGCTTGCCAGCTATCTTTTATGAGCTACATATGAGGTGGGGGGGGGGGTCAGGCTGTTCGGTGTTCAGTTCATTAGATTGTGATCTCTAATTTGCATCAAATGCCAACTGTACTGATCCCTGTGGTTAATTCATCCAGTGGTGTCCTTTATTAGAATGGGATTGTGTTATTACTGTATTACTGGTGCAAATGTATGAGCAGGTGTGTGTGTGTGTGTGTGTGTGTGTGCGCGTGTGCACCAGACATAACCAGTGCAGCCAGTAATGACTTGCTATGATAAAACAAATTCATTAGGGGCAGAGGACTTTGGCCAATCAGGGAGGTAATGAAGCTTGTGCCATAACGAAGAGTCTGCTGAAGATTATGAAGTGCCCGAGCCACTGACCTTGACAACTTTATCAGTCAGTCCTGCTCAACGTGCTCACACTTTGCCTCACGCACTAAACTCCGTGGGCTCACCTTCTCATTACAATTTACAAGTCCACGTATAAAGTTTTTTTTAAGATTATTTTTCTGCTTTATTAGATAGGACAGTAAAGGCACACTGGAAAGATGGAACAGAGAGAGGGAATAAGCCAGGGAAAGCAGCCTGAAGTGTTGTAAATCAATCAAATCAAAATGAGCGTAAGTTGCTGCTGCTGCAAAATTGCGGCGACTACCTGGTACCTGGAGTCTCTGCATCACTGTGTCATCACTGCACGACACGGGATGTCCTGCGCAAACACGTGCTGATGTTCCCAAACTCGCTTGTTTTTTTTTATAGCAGTCTTTTGTCTTCGGCCTCTTGTGAAACAATATTTGTCTCCTTGCCCTGACAAACAGCCACACACTGAGAATGAAGAACACATCCCCTCCATATCCTGCATTGCTGCTTTGTGGCGTGTTGAAGATGATGTCATGGCACTTTCATATTATCTGCAGTGGAAAACGAAGTCCAGGAAAGTACCTGGTACCAACAGTGAGTAGAGTCAAGTTGAGCCGTACCGTGTGGAGGAAAGTGGCTTTAGTTAATTCTCGCTCTTTCATCCTCTCTTATCCTACTGGCTATTGACACAAAATACGTGTTATTTACATATTTGTGTGAGCTGAAATTTTTCTCCTCGAGTGAAAAATTTACAGCCATATTCACACAAGTCTGCAACACAAAAACTCGCTTCACGTTTGGTCTGAACACATGGTGACAGCCTGCACAGCTTGAGCCAGACTAGACAAACCAGTGCACACACTATGGACTGATTCTTGGGAATTTGGATAAAACAGGTTTTAATTTTGAAAAAAAAAAAAAAAAAGTGTGGTAAATTACAAAATCTGAAGGTATATCATTATAGGCCAAGGTCTTGGCTGTTCAGCAATGTACCGGTGGAACCTCCTCATTTTGCATTTTTTTCATAAAATAGGATTTTCCAGTTATTAGGCTACTTTGTTTTTGTCAACACCGTCACCGTAATGTTTTTTTTTTTTTTTAATTTGAAAAACATATTTTTGTATTAAAGAGACTATTACTTTAATAACTCAACAGCACCAAAGAAACATATTGTAAACATATTCATTTAAAACCAATATAACTGCCTCTGACGGTGGTGACGTCTGACAGTGGTGACAAAAACCTGCTCTTTCACATGATAAGCATGAGTTGTTCACATTAGCCAGCTTGTTTTCGCCCTGTTGCTACCTGCATCAGACCTCTTCTTAAAAAGTATACATTTATTCCATGATCTAATTTAATATTTTTTATACAGAAGTGACGGTGTTGACAATTTATGGTTGTGACAGTAGCAGTGTCCAAAATATGAAGAGATTTAAGAGAAAACAGCAAACTTCCAGGCCTGAGTGGTCTTGAAGCATGCAGTAGAGCTGGAGGGTTGAAAAGGGCTCCTCAGGAATGTAATTGACCTTGCAGTTTTTTTTATTATTATTTTTTAAATAAATATCTGACGGTGGTGACGAATATGTGGGACACATTTTGAGCAACCACAAAATAATAGTAAATATTGTTCAAAACCCATCGTTTGTAGTTTTTAATACATATTATGATGTACTCTTTCATGTGGTAAAGATATTATTCAGTGAAATGTTTTAATCAAGTTGAAATGATTATCTCCTATCCGAGGACAACTGGTTTTGTAGGCCATGGGCCAACATATAATCATTAAATTAATACAAATTAAAAATAAACCTATAAAAGAACCTTACAAATGTGCAAAGGACCCCCTGATTATGCCCTTGATTCTTTTTATTCATTAAAATGTTGTAAATTTCCAGCAGAAATAGCATTTTTCTTAGTGGAACGTGATTTATCCAAATTCTCAAGAATCAGTGTATGGATAAACTAGAGCCACAGCCTCTAGTCTCTTGTTCACACTACAGGATAAAGTGACCAACGAACCTTTAAAGTGTTTGGGTTCTTATCCATATAGTTGTATTTGTTGGCACCTTTAGGCACCGACTGAGACAGATGGACAGATCACTCAAAAAAAAAAAAAAAAAAAAAAAAAAAAAAAAAGTCAGTTGGAAGCTTAAGGATTGTGGAAAGAAGAAGAAAAATTAACATAAACATTTACCCTCCATTTTCATGCCATCTTGTGTCTGTTTTGGTTTCTGAAATGGTTTCATTATATGAATAAAGATCTATGTAAACTGTCAAGATGAGTGTACGTTGTTATTAGCTCTTTATATTTATTAGCTGACCATTGACTAAAAGCAAATGAAGTGACCTAACTTTGAGCTGTACCACACAAGTTTTTCCCTAATTATGTGTGGCATCATTATTAATAGATGAGATTAATAGATGGAATCAAATTTTAATGATCACCAGGTGGGGAAAATGCATATGAATCTCAATGTTACAAAGTGCTAGCCGTCTCTCCTTTGTCACTCGTCGTTTCATAGACATCCAATACTTTTCTCACAGGACTCAGCAGCAGCTGTGTGGCAGAGCAATAAAGACGAGATGGGCTTTCACAAGCCACTTGTCACTCTTTACAAAGTTGGAGTGTGTGTGCGTGTGTGTGTGTGTGTGTGTGTGTGTGTGTGTGTGATCTCTGGAGAAATGTGTTCTCAGACTCAGAGCAGACGGTAGCTACACATACCTGCCTCTAATGCCACCACAACAAAATCAGCGACCCACAGAGACATGGGAGGAGACAGAGATAAAGTGCTTATGTGTGCAGGGTTGAAGGTGCACAGTCTGTTCACTTCTGATGAGAAAATCATTGCTGCTACTGTATACTCCCATTGAGTCTTGAGGAACTCTGCAGGCCAGATTAATATAATGAGAGCATTACAGGTAATTTTCGCCCATATTACTGTCCCTCCTGTCTGATCTTTTGATCTCATGTTTTCTTCTTTCCCCTTCTCTGTTTTGCCTCACTGTGATATCCACATGCACTTTGTTTTCAGTTTGTCATCATCTCTGGTGTTTATTCTTGCTGTGTTTCAACCTCTCCTCTGTACCTGTTCCAATTATCTTAAGCCTTTCATCTGGAAAAGAACTGGCTGCCTCTATAACCTTTTACTTCAAAGGTTCTACTACAATGACTTTTGCCTGGCCTGACTGTCTGGTAACATGCGCTTTCTCCATAAATGTAATGATACCGACACACACACACACACACACACAAACACAATTACATGAAAAACACAAAGCACACTGGTTGCACTTGTTGTAGGCCTGCTTGCCATTCATGAGTGAAGCATACTGATTTATTTTTCTTTGTTGACCATGAGAGAATGGACTCCAATTTTATTTCTATGACATGACAGAAGGGGCCAGAGGCAGGAAGCAATTCAGACAAATTGTTTCTTATTTTTGTTTGTGATTTGTTCTTATTTTGTTAAAACCCATTGAATTCTGTGATTCACCAATGTTTTCTTCTTCTTCTTTTTTTTCTTTTTTTTTTTGCCCTTGATAAGAGACAATTTTATGAGTAATCAGGGCTCTGCCGCTCAGCAATTTGACATGGAAGTACGCTTGTATGAGTTACCACTGTAAAATACACAAAAAACGGTGGCAATTTTTTTTTTTTAGCATTACTTTTATTGGTATAATTTATATCTTTTTAAAAAATATCAAAATGAAAAAGCCAGCTGAGATATGAATATAGGATTATTGAGTATCAGTCATTATTTTGCAAGCTGCTGGTCTTCTGAACACACTTTGACATGACAGGCTCAGGTCTACCCCCTTAATTTGTTTCTGTTCTAAAGTCAGCAGTCCCTGATACTGGTCCCCACCTCTTACATTGTTTTACCTTGTAAAGTACATGGATGAAGCGTGTTGAGTTCATTATTCGAATTCAATTTTAACAATTAGAGATTTAGTTAAAATTACACAGCCGAAATGGATGAAAAGAGGTTGTGCAAGGAGATCCACCATTACCCACATTTATATAATTTGTCTTTGAAAGACTACAAAGACAGCCAGATGGTGTTGAACTCCTGGCGAGAAATCATGTAAACGCTTGGGAGGGATGAAAATGCCTGCCTTCAAAAGTATGTAAAGGCCCAGAGAGAGACAGGAGTGGCGATGCAGGCAGGAGCGCCTACATACCTCCCATGATTTCCATGTTAGATTGGCTCTGTGGAATAGAGTGTGGATCGGGAAATACACATGTGGAACGCCAGACCGACAAAGACCCACAACTGTAGTATGACTGGAGCTGCAGGCTCGTACACGTCCGCAGCTGTCTGTAGATACACAGCACCAAAAGCATGTCCATGTTCATTTTTATTCCACAGACTTTAATTGAAGCCTGCTCAAATCTTGGAAGTATATGGGAATATGAGAGAATATCTTTAAGGTAAATGGTACAATGGTTAAACCTTTCGAGAGCAGGCAGAGTAACACAAAGGAGAGAGAGACTAATTTGCTGTAAGGGACACGATTGTACAAAAATGTGAAGGTTGAAATTTTCGTTCATACCAGCTAGTTCAGCATGTCACCATTTAAGACCAAGATGTTTTCATGGATGTAGGGATCTTTGACACAATAGGTGAATTTTCTGGCATGGAAAACTAGCCAACAAGTTTACAAGGTACACAGGTCAAGTGTATGCTGTTGTATGCTGTAATGTTTCACAGCATATTTCATGATTTTCTTCAATGAATAAGTACTTTTGTTCAAGTGGTGTGCAAAGGCATGTACTCGTTTTTGTTCTTTAAGGTTTAAGGTCAGCCGGTCTGCTCTTACCACGAGAAGAAAAATTGTGAAGGCCAAATTCAAACACAAGGAAAGACTGGAGCAGCAGTTTCGCAACATGAACACAAAACAAGCCTTTCCTAAAGTGAGAGCTGCAGTGAGAGCATGACTCAGTTCAAGGTCATTCCACGGTCACAGACCCCACCACCTTTGCCAGCAGTCTGAACACTTTTGACACAGTTTGACATCCACAGCCACTCTGCTGCCTGTGAGGAGCTGCTTAGTGCACCTCCCCTCTCACGAGCCCACACACCCTCCCTTCACAAAGGAGGATGTCCGGCAACAGCTGGGCAGCTGCAAACCTGGCAAGGAATCAAGGCCTAACAGAATCCCAGTAAGGACGCTCAGATTCAGATTCAGATTTTTATTGTCCCTTGAGGGGAAATTCAGCTAGCAGTAGAGGACAAGACATATATACAAAACAACATGCAAAAGGCCAGTCACAACAATAAAACAGTAAAGACACAACCATGAATAAGAATTCAATGAATGAATGAATGAATAAAATGCATCTGTTTGTCAAGTAAAGTAAAATATCCCTAGTTAACAATAAAGTGCTACAATAAAGTGCTACTGTGCAAGTTACTAATGCAAATTAAGCGCATTTATTGCACTTGGAACAAAGGATAATTTAAATCTGTTGCTTTTAACCCTAGGGCACCTGTATCTCCGCCCAGAAGGGAGAAGAACAAAATCTTCCAAGAGAGGGTGGTCAATACTGGCTAAGATGGACCGTGCCTTCCGCAGAACTTGTCTATCATAGATAGCTGACAGAGAAAGCTGCTGGTCGCCGATAATCTTGCCGGCTACCTTAACAATATGCAACAGAGCTCAGGCTCTGTGCCATGGAGCTCTCCCTCATCCTCCACTCCATTTTCTGTGAATCCTATAGGACAGCATCAGCTCCCACCCGCTGAAAAACATTCACCATTATACCAGTGATCAAGAAACCCCGTCCCTCTGAATCCAACCACAACCAAGCAGTCGCACTCACCCCAACAGCCATGAAGTGCCTGGAAAAGCTGACACTGCGCACCATCCTACCAGCTGTCAGACCACAGCTGGACCTAGACATCAGTTTGCTTACAGGGCAAAATGGAGGACAGAGGATGCTGTGGCGTGTCTCCTTCACTGCCTCCCGCAACATCTGGAATCACCTGACACCTTCACTTTGGTTGTCTTCACTGACTTCAGCTCTGCCTTTCATTCAATTCAGTGCCATCGGATGGTCAAGACACTCCTTCACCTCAGCCTCCCTCCACTTCTCGTCCACTGGGTCCACAGCTTCCTCAGCAACAGAGCACAGGCCGTTAGAGCAGGCACAGCAGCAGCATCAACCATCATCAACAGTCCATTTGTCATTTCACACCATGGTGCACTGACAACTACCTCTAGCTGAATGTAGACAAGACAAGAACTGGTTATTAACTCATCAAGCGCACCCCTCCCTGGACTGAGCCCCAGCTCTGCCTCCACCCACAGCAAGACAATAGAACAGGTGAGCAGGTTTAAGTACCTTGGACTCACTTTAGATAATAAACTCAGCTTTGATCAACATATCACTGACATCCAAAAACGATCCCAGCAGAGACTCCATGTCATCCGCAAATTCAGAGCGCTCTCTGTACCCCCCTGCCACCTGTTATTACTTTACAAAAGCATCATCCAACCCGTCCTGCTGTACTGTCCCCCCCTGTTTCTACACCATGCTGACCAACTCCAACAAGAACAAAGCCAACAGGATCACACATGCTGCCTCCAAAATCATCCACTCCCCCACACCCAAGATCTCAGACATACATGATAGAGCCATCACACGCCTGGCACTAACAATAGTCTGTGATCCTGCCCAGATACAGGACTCTGAAATGGAGAAGCGCTTGCTTTGGCAGAAGTTTTGTCCCCTCTGCCAAAGCAGCACTAAACAAACAGCCTCGCTGGCCCACTGTAGACCCAGGCTTACCTCTGTTTATGTGTTGGGGGACTGGGACTTGGAGGTTGTCTGTATGTCTTTCTGTATGTTGCAGTCTAGTTATCTGTGTGTTTCTGTGTTGTACAGGCCTGGAAAACAAATTTCCAGTGGGACTATATCTGTGAAAAAAAATTCTCATTGTCACACAGTCCACAATTTGGTTGTCCAACACATGGAAACATACAAAACATAAAAAATGCATTAAATGAAAATCTATGTATAATCACATTTAGATTATTTTATGTTTTAAAACAATTAGGATTAGATTATAAAAATTAGAACATCTGAATGCAGACAATTGAATGTTGATTGAAGGTAAAGCAAAAAGCCTATAGACGATGACAGGTATTTAAAATCTGTTACATACAGAAATTAATTTTAGAGATTTTATACAGTAGAACTGCATCTCTGTCAGGTGGGGCTTTTAAATCTGTCCTCCAAGTCACCATGGACTGCTCAGCTTGGCCAGTGTGTTTTATGGTCCCCATTTTAATATTGATCAATTTTAATTTTATTTCAACAACTGTATGTCCCTCTGCTGATAAGATATTCACAGCACCAAAGATTTTTTTTTTCTTGCGATAATTGACTTTTTTTACTTTCTTGTAATGCCAGTATTGACGCTTTGGGAAATCACTTTCATTTTCTGGGAATCTTTTTTTTTTTTTTTTTTTTTTTTTTTTTTTTAACAGTACTTCATTTTATTTCAGACCTTTATTTTCCCAAGAAGCAAAACATGACTGGCAGCATGGGTCAGCACAAACCACACATTCACAATAAACTTTGATTTCAGCTGCTGAAGTTCTTTTTCTTCCTGCTGCCTTGTTTTCGTAGAGTCTCCAATTCTTGGGCATGTGCCAAAGTATTTTGCAAATGGCACAACCGCTGCCCTTATTTAGGGGGCGTTATGCTAATAACAAAATGCTCAGATGCACGCCTCCAGTTTACGAACAGGTGGGATTCATCTTTCAGCACACCTGGGTAAGAGCAGGTTTGGATGGTTAAGAACATTTGGTGCATCTGGAGTTGTTTTCTCTTTTTTTTTTTTCTCAACAGAAAAAATATGAGGAAACTAAGAGAAATTTAAGACAGTGTTGCTGTATCTGGCCCATTGTAAAGCCTTTGAGAAAAAGCTTGTTTTATTTGTATGAATAGCCATGCACTATACAGTATGTGCACTGAATGATAGCTTATATATTTAAAATTTTAAACTTTTTTCCAGCTTGGCAACACATTTTTACCATGGAATTGATAATGATAACAGCTGTGTAAAGCAAAGATTTCCCCAGGAACTTCCAGCACAGAGACCGTTTCAAGTTTTTGGGATACTGAATATTGATTTTTAACCATTGCAGATAAAAAGATAAAGCATTTTCTCATAGGTTAGGTTATGAATATCGAGATTGCAATATACCTGGAAAATACCTCAATATGATATTGTGTCAATATCATGTACCCCTAGAAACGACCAGAGCCTACAGACATTGACACAGCTTGTGACCAATCAGGATGTTGTGGGGCGGCGCGGCCCAGGAGGTAGAGCGGTTGTCCGGTAACTGGAGGGTTCCCGGTTCGATCCCCAGCTCCTCCAGAGTGTGTCGAAGTGTCCTTGAGCAAGATACTGAACCCCTCACCGCTCCTGATGGACAGCTGGCGCCTTGCATGGCAGCCTCTGCCATCAGTGTGTGAATGTGAGGCAAAACGTTGTAAAGCACTTTGAGTGGTCAGTAGACTAGAAAAGCGCTACAGAAATGCAGTCCATTTACCAACATGTGTTTTACTCATTCCCACTTTACATGAGGATGACATATGCAATATTTTCACAATAGCCTACAGAATACCTAAAACTTCAGTTATGGAGTCTTGCTGTATTTTTTTTTTTTTTTTTATGCTTAAAACAAAATTGAACTTTGGTAGTGTTGGGTGAGATAGCTCCCTGGGATTGATATGAGTCCACATGGTGGTGAAATATCCTCAAATATCCTGTTTTTCAGTCTCTCCATTCCCCTCATTGTGCCATAGTTTTAGCACATAAATAAACACCAACAAAGCAAATAATGCCTGTATAAAGCAACAAGTCCCAAAACCCTTTTTTTCCCATGTAAATACAATTATTTGTGACAGATCGTTTCTCCCTGGCACAAGGCTTTGGCACAACACTTTCCAATTCAAATAGAAAGGAACAAGTTTAATTTCCTCAAAAACTAGGTACAAGTTTTTATACTTTTTGGCTACTTTTTATTCTTTCTACTATATGGACCTGAATCTACAGTAGATATATACAAAATGCACAGATGATGTGATGATGATAAGGGAGCCATGACAGCATGGAAATCTACAATCAGCCTTTTCAACCGAACACACCCACCCTTGCCCTGGTTGGCCAGTGAGGGCTTTCTGAAGTTGTGGAGGAACTATATTACCTAAAACCAAGCTAAGATTTGTAGATACACAAATTTCCTCCCTACTACCCTTAGATTATCTCAGAAATTTGTTTTTGTCAGTGCTTGTTGATGAACGAAAACACGTTACATCAAGAGGCAGTAGTGTAGTAGTAAGTGACCTAATTGTTTCTCTGATAACAGCGTGTATAAGTCTATAGGCTGTTTCAGATGGGAGAAAAGGTTGTGCTGGCAAATGAGTTGAGCATGGCTGGTATTATACTGTAAATGCCTTGCTCAGGGGGATACAAAATGGGAATTCAAACCAGGACCCTTCTGGTCATGTTTGCGCTCCTCTAACATCCATACAATGCCTCCCCAAAGCATATTAGCACAGTGTTGTTTCCACACTGCTGACGCTGCTGCTGATTTGCCACTGGCGAAGATGTTTAATATCCATCAAGTTAGCACCGCAGCTGCTTATCTGTTGGATTTCAAATTGAGTTCAGCGACAAAGAGCAATGTGCGCACACACACACACACACACACAAACACATCTTGTACTTAATGATTTACCTCTCCACATGTTTAGAATTCCTGTCCCTTTAGGAAACTTTTGCAAACTAAATTCCACCTGAAGTCATACCATGACTTAAAGAAGTCAAAGACTCATCAGTCAACATCTCCTTGCTTTAGCTTTCAGGCATTCACTTATCCCAGGGGTGTCAAACTGGTGCCATGGAGGGCCGAGAGGCTGCAGGTTTTCATTCCAACCGAAAACTCCATCAGGTGATTTCACTGATCACCTCGCCTTCAAGCAGAAAGGAGGAACCAATCAGTGAAATCACCTGGGGCCTCATTTATCAACCTGTGCGTAGAAAAGGTTCTAAATACTTTCGTAGGAATGAAACTTAGAATGTGTGTAAGTACAAAAAAATCCGTATTTATCAAACGTGCGGACACCGGTCGTATGCACACCAGTAATTAATCGGTGATGATAAATCCCACCTGTTCTAAACTGCTATGCTCGTGCATGGTTAGGCTCATTTGCATTCAGAAACGCCTCCAACTTACCATATATGGTAGCAGCAATCCCTTTAAAAATGCGGGAATGGATTTTTTCGCTTAGGCCTACTGTAATAATGGCGAAGAGGGCGAAGAAGAGGAATTTCACCGATACAGAGATTGAGGTACTTGTAGGAGAAGTTGAAACAAGCCAAAATATACTGTATACTGGAACACTAAATGCAGGTGTGACCAACAAAAGAAAAAAATGCTGCGTGGGAGAAGGTGACGGCTGTCGTTAATTCTGTTGGGTCAGAGGAAAGAGCAGTGTCTGAGATAAAAAAGAAATGGTTTGACATCAAACTCAGTGCCAAAAAATGCATAACGGCCCATAGACACGATATATCTGTTACTGGAGGAGGACAAGCAACAACTCAGCTTTCACCCATGGACACCCCCATATTGCCAGCATCATCGGGCCCACAGCACTTTGTGGAATTCTTCCTGATGGAGACACAGACGCTCTCCCAACTGAACCAGCTGTACCATCGACCAGTCACACTGCAGGTAAAATAAAAAGCTGGGCTGAGGTGTTTAAACATTTAGACAGTTTAATTTGGGAAAATTAAAATAAACGTGACAATAATGTGATGTTTCTTCAATAACTCAGAAACTCAAGCCAGTCCCCCCTGCGCTCAGGAGCTGGAGGCGGCGGAGGAGCCGGGGGAGTTGGAGGAACAGGAGCAGCCGGGGCCATCCAACCCCCAGTCGGTGCATCCTGGGCCGAGGGTGCTGACACAGGCAGTGCTGCAAAACCAACAAGACACAACCACAGCCATAAATGAAATAAAGGATCAACTGACCAACATTGCTAACACTTTACTGAAAATCAACGACTCACTGACACAGATTGCTGCATGCACATCACAAATGTTGAATAAATAAACTTTAAAATGTTGAATGATGTTGATTAATTCCCCACACACACTTTAGATCTGAAATGTCTCACTTTTCAAAGATAGCTAACAGGCAGACTTACCTAAAATCTCTGTATGATCCTCTCTCTTGTTTGAATGGCAGCGGCATTAGGGGGTGGGACAGGCTCTGCGATAGGCATGGGCTCGTCTGCTCTGCGGGGTTCCTGCAGAGGGACACCTTGGGCTCTAGTTTCCCGGCGCAGCGCAGGGTGGCGCAGTGAGGCGCACCCCGCGCAGAGCTAGTTTCGACCAGCGCAACGCGCGAGGCGAACGGTTTCCAAGTTTCGCAGACGGATCTGCGGCGAGATGGGAGTGGCGGCGCAGCAGGGGGAGGTGTCGACAGATTCAGCTTGGCGCAGTGACAGTTTTCGTGCCAAAAGGCTTCGCCGAGGTGCGCCAAATGCTCGCCTCCTGAAACCACGTCTACTTTCGGCGCAAGGCGCAGCGTGGCTGGCGCAGTGGAAGTTTGGCTGACAGGCGGGCAGTGCGCACAGTCACCACAACCTCACAGGCAGGTTTCCAGAATGTCAGGCACAGTAACAATGCAATAAATACCCACAAAAAACACTATTCAATGCTATAATCTCAGTCAGCACATAAACGTATCTCCATATCGACTGTGCCGTCACAACTGATGTCAGATCAAAGGAGATTGGCACCGTTTGGCAGCGTAATGGAAACCCAACCTGATCACCTGTCAGTCAAACAATGTGCCCCATACAGTGATGTCTTTTTTCCAGTCATGGTGTCTGGCGCTGCCCCTGTTAACTACACAGTTTTTCTTCCATATATATTTAAATATTCCACTCTGGGTTTTCGTTATCCGGTAATCACCGGACTATGACTGGTAAAATCTGCCAAAGTCCGGTAATTTTTAAATGCCCGGTGAAAATATTCACAATTTTATTAAAACAGTCAATTTCCACGTAATTTTATTTATAATTTAAAAAAAAAAAATAGACTGCGTGATCCCTGTCTCCAGTGTACCAGAGGGAGAGAGAGGGTTTTTTTCTGCAGAACCGGATCAAAACAGCAGCGAAGTCGCCTGGGGGAGGACAAGGTCACAAGACTGATGCGTATTGCAAGTTGCGGAGAGACACTTGAGACTTTTGATTTTAATTCAGCTACTGAATTAAGTTTTAATTGCATCTATTTGATTTCAAGTTGGCAGCACGCCACGTTATTAAAATGATATGAGCCAGTTTTTTTGTTTGCAAATTGTAGTTGCAATTGTTTGCAACTGTATGCAACGTTCGTGTTAAAAGAGCACAGGCTTGTGCAATATTTATTTATTTATTTTAGACGTTACGCAGGTGAGTCAATTGACGGCACTCATTTTATTTGATACAGCCTGCTTTTCAATAAAAAGATTACGCTATAAATTGACATGCCTTGATATCATTCTTATATAGCCTGCATATAATTTTAAGCTCAATAAATTCAGATAATATTTGACCGGAATTTCAAACATTTGTCTGGTAAATTGAAAACCTGCCGGTCACGTTGTCCTGTGCCAATTTTTTCTAACGGAAACCCTGATTCCACACATATAGAAAATGTAAAATGCATCGGTTCCTTGCCAGACACTGGGCGTTTAGAACAGCGAATGTAAAAGCTTTCATGAACCGGATTTTGTTTTAATCTCTAGTGTGTTGTTGCATCAGTAAGTGATGGAGTTGAAAGTTGCAAAACAAACATGTAGGCTATTTATATGAATATGGCGAGGATTATCCTTTGAGGTAAAAACATTCATTAAAAATGGGGCTTCACAGTAAAATTTATATTTGCTCGTAAAAATCAATAACTTTAACAGACGGTGACAGAGCTGGAAAAAAAGAGATGCGAGGCAGGTAGGTAATGGAAAGACAGGGGACTCAGGAAGACAAATTTAAGGATAGATGCATGGATGGATGGGTGGTTAGATGGATGGGTGGACAGATGGATGGCAGGTAGCTCCAGCAACATTGCAGCATCCAAGACTGGCCTCACTGAGTGTGTGATGCGGCTGCTCTCTTCATCCATGTCAAATGTGTAGACTACCACTACGCCTTTGCGCAGCGCATTTTAAAAGGGAGGACAGGGGCTCATTTGATTGGTTTAAAGTGAATCGGCTGTGTCAAACCCACACCACGCCTTTTCTCCTCCCTTGCGCCGGTAGGAGGAACGGCGCAGTAGTTGCGCCAAGGCGCACGGCGTGCCAAACTTGCAAAATCCACTTGGTCACACCCAGTTGGCGCAGCGCAGCTGCGCCAACTGGGTGTTGGCGCAGCTGCGTCCAAGAGCCCCAACAGCCCCAGCTGTGTCCAAGAGCCCCTTGTCTGATGGCCAAGTTGTGAAGCACACTGCAAGCCAGGATGATGTGGCAGACTTTTTCAGGCTTATACTGAAGTGCCCCCCCTGTGCTGGACAGGCACAGGCATCGGCCTTTTAGCAGGCCTATTGCGCGTTCAATGATGGTTCTTGAACGCGCATGGGCTGCTCCTGCAGGGTCCTCGGGTTGGTTACGGGGGTCATTATATCCCCGATCACCTATAGAGATGTTATAATAAACCATACGATGCCCAGAAAAATAATTTCAAAATGTTGTAACACTCACCAATAAGCCAGCCATCCTCAACAGCTCCTGCTTGGAGACGCACACCCACAGAGCTGTTCTGCAGAATGAATGAGTCGTGCGTTCCTCCAGGCCACCGGGCAACAACGTTCAACAGGGACATATTTGCATCACAGATTATTTGTGCATTGATTGAATGAAAACCTTTCCTGTTCACGTAACTGTATTCATTGTGTGATGGTGCTTTTATTGTGATATGAGTGCAATCTATGGCTCCAATTATGTTTGGTAATCCGGCGATAGCATGAAATCCTCGTTTAATTTCGGCTTGTTGGTGATGTCTGTATGGGAACTGGATGTAAGTTGGGGCCAGAGAAATTATTGCATCCAACACTGCCGGCATGATTCTGCTTAATGTCGGCTGCGAAATGCCGCATACAGGGCTCCAGACTAACTTTTTCACAGGTAGCACTGGTGCCACCTAGCTTTTCATTTAGTAGCACCAAAAGAAATTAGGTAGCACCATATTTTTCTATGTATAGCGTGTTATTAATGCACGACCTTATCATGTTAATGAAATTTAAAGATTAAAAATGACCCAAACTTGTCTGCAAAATATTGTAATTTGAAGTTTACATTTCTCTGCAGCAGCAGTACAAAATAGATCATCTTCTTCATATAAACAAAACATAAAAATGAAAGTAGGGATGTCCCGATCACGTTTTTTTTGCCCCCGAGTCCGAGTCATTTGATTTTGAGTATCTGTCGAGTCCCGATCCAATACTTCTATAAAACCAGGAAATTATATGTTATTAATGATTGAACAAAAATGACAAGAGGATGCATCAGTAATTATTTCACCTGAGGGTTGACAGAGTACTTTTTACTGTAACAATATGTTAAATTATTATTTGTTTTAACAATGTAAATTGCTTATCAAACAGACCTAACAATTCAGCTACCAATGAATGAGCAGTAGTATGCACGTGATAACATAGATTGAAAAATAAGACGAAGTGATACCTCTTCTCTGAATAGACAAGCTAAGCCAGTGTGCTGCTGTTAGCCAGTGAAAATAGAGGAGTGGCACCTCTTCACTTTATTACTCAATCTATGTCAGTGCGCTGCTGTAGCCTGGAAGGTTTCTTTGCCTTTTCGACTCGGTTTCCGAGTCCAAAATTCGCTTGTCGCTTCCCTATTTTCAGACCCTCCAGCATCAACAGCCTCCTGACACATTCTTTTTCTTAAAATAATCAACGATAGACGTTTCATCTCCTTTGTTTATTTTTTTTTTTAGCGGGATCGTCGGTGATCATTCAGTGAGCGCGCTGCGTGTACACGCGCGTGTACGTCTGTGCACGTCACGCATTAAGACAGACAGGCAGGCAGAGACGGGGAGCGAGAGAGAGGAGAGATAGGAGACGCGGGAATGAGCCAGAAAGTAGCCTAATTTTTTTATTATCAACCACAACCATTACTGCACTAACATAGCCACGGGAGTGATGAGAGAAAAAAAATATTTTTTTTCACTCGTCCTCCTGCAAGTAGCACCGGCGCGACCTAATTAAATTTTAACTCGCACCTTAAAAAAAGTAGGTCGCATATGCGACCTAATAGGTCGCACGCTGGAGCCCTGGCCGCATATGTCTCCAAACTCTCGTTGAAATCCGGTTCCGGTGGCCAAAAATCCCAGGGTGGACAGGAGCTGGATGTGCACTGGGATGGCTTGGGTGCGTTTTGTCTCTCGCTCCAACATGGGTTGTAAATCATGGCATAAATCCATCAATATGTTTTTGGGGAAGCGGTACCTGCTGAGAAGCCACTCTGTGCTCTCACTGAACAGATCAGCATGCTCTTTGAAAACGCGCTCCCTGCAGATCGCACGGTTCTCCAAATCTTCCAATAGTGCAAGATAAGCCATGGCACTCACATTTCAAGTTTTCTTTTCAGGTTGTCCTGTCACAGCTGTCTTTTATAAGTTGTTACATCAATTATTCAAATTGACTGCTAATCTACAAATTGAGATTTTTTATTAATTAGGGGAAACAGGGAACATGTGTGAAGTTTGAGATTGCTGAACACTGTGACTCTCTTCGTGTGTTCTACTGGTTTTTTCATTGTTCTACCACTAGGTTTTGTGTGTACGCATGGTAAGAGTTGTGCTTAAATTTACACATGTTCCTACGCACAAGTACAAGTTGATAAATCCCATACTTTGCGTGGGAACGTCCTTACGCACCCATTACGCACACATCTGTGCGTACGCACGGTTGATAAATGAGGCCCCTGGTTGAGTTTTTGGTTGGAATGAAAACCTGCAGCCTCTCGGCCCTCCATGGCACCAGTTTGATACCCCTGACTTATTCTCTTGAAACACCCACATCCAAAATCATTCTTATTAATGAATGTAAAATTGACCATGAATATTATTCACATTGCAAAAGTAGATTTGATTGTATTACTGCAAACATAAGTGATCATTTTGACTGTAATGTCAAATTGCCAAGATTTGCATTTCAAATGTCTAGTTTGACATCAAAAATACGAAAATATCGCTTATGCATATGCAGCTTGTTAATGCAATTACAATGACGTAACTTTTTTCCCAGACAGCAGCTTGTATTTACATTGATGCTACAATTATTCAACTCATGA
This sequence comes from Myripristis murdjan, assembly GCF_902150065.1. Classification (NCBI taxonomy): domain Eukaryota; kingdom Metazoa; phylum Chordata; class Actinopteri; order Holocentriformes; family Holocentridae; genus Myripristis; species Myripristis murdjan. The sequence goes on from NC_043982.1 coordinate 4,503,462, forward strand.
ACCTATGAATGAAAGGACTGTCTGATGTTGAGATTTTTGCCATTTACCCACAGTTTCCCCACATTTTATATTGTATCAAATAACTTTTCAAATCATGCAGGGGTAATTTCACAATACAGCATCACAACCCTCAATTTTCAAATTTAAATTTTTGGTTGAAACACCCACATTATAATCTTATTAACACCCACCTTATAAACTAATGTGGACAACTTAATTACGGTGATGGAATACTGGTGCAAACAAAGTTTGAAGTCTCTGAAAGTTAATTTTCATATTGTAGTGGAATGAATGGAAACCAATGGCTGGAGAAAAAGTCAAGAAAAATGATACTGGAGTTCTCGAACAGAAAACTGTGCTTTGGGAAAAGATTAGCAGAAATGTAAGGATATACAATTTGTAGACATTACACCAAGCATGCAAAATAACTGGTGTGGCCCTTTAAAATACATGGTTATTCCATTCATTTGTCAGTTGAGTTTAATCGCTCCACACTTAAATCATCACTGGGCAATTTTGTTTAGTGCAGCTTTACATTTGAGACAGTGTGAGTGTGGCAGTAGCATTGGAATGACATTCATCTCAGTAATTGCCAGCTGAAAAACCAAATGCAACATATTTGGAATCTGACACTTTTCTGATCCTCAAGTGGAAATCTTCTTTTGAGAAGAGACTTTGAAAGAGTGAAGTACAACCTCTGTTTCCAGCCCAACTTACTCTGAGCCAGTATCTACAGATCTCAGGCACTTAACAGCCATCCCTGCATCTGCCATCACACATAAATGCTTGCTTATTAAAACTGACAAGCTCAGAGTAGATTACATTTTCAAATGAATAAATAAATATGTATTGCGTAAGTCCGGGGTGTCAGTCGCTGAAGGGGCTGTATTAAACAAACCAATTCAAGGGCCAAACAGGGCCTACGTTTATTGAATGCTTTTCAATAAACGTATGTCCTGTGCAAAAATAAAGATTCATACACAAGTATGAACTTTACATGACACATTCCTCCACAAAAATGTCTTTCTATACCAAACTGATGACGCAAGTCAACTGCATCATTCCTTTCATTCTGGCATAATGTATTGTATCTGCAGGCCAACCCTGAACCCTTTCAAATGACAAATGGTTTCATCACATCGAATCACAACGAACCAGATAACTGATATTTTGCTGAAGGGAAATCTACAGTTCATTTTGTTTTAGTCACATGTGTTTTGTGGGCTTGATAGTGCAGTTGTTCTCAGTCTCAGTATGAACTACCCCGCTTGAGCTGAACTGTGGTCAGTAGCTAACTCTGTGGCTCGCCCAACAGGCTAACTTTAGCCATAGAGACTCTTTAATTGAGGTAGTCGGTAGCTACCTAGACATTAGCATTAGCCTGCTAGTGGTTTTAGCCAACCTTATGTCGGCCTACTTATTAAACATTAGTCATCCTCAATCAAAAATGCCTTTTCAGGGTCTATAAAGTGTTGACAGTACTAAGACGTGTTCATCACCTTAAGTGTCCTCTACAAAGACTTCCATTGTCTTTTGGTATAATTGCAGTACATATTCTAAATGAGTTGTCACACTGGTGTATTTGTTTTCTTCATTTGCTTGTGTTTTATCTATTTGCATTTGTTGTCGTAAGTGGCAGCGTGTTGAGCTCTCACGGCAACTGTACCATCTCAGTGTCCAGTTGTCCACACTGACAGCATTATCCCTGATGGCATTTCTGCATGTTTAGTATGCTCAGAATAACTCTTTGATATGCACACTTACTTTGTTGAGTCAAAACATTAATTAAAAGTGACCTTTTGGGTGCAGCAATTAAGTGAGATGTCTTTATTCCTTTGACTCAGACGCAGTGAATTAAAAACTGTTAAATGGAATCGATTGCTGTGTTAATTATGGGGTGCAAGGTGAAGAAATGAGTTTGAATGCCAAGAGATATTTTCGCATTCAGCGAGACATGCAGTAAAGCTAAAACTTCTGATACAGCTTGATCTAGTGATCAATGTCTGAACCCCACCACCACCAAATGCAATATATGCTGTAGTCTTTGCAGAAAATAAACCGTACCACCCACTGTTTATGAATGCCTCAGGGGATGAAAAGACATTATTTAGTGTCCAGTAGACACTCTTTTTTTTTTTTTTTTTTTAAATGTGGAACAGTAAACTTCAGGAATGGATACATCAAATGGTAAAGGATGTGCAAAGACAAACATTATAAGAAATAATTATCTGCCTGCTAGTGAATCCTGTTGCTTGATGTTTGTGCTTTGCCTTGTGAATGTGTCACAAATCTTTTGTGTGTCTATGGTATTCCAGGGTTTGAATTAATATATATGAACTTCCTCTATGATCCCTCTCAAATGACTCCGATCCTCCATTTGATTGCTGTGGCTATAATGACTTCTTACCCAAGCTTAATGCATGGCTATGAATGACAATGGATCTTAATGGTGTTTGTGACTGTGTTGTTGGACTTGTGTAATGGGAGTTGACACAGTTGGGGGACTAAAAACACTGCCAGTGAAAGAGAAGTTGATTGCTTCTGGTTCTCAAGAGTTCTCATCACTCAGGTCCAAGCCAGAGAGAGTAATTCATTCATCTGCATAGAAGCATGGAAAAAAAAATCTGCTAATGAGAGACTAAATGGAAGAAACACAGCATTTGTACAACAGATAACTTGGATTAATGAGATTTCTATTTTGCAAAAACTTCTTTTGAAGGTTCACAGAACATTTAAGAGTGGGTGGTTCTGAATATTGATCAGGGAATTGCATTAAAGTAAAATATAAATACAAAAAGTCACTTCCATTAAATCTATTAAATTTTAAGTTCGGGGCAATCTTTCCTCTAGAGACTACAAAGACGGAGGACTTAGGTTGACGATTGGCATAGGTCTCTAAAGATGTTGGGGTCAAGTCGAGCATGTCTTTATGTCTGTGCCTCCCTCCTTCATTATAAATCCATTACATTCCAACTAATGGAGACTTAATGAGGACAGGCCTGGTGGATCGTCCTTCATGTCTGGCTCAGGGGAGACTAATAACTGCCTGATTCCTTGTTTGCGCGGATGGGAAGGAAGAGCAGACAGAGCGAATTCATAACACTTTTGGTGATTCACCATGCCCTAGCCCATGGCACTCCCTCTGAATATGAAAGGCTGAAAAGGTGTGAACAGTGATGAGAGCTCTGGGGGAATACAGTGACCTTGGTAACAGGGTTTTCCAAAAGAAATTTATTCTACCCTCCCTGCTCCAACCGTCCCTTTCATGTGGATGAAGCTATCGACACCAGGTACTCAGCAGGGCGCGGTAGCTGGCACAGTCAATTAGCATGCACAAGTGCAGCTTGCTTTGACCTTCCCAGTGCTAACTTGCTGACTACCTGTAACATAACCAGCTTGCTAAAAGTTCGGGCATTGCTTAACTTTTTCTCTCTGTGTGGATGCTGTACTCGGTGAATGAATGAAATGTTTTGTGATGCATTCTAGCCCCTGTGACTTTGTCTGCCGAGTCTCATGAAATTTCTTTAATTGAGCAGCACGTCTTGCAAGAAAAGTAATGTTCCAGACACAAAAGGTGAAGGAAAAACATTTGCCCAGCAGGAGGAGGACTATGGGGAGGAGACATGGGTAGGGACACTGGGGTGTAGTGTGACATTGAGGGTGTTTTAACACTTGGTACATCTCAAGGAGCAGGGGCGAGCGGTCATAATAAGCTATAAATGCAGTGCATGCCCAAGCCCGTCAATTAAAATCTTTAAAATGTTGGTCTCCTAGTGTGTCCTTTTGTAATATACCTTATTTCTATCATTTTGGTTGCAAACCGCTGCCTGTATACACGTATCTATCTCATTCTGCTAGTGAAATGCTGGAAAATTGACAGCTTGACGCGCGCATGCGCTCTGTGATACGAGTATTTACAGTAGTTTTGTAGCCGATGTTTCCTGTACATGGACGTTTTGAATGGAAAATAAGCTGTCTGACAATCAGCTTTTCAGAAGCATGTGCAACACGAGCAGCTACGTAGCAGCTCACTTGAAATGTTCAGCGGCAACAGCAAGTCATTCACTTGACAGCTAGCTACCGTTAACGTCGTTAGCTGGCTAGCTAGTACGGGAACGTTAACATTAGTTTGTTCTTTTATCTGCATCGTGCCAATCAAAATGGGTGAAAATACAACTTCAATTGAGTAACCTGGCATGTTTCATCGATTTAGGCTGTTGCAGGTGTTATGAAAAAGAGGTGTTCTCTGACGTTTATCACTTTGGTGCGTAGCCTGATGGGTATTGCGCGTGTGTGTGTCATTTCATTGACCATGTAGTCTAGCTGGTGACATTGCTGTGTGTTTGCATCACCCCGTGGCACGTCCCAATAGTTCAGATCTCATGGTAAATGCCAACATGTTGTTGGTAACACTGTGAGCATGTTCATGTGTCATTTGCTTGACTCTGTAACGGGTTATTACTGCATCATCCGTCCGTTCTAATAATTTCCGCTTTCATTTACACTGTAAATTGCAACACATTGTTGTTGGTAACATTGGGGCAAAATGCGCACGCGTGTCTGTCAAACTCGGGTTGTCGACTTGATATAGTATAGTTAAAAACCATATTATGCGTTTTTATAAATAAATAAATGCCCAAAAAACTGGGACCACAGCATGACTACACAAAAACCGCTCGCCACTGTCAAGGAGTCTCTCAAGTAGACTCAGTCCTTGACTCGGCAATTTTTTATGCATGTGAATATGCCAAGTGAACACAGAGCCCTCGAAACTGAACCAGACTGAGCCCACCTCAAAGGACTGTCTTTTCTGTAAGTACAGTATTTAAAGTTACTTTCTGTCTCTTTGTGGCACAATGTGGCATTGTTGCGTGTGCCTTTGCTTAGGCCTTGTGCGTCTTGATTTTGTCATGCGATTGTCTCTCTGTCTGTCCTCCTCTCTTCTCTGCTCTATCTGTCTGTCTTCTTCTCAGGTTTCTCAGGTGTGGAGCTTCAGCCGAGTGTCCGGGGGAAAAAAAATGCTGGCATTTTTGACGTACATCTCTGCAAACCAAGGACATGTTGAAATGTAATGTTTTGTGACATAGTAGGGGAAAAAGTGAGCAAAACCATGATCTTGGAGACAAGTGGGGTGGCAAATGGCGCACCTAATAGGATTTTGCTTCTGCAGATTGGGGTTCAAATCCAATATCAAGCAGCAGCTGTGATGCTCTATCAGCAAACATTACAGTTACAGCACAGGTAACAGCTAAGGTTTCGTAATGTTAACGCTGACCTTTTCCTAACCTTAACCATGACGACTAACATCTTCCTTTAACCATGACATTCCGAACCTAAAGCAAGTAGTTTTGGGGCCTAACACGGCAGTCAAAAGGGCCAAAAGTAGTTAATGATCTAATGTTAGCAAGCATTCGTGCATGCACAAACCCCAACATAAAACAGAAGAAGAAAAAGAGAAAAGAAAAAAGTAGACTAAGAAGAAGAAGAAGAAGAATTAGTAAAATAGTAAATAAGAGAGGGAGTTTTGAGCATGGAGAAGCAGAGAAGAGAGAAAATCAATGTGCAGATATTTTAACACATAACTGCTGTCATCTCGATTGAGACTGGCCAATAGAGCCAGCCAATCTCAATAGTCTTAAATCTTTCAGCATAGCTCACGCCTAAAAAATTGAGCTAAACAGCAAGAAAAACATTGGAATTTGCAAAGAAAACATTTGGATTCGCATTTTAATCACACACTTATTTTACTTGTAATAAAGCATTTTTTGATTGCAGAGTCGATTCTTTTGCTCTTAATTTTTTTTTTTCGATTGCAAACCTATTCTGTTTGATCGCATAAAGAAGATACAAAAAACACTCCATAATTGCAGCAGAAAGCGATTAAGTTACCTGTATAAGAGGGCAGTTGAGGAGCGGCGAGAGACCAACACATCGACAGCCTGCTGCACAGCACTTGGGTTTTTTTTCTTTTCCCCATTTGTTTTATGTTTCTAAATGTTTATTACTCTAGATATGGGGTACGAGGTTTCTCATAGTCCAGCTTATTTGTGGTATAGTTTTTCTTTCAGTGTTTGGGTACTTCATGGGGAAGAGCTGGGTTTGCACTCCCAGTGACTCCCCCATCCCTTTGTGCAGTTTAGCCAAAATCTCCAACCCATTTTGTTTTCAGTGCACTTTGATCATTCCTTTTTTTCTTCAATAAATATTGTTTTAAAAAATTGGATAAGTATATAAATAGACAGACAGTAAACAGTCACTCAGCATTGTAGATAATGACACCATCACGGTTAACATGTAGGAGGTGAGCAGGATTTGACAAAACGAGGAGCGCACTGGCTAAATCAAATTTGTTCATTAAGTTAGGAAGATTAGGTTATTAATAATGGCAACAATTAAAGAAGGAAAGTTGGAAAAGAAAGAGGAAACAGATTAAGGGTAATAATAAAAAGTCATAATAGACATGGATCTTAATAGCAAGGGGAGAAAAAGAAAAAAAGAGGCAACAGCAGGAAAAGAAAAAAGAACAAGCCATGCGGGTGTTAGATTAGAGAGCGATGCAGGCAGATGCAGTGGTGAGTTGTACAGTGCACTCAGAAAGTATTCAGACCCCCTTCACTTTTTTCACTTTTGTTATGTTGCAGCCTGATGCTACAATCTTTTAAATTCATTTTTTTTTATCTCATTAATCTACACTCAGTACCCTATAATGAAAACATGAAAAAAGAATTTTAGAAATTTTTGCAAATTTATTAAAAAGGAAAAACTGAAATATCACATTGACATAAGTATTTAGACCCTCTGCAACAGCACTTAAAATTTAGCTGAGGTGCCTCCATTTCTCTGGATCGTTGCTGAGATGTATTAACACCTTGATTAGAGTCCAGCTGTGGTAAATGAAATTGATTGGACATGATTTGGAAAGGCACACAGCTCTCTATAGAGGGCCTCACAGCTGACATGCATATCAGAGCAAAAACCATGAGGTCAAAGGAACTGCCTGCAGAGCTCAGAGACAGGATTGTTGCAAGGCACAGATCTGGGGAAGGCTACAAAAAAATTTTCTGCTGCACTGAAGGTTCCCAAGAGCTCAGGGTTGAATGAGGACTATGATATTTCTGCCTTCCTATAGATCTATATTTGTGTGATAATGCCCAGGCCTACATCTTTTATCACATTCTTCTATAATATTTTCCACTTTGTTTATCTACAATGATTTTCTACAGTGTTTTCCTACAATTTTTCAACAATTGTTTAACAATTGCTCTACAATTTCTTAACATGTACTTTGCTATATTATGCATTATATTAGCTTTAACATTGTATGCATGTATGTAGGTGTGTCTATGATATGGGGATGTTATTGATTCATATGTTTCATCTAACTTGCAACAGGTGGCACTAACACCACCAGTCACGTGACCTGTATGGGCTTGTATATAATCACTGGACATGTGTGCGACACCATCACCTGACGAAGACCCGTTTGGATCGAAACATTGGGCTTTCACAGCGTAGCCCTAAGCTCTGCGGAGAGCGTTGCGTCCTCCACGCTGTCCTCCGAAAGCATTCGGGGTTTTGGTGGAATCGAGGTTGGGACAGGTAAAACAAACATATTTCCCTACCAAGATATTTGGTGACATGTTTAAATCCGCTGCAACAAATGAGTCGTGTGCACAGATTACAAATACTACGTGCCACGAGGATGAACTAAGAACCACCTGCGCGTAAAGCTGTGCCAAGCTCCGTAGCCTGGCCCTAATGTGTGCCTATAAAATGAACTTGTCTTTCCCAATTGAATTGTGATCATTTTGGCATATAAATCACAAATCAAAGATGTGAAAAGGTTTGATAAATTTTATTTGCACAGGAAAACACAATAGCCATCTTCTGTGAACCAAAAACGTGAAGTCATAGCTCTACAAGTAGAAATACATTTATATATATATATAAAAAAAAAAGTTTTTAAAACTGACATAATTTTGCCAGCTCCACATGCCACGCAGCAGCAGGAGGAGGAGGAGGACGAGGAGGAGCAGCAGCTGCGCACCCAGACCAGACGGGCCCGGGTACAGTCGGGGGGCCAGCCCTTCCTGGACCTTCAGGCAGAAGGTTTCCGGATGCTGGAGAGGGAGGTGGGCTCTCCAAGGAGTGGATGACCGGCTCCGGTGCGTGGGTGACCGGCTGCTCCCGCTGGCCTTGATGGACGTTCACCTGCGTCGCCTGGCGGATGCAGCTGAGCGCCTGCTGCCCCAGGGTACGGCCTCGGGCCCAACACGGTCGCTGCAATCAAGCCCACGCATCCGTGGAGGAATCGGAGGAGTGGAAGAAGAGGCAGAGAGAGGGGAGGGAGGGGGCAAATAGGCTATGAATGGATGTGTAGTGGCCTCTTATAAAATGTCTCAAAATAAACTTAAATCAAACTTAAGAGTCTGTTGTCCATTCCAAGTTTCCATGTTTTGAACGGTTTATTTTACAAAGGCAAGCAAACGGAACAAAGAAATTTCGCTCTGGTAAAAAACCATACACCCACCCAGGTGCATACTGGTCCTATACCTGCCCATACCTATATAGCCTTCGTGCCCAGTATTAACAAACCCAAACACAAAACTAATTCTACAAACTGAATATGCCAAACAAAATAAACTGAAAAAAAAAAAACGAAATAAAAGAAAAATATATGATCAAATCTAACCAAAATAAAGCAATTATCTAAAATAATCAAACAGTACTCATGGCTCCTATAGGATGTAAAGGGAAAAACTCACATTTAAGGACAGAGCCGTGCAGCCAGGCGGTCTCTCCTGTCCCGTGCGCCTTGATGCTCTTCCTGCTGATTCGGCACATGCAGTTCGGCCTCTCTCTGTCGTAAGTCCTGTAATGTCTCCTCCGTGAGGTCCAAGTGGCATCCACGGTGTGAGGCTGTGTTGTGTAGAACGCAACATGCCACGAAGAATGCACTGACTCTCTGGGGGCTGCATGTTAATGTACCACCTGAACGGTCCACACATCTGAAACGCATTTTGATCTGTCCAAAAGTGCGTTCAATGAGTGACCGAGCACCACTGAAAACACTGTTAAAAACACGTTGCCTTAGGGCCTTAGTAAGAAAGGCTACCAAGAACCCGATGGTCACTCTGACTGAGCTCCAAAGATCCTGTGTGGAGACGGGACAAAGCTCCAGAAGGACAACCATCACTGTGACCCTCCACCGATCTGGGCTTTATGGCAGAGTGGCTGGACGGAAGCCTCTCCTCAGTGCGAAACACATGAAAGCCCGCTTGGAGTTTGCAAAAAAGCACCTGAAAGACTCTCAGACTGTGAGAAACAAGATTCTCTGGTCTGATGAAACCAAGATTGAACTGTTTGGCCTCAATTCCAAACGTTATGTCTGGAGGAAACCAGGCACCGCTCATCACCTGCCCAGTACCATCCCAACAGTGAAGCATGGTGGTGGCAGCATCAGGCTGTGGGGCTGTTTTTCAGCAGCAGGGACTGGGAGATTGGTCAGGGTTTAGGGAAAGCTGATTGGAGCAAAGTACAGAGATATCCTCAATGAAAACCTGTTCCACCGCACTCAGGACCTCAGCCTGGGATGAAGGTCCACCTTCCAACATGATCCTAAGCATACAGTCAAGACAACACAGGAGTGGCTTAGGGACTCTGTGAATGTCCTAGTGTGGCCCAGCCAGAGCTCTGACTTGAACCCTATCAAACTCTCTCTGGAGAGACCTGAAAATGGCTGTCCACCGACGGTCACCATCCAACCTGACCAAGCTTGAGAGGATTTGCAAAAAGAACGGCAGAAAATCCCGCAAACCAAAGGTGCTTCAACTGAATACTGAGTAGGGGGTCTGAATACTTATGTCAGTGTGATATTTCAGTTTTTTCTTTTCAACAGATTTACAAAAATTTCTACAGTTCTGTTTTCACTTCGTCATTATAGGGTACTGAGTGTAGATTAATGAGAGAAAAAAATGAATTTAAATCATTGTAGCATCAGGCTGCAACATAACAAAAGTGAAAAAAGACAAGGGGGTCTAAATACTTTCTGAATTCACTGTATGTGTGAAGATGGTGACGTATGCATGGGGATAGAGTATCTGTAGGTGGTTGAGTACTTTGTATTGCTATGTGAAGTGTGTGGGTTTAACAGGTTTTATGATGGACCTGTGCATTAGCTAGGAGGCAATAAGATGGGGTTAATACACTCTGTTGTCTAATCAATAGCCCCCACAGCCCTGGAGCCAATGACAATTACGGTTTAACCTGTGGACAGAGTGAGCCACCTGTGGGACTGTACCTGTCTTAAACCGACTTTTCATTAACTGGCATCATCGTATGTAGAATAGGCTTCAAGTAACTGAAGCAAAACTGTGTAACATTTCTGAACAAGGGCAGTGAGGGAAGCTTACTTTTCAGTTCAGGCCCAGTCATGTTGAAAGAAGTGAAAAACTGCTCCCACTCAGGAACCTGAGAGTTACAATGCATCATGTATTCCAGTTTGTGAATCGTATGACCTCCTCTACACATTCACTGGCAAAAAATTAGTTTCCCTGCCGGCTGAAAATCACGCAAGAAAACCTATAACTGTGCTTTTGGGTGCACTTGTGAAATCCCAGGTGCTGCAGTGAGATGTAAGCGGTGTAGCTGGACGCAGTGCCATACCAACTTCTCTTGTTATGCCATAATAATCTAGAGTTCTTCATCCTGTTTGATTTTAACACCCATGTTTGCTCTTTTAGTCCTTTTACAACTGATTTTATTAAACTTTTTGAATCGTTTAATCTCTTGGAGGTCCTGTCCACACTTGATCTTATCCCTTCCTTTTCTGTGAGTAGTTTGGAGCTTCCATATTTGCCTGTCTGTCTTTCAGTCACTGCTCCCTCTTCCTGAATCCAGGCCCCTCACTCACACCTGTTCCTGTTTCCTTACCTCTAGCGTGGCTCACCGCTTCTCCCAGGCCTTCTTATTTGCTTTGCTTAGCTCCTCTGAACAGTCTCAATTCTCCACTGTTGTTTTAGTCTCTGATTTTAATCAGTCCTGTGTTAATATTTTAGACTCCATTGCTCCTTTCAAAAATACAATTATACAAATGCATGTCTTGGCACAATGACCTCACCAGAGACGTTAAGTGGCCATGTGGGAAAGGGGAGCACAAGCATAAAAAACTACAAGTCTCACTTAGTATCCTCCAAAGCTTAATGATCAATTATTGGACTGCAGTCCAGGTTTCCAGGAGAGCTTATTTTTCAAATTTAATTTCAACTCAATATCATAAGCTCAGGTTTTATTTCAAATTTATCAGTCCACCTTCGGATCACCCAATAGAATCTTCCCCTGACAGGTGTGAGGTGTTTCTCAAATTCTTTGTAAAGTAGAGTGGATTAGAGCATAAATTTCACCCAGTGCCAGAGACCTTTGTATCTATTCTGATGCCACTTCTTTGCTAACTCATTTTAATCTTGTCTTTCTGTCAAAGAAGATACCATTTGGTATATGGAGTCCACTTCCTGTCCACTGGACATACTGCAAACATGGTTTTTAAAACAGGTTCTTCAGACAGACAGTCCCATCTTCTTATCCATTGTCAACTGTTCTCTATTTACTGGTGTATTTCCCTCCTACTAGCATGCTATAGTTCAAACTCTCACAACCTGATTTCTTTTATGCACAGTAGTAACATTATTGAGATTTTACAATCAGGCCTGCATGCTTTCTGCAATGCCATAAAAAGCACTTATCCTAATTTTAAGCAGCCTTCTTGCTGCTGATTGTGGTGATTAAGAGTAAGAGTACGAGTAAACTTTATTGTCCCCAAGGGAAATTTGTCTTGGTTAAAGTGCTACATTCCATTGCCTCACAGAAATAGGTAAAACACCATCACAGAACAGTTACATCACATAAAACATCCTAAAAAAACGCGGACTATGTTTTAACATTGACAACACAGAGCAAATTGAACCGCACACAAAAAGGCTGGGCAATTTAAAGCACAAGAAAAGTGCTGAGTGCTAAAATGCCTGTGTGTTAATTGCATGTTGCTCTATCGCACTAGTATTTAACATTGTTGAACAGCATAATGGAGGCTGGAACAAATGATAATTTGAGATGGTTTGTTTTACACTTTGGCATTCGAAATCTTCTTCCTGATGGGAGAAGTTCGTATTCAGAAAACAGTGAATGTGCAGAGTCTGAAGAGATTTTTATTGCTTGTTTCATGAGTGTTTGATTGTATAGAGAGTCTATGGGTTCATATTTTTATTCTTAATCTTAATTCTAATGGATCTGAGCACTGCTTTTCACCCAGTAGACCACTTCAGTTTACTCATGCATCTAGAAGAATGAGTTGACTCTACAGTGAGCACATCAAGTATCCATAACATATCCCGTCCTTTCACAAAATGGGTGTGCGACAGACTGGATCTTTTTACTGGCCACACCTCCAGCACACGTACAGTACAGGCTGACGTGAGCTCACACTCAAAACAAGACAGTTTGTGCAATATAAGTAATTTAACATGTAAGAGATGATGTTATTGGGCAACTGCCAGCAAACACTGACAAAGGCCGTTTATGTGTAAAGAGGCTGCACACATCGTGGAAAAAATATAATGGGAGACTGGCCTACTTTTATGTTTGTAGAGTGGAGCTCTGTGACACATTTGCAATACTTGCATGTTGCTCTCATGCTTGGTGTAGCTGTTTTCATGATCCACAAACATGAGGTCCTTTTTCACTGTTATGCTGATGATACTCAGTTGTATGTACCTCTTGAACCTGGTGGGGCAGTCAATATGACCCGTTTAGAGTCCTGTCTTTCTGACATAATGTGCTGCATGTGGAAGACGTTTCCCCAGCTAAATGAAGTGAAATCAGAAATTATGTTGTCCAAACTCAATTCGCCTGTTTTGGTCCTCTAAGAATTCCCTGTCTTCCAATGTTGAAGCCTCTGCCCATAGTCTGGATGTGACTGACCTCTCATTCAAATACCCAAATGACAAGGATGGTTCAATCTTGATTTGAACAGCTGAGAAATATTGCCAAAATTAGATCTTCAACGTCACTTATGAAAACTCACTTTTATATGACGACTTTTTCATTGTGTTTTGATTGTGAGATAATTATCACAGTTTTTATTTTCCCGTTTATTCTTTCTTTATTCCTATTCTTATTCTCAGTTATCCAACCATGTTCTTCATTTTGTTTATCTTCCATTGCTGTTTTACTTATTGGTTCTATATTCTATAATCCTCTCATAATGCCCTTTTGATATATTTTGAAAAGTGCTGTACAAATTTAACTTTTTATCACGTGAGGCACCCTTAAAATATTTCCAATTATGTATTTTCCCTGATGAAGATGATACGTATCTACAAAGCATTGGTGTTATTCTGTGTTTAATGTTTTAATTACTGAATTCATTAAATTGGACATTTAAGATACAGTCTGATTTGGGCCACTAAGCCAAGTAAGCCCTACCATTAAATTACATACAGTCTTTAGGTAACACTTTAATTGGATTGTCCAATGGTAATACAATATCAACTTTGAATCATTTTTCAATCAAAAACACAACTTTTGTTGGTTGGCTGGTTGAGTCATTTTGGATTACTGTAGCTTTAAAATATTCTGGTCATATGAATCAAATGCATTTTCATTAAGCATTTTGTTTTGCTGGGAACTACGGGATTTTGACTGGATCTTATAGTAAGTAACACATAGGTTTCTGTGAATATGCATATGTCTGTTGCTTTTGCTTTGTGCTGCATAGCATGTAGTCCTCAACTGCATGCCACTGCATAACTCCATCTTACCATACTTCATGCTCTATGCTCTGCTGAGTATTTTTACTATAAAAATAAGCTCCAAGGTGAAGTTATTCCTTCCTGAAATTAACCACTTGGTTCTTCAAGAGGGTTAGTTTTAGTCTAGAAGGACTAACATCTCCCTCAACGTGTTCTCATAAACCTTATTGGCCATTTGATGGATTATTCACTAACGAGCAGATTCGGCTTAATTAATATAGGATTAGGAGCGGAGGGGAGGAGAGACTGAGCCGCAGGCTCACAGCTCAAGGTCACCTCTGTTTCAAAACCTGACAGACGGAGTTTCCATCACAATAGGAAGAGGTGGTGCATGAACAGATTTCAGATTCATTTATGCCTTCACTATTGGGAATTTTGCAGGTATAAGACCAAGTAAAGATAAGACATGATAACGTTTGAGCAAATACTATGAAAATAATATCATTTTAGTGTGGGGCAATCAATATTGGCCCCATGCCGATATCATGAAAGACATTTGGAGATTAATGAAAGCACATTAAGTTGGCCCTTGACCTAATAAGGGTATGTGTGAGATCTTGCCTTGTTCTAAGTGATAAAGTAATGTAATAACTGGCTGTTACAAAATGTTGGGGTCAGAGATAGTTAAGATGATAATTACTTCATTAAGGGTGTAACATATTTTTCACTATAATATTTTTAATTATAATATTGACGGCTTAGTGTAATACCATAGCAGAACAAGAAGTATGTAATGAGTAAAGATCTAGTTTTTTATCAGTAAAATCATTCTGGACATTATAAAGCAGCAGTTGAGCAGTTTTTAACAAGAGGAGGTTTTTATTACATTTTCAATCAATTTAGACATTTTCATTACATTTTGAGAAACTGAAACATCCAGCATCAGTTGCTACATATGGTATGTCCGTCATGCACTGAGCAACACTCCATTCTCCATGCATCTTATATTCCACTTATTGCATCACCTCTGTCACTGACTGTAACGGACACACACACACATATAAGCGTGCAAATGCTGTGAACTCAGGATAACCAGTTTAGCTCCCCTCTCATCATTATCTCTTTCCAGAAAACACAGAAAACTGCATCATCTTCTCTTTAAATTATATCATTGATTCTTTCTCACTCACATTTCACACACACACACACACACACACACACACACACACACACTGCAAACACAAACTCATGCATAACCATACAAATACCAGTGCTTTACCCCTTCCCGATTTAGTTCCCCTCTCTTCTCCTTTGTAGCCATTCCCTCTTTCCAGCAGTGTAAATCACATTAAGCTCTAATAGACAGCTTAGATGAGCACTCAAAGCACCATGGGCCATTACCTACTCCATTTTAAGAAGATCTATTCAGTAATAACCGCCGGTTACTGGAAATTAAGGCACCTGCCTTCCGGCCAGGGCCGGTAATGTCCGCTGAGATTGTCGGATTATCGAGCTCTCCTCGGCCACTTCACCGTGGAGTCAGGGAGGAAAGTGAGAAGGAGAGGGAGAGCCACATCTGGGGAGAAGACAGAGCAAGTCAGAGTGAGGGAGGAATAAAGTGGGAGTATAGGAAATACTGTGGAGTTAAAGAGTTAGAGAAGTGGGGCTTCCTGGTGCCTCAGTTGGCTAAAGTGTATTAATGCCATGTACTGAAACTGTTGTTGCATGTCATCCTCTCTCTCTCTCTCTCTCTCTGTCTCTCTGTCTGTCTCTCTCTCTCTCTCTCTCTCTCTCTCTCTCCCTCTCCCTCTCTCTCTCTCTCTCTCTCTCTCTCTTTCTAGCTCTGAAGACAAATGAAAAGGAAAATAAATAATTTAAAATGGAAAACTGAAAATGTGAAACAGAAAGGCACTTAACAGGGTTATGACAGTTTGGGATTTTTTTTTTTTTTTTTTTTTTTTTTGCTTTATTGTGTAGATTTCTCTTTTCATTTTGATTTCTTTCACTTCTCTGAAACTTTTATTTCCCTGAATTATTTTTCTTTCCTTCTTTTTTGCTTTAGTGATAGTGCTTTGCAAATCGTATAAGGTGGTGTCTGTTTCTCCTCATGCCGGTTTACGTCTGTGCCCAGTGCCCACTGTGCAATGCTGCTGTAAAATTTAGACCAGAAAGGACAGTGTGATGCCAGCCTGCTGTACCAAGGATCTGCTTTATGTGGGTTGAGAACAAGATCTTGTCTGATCTGAGCAGGATCTGATGAGTTACCCTCCATTATGCTGGTAATATATTATTGTCAGTTCCATAGATACAGTGATTCAATTAGCTGTGTTCCGGTTGTAGTGTATTTCTCAGTTCAACCAAGTGAGATTTATCCAGTTCAAGTCACAATCAAACACAATTCTAGGAGCATCTTACTTGTGGGCAATGGTGTAAAGGCTGTTTTACATGATGGGAGGGAAAGGTGAACTGAACAGGTGGTGTGGAGGGCGTGGCTTATTTCAGTGTTTCCAACTGGATGAGTGAATAATGGCACCCTCTGGTGGGGTACCAAAATTACATATTGTACCTTTAAAGGACCACAGCAGTGATTTTGAATATTTGGCCTGTTTACTACAACTGAACCACATTTTCCATTACAACGATCCATTTTGCAAATCAAGCGGGGGTACTAAAGATTTCTCAACATATCAAAATCCCTCAGTTTACAATTTTTGGTTGAAAGACCCGCCTTATAATGTTCTGCTTCTGTGGCTAGCAGTCGTCAGCATTCATAAACCGAACTGACAACTGGCTGTGGAAAGCAAACATTTCCACAGGGACTATTTTCCCTGGCGGAGAGACCATTTCACCAATTTCAAGTCATCAAAACACAACAGTGCTGCTGCTTTTAGGAAAACTAATTTGGAGGACTGGGGTGAAAAAAGTTTGAAGGCTCTGAAAGTTCATTTTCATATCATAGTGGAATGAACTGAAACCAGTGGCTGGATAAAAGGGAGGAAAAATGATATCAGAGTTGATTATAAACTCTGAGCCGCTGAGAGCTCAAGTTTGTGGGAACATCATGCACCCTCTTACTCTGTGACCTTGTTTCTGACCCAAGTTTCTTTCTGGAGCAAACTCACGCTGGTGAGATGTTATAAATGATGTAGCCTAATACATGGAAGGAACACATTAGATTAGTCTCATTTTAATAATTTAAAAGGGACAGGAACGTGAAGTTTCATTGCCCCATAATTCTGTAAAAACCAGACTAGAGATTGGGGTTCCAGGGCTGCATATAATCATATAAGATTCAGATGGTATAAATGTTTAACGTTTATGTGGCTTGGCTGGATGCTCTCTCTGCCTTGGTCAGCATCGTTGTGCTCTGTTTTACTGTCCCTCGTAGTCCTCGCAAAATCCACTGTTGCATAGCCTGTCCTCCAGCTGGCCACACTCAGCAACTCAGCATCTTGTTAAGGTCTCACACAAATGAGTATTTCTGCTATTGCATTCAAAGTAAACACGGGTAACCGCAAAGAGCTGCAGAAAACACAAGTGAATGCTACACTACATTCTGGTAGTGTAGCATTGTGTGACTTTCACTGCCAAATCTGGGGTCCACCCTATGGTTCCCAGGACCTTATGCCATCTTTTTTTTTTTTTTTTTTTTTTTTAACTGAAAAAAGTTCCTTCAGTATAATTTTTTTCAAACTGAAAACAGCCCCATGCTCCTTCAGTCTTATGTTTCCTAATGTCCAATCCTCTGTTATATTAAGAAGGATGTATAATTTTATTTTATATATATATATATATATATATATATATATTTTAGTGTGTATAGGGGGCTGGTGGTGGTGTCAATCAGTACCTGAGCTGCTGAGGTCTGAAGCTTGATTTAGGATGGTGTGCCAAGTGAGCAGCCACACTGCAACACGTAAGCAACGTGCTGAAAGCCTTGTTCCCAGGCCAAGAAAGCAAATGACAAGTGTTACTGTTGTTATTGCTCCAGTGCATGGTGATATATCACCTCTTCACTCGACATTTCAGTTGGATCTCTGCACCAGTTTGCAAGTTTGCTCCTCTGTTGTCACACCAGACCTCTTCTAACTTGTATGATCATATTGTAATTAATTGGGGCGGCATGGCTCAGGAGGTAGAGCGGTCGTCCAGTAACTGGAGGGTTCCCGGTTCGATCCCCGGTTCCTCCAGAGAGTGTTGAAGTATCTTTGAGCAAGATACTGAACCCCTCACCGCTCCTGATGGACAGTTAGGCGCCTTTTATGGCAGCCTCTGCCGTCAGTGTGTGAATGGGTGAATGTGAGGCAAAAAACATTGTAAAGCGCTTTGAGTGATCAGTAGACTAGAAAAGCGCTATAGAAATGCAGTCCATTTACCATTTTAATTGGTGCGTAGATCAAATAAAATGACATGTAAAAACAAGGTCTTACCGCTGTGGACAGATTTCTTCTTTTCCTTGCACATTGAATGAACACTGAATTACATGAGGCCTTGTGTGCAGGTTAAGGAGGCGCATTTCCTGTTTCTGCCGAGTCGGCTGCTAAGCTGCTAAGGTGGTTGCTAAGCAGAAGTTATACAAAACCATTTCATTACCATAGATTCCTGTCTCACAGCTGACGGCAAACTTGGCTGCTCATACATACTCAAATTTGTATTCCAGGAGCATCGTGTTGTATGGCTAACACTATAACTACTAACTACTCCTCCATCATGTTGACCGCCAGTGAAATGTGTTTCTGTCGACAGGATGTGTGAATTTGCAGGTCAGCAAATGTCAGCATTGACATGTGTGCCTGTGTGATTGATACAAAATTATTCCCTCACCTGATGCAATTAATGCACTGTAATAAATTACCAGCATTTCACAATAATTAACAGTATTATTTTACAGTAACTTGTTGTAATTAAGTTCCCCTGTAATATCCCAATGAATACCTGTAAAAACTACAGTATCCTTGGATTTTACAGCATTTAACTGTTATTTTACAGGGCTGAATGGAGAAGGTGAGCTGCATAACGTGTGTTTGCAGTGACCCATGGTATTTTAATTAGCTAGCTGTAGCATTTGCCCATGTGGTCTGATATAGGCTAGCTAACGTTAGCGTTTGCTATTTACCACAGCCGATCTTATTGTTTAAATTTGAATACCTAAATACTGTACATTATGCTTTTACTGAACTGTTGAGTGTGCATATGATAAGATTATGAAGGTTGACGACTCAGCTTGATAAATGCTGCCTGCAGTACATAAGTCTATTTAAAACTGAAACTGAATCTGTTTTTTATAGAGAATGTGAGGCTGACGTCACGTCGCGTTGCATTTTGGGGGTCGGCGCCATTTTTAAAGGTACGCGAATGTGAATAAAAGTATTGGGAAAACGACCTAGAAGAAAATGAAAAAGAATAAGAGCTAGGGGAGAAGGACAAGAAGAAAAAGAGATGGAGAAGGAAAAAGAAAATGAAGGAGAATCCTACTTTGGCAATCTTAAATTAACCGCAAAGCAACGATACACAGAAAAACTCCAATTTATAAACGGTGTTGATCCATATGTTCTAACAACCAGCGACTGGATTCAAGACCCCGATGTGCTCCCTCCACTGACGTATCCGGACATTGTAAACTATCTTGTTTTTGGACTGAGTGCATATACATTAAACGAATTCAAAACTTATAAATCTTTAGCAGCCCATGAGCAGTTCACCAGTGGATGGGTGCGAGATCTGCTCATTCACAAGCCGGAGAACTGCGAGAACACAATCATACTGGCAAAGTTAAGGTTGAGCACATACACATTAAAATATGTATGTGCAGGGACGGTTTTTGCTATGGGCAATGTGGGCAGGGCGCAATCTACTTGGGGGCGCACGAAAAAAAAAAATCGCCAGTTTTCTCAACTACTGTATTGACCCGCACATGCCGCGGCACCGGCCGGTATCAGGCGGACCGGCCACGGCACCGGCCGGTACCGCACCCACCCGTTCAGGTCTGCCGGATCTGACAGGTGAGCGGCCTGATGCCGGCCGGTGCCGCAGCCGGTCCGCCTGATGCCGACTGATGGTGCCCCGGTGCCCCCGCGGCAGTAGTCAGCCGCGGGGGCGGGTTGGAGTAGTAACATGAAAGGGCGCAAGCCAGTAATTTCGCCTAGGGCGGCAACATAGGCAGAACCGCCACTGCGAGAGGGAGAAAGTGGTGTCAAAATACAAAGAAAAAAACACTGGTGTCTGTGTCATGGACATACACAGTGGCGGTTCTGCCTATGGTCAGCTCCTCAACTTGTTTTCCTTCGTGTATTTTCCACTTAGGAAATGAGAAAAAGCGGACGCCATTGTCCAGTTTTTTGCCAGCTCAATTATGTGATCTGCTGTGACAGTTTTTTATGCAGCAGTACTGCCCGACCATGACTACTTTTAATTGGTTTGACAACTGATTTTAGGGAGACAAGATAACGGACAACGGAAAAAACATTTCGCGTACCTTTAAAAATGGCGCCGACGCCCCACAATGCAAATCGGCGTGACGTAACTTCACATTCTCTATTAACAGGTACTTCTTGGGCAAAAGAAGGCTGCTCATATGAGCCTTTTGAGGAAACTAATGGACTTTTGAGTAGTTCTTTTTGTACTTTTTTTGAAGACAACGTTGCACTACAAGATTTTTGTACAGCGCTGTTGCGTGTGGATTATAGAATGTTTGAGACTGAGAGGAGCGCCTGACCCCTTCACCACATCCCTTCATCGCTCTCTCCCTTCCTCTCTTACCTTGCCATGTAGGCCTCATTGCCATCCTCTTACTGTTATTGGGACACAGCTGGGTAGTTGAATGGCAAGTTTCTGCAGAGTTTCTCTGCATTTTAAGATGATTTGAAAAGTTTGACTAGGACTAGGAGGTTGAATTTCTTGAATTCTTGAATTTCTTGGCATTTATGTTGAATAACCCTTAATTCAACATAAATACCCTTTTGTAAATAAATGTGCCATTGGGCTAACATTGACTTTACCTCAGAGTTGTGTGTTGGTGTGTTAATTGTACAATGATTGTAAATTCACAGTAAATGGAAACTTCATCTGCATTACTTTCACAGTAAATTACTGGCCAATTTTTACATGATTTCCACAGATTTCACACTAAGTTACTGTCAACTTGTGCATTACTTTCACAGTACACACTGCAAAAGTACAGGGCCTTGTTGTAATGATGTACAGCAAAAGGTTGTAATTCCCCAGTAATGTACTGTAATATCACAGTAATTGCTTTGTCATTGAAGCTGTGAAGTTACAGTGCACAGGTGTGCTTTTACAGCAACGTATTGTAATATCACAGATGTGAAATTACAGTAAATTGCTGTGAGGACATTTCACAGTATATTGCTGTAATCCTTACTGTGAAAGTCATGCAAAACTTATCCAATAATTTATTGTGAATTCACAGCAAAAAAATTTGCAGTGTAGTATTCATTGTCCACATTGGTTTTCTATTGACACACAACAAATTTCTGTATAGCTTTAGGGTGACTGGACTATCAAAGAGTTCCTTTGGACACAGCTTGTCCATAAACACCACTTCAGATATTATTTACTGATCATGCAAATGGTTTGCGGTCTGTTGTCTTTTTCTCCTATCTCTCATTCACATCCTGTTTCTGCTGAGGTCTTTTCTGTTATCTGCTGTCCTGCTCTCTGTCATTCTCTCTCTCCTCCCTGTCTCCACTTTGTGTTTGCCTTTTATGTCTGCTGGCTCTGTGTGTCTCCCTGCAGGTCCTGTACTTCCAGCCGTCCTTGTTTGAGCCCAATCACCCATGTCTCACCTCTCCTGCTCTCCCCGGTCTCCGCCTTCTTGCACCACTCTTCCTCCAATCATCTCTCAGCCGGCCAGGTTCACCTGCACACCTGTCTCCTCTCAGTTACTCAGCTCAGTAGTATATATCTGTCAGTTCTCAGTTGTCTTTGCCAGTTTGTCCCAGTGTGTTCCTCTCTGTCTTTTGCCTGCCTACCTCCTTTTCTGTAAGTCCATTCTGGTGTTAGATCTTTGCCTGTTAGTTGGCTTCTGCTTTGTGAACTGATTTGGGCCCCTCACTAAGTGGATTTGGATTTTTTTGTTTTGTTTTGTTTGTTTGGGCATCTAAGGGATTTAAATTTTACACCTGTCTGTGGCCTGCTCTCCACATCTGGGTCCACTAGTCTACTAACCTGTAACATTTTTGTTAATATACCTTTTCCACTGACAAAAACAATTTGTGGGAACATGGAGCAGTTTGTTATTTTCAAAAAATTACATTGAGGGAATATATGGGCTGTGGAACATAGAGCTCTGCAACACTGATACACCCCCCACTACTCAGACTACCTTTGTTTTACCTCGCTTTCTCAATGCAAATGTGACCTTTCTTCTGAATTCCCGTCAGGGTTCCTGTCATGGCCAGGGTCAGCAGCCATTGCTCCCTTTCCCACCAGCCCATCTGGATGCTACTGTAACTCCACGGTGATATCCAACAGGACAGGAGAGGAGAGGACAGGAGGCCTGGGGATGCCTGCAGGGGGTAGAGGAGGGCAACACGACAGTGAATCAGCAGCCAACTGTAAAAATCAAGAGAAAGCAGGCACATGTGCAAAATCAAGGGGGCGGAAGGACAACTAAATCTAAGTGTTTAGGGTGCGATAAGTATATATATATATATATATATATATATATATATATATATATATATATATATATATATATATATATATATATATATATATATGTATATATATATATATATATGTGTATATATATATGTATGTGTGTATATATATTTATATATATATATGTATATATATATATATACACACACATATATACATATATATATATATATATATATATATATATATATATATATATATATATATATATATATATATATGACAAGTGTTACTGTTGTTATTGCTACAGTGCATGGTGATATATCACCTCTTCACTCGACATTTCAGTTGGATCTCTGCACCAGTTTGCAAGTTTGCTCCTCTGTTGTCACACCATACCTCTTTTAGAAAAGTGATATGAACTTAAGCATAAAACAAGCATGCGGTCATTTTGCCAGACAGTGTGTAGGAAACATCAAACTCACGTCTTGTCACCGAGCGTGTGGATTTTTATATAACATTTAAACTTCATGAATGTGTGTGTGATGCATAAAATGATGCTATTCATGCATAATTTCTGCCATTTAAATATAAGTATGGCACTATTATGATAGCACCATTAGCCCATATTAATGCCAATGAACTGTAATACTTATACTTAATGGTCTGAAAAGTGTTGGCCATGTAATTATAGCTTAGATGATGAGAAGAAACCCAGATGTAGTGTTATGGCTGAAGGCTGTATGGGTCTAGTGATTATGAATATTAGTGTGTGCAATTTTTCAAAGGAGCACATCTCTAGCACAGTTTGGTCAGCTTCATATGTTGTACAGCCTTATTGACAGAAGCTGTACCATTGCCTTCTAACAGGCTTCCTGTATAGCCTGCTCAACACAATGTTCTCTGCGCCCTCCACGTCCACCTCAAAGTACACCCATGAACAAAAGCCTGCATGCTGAATCATGCTGCTGATTGGGTATAAATTGCCACATGGCTGTGAGTATGAATTTGGCCAATTGTGTGTTCCCTTAAAGAGATGGTAAAGTATGTAATTTTTCATAAAATGCTTTTTATTGTCACTGGTTGTAGAAAATATGAAACTCTGAACATCTGAAGTCCTTTCTATGTAGAGAGAGGTCTGTTGGTTGAAATGAGCAGTTTGGTCAGGGATTAAAGGCCTTTCACACATGAGAATGGATCCAATTAGAGCACAACCTCAGTTTTTATTCCTCCGGCCCCAAAAGGCTTCCATCTAAATATGGAGATGCAGCGAGCAATAGCATCAGTCATGAACTTTCTCACATCAGCTCCACTACTACAAGCCTCCCAAGTGGACGTTTTTTAGCAAGTTAGCAAGTATATTGTTGCAGCACTAGTTCCAACAAGCAAGATACTTTCACTACAGTTAGTTGGTCTTACCAGAGTCGTGACAGTATCTTTACCCTGTGGGGAACACCCACTCGATCCTGCTGGGATGTATTACTGTAGGAAATGCAGCCCCTAAAACTCCATTTTATTACAGTTATTGACTTTCAGGAACTGAATAATGATGATGATGAATAATGATGCTAAATAATAAAATTCTGTTTTTAAAACGGTTTGTCATCCCTTTGACGCACATACACACACACAGACAGACAAATCTTGCCAGTCTCCTCACAGTAGTTGCAATGCTATGCTGCTCTAAGTTTAACGGATTTCTTGGATTGTGTCAGGGAATATCACGCTCAGGCAAGCAAATAAAAGCTCTTCTTTCTGTAGAAAAGGTTGAACGGCCTCTTAGCCCATAGTCGAGTGAAACACCTCACGTCAACTCTGTTCACTCCAACCACAGAGGCTCAGCAGACCCTCACAAAACGAGCAGACATTAAGACATTTTACTTGACTGGGATGAGAATTTAACCAGAAGAGGCTGCTGACACACAGCTTTATTCATAGGAAGAGACATTATAAGTACTGAAGGAATTAATTAAGGAGGGAAAATGGCTCATGGACACAGTGAGTTGAACCTGTTGACTTTCTCTCAGCAAGCAGTTTTTCCTCATGGTTAGAAGTGCTAATGAATCCATAAAAGACAGAAAACAGCCAAGTGCAGTATGAAACTGACGCCTACGCCACCCACAAGCATTCTGCAGAGCATCAATGGCTCAAAGCAGAGAGGATCGAAGTTATTCACTGCAACCACCACTCTGTCCCTAATGAAAAAAAAAAAAAAAAAACACTGTAGAGCACAGAAAGAAACCTAAAGTTGCAAACCCAAGGGAAGTTATGTATTCAGACATTTATTCACAGTATAAAGCAGTGTTGACTGAAAGAGAAGGAGATTTTTAATTTTGAGTGTCAAGAGAAAGAAGAGATGTGCTTGCACAATGAAGGTAATTTATGCTTGACAACTGAGAGTGACAATGATTGGGAGAGAGAGTAGAGTGAGAAGGGTGTGTGGGTGTAAAAGGGTATGTGGGTGTGGGAAGGTGATGTGAGCCTGTGGAAAAAGAAAGGAAAGGATAACACAAAGCGGAAGAGAGGAGCAGATGGTAATTTATCTCTGCTTACAGAATGGCATATCACCATCAAATTTAATCTAATCACCACAAAACTGCAACAGATCCATTTGGATATGGCCTCCAAGAGAACCAAGGGGCAAGGCAGGCTTTTATCGCTGTGAAGGAAAGCACTGCATTAATCTCTTATTGGCAGCCCTCTGTATTAGATAGGAGACGGTGATGAGAGACGCTGATGGCTTGTGAGCAAACAGTGCAGCTTCTCATCGTAGGACTGACTGATGTGAGAGAGGATTTGAAGAGGGATGAAGGCTTTGACCAGCCTGCCTCTGGCCAGTAAGAGATTTAGCCAAAGTGTATCACTGACAGCACGCGTACTAATGAGACCTGTGGTGTGATTCTTTTTTTTTGTTTGTTTGTTTGTTTGTTTTTTAAATAGCTAATTTCTACATCATTATACCTCAGTTATGATTTTGTCTGAGTCATAAAAGTGGTTACCTTAAGAAATGAGTCAGTGTAAATGAGCATACTGTGTCTGCAAACTGCAAAATCCTTGTGTCAACACACAAAGAGACACACACGGGGAAAGCA
Organism: Myripristis murdjan; assembly: GCF_902150065.1. Lineage (NCBI taxonomy): Eukaryota > Metazoa > Chordata > Actinopteri > Holocentriformes > Holocentridae > Myripristis > Myripristis murdjan. The sequence continues at coordinate 4,528,921 of NC_043982.1, forward strand.
GACAGGCTTTATTCATAGTGAGAAAACAGGGCTGACCAGAAGGCTCTCAAAGAGTACCTGCTGTTAACCAAAATTCGTCCAATCACTTGCAACTTATACTGATTTCTTGATCCTCCAAATCAACTTAGTGTCATAGCAACCGCTAAGAAAAAAATAATGAAATAATAATGATAATGAATTTGTTTTTTTCTTATGTTGGAAATCAAAGATTTAGATCAGTACCAAAATTTAATCAGTTATTTCTTGGTCTGAGGCTGATCTGTCCATCAAATTCCATGGATATCTATTGATATGTTTTTGAAATATCATGGGAACAAGAACACAACCTCCTTGGTAGAAGTAAAAAAAAAAAAAAAAAAAAAAGTGTTATGATTTTGGGTGGGCAGAGCTGATATTTGGGTTGGCAATGCCCAAACCTGTCCACTTCTAGATTGTCCAGTAAAGGTGCCAGCATGGATAGAGTTAAGATTGGTTTGCAGTGTCCTGTTAGCTTGTACTGAGAATGATGAGTACCTAGATCAAGGGGATGATAGGTTTTCCCTGAGTTGGCAGGGCCTTACACTTCTTGCAGAGCTAACATAGAAAAGACCTGTTGCTGCCTCATTACCATCAGGCTTAGCACAGCATTTCCACTGCCTGGTTGCAATCTGCCTGTCTAGCCTGTCTGTCTGCAGATCCAGTCAAACTGTAGCCACTGAGACTTCAGGCTTTGCTCGTGGACCTGAAGAACATCTTGATGTCCAAGAACCCTAGAGCTTCAAAGTCTGGGCCCGTAAGATGCATCTGTCAATGGTGTACCTCTGGTTTAACCTGGATTGATAGATGGTGGTTGTTCAGAGTGGAAACTAAGTCCTCAAAGTAGTGCTGTGCACCTGTCCAGACTCAGATGTTATCAATATATCAGATACTGAGCTGGTAACTTAGAGCACTGAGGGAACACGGTCTCCTCCCACTCTGCCATGGAGGCTATATGTTGGCTTACAATGGGGCAAGAAGTTTCCCATGGCTACTCCTTGGATTTGCAGATAGTATTCCCCACTCAACACCAAGTCATTCTGAGTTAGGATAATATATAGTAACTGCAGTATCGCTGTCACCACATCCATGAGACAAACAGGAGACAAAGTTCCTCCAACTTCGTATTCCTTAAGATACCTCAGATTATGTCAGAAACCCGCACTCATGAAAAAAATGAGGTAATTAAACCTCAAATGATTTGCATTTTATTTCTCTTCTTTAATCAGCAACATGCTTTGGCAAACACCATTCTCAACACCAACACCAAGAGTTCATATGTTCAGCCACAGTGTCTCACTACCACAAATCATACATGGCAGGTCTTCCTAGTGGAATTTTATGCAGTGCCGTCCATGTATCCTGAGGGTTATGAATCTTAGGAAGGAGATCAAAATATCTCAGTCGCAAGTAATGAAATTGTTCTTTTGTGATATGAGAGATTTTTCAAGCAACTCCAAGATGTGTGCAATAGGGTTTGGGTTGGGGGTTAGGCGAAGTTACCATACAGTTACTAAGGCCTGTGGTGAATGGAGGATCACTGACAAGAGTCCAGCACTAGTTACTGACAATTTACGAAACATCTCAGCTGGAAAAGTTGCCAGATCCACACTGCATATGTATTTGTTTTGCTCACACTTTAAGTCTGGCATTGCACAAGGCAATGTGTGTGAACAATAATCAGTAAGTTAAGCGAGTACAGTTGTCTACCGACAAGGATAACTGTTGGGCCTGCAGCCAGATGTAGTGCCAGAAACAAGGCCAGAACAGACTTCATCTCCCACCATGTCACTGCATCTACAAGAAGTACTTTACATTAATTAGGCTGCACAATCTCCAACCTACGCATGCAATGTACACAACCCAAGTAAGAGGCTTAGAGAGGGCTAGGTTATTGAAGGTTATCCTACAACCAAATTTGCTTTGAACCAAGCCCAAAAATACCTGAAAATGTACACAGGTATTCACACAGGTAAGTATGTACATTGCTTTGGATGACAGTATATGTGACACATTTTTACTTAATTTTTTTTTTCTTAATTTTAATACCTATCATCAGACATCATTTTCATCATTATCATCCTCCATATTTTAAGTGTAGCCTGTAAAATAAAACACTAACCTGGCAAAGTTGTAAGTTTATATTGTTTCATTTTACTGAATATATTATATCCTGTAAAATTCATTTCACCTGTTTTTTTTTTTTTTTTAAGTTAAAATAATTCTGTCGCCAGATGTTCTTTTTTTTTACTTCTCAGAGGAACAACAGTGTTTGCTATTTTTTTTTTTTACATCATTGTCTGTTCAATGGTAAGGTAAAGGTAAGGCCAAAAGGTTAGTCAGTGAAATCGATTCATCAAATTGTGGTTTATAAAATCCAATTAAATTGTTAAAAAAAATGACATATCCTTTCGAATCCAGTCACCCACTAATGCATCATGAATCAAATCGTTGTTAAGCCAAAGATTCACACCCCAGTCGGCACAGCAGCTCTCTTAAGTGGTCTCTCAACGCTCCCCGTCATCTCTCACTACAGGCCCCTGTCAAGCTCCTCCGGTGTGAAATGCAAAGAGCATACCTGATGTGCTTTTTCTTCCCTCTGTTGCATCTAGGCACTGAAACTTTACAATGAGATGGCATGTTTCTTGTCAAAAAGCCAATAAAAAGTCAACAATATTAGCTTTTTGCTTTTTATATGGTTTTACAATTTTAGAAATTTTTAGACAGTCAACCAGTCAGCATACTCTTTGACATCTACATGCCAGAAAACAGTGCCAAAATGCATCACCACTCCAAATTTAACCAGCGGTATCCGAGATGTCACTTGAGATATCACTTTTGAGTTTTAAGAGATGTTTAAGTCAAAAATTCTGACCCCACAGGGCCAACTGGGACTTTTTTTTTTAATTCCAGAATGTAGTGTGAACATAGATAATCCCCCCAAGTTACGCCATGACAAATGACAAAATCAGTCCAGAGATAGCACAAGTGATATTATATTTGGCAATACGACACAAACTCTTTTCCATGGTCCTACCCATGTCAGGGACTGTACTGAGGTCAACATGCAAATTACATAACAGTATATATCATAACAGCAATACAATATATCATATCAGTATTATAGTTCAACCAGATAGGCAAGGCAAAAACCTTTTAAAAGTGTAATCTATTCTCATTTCAAAGAAAATAGTCTTAAAAACAGAATTAAGCAAGATGCCAAAAAGGGAAAGAAGCTGTCAGGCCATGGATTTCTGAAATAAGGGAGGTCAAAAAAAGAAAAAGAGGGCTGAGCTGAATTTGAAACTTGGCAATACAGAAAAAAAATGGCATGACAAGAAACCATAAATCCCAGGCTTTATAGCAACAATAAATCATATTCTCATTACATCACGGTTTTTTCCCTTGTCCCCACGGCAAAAGAAAGAAACTTCAAAGACAATTACATACTAGTCTGCCACTTAATTCTATAGAGTCTTACATAATTTTATGAAAGGGGCACTGACTGAAAAACAGATTACATGTTGTGAGCACAAACAATATGAAGATTAGCATTAATTGGACACGTCGTTTTCATGGATCATGACATAAAAATCTGAATTTAATTTTAGGGAACTACACCAGCTTTGATTACAGTTTTGGTCATGGTTTTGCATTAAAAAAAAAAAAAACTCCCGGCATGAGCAGGAAACTGTTCCTAAGTTGTCAGAGTTAAATATATCTGCTCATCTTTGCAGAGTGACATTGAAATAACAGTTATTACTGCCCACCAGCATTGTTTCAAATCATATCTATTTCATGTGAACTTTTGTTGGGGAACGAGTGCATTGTTTGCATTTTTAAACATCATGCTCATTTCAGAGATCCATCAGAACTGGCTGGCTGGCTGTGCATAGCACTGAAATGGGTAGGTTAGTGACTCGCTGGTGTGTACTTTCAGGGATGCTGTAATACAGTCCACTGAATCCTTCCTGACTGACCTCACCATACACGCATGTATTTCCATGCATTAGCATCCCATTATCTCAGTGATACAGCAGAGCTCATCAGCCATCTGTCTTACAGACCATTAGCTTTCTGCATACATGAATCATCATGTAAGTGCATGTGCTGCTGCACACATACAGCAGAGGTTAGTGTAGGAATGACAAAAATAAAGTGTACATGGTTACTGCTTCTGTTAACATGCAATAAATAAATCTGTCAGTTAAAAGGACCACACCAGCAATTTAGAGTGTCTGGCTCACTTATAACAATTTATCCACATTTTATATTTTGCAAATCATGTTGAGGTACTAAAGATTTCACAACATATTATCAAAATCCTTCAATTCTTAATATGAATTTTTGGTTGAAACACCCATCTTACAATGTTCTGCTTGTCTGGCTACTAAATTCACTGCTACTCATAAACCGCAAAACTGATAATTAGCAAATGTTTCCCCGGGGACTGTTTTCCATAAGAGAGACCTTTTTCACACCGCCCAAGTTCAAGTCATCAAAACACAACAGTGCAGCTTCTTTTAGGAAAACTAATGTGGACGATTTTACTCTGCTTCAGTACACACAAAAGCAAGACTTTCTTTGGTGAAGTGCATTTGGAACTAACAGATATGGTGATGAGGTTGCAGCTTGACAACAGCCTTAACAAAGGTAATGGTCCATTACTCAGAAATAACAAACTGCTGAATTCATTAACTGACCAATCAGAGTCAAGTGCTCAACATAGCCATGTACTAAATTTGATTAATGCACAGTAATTTTGTTCAGGTGTCCCAGTGTTTTCTAGGTGCTTGTGTGGAAGGTAGAGGTGGGGGCCGTCAGCAGGGTTGCAGAGAGTGAAATTGCATTGACTTTTGAAACTCCCCCTGCCAACAGCAAAGTGCTTGAGCTGTTGAATTGTTTCGACAGATAAATAAATATGCAGTTTTCTGAACACTCATTCAGGGGATTGGATCCTGTCCACAAATGCAGAAGACAGAACACATCCATCGCATTCATGCACGTGTGCAATTTAGAGTGTGGAATATAGACTGGGAATCAAACCTACAACCACACCACAAGCAGAGCCACAATGCTAACCTCAGCACCACAGCGCCACCCCGCTGAGCAGAAACTACCTTTGTAATTTGCATCTGAAACTTATTCATATATGTATTTATTCTGCTTATGCTAGAAAAACAGTCCCCATGCCCCCTTTTTGATTTTGCAGTTTTCAAAATGTACCGATTAGAGATAATAAAAAGTGCGTGATTGTACAGATATTTATCTCTGCCAGGTCATTTCCTTTCCATTCACTTTTCCTTTTTTTCTTTTAGTGCAGCTTGGATTTTACCATCTGGAACAGTTGTAGCCATTTGGAACAGTTTCGATGGAATCATCCCATCATGTGCTGCTAGACAGACTGCCATTAAAGAAACTAACCAAAACCCTTAGTCTGAATCTTTGATACAAATTAATCATCCCAGCAGTCCCAGACAGTGTCTGTTATAATCTTTGAAACCTCGGCCACTGTCTGATATGTTGCCTCCCTGCTGCTCTTTAAAGCACTACGTGGCACACAGTACAATGATCAGGCATCAGGTGTGTTTAGTAGCCATGATACATGCACACACCATACTTAAAATCACTTCGACCTTTTTTTTTTTTTTTTCCAAGAAGCCTTCATCATTTTAATTGCATGTTTTCTAGTGAACTTTTTTTTCCCTGATTATTGTGTTTTTTCCTTTTACTGCCTATTTGCATTTTGATACTTCTGATTAGAAAAATGCCATGTACACAAGGTTTTTAGCTGTAACAGATTTTAATGATCAGTCACAAGGGGAGTGTAACACAGGGTCATATGGAAAAAAATATGGGGAAAAAATTAAATCAATTTAAAAAAAAAAAAAAAAAAAAAACACATTAAAAAATAAAATAGGGGTGCCCCGGTGGCTCACCGGTTAAGAGCACACCATGTACCAGGGCATAGTCCTGATCGCAGCGACCAGCTTTCGAATCCGACCTCAGGTCCTTTGCTGCACGTCATCCCCTCTCTCTCCCCTGCCTTTCCTGTCTATCTCTACTGTGACTGTCAAATAAAGCAGAAATGCCAAAAAAAAAATAAAATAAAATAAAATAACATAGCTGTTCATAACATGGTTCTGGAATGAAATTGGAGTAGAATATGTAGGCCTAGAGTTGAGGACACATGAAAGAGGAGAACCCATTTGGTTTTTCAGCAGTTGCAGTGAAGGTGAAGGAATAATGATCATGTTCATAAACATGACTCTGAGGCTGAGAAAAGAAAAAAAAAGATGGAAAAATCACATCAGTCTGTGCAAGAGTTGCTGGATAAATTTGTCAAAACCTCTTGGCTAAGCAGGTGGCTCATTGCACGCCATAGGCTACTCATTTTAAACAAATGTTGGCAATGTATTTGGATTTCATTTTGACTTTACCAAACTGTCAAATGGAGGAGACTGATCTGCAGTGATGGTGTGTTAGACTGAATGATGCTGTGAGCACACCAAAATATCAAGACATAAATGCCCATTATTTTTATGACTCAGAGAGTCATTATAAATATAATGAGCATTTATGCCTCTCACACATTTAATCTCACTTCATATCACCACATTACTCATAGATACAATTGATCATAAACGTTCTAACTAGCATTTGTGCTTGTGGTAGTAAGCCATAACTATTCTACAAACACATTTTAATTGTAAGAGATATATGCCAACTCAATTCAAACTCTGCTCGATAGTACATCAGTGCTGTCTCACCATCACATTCCCCACCCCTAAAGTACAGACTACCGTAATTAACTGGTGAAATTATCAGCATCAGTTGTAGAAATCCAAGATAACATCAAATAATATTAAAGAATTGCAGAGCAGAGTGTCAGTGGTTTTTAATATCTTCTAATACTGTGCAAATATCACCTAGTACGATTTTAGTTTTCATATAGTTTTTTGTGTTTGAAGTGGCTGCAGAGAACACAACTGCTGTCAGGCACACAAAGCACACTGGAGACTGGATGTAAAGCCAGTGACAGCTCTCACACAATAATTACACTCCATATCCTCACTATTAGTCCTAATCATAATGCAGGCCAAGTTCACCATAACAAAACTGACATAAATAAAATGTGTTCACCTGTCAAACTTCCATTCTCAAAAGATATCCCAGGGTGGGGGATACCACTGATTGACACAATAAATTTGGCAGGGTGTGAAGCAATCAGTCTGATTGCTGTAAACATAAATACTGTGGTGACACTTGTGTGTAATGCTACACGATGGATGCACTGGCACTGTTAGAGGACTTTGTGAATGGAGGGATTAGCAGGGAACAAGTGCATCATGGAGAGGCACAAAACTGGAAAAGGCTACAAAAGCCTCTCTAAAGACCTGGGTGTTTATCATTGTCAACAAATGGAGGAAATTCAGGACTGCTGCTACGCTCCCTAGGAGTGAGCATCCTGCAAAGATCACACCAAGAGTACAAAATGAAACCCTGCAGGAATTAGCTGACAGGTACGTGTTTGATACGATTAACACTATGTTTATGTATGGGATATCGCAGCTGTCCCTGAGTTCAATAATTTTTAAATGAGTAGTCAATACATCAAGTTCCCTAACACTGTGATAGAACAGGCCAACATCAATAGGCAATTTGCAGCAATGTCCAGTTTCTCAAATGTTAATCGGTGCAGTTAATTGCACTGATAAGGGCTCCATATGAAAATGAATTTGTTTACAGAACTCATAAGCATGTGCATTCAATTAATGTCCAAGTCAGATGTGACTTAAACTTGGTCCTGACAAATGTAGTGGCGCAATGGCCTGGCACAACACATCTTTTTCATCCTGACATGTAGCAGTGTAGGGAACAGACAACAAGCAGATGCTGTGTGTGTGTGTGATGGCTGACTTCTTGGTAAATTAAAAAAACAATGTATTGTAGAAATTGTAACAATTCAAGCCTGTTTTATTCTCCAATAAAGGTAGTAAAACCTAAAACCAACAGAAATCAGGGCACTTTGACACTATTACTTTTACTATAACTGAAATTAAATTATAACAAACTTCTAGCCTCACAACTGGAATAATATTTGACCCTTTAGTTCATAAAAATCAATCAATATTCATCACAAATGTCCTTTCCTCTGACAATATACCTCACCTTTTCCATGTCCTTTAATCTTCTGATACTACTGACTTGTCAAACTCATCTTTCACTTTTTGTGAAAAGGGCCTTTGTTATCCTTGAGTGGCATTTCTTATGGGCAGTAATGCACTGCAAGGGTTTCAACAATGTTTTAGCAATGATTCAAGCAGTAGGGTGTATTGCATCCCCACTGCTGTGCTGCTGATGGGGAACACTAAGTAATTTCCGGTATCACAATGCTCCACCTAAGCTGTCCTGTCTCCCCTTTTTAATTTTCTGTCTCGTGAACCTGTGACCCAGTTTCTAAAGGTCAGTCATGACTCGACTGTTGTACACAATGGCGCCAAGTATAACTTGATATATGCCGACGATATAATGCTTTTCATTTACAATATCTCTCGTTCTGTTACCCACCTCTTTCTTGGCCTTGATTTGTGACACAAACAGCAGACACACAAACAGCAGTGTTGCACTTCCTGTTTGTGTTTCTTCCCAGTATCTTGACTCCCTGTGTGTGATTGGTCATTGTCATCACCTGTGTCTCGTTATCCCCTCTCCCTTTGTGTATTTATACCTCCCTCTCCCAGCCTGTCTTTGTCAGATCGTCTGCGTTGTTTATCACCGGCATTTCCTCGTGTTTTGTTCCCTCGTGCTTGACTTAGTATTTTGATTCCTGAGGCTTGTATCACGAAGTGGGATTAAGGCGTTAGCGAGATAACTTCAGGCTCAACTTCGGATTTTCTGTATCACAAAGCTGGTTCACCTCTATGGAGGACTAAATGGGACAGAATGAAATAAACAAATACATCTTTAAATAAATACTTACAAGTGTCACTAATTAATTAAAATGGGAATTAAATAAATAAATGTGTCATTAAATGTGTCGTTAATTCATTAAAATACCAGCTCATTTAATGTAAAAACATATATATAATTATTTCACTATTTAATTAATTATTTCACTATTTAATTAATTATTTCATGGACCGGTGTTGCAGTGCTTCATGAATTAATTTTATCTGTCAAACTCACCCATCAAAGTCAGTGGGCGGGACTAACGCAAATCTAGCCTAATCGATTGCTTAGGTCTGAAGCCTGGAAGTCTGCCGGAGCCGGGGGAGTTTTGCTGTGAGCCTCTTCAGTTAAAGTTGCTGCTTCTCTGAGTAGTTCTGGACAACTTCTCGACATTTTGTGGCTGCACCTATCTAGCACGCATCGTGCACCCGCAATAACATTTGCCCCTGCAAATCCCCCACTTGCTTGAACCGGGTAAATGTTGTGCCACCTAGTGTGTCAGAATATCCAATCAAATCAAATCAAATCAAATCAAGCTTTATTGTCATTAAGCTACACATACAGCAGTAGTGCACACAAAATGAGATAGAGTTTTTCACTTAGGATCCCCGAGTGATGGTAAAGTCAGCAGTTTAAAAGTCTAACAGCTTTCTGGAGGAAGCTGTTGCTCATTCTAGCGGTTTTGCTTTTCACCGTTTGCCTGATGGAAGCAGCTCAAAGTATTTGTGGAGCGGGTGAGAGGGGTCTCTGACAGTGTTCAGTGCTCTACTCCTGCAGGGATGGGATGTTTCCATGGAGCCATGTCTCCGCAAAAGCAAGCACACAGCAGTCTCTCTCCTGCGGGTGTCTTAGCAAGCGTAGCTCGTCCAGCTTGTTGTCGAGGGAGCGAACATTAGAGAGCAAGAGCCACGGTCCTGCTGGTCTGGAGGGGTTAGCCCTTAGCCTTTAGCCTGTAGCCTGTAGCCTTTAGCCTTTAGCCTGTAGCCTTTAGCCTGTAGCCTGTAGCCTTTAGCCTTTAGCCTGTAGCCTTTAGCCTGTAGCCTGTAGCCTTTAGCCTTTAGCCTGTAGCCTGTAGCCTAGCGTGGATCCCGGCTCTCTTCCCCCTCATTTGTTTACGTTTGCACCGCTTGCGCTGCCTCCTCTCCCTGGTGGCTGCCGGTGTAGACGCAGGTAAAATCCCGTGCTGCCGTAGTGTGTCCACATCAAAGCAGAGAGCCTCAGTTCTTGCAGCATGCTTTACCCTGATGTTTAGTAAAGTCTCTCCAGGGACGGTTTTTGCTATGGGCAATGTGGGCAACCACCCAGGGTGCAATCTACTTGGGGGCGCTCCAAAAAAAAAAAAAATAAATAAAAAAATAAAAAATTGCCAGTTTTCTAGTCTACCATATTGACCCACATAAAAGACGACCCTGATTTTAAGACGATCCCTCTTTTTCGGAAAAATAGGCTACTTTTTATATGGACAAAATCTTTTTTGAATAAAAAAGCCACCGGCCTGCATCAGGCGGGTCAGCTGCAGCACCGGTCGGCATCAGGCGGGCGTCTGGGTTAAGCAAAACAGTTAAAAACATTCACTCTCTAATATGTTTACTTGCTCTGCATCAATCCATTATCTGAAGTCGATCTGTCTTGACTTGCTGTGCCGGGTAACCAATCAGGTGTTAGGATCCGCCCACTGACTTTGATGGGTGACTTTGACAGATAATATTAATTCATGAAGCACTGCAACACCGGTCCATGAAATAATTAATTAAATAGTGAAATAATTATGCATATGTTTTTACATTAAATGAGATGGTATTTTAATGAATTAATGACACATTTAATGGCACATTTATTTATTTAATTCCCATTTTAATTAATTAATGACACTTTTAAGTATTTATTTAAAGATGAATTTATTTATTTCATTCTGTCCCTTTTAGTCCTTCATACACCTCTGATCAGGATAGGAAACCTATCCTAATCCTATCCTGAAAACTAGCCTGCTCCGGGGCAGGCTAACTTTCAGGATAGGATTGAATCCTACATAAAGCACCGGCCCCTAGCCAATCAGCTGTTTGCCAAAACGTGGCCTGCCCAATCACTGAGGATCCCATTGAACAAAGAGTCCAAATGAGGAGAGCATTACGGCATTAAAGGATTTTCCTTGACCGGTCATATCCGTAACATTTTGCTGACAAAACTCTCTGTATTAGAGAGAGGATGTAATACTGATGTGAAGCAGCACTTCAGCCTGGCTAACAGCTGCCTGCTGTACAGAGCTGACACTCTGTAGGAGAGGAAAACAGAAATGAGAGATCATTAAAGGATAATTTGATAATTAAAAGTATTTTTAGAGGCGTTTCACAACATTTTAGGGACATTTAAAATGGCACAATTAATTAGCTCTAAAGATTTTTGAGGGGCAAATTATTCCTGGGTGAGAGAATGGGCCTGATTGACAGCTCGCTGATACAAATGTGAAAAAGGATCATTTCTGTAGAGGAAAATTATTAGGTATAAGGGGTAAGGTTATGGCAGGTCAGCCCTTATGTCTCCCTTCTGTTTACTCCACAGCGCCTGACTCCCTTATCTAGCGTCCTGGTACATAGGCTACAGCCGAGGCGTCAGCTTGGCCTGCCGTCCAAGGCTAGGATAGCTATTTTGGTTATTACAAAGATTCACTGTCTCCAGACTGTCTTCATGATAAGTCCCAATCTATGTTCAGTGTCCTTCAGAAACCTATAAAGTTCTTAGCATGTGAAAGAGCCATCAGAACTGACCGTGGTGCCGCCCGTCCGAGACTGCGATCATTTCTCCTGAGGCACGTGACTCAGTAGTCATCCTGGCTCCATGTGTCTCTCTCTCGTGTCCTACCTTCAATGAACCTCATCCATTTCCATAACAAATTGGCGTCGCGAACAGGATCTCTACAGAGCTGCAGTACTGGTAAGTTGACAAATTTTAATTTCTTTGTCACTGCCATGTCTGAGTTTGCTGAGTATTCTGGTGGTTTTAAAGTAAAGCTATGTCCACCGCCGGGCTGCTTAGGGCAGTGTATGATGGGACAGGAATTTGGGGTAGTTTCTTCTGCCTGGGTAGAATTGATTGAAGTGTGACCGTGTGTGAGCATTCCACCTTTGGGAAGACGTTCCGGATTAATTTAAAAGTTGTTTGTCAGTGGAATTGCAAGACCAGCGGTTTGACCTTCTTTCCGTGGGGCAAGTCTCAGACTGTATGTACTGAGCGTGCGTGTGTCCAACAGTGTCATAAGATGACTGTTGCAAAGAAATACCCAAATAATTGTTGAGGTTACAGACGAACCTGTTGAATTAGGCCATAAAGTGTATGTAAAAGGAAGAGCTTTGCATTTGTACTAAAATTTATACATACTGGACGTTTGGAGTGATTGACATATGTGAGAGACCAGGATGCAGTTGGAGTAAGGCTATATGTGTATGGTTTGTGGACGGGAATAAACCATGGGTTGTCATCAGTCCAAAACAAGTGAAAGTAAGATAAGCAATAAAGAGGCAAATTGTAAATCCGAAAGGGAATGTCCTCCAAAACTTGGAGGAGCCCTGAGCTCAAAATTAAAAGAGAAACATATTAATGATACATCCACACATCACACAGACACATCCAGTAAGACAACACCAAGTACTTCCACACACAAAACAAATGCTAACACCCCAGACACCGTACATTTTCACACACTTTTTGAACCAAACACACCAGCAGGAGAGTTAGGGAGAGCCAAAGGATTGCATTTTTTGCTCCCTTTTTCATCTTTAATGAACAACTGGACACAAACTGAATGGCCTTATGCTGGTTCCTTTGAAGCAGAAAAACTTGACCTTGCTGCCTCTAACCCTCCTGTTATGTTCAAATTTTACTAACATCCCTTATGTTTGGGGTCAATTTGACCCCAGCAGTTTAAACCTCAACAAAATTATTATAATTAAAATTGTTACCAAAGTTTATGTGTCAGGTACTTTAGGTTTCTTTGTTGACTACCTAAATAGTCCTTTAAATAAAACATAACTCCCCCCCACCCCCACCTATACATCCAGTATTCCTATTACGCGACTATGGAAAAATATGCAAATCACCATAAAATCTCACTGATTGACCTAAAATTGGAAAGAAATATCTTTTTGGTGTTTAATGGCTATAAATTATTTCTAAGAACAGATTTTTGTTATTTATAACATTTGGAAAGAAAATCAATTTCCATTATCAAGGATAGTAACATGCCTTATGTTCGGGGTCAATTTGACCCCAGGAAAAAGAAACACAACTTCTGAGTGAGTAACCCAATACAGGCCTGCAAATGGGTCACATCCAAGTCTTTCCAACTGTTCCCATACACACCTCCCCTCACAAGTATATTCTTTCCGACTGATGGTGTTACAAAGGGCTCAAATGCTGATTTTATGTCTTGGACATGGCTGACAGTGTATCTGCTGGGGCCTGGAACCATTTTGATGACATTAGCAGCACTAAGTCTACCCTGTTGTTCATGTGGGGAGAGAGACCATGATACCTCTCCATTTTTGGAAGGTAACGTGTCTGCTGGTGGTTGAGAGACAACAGGAGGGTCAATACTGAGGGTTTCATTCTCATCAGAGGAGGATGCCTCATAACCAGGGTCCTCCTCAACATGATCCTCTGTCTCAGACACATTCTCCTCTATGTCACTTTCACTGTCAAAGAGCTGTGACAAAACCTCACTGGCAGAAAACCTTTGCTTCACACTCATATTCAACTGAGAGACAGCATAAAGTCAGATTACACAGAGCAACAAGAGAAATGATTTAGAAGGCCGCTGTGCAAGCTTCTTTATGTTTGCTCCTGCCCCATGTGGTGGGAACTATCAATGTCCTTGCAGGAACCATATTTCCCCACCCTCACAGCGTGGGAAATATCGAAGTTCATCTCTGAGGATCTGACATGGACTACACACACCACCACCCTGGTGAAGAAGGCTCGGCAGCGGTTGTACCACCTCAGGCGGCTGAGGAAATTTAAGATCTCCACCACGCTGCTGAAAACCTTTTACGCCGCCGCAGTGGGGTCTGTGCTTTCTGTGAGCATCACTGCCTGGTACGGCAGCTGCAGCTCCCAGGACAGGAAGGCCCTGCACAGAGTGATCCGATGTGCTGAGCGCATCACCTGCACAGCACTGCCCTGCCTCCAGGACATCTACACCCAGCGGTGCAGGTCCAGGGCAAGTCGGATTTTAAAAGACACTCACTCATCATCCCAACCACAGACTGTTCGAGTGGCTGCCCTCAGGCAAGCGGCTTCGCTCCATCAAAGCCCGGACTGAGAGGCTGAGAAGGAGCTTCTTTCCCCAGGCCACTCGGATTCTGAACACATAACACAAACTCTGTATATCAGTCCACAACACCCCCCACCCCCCTCCCACCACCACCTACAACTACACTACACCCTACATTACTGGCAGATTGCAACACGTAAAGACTGGAGGGGAAGGGGTGACTCCACAAGGCTGGATCAAGCCTGACAGCTCCTGTAACCCAGTACCGGGCATCAGGTTTATGTCACTTGGTCTCACGGTTTCACACTAACCCTGAACCTCCGGTGGAACGTGTTGTTCTTCAGGGTTTTGCAACTCAGTTCTTCTACTCATTTGTACTTACCCTCTACTTATTTGTACTTTTTGTACTTTTTGTACCTTTTGTATATTGTTGCAGATTGTATATAGTCGTTCATTGTATATAGGAATGTCATATATTCTTTCTATTTTATCTTATTTCTGTCTTATTTTCTTTTATTTTTTTATTATTATTACCGTTATTATTATTATTTGTATTTTTATTTTTATTTTATTTTATTTTTTACTTGCACAGTGCCGGAGTTGTTGCAATTACATTTCACTGCTGCTGTACCTGTACATTCATGCATGTGACAAATAAACCTTGAATCTTGAATCTTGAATCTTGAATCTAGAAGGAACGGAGGTGTGAATGGATAACGGATGAGTGGAAAAAAGTTATCAGCCGATGTGCAGGTGTTGTTTGGCAGACTCAGTTACCTGAACTTGCCAGTGAGCTAGGGATAGACAACATTGCTACAGTACAGAGGCGCCACTCCGATGTTGAGGCTTGTGCTAAAGCTCTGATGTACTGTATAGCTGGGCTAAAGGGCAAGGGAGAGAAAAAGCATCTCTTCGGGAGTTATGCTCTTTAGTGTCGTCTGCAGGAGTAAAGCTTCCGGATGATGTGGTCAATGCTTATGTGCCGTCTGTGTGTGTGAAAGTGAAGGATGCAAAACTAAAGGACAGGGACAGAGCAGCTCTTTTGAGAATTCAGCGTCAAGATGATGAGTTGCTGTCGTATGTGTGTGCGATTCAGGAAAATCAGAAGAAGAGAGAGGCAGCTAGGAGAGCACAGTCAGAAGAAGAGGCAGATTCGCCCCTTCCGGGCGCCTCCGGACAGGTTAAAGTATCCACTGAGGAGGATTTGTCTGCTCCTGGTCATTCAGATCATGAGGAGTCAGAGGCAGGGGGAGCTGCTAAGAATGTAGTTGGAGATAGTGCTGAGGGAGGGCAAGAGACAGGTTTTTCCTCTACTGTAAAAGAGAAAAAGCAGGTGCAGCAGAGAGAAAAAATAGGCCTCCGCTCAGACAGCAAACGAGAGGGTGCGACAGACAGTAAAGAACACAGTGCAGACATGATGTGCCCTAAGATTGTGGTTGGGGACACAGCTGTGTGTCGGCCACGGACCCCAGCGGAAGCAAGAGACCTTGTGTCGGGTGCTCCCAGCCCAATGAGTAGCCCTAATAAGTATCTTAGTTGGCTTAGACAAACTGCTACGCTGTATAATGTTTTGGTCCCTGATATGGAAATGCTGTTGAGGCTCACGTACGATGATAACTGGCAGTTGTGTAAACCTAAATTCCTGTTGCCTACTGGTGGTGAAGGGGGGTAGTGGCCTGCTGGCACACCTCGAGATACCTGGCCGAGGGATGTAGCTAAGGAAGCTGTTTTGCAGTGTGCACGTACATCTAGTGATACCTCCAAAGCAGCATTGTGTGTGCAAGAGGCAAATGAAACAGTGCCTAAGTACATTCAGCGGTTTGCAGACTGCTGGGAGGAATCAATGGGGATTGACATTGAAGAAAACAGTAAAATGGCTGTGGGGAATTGTTCATGTCAAACCTTCAACCTCACATTTCTAACATGTTTCGAGCCCTTCCTACCCTTCATTCAAGAGGGCAAGTCGGCATTTATAGTTGCCTTTTGTTTCTGTTCTAACGCAGCTCAGTATATGATTTTATTTAGGCTATCAACCTGATGCACTGACGTGATTGAATTTTGGCGTCCACTTTATTTTATTATAGCCTGTATAACAGACTATAATAAAAAGGCAAACTTACCAAATGCAATGATGTTCTTGTGTTGTGTTTTTGTGTTTTTACTTGCTCCCACATTCTTTTAACCCCTGAGGGGTCACAACTGGACCAACTGGCAGTGCAGTGAGTTTGTGGGTTTCAGCGTCAGATGTGGTCATGAGCCATTGATGTGTAACTTATGCATTTATGCAGTCGGCAATACATTGCCATGCATGGTATGTATATATATATCTCTTCGCGCCGTGACATATGCTGTGCTTTTTTTCCTTGTTGCTCATGTTTGTGATTGGTCGGCTGCCTCGGAACACGCCCCTTATACGTGCGCGTTCACGGCTCTTGACGAGGCAAACCTGGATTGAATGAACGAGTTGATAACCAGCGTCGTGATTCCGGTTATCCCTGATCACCATGATCTCGATTAGTGTATCCGGATAGGTCTGAGTAATCCAGCGAAAACTAAGCTTGCTTCGTGATACAGGCCTCTGGTTTTCCTTTTTGCCTTGTGATTTGGTACTTTTGCCTGGTTTGACTGACCCTCTGTGTACCAACCCTTTTTGGAATAAACAGTCATTCGCCACCTGCCTGTCTCAGCTCTGCTTTATGGGTTCACTGCCTGTTTGCTCAGTTCGTGATACATGAAAGTGCAGTTTTCAAGTAAAATGAAAAATTTCATGTGTTTAGTTGCTGGTATTTTGTGCTGAATGCCAGGTTTTACAGACTTCTAATCTAGCTGTATTCAGGAAGGACTTGTCACAAGAGTGTGAGGTTCTTTTTATTATACCAGCAATACAAGTCATTTCCACTGTTAAGTGTAGTTTATATACTTTAATAAAAAACTGCTAAAATTCCAAGATAAAATGACTAAAACAACACAATGAATAGTATACCAAAGGGGGTTTAAATCCACAAATGGGATGTGCAAATGTCCAAAGTTCAAGGGGGTAGTAACAGTGCACCAAGTAAAAAATAAATAAATAAATAAAAAAATAATGGGCTATTCAAGTGTTAAGGGGGGCCATATAAGGCAGAGGGCTCCTGGCTCTGTCAACTCTCGGCTCTGGCCCTGCAGCGCAGCTTGCCGGATCCTTCCCTCAGGCAGCCGCTGCGGGAGACAGAAAGTAACCACACACACACACACACACACACACACACACACACACACACACACAGGTTGGTGTGTTGCTCTCCTCAGTGCCCTTGCTGTCTGCCTTGCCTTGGCGTCCTCCTGTTCTCCTCACCTGTCCACAATCACCCTAATTATCCAGTTCCAACAGTCCTCTGCTCCAATCGTGTCAGGGGTCTGTCACTCAATCAGTCCCAGCTGTATCAATCAGTTCACTTCATCCTCCAGAAACAAATCATCAGAACCACTAAAACCAATATAAAACAATAATCCATGAAAAGATATAAAACATGCAGTCATAAAATCAAGATAAAATCTGTGAATAAAGAAAAAAATTATGATAAAACGACAAAATGATTAAAAAAAAAAAAAAAAAAAAAAAACACCTGGATCAAGTGATTAAAACAACTGATAAAGGTCTCACAGTGACAGACTCTCCATCCTATCAGCGGTGAACACTGATTGGAGGTCATCTATAATTTCATGGAAGGCCAATCTTGTTCGAATATGTTGGCAAACCAAACAAATTGATCTACCGTGGGTTCAATTTAGAGTTATTGGATGGTTGCAGATGCCAGAACAAAGCGTCATCATTAGTCTTCATCTACTTTGTGTGTTTAGTCATATGCCGAGGTGAGTACTCTTGACTGATCATGATTATTATTGATTATGTTCACTACTTGGCATGAAAATGTTTGCTTCATGTACTGTTTTTGGCATATTCTCTTCAGAGACCTTGTGGTAGATTCTCTGTGTGAATCATTAATTACTGCTGAATGTTTAGGCTGTAACAGCAGGCGACTTTGTGATCAATAGATCTGACCACAGGTAGCTGGTTTAATTAGCTCCTTGTAACCACTATACTGTGTTTAATCCCTTTCAGCATTTTTGGTGAACCTGATTAAAAATGCGATGTTGACTAACTTATGACTTGCATTACCAGAAAAAATGTGCTAAGAAAATAATAAAAATGTATTGATGCCAACATGAGCTTGACAGCTGGCCATATAAGCTGAAGTCCTCCATATTAAAAAAGGCACTGCGTACAACAAGATGGATGAGTTGTGCTGTACCACTTGCTATTTCATTTTATGTGCATTTAAATCTCAGCTGCCGTCTTGCATGGTGCATGTCTGCTTTCTGTTTAATGTAATCTTTGATCCGTCAGAAGAAGCCAGTCATTCTTGTACAGTATGAAAACCAACCTCTGCAGAGTGAGATAACGTGTCACAGCAAATTGGTTCACCTTTCTGGTTTGTGCATGTTTCACTGCGCTGATTTGAGTGTTCTCATGTCAGCGCGGCATTACATCACTCTCTACTTCCTGTCAATCAGCTGACGCCCACAGGGGGAGATGGAAAGCTCCTCCAGGAAAATAATCCCTCAAAAAAACATGTTGCCTCACAAAATTTGTTGCCATCATTTTATTTTTATTTCAGGTGCCTTTGTTGTTCAGGACAGCAGTTAATTTCAAACTAGTCTGAACACTGCAAAATTCTTATTTTAATAATAAGAAATGAGTGAGGGTTACAATATATGGTGTGTTTGTATATGGCATACACTACAAAATGATTGGCTAAATGTACACTATTTTTAGACATAAGTAAATGGGTTATAAATCTAAGTAATGCCATTATATTACCGTTATTACTCTGAAGGATCATACCATTCTGCATGTTAATCTAAAAAAAAAAAATGGATATACTTCCTTTTTTTTTTTTTTTTTTTTTTTACAATTTGTACACTTTCCATTTTTCTACACATTTCTGCTAATCTTTACCAAAACCAGGCAGTCATATTTTAGAACTCTGATATCGTTTTTTCCACCCTTTTATCCAGCCTTTGGTTTCCTTTCATTCCACTACGATATGAAAATGAACTTTCAGAGACTTCAAACTTTCTTCACTTCCAGTATTCCATCACTGTAATAAAGTCGTCCACATTAGTTTTCCTAAAAGCAGCAGCACTGTTGTGTTTTGATGACTTTTTTAGCCACAGAAGCAGGACATTATGAGGTGGGTGTTTTGATTATGTGTTGCAAAATCTTTAGTACTGTGCAAGATTTGCAAAATGGTTTGTTACAATGTAAAATGTGGAGAAATTGTAGTAAATGGGGCCAAACATTTGAAATCAGAGGAATGGTCCTTTAACTAGGCCACTGTTATTGAGTCCTGAGATGTGAAGGGCTGAGCCAGTATCTTTTAGAGTATCTTTATCTTTGCTGCCCATGATCTTTGCCCCGATGGAAGCTTTGTGGATTAAGACAGTTGAAGTGCTCTGTGGAAAGCTACGTCTCCATGTAAATGTCTTCATCCATATAAACTTGTGGGCTATCCTATTTCTGCTGAATGATGTGGCATGTGGTGACAGATAAACTTGTGTTTGCTATCTACCACAACTTTCAAAGAGGTGAGATGGAACTGAAGGTAGGAGGAAGAACCGGTTCTCAAGCAGCCAAGTTGATGTCACTCTACGACTCCAACCTCTCAAAGATCTGAAGAACGGAGGTTTTCAAATGCTAATCCTGTCGACCTTGAAGCCTGAGGCACCAGCTGAGCTAGCAAGGCACATCTCTCCTGAGCTTCCTGTCACTCACTAATCAAACAGACGGCAGAATCTCCCCGAACACTTTGGCAAACATCCCTACTGATGATCCCACGGCACACACATGCTCACGCGCACACACACAAGCAATGGATGTGAACCTTCTACATCAACATTTCTCCTTAGCCCTTTTCTTTGCGACTCTGAACGCACGCTTTAACAACATACACAAAAATGTTACAAAGTCCTTTGCTTGGATCCGGTGCATGAGTTACAAGTGAATGAAGGTGGTAATTCATGAATTAACTAAATCGAACAGGCAAAGGTGTTGTTAGGCCTGGGACTCCGTATGTTTGGAGGTCACCCTCAAATGTTTCTTCATTTGGAAACACCCCAGCAGAATCTCCATGTACACTCCCTGGTATGTAGAATATTGTGAATATAATAAAATTATTTAATTTTTAAAAAAAAGGAAATTTATATGTAGGACTAGCAGGATTGATTCCCTGAGAACAGATGTGCACTTTCTGACAAGAGCAGGTTGTTCATCATATCTCTCTCTGTACACAGTACACACACACCTTTGGGTGTGGTACAGTACACACACCTCTGTTTGTGCATGTGTGTGAATGAAAGACTGTGATGCAAGGCTTCACTGGAAATGTGCATCTATGCTCAGGGAATCTACCTGGTGTACATCAATGTAAAAATGGTTGACATTAAACAAATTGTGCAAAATGTGTAATGTGTAAAAACACCTGGGCCTACACTTGACCCCTGTGGAACACCTTTTGTAACAGATAAATACTCAGTATGGTAGTTATCTGATTTAACTCTGATAGGAAGTTCCTGAACCAGTTACATGTATTAATATCAAATTCAGTACTTTGAAGCCTCCTCTTTTTTTTTTTTTTTTTTTTTTTGGGGGGGGGGGGGGGGGGGGGGGGGGAGAGATAGTGTGCTATTGATTAATGTTTTTGCCACTTGTTATGATTCTGTGCATTGATAGCTCTTTTTTAAAATCCTGTCTCTGCTCTTTGTGCCTGGGTCAGATATGCAACCAAAAAAAAAAAAAAAAAAAAATCAAAATGAAATAATAAACATCGCTATGTTTTACTACATTTATTTGCATTTGTTCAAAATTTGGCATTACCAAAAGCTAACAAAAAATAATAATAATTTAAAAAATCTCATTTCAATAGGCTGCTGAAAATGTCTAACCCATCTCCATTTCCTGGTTTCCAGAGAGACAGAGAGTTCATTGTTATAAACTGGAGAGAGATCTGATCCCCTGTCTTCAGAAAGGTGACCGGCTGCTACAAAAGGATTGTTAAAAGCTAAAACTAATCTCTTCATAGTCAGGCAATAAACAGTCATTGACCTTGATCTGAGCAGGAACTGGGGAAATGTTTTTGTTTCTGTTTAATTTCCTTGTTAATTTACAGCATTCCAAAAATTGGCAGGATTTGAATAAGTGCAGAAAATACTCCTGTCTTTCCACTAATAAGTCTGCAGTAAACCAAAGGTGTGATGTTTGTTTTATTTTGTGCTTTTTAAAGGGTGCATTTTTGTTTATGACTGAGAGGAGGGTCTTGGTGAAATAGTGCAAAGACAACTCAATATCCGGAATTTAAGATGTAAGATGAATATCACTGTGAAAGAGATAATTAAAAAGTTTTGTTCACTAACATTTTTTCAAGTGACTCTTAATGCTAATTTTGGATTGCTATCTCTTTAAACGATTGCTCCTTTTAGAGGCCACCACCAGCCAGTGATCACTAATTCCACGATCAAATACAATAGCAGAAACAATTTTATTATTCATATTGGATATTATCAGATCAAACAGTGTTAAGTTCAGATGTTTTTTTAGATTGGCTCTAGTAGGCTCAGTGATTAACTATGACAGATTAAGACTGCAACAGATATCTTTAAAGTCATCAGAGGTGTCAGAAAGCCTATCAGTGTTAAAATCAGCCATGACAATTATTTCTCTATTAACATACTTAGAGAGTATATCTGCCAGATCATTTGTGGAGCTTGTGACAGCTGAGTCATTAGACGCCAAAACTACCTCAAGAGCAATGAACCTGAAGCCGTTCGGCACAGAAACAGTATGTAGCAGAGAGACAGAGAAAGGCCATATGGCCATGCCCCACTTCACTTCCGCCTCTGTCTCTTCTGAATAAAGAGTAATCATTTAGTGCCACATCAGTCACTAACGCTCTTCTTTAACTGTGAATTAAAATAAGACTAAATCTATTTTTCATATATACAATAAGGCAATATCTGGCAGATTGTATTAGTCCAGTCTAGTCAAAAGTCTCGGAATGATTTTTTTCAGCTCAGTCCATCTCTAAATGAATTGTGTGAGGAAATTTTTGGCAGTACAGAAATCGAGTACTGTAACGATTGTACTAGACTAGGAAAAAGGGATGGTACCAATACCGATACTGGTATCGGGACGTGCCCGATATAGCCTTATTTGGTCATATCGGAAATGGTGAGTATGCCTGTTAATGCACCGATACTACCACCGATACCACCACGTGATGCGGATGCACGCAGGGCACCCCGCCTGATGCCGAATGGTGCTGTGGCCGGCTCACCTGATGCTGGCCAGTGGCTTTTTCATTCAAACATGATTTTGTCCATATAAAAAGTATTTTTACAAAAAAAGAGTCTTGAAAAAGACGGGTCGTCTTAAAATCAGGGTCGTCTTTTCTGCGGGTCAATACAGTAAGTTGCAAATTGTCAGCTATTTGGCAAAACGGTTTAAAGGTGTCTAGACTGTCAAACTAAGTTGGATAATAAAAAAAAGATTCTGTGGCATTCATTCTCTGTATGTTCTTTCTTGTTTTACAAAGGACTTGATGACAGCAATCATATCATGTAAGGTTGGTGGTGTACAGCAGAAGCACGCTGGTATCCAGGGGCGGACTGGGAGATTATTTCAGGCCAGGAGGTAGTCATCCACCCAGGCCATCCGGGGGGGGGGGGGGGGGGGGGGGGGGGGGGGGGGGGGGGGGGGGGATGGTTGGAAGCCTACACATACAGGCACTAGCCACTCCAACACTAACTCTGATGTCACATAGCCACTCCATATTTATGTCAACTGCCTGGTTTTCATATGTCTGCAACTTGTTACAGGCTGGTGATTAATAATAAAAAATAACTACCATTTTTGTAATGTAATCCCAAGGAACATGCAAATGACTCATGTACCACCTATCACATGCCCTACTGTAGACATTGTTGTGTACCTTCTGCCAATGGTCGTGCACTGGCCTCTCTTTCTGCAGCACCAACAGGACTGCTATCAATACCACCACCACCTTTGAATAGCAAACATAGAATTATTGTGTTTTGCATTCACTATAAGAATAATGGAATGATTATATCCCATTTGTTGCACAAAAAAAATTAATCTCAAAGGCAGTTAAAAAAAATATGGCTTGTAAATCAGTGATTTTAAAACCTCAATCCTTATTTAATTTCAAAACTTTTGAATTTCAAGTCCAGGTCCTACATTTCTACACTGTACGTGTAAAATCTAATCCTCAGTGTTAATTCAACTCTAACTGAGAGTGTACATGGCCTAAAGAACCTCCTACTGAGAAGAACCAGTGTGTTTTAGAAAACTCACTTGCTGAAGCATCACTTTTTTTTTGACGGTGCGACAGCGAGGGGGGGGCTGAATAACAAGGGCAACTTGAGGCACTTGGCAGCGTCTTCCTCGAGTGCCTTTCTTTTTTTCTCTCTCTCCCTTTCTGCCCCACCTTTCCTCTTTTTTTTCCCGGATTTGGATTGGGGTCCATGGAAAAATTTATTTATCAACTGCAATGTAATCACTAAACCTTTCCTTCCGCCTCCTCCGCTCTCCTCCACAGTCCAACACACTCGCGCGAGTCGCCACACCCCCTCCTATGTTTACAGCGTGCTCGGACTGTTGGGGCGGGTGTTAATCAAAACAAACCAATCACGTCTTGAGCTTCTCACAGGCTGCTGGCCTCTGATTGGCCTGGCCAATCAGCCGGAGAGCGGACCGGAGAGCGGACCGGCATGACAGCTGATTGGCCTGGCCGGCGACCTGTCCAAAAAAAAAAAAAAAAAAAAAAAAAAAAAAAAAGACAGGCAGGCCAGCAGGCCAGTGACAGGCCGGCGCTTCGGGAATTCTCCCGGTTCTCCCGATGTACAGTCCGGGCCTGCTGGTATCAGATCGGTATCGGCTTTTAGGCAGAATTTAGTATCGGAATCGGATCGGCAAGGAAAAAATGGTATCATACCATCCCTACTACGAAACAGTAAAATACACATTATGCTATAGGCACAATCTTAATTAAAAATCATCACAACATTAAAGAGAGGCATAAACTGCCCCGTGTATATTTCTCTGTTTCCTGGTCTGATATTTAGGAATTTTGAGTTGTGATTAACAACTCTCCTTACCAAGTGTGAGAGCCATACAAAGACTGATTGATAACATTGCTCATTTTAAGTTACTTCAGTAAATAGATGCAGTACCAGCTGTGGAAAGTAACTTGGTACACATATTGCATTTCAAAGGGGAATCATGCACTTTTATTTATTTTTTTATTAATTTATTTTACAGTATATTTATCTGACGACTGTAGACTAGTTACTTTGCAGAATAAGCTTGTGGGGTAATAAGACCAAGAACACTACAAGACAAGTTACAGGTAAATGCATCAATAATCTAAAACTGAAACACTTTTGTGTAACTCTACTTATGATTCTTAAATACATTTGACTTATAACATTTCCATACTTAAATGAAAATTTGAAATGCAGGACATTTATTTGTGATGCTGCATTTTTCCATTACTGAAAATTTACTCAAATGTCAGATTAACAGGAAAGAAAACTGCTCGTTGAGATAGGCTACAGCATCTTACACCGCGACTCTATATATAAAGTTTATAATAAATATCCTTTGTATTGAAGTCTGTGTATTGCGTGCACAAGCATTGTGACGCCTATTATATAATGGCCTTTGTATTGGAACACGTATTGTATCACAAGGTAGCTGGTAATACCCAGTGATTCACTGGGCTAAGCCCCTGATGTCTTCAGATCCTTGCAGTGCCCCTGCCAGCAGGTAATGAGTCATGGTGCGAGCTGTAACCAGCATAATACCAGATAAAAAGTCCACCTGGGTGGGGATGATCGGTGAGCAGGGACCGTCTGTCAGCTGAGAAGCCACGTCATAGGGAGCAGTCTGTTCTTCAATCCTGCATGGTTCAACTTAACTCCATAAAGCAGTATTCATCCCTCCCCTCTGGGCTCCGATCCTCCGCTTTGAAGAAATTTAATCCAATTTCAAAGTGAGTGGAGGTGAAAAGTAGATTTTAAAGGAAGAAATGAATAAGCACGGGTTTTACTGCTGGTGCCCCGCTGGCATGGTGCATGGTGGGGGAAGGCAATTTGTGAAAAATTGGGCTATGTATGTTTGGTTCAGGCGTGTGCTTTCTATGCAGAAGTACATTGAGCATAGAATATTTGATGTAGATCAAAGATCTGCAGATATACCAAACTGTGTATTCAGTGGCATCCATTGTATGTAAAGGTACAAGTCAAATAAAAGTCAAATGTTTAGCCTGATGATGGTGCTAGAAGAATGATCATTATGTCACCAAAGCTGACAGTGTGCATCCATTGCACTACACAGCATGCAGGTACAATGATACTTGATGATACTTCAGTGTTAGCCTGGGTTCAGACTGGACACAGAAACACCATTAAGTCTGCATCATTTCACTGCTCATCTTATCATTTTGCGATGCTGAAACTCATCCACTCTCATCCACTCTTTTGTATCTACCAGACTAGACAACTGTAATAGCCTTTTCTCCGGTCTTCCCAAAACCACCATTAGAGGTCTCCAGCTTGTTCAAAATGCGGCAGCAAGAGTACAGAGCTCCACAGGCGTCTCACAATCTGCCGCCATAGTTCCATCCCCTAGTCTATTTTCTCCATGAGTCATAAGTGAATTTCACTAGAAAAACTGAAAATACATTATAGATAGTCAAATATGCATCACATGCTCACCAACTCCTCTTATTTCCTGTCCCTCTCCTGCTGTTCTCCTGGGCTTTCTTTTCCCCAGATTTTTTTCTCACATTTTCATAAAATTTCAGAATCAGCTCATGCATTGTATATATTGGCGACAGTGTCACTGCTCTTTCTGAACAGTCAACAGAATACATTAGAGACTACAGTTTGCATGGTTTCCTTATTGGCAGGTCTCTCTTCCAATTACTTCCGCCTCCACTGAAAACACATTGTTTTCTATCAGACGCATTGTGTTTACAACTTAGTCTGACCCTGAGAACGACATATAACCATTAAATTGTGCACTCATCCCACACATTTGTCATTTTGGGGGTGAACAGCCA
This sequence comes from Myripristis murdjan, assembly GCF_902150065.1. Lineage (NCBI taxonomy): Eukaryota > Metazoa > Chordata > Actinopteri > Holocentriformes > Holocentridae > Myripristis > Myripristis murdjan. The sequence goes on from NC_043982.1 coordinate 4,555,333, forward strand.
AGCTCATGCTCGAACATGAATTTAGGCTCGGCAGTGCTTCCGTGCCTGATGTTAACCCCGTGTTATTGTGTGTTAAGGAGTTGGAAAATGTGCTCCATGGCTCATATTGGGGAGGAATTTCTTCTTACCTTGACTTCAGCTTACAGGAACTGCTGGCTATCACATGTCAGCAACTGGATCCTTAGAATCATCCCTTGCATTTTCAGGTTCAAATTATGTTGTCATTGCTAACAAACAGTACCTTAGATATCTTATTAGAAGACTGAGACATTTTCAGACATCTCGGTGTGGTTATTTTGTGCGACCAACACTGAAGTGGCATGGAGTTCCAAAAAAAACTGCCCTGACTGTGTGAATACACTCTAAATGTTAACCTTTTTACCTCTGAGAAATCTGTGGCCTGTACAGGGAGAAAATTGCATGTTTGAATTTAATCAAATTTCACAGTCCTCCCTGTTGCACTAAGGTGCTTGATTTGAAGCCCATTAGCAGTTCTGCTGAAAGACAGTGAGAGAGAGAAAAAGACTACTGGGGGGGTTTAATGGGTCTGTGTTTTGACCTGTGGCCAAACTGGACACAAGGCTTGGTCAAATGTTGGCGCTGGCACAAGAACAAAGAGCAGTGTACCACCTGCCTTCATCCCATGAGGCCAGGGTGAACTCTGTCTGCGTGCATGTGCGCGTGCGTGTGTGTGTGTGTGTGTGTGTGTGTGTGTGTACGTGTGTGTGTGTGTGTGTGTGTTCTTTCTCTCCGTTTCTGTCTTTTGTCTCTCCCAGACACACCTTCCCTTCTATGATCCAATAGCTCAGATTGATGGTGGTAACCTTCTCTATCCTCAATCAATAGTTTAGCGCTTCCCCTCCATCAGCCATATTGAGCTGTCTGAGACAGATACATCCACAACAACATTATAATTAGCCTCTGGATTATGGAAATCCGCTAAAACAACCTTGCAGTTGCTCTCTCTGCCACTTTTTCCAGCCTTATCACCATCAGAGGCTGGATTGAAAGCCAGCTTTCCACCATAAAGGAATGTTCATCCCTCCCCTTTTTCAAGCTAACTACTCTAATCCATAATAAGCGCTGATGAAGACGGTCTTTTACTGTCTAAGTGATTTGTTTGTGTGAGGGGGCAGGAGGAGTTGCACTGATCTTGGGACAGCAAAGAAACAGTGACCCTCATTTATCAGTATGTTGGTAATTGTCTGTGGAAGCTTCCTCTTATATGCATGCACGCTAAAAACTTCTGCTGTATTTAGCATTTGGAGCCATGGCATTCCCTTTGTACCCATGTGTATACACTGATAAAAGCCAATACCTTGTAAACTGAAAGTGCATTCGTGCAACCCCAATTCTCATACATTCCATACATGCCCCACCTCAGAAACACCATGTAAGGCACAGCAGAACAGCCGCTACTCATGATTCACCTGACAAGGCAGCACTGGAAAAAAAAAATTCTCTGAGACAGAGGTGGAGGTGATAATTAGTAATGAAAAGTGAGAACTTAGCAGTGCTGCACGGGGTCCAAAATAAAGAAAAAATTATTGCAGTAACAGAAAATGTGAAAAACAATAAGGTGTTCACGAATGACAGCAAACAATAGAAGATTATAAGAAATGACAGTTCAAGGTATCTTGTGAATGAAGTTCATAATGTAAAAAGCAGTCCAAAAAATTGGAGTCACTCTGATTGTCAAAAAGTAAAAGTCCTGTATTTAGCAGGGAATAAATAACCAATGCTGTCTTCATCAGGGTGTGAAAACCATGCAGACACGTGAAATTTCAAATATACATACAGACTGTCGACACAGGAGCCCGCAGGCACTCCAAAGTGAATTTTATCTGCAAAGATTCAGAAGAACACACGGGTCAAAGCTGTAGTAAGTGATTTCTGACCACTAGAGGGTGTTGAGAGCTCAATATCCATTTGTAAACACACAAAGCCAATCCTACTTCTGAGTTCATGGCAGATGGCTTGTAGAAACCCAAAGGAAAAGGAGAAAAAAATTGGTTTGGGGGTGGAAATGAGAGCTCCCACAAGGCTTCTGTTGGATTACTTAGATTATTTTATCTCAAATGTGGTAAAGCTGCAGACTTTTTGCTGCAAGATAAGCTGCTTTGAATGAACCTTTTCTGTAGTTTGGAATTTTAGAATGTGACTTTTCAGAGATGCTTTGAATGAAGTTGAAGGCACGAGGCGGTGAAGGGGAGGACGGGGGGGAGCCCGAGGAGCTCCTGGACAAGCATGATTTTTAGGGCTGAACAATATGGTTAAACAATTGTATTGCAGTTAATTTTACAGATACTACAAATGTAAAATGATTCACAATTTTTGCATTACAATTTTAATTTTCACTGAAAAAGATGTTAAAATGGCAATGTGTCATTCTTTGCTGGGCAGGGCCTGGATAGGCCAGGACATCTCTGTAGCACCACAACAATGTTTTGTCCCCCATTTTACCTTTATCAAAAAATTGAAGCTCAAGTGATTTGGATATTGCACTTGGCCATAATCATTCATTCATTCATTCATTCATTCATCTTCTAAACCGCTTATCCTCACTAGGGTTGCGGGGGGGTGCTGGAGCCAATCCCAGCGCTCATAGGGCGAAGGCAGTGAAACACCCTGGACAGGTCGCCAGTCCATCGCAGGGCAGACAGACAAACACTGACATCCACACACACACACACACTCACACCTAGGGGCAATTTAGCTTCTCCAACCTGCATGTCTTTGGACGGTGGGAGGAAACCGGAGTGCCCGGAGGAAACCCACGCAGACACGGGGAGAACATGCAAACTCCACACAGAAAGGACCTTGGGTGGGAATCGAACCCAGGACCTTCTCACTTCTCACACCACCGTGCCGACCTTGGCCATAATCTGATTTCAATAATATTTTGATGAATTTTTCAGTCCTAATTTTTTTTAGGTTGTTGGAAAATAGTGATGTGTCAGTTTTGAGTTACAATTTGCTATTGCCTGCCACTTAGAAAAAACACTAGTCTGTTTTTGTTCTGTTTTTTTTTTTTTTTTTCTCAATAATGTATGCAAACATGGTGGTGTTTACTCTATATTTTACTCTGTGTTTTCCCAAAAAAAAAAAAAAAAAGATCACAATGAATTGGTTACAGTATTCCAGTATAGTGATACTGAATCATAACCTGAGTTGTGGTTTGAATGGTACTTCCTGCATCCTTTGTAGGTATATCAGCAAAGACAAGATTTAGCCAAGATTAAATACTCTTTATTATGCATATCTTGGGAATAGCTCCTTTTGAAATATAAACGTGTAATTGTGGCTTTACATACTTTACAAAATTAGATACTAGAGTGTAGGAGCAGTTCATTATATTTTGATATTATTTGTTTTTTTCTTGTTGTTAGTTTGAACACATCTTCTTTTGTTATTTGTTGTGACTGATGGAAGCCACAGAGAGCACTTGAGGTTACAAAGAAAGGCAGGTGTATGTTCCTGGCATACACTAAGGGGACCTCTATTTACCAGAGAAGGAGAGGCAGTGGGATCTTACCTGTTTGTTTGTGCTTGTTTGTTCTTGTAAATTAAACTTTGCAAAATCTTTAAGACACTGGATGACAAGGGACAACGGCTTTCTTTTACATTACATCTCCATGGTGCTCTGTGGCCTTTTCACTTGAATATTTGATGGATAATTTAGAAAAGTAAATACCCACTTCAGGCAAATTAAAACAAATCTAAAAGACAGGGTGACCTTAAATCTTGATATAACTTATAGGCCATTTGATAGAACAAATCAATTATTTCAGCTGAACAAAGTCGTTTCCTGATTTCCTCTAACATTTCAACATTTTACAATAACATTAATCGAATCAAATTAGGTAGTATCATAATTGAAACAATGAAATACTCCAGATAAAGGATGGTTTATGCATGTTTTCAGATTGTTGTTAATTTCATTCCTTGTCAGGCTCCCAAAAAGTTTGATATAGTCTATTCTTCCTATGTACACTGGTACAAAGGAAATAGCTACGATTCATAATAGAAAAGCACTTCTAAAAAGCCTGACAAATGAGGCCCAGTTTTGTTTTGTTCAGTGGAGGTACGTGAAGTTAGAGAAAGCAGATATAGCATTCTCCTTACTCAACAAGTAAGTAAGGACTTGTTCACACTGGGATAGGGTTAGGGTTAGCCCAGATCCATTTTATGGCATATTCACTGTAACCAGATTGATTTTACAAAGTCTGGATGATTGCAATCAAATTTCTACAGATGTGTCTCAGTCTGTACGCTCTGGCCACCCAAACTGGATTTCACACTGTCGTTTGCATCACTGGTAATGCAACACACAACGATGTCAAAATCAAAGTGACAGGAGTGCATCAGAGCAGCTGTGCGGTATGCTGTTTACCAGCAGAGCGGTATGGAGGAAAACACAGCGAACAAGAGTCCATGGACAGACACTGAAATAAATTGTGTGCTGGCACGTTGGGAGGAGGCTTCTGTACAGGCGAAGCTGTAAGGAAACTACCGGAACAAGTCAGTTCATAAAGCAGTATCTTGCATGACAGAAGAAAGGGGGTTCTGTAGGCCATGCTTGCAATGCCAAAGAAAAATAAAAAGCTGCAATTTCTGGACAAAGGAAAAGTGACAGTGTGACAGTGTACTATTATAAATGAAGTGTTGTTGCACAGAGAGACCCAGGCTCACATATTGTATTGTCAAAATGTAAAACAAAAATATGTTTCTTTCACACAGTCAAATTATTTTAATAACTTTTTTTTCAGTGAAAATCACAATTGTGCTGCAAAAGCTATCATTCCCACTCAAATCACGAATCATATTGCTATCACAACATCTGTTGGTCACTGTCAATTTTTCTCCATATTGTTCAGCCCCATAAAAACATAGTAGTTCTGAAGATTACCAAAGGAAGCAAAGTATTGACTGGAGGCAAGGAGTAAACTGAGATTTGATGTAGTTTCAACGTCCTTAAGATTTCCTTGAAAATAGTGTTGACATTGGGTACGTTCATAATGTCCACATCCAGACATTTGCTCAGGCACTACCACGTGCGCTTCAGTCTTCTGAAGACACACTCAGTCTTAGACTGAAGTGAAGTTTGTCCTCTGTGGGCCTCCTTGTGTCAGCAAATCACCAAGGAGAATTGTGTGCACTGTTGTGTCACAGATCACTTCAGTGTCTCGAGGTGCAGTGCAGACAGAAGTAGTACAAACTTTACACACAACCTCACTCAAAGTGCTTTTTCTCATCCCAAAGAACTGTGCGACGGTTCAGTGGTCTGACTCAGTCGCAAGCCACCACAGGGCAACTGCAACCCATCTGGCCACCCAAGGTGAGTGTCTTGATGGACAAGACTTGGTCCTAGACGGTCACACAGCCAGTCAAACATCCCCCAGTGGATTGTAAAATTGCCAAGCCATCTATCATCATCGAAGGTCCACATGTTCCCACCAGTCACTGCTTTGCCAGTGACACCTTTTGATGCACAGTGAAGCCCACCATGATCACAGCACGGAACATCACGATGTATACCAGCCGTAATAAACCATGATCCCTCACTGAGTTTGTCTGGTGCAGCAGGGAAGTTCTGCACCATGACTTGACACTGTGACTGTTCGGAGGGTGGGCATTTTTCATGTTTCCATGTTGGTAAACCACCTCACTGGCATACGTAGAAACTGACAGCAACGTTGTTACCACAGCAACACATGCCGATAAGTTGTTGATGTCTGGACACACAAATCCAATCTGATTTCTTGCAAATAACAGTGCGGAAAATCTGTGTTAAAGATCCGCTTTGAGAAACACATCTGATTTGTCTGCAGTCTGAACAAGGCCTTAGATCGCTAGCTAGTCCAGTCTAGCTATATTTACCATGTGATCCACATGTAGACATTGTAGCCTTGTAAACACAAGTTTAACATTTATGGATCATACCTGTTTTAGCTCATTTTAGCCCACTACACTGCATACCATACATTACTATAACATTTTTCAAAGCACACCATTCTTAGATGTTAGAATGTTTACTCCTTTTCTCTGCACTTCAAACTTTAAATTGATAAACCTACCATAATAAACTCCTGCTTCCCTGGATAACATTTGGTTCAAGACTCTTTTCTGGCACAAAACTCCCCTATAGGTCATTTGTACAGCAGGTTATGACCTATAGTTGCATTTAAAACTTAAACGACTTCTAGCAGTCCTTTAAATAATAACACTATGGTGTACTGCTGAAGGACAGGCAAACTCTGTGTAGTCTGTTAAGTTCAAATCCAAGTGAGAGCAGTGTTTGTTTAGCGTTCATTCATATTAAAAGGTTGGAATAAGCAGGGGAAAAAAATACCCTACTTGTTAATTAAGCTAACTATCATAACTTTTCAAATGCAAGAGGCAGCATAAATGCATACATGCAATGATGTTTGGCAGCCAACTTACAAGGGCAGATTTCTGAGCTTTGCACCGGCACATGAATGCAGCAGAGGATGTGTAGACATTTCAAAACAGTGCAGGCAGGAAACTAGGTTACCGTGCAATGATAAAATAAAACTTTGGCAAAAGTAAACCCAGGAAGGATGCTCACTGTGAATGATTACCTATCTCAAGCAAGTTTCAAGTTTCTACAAGATTTTCATACTGTAATGAAATGAATGGCTTAATGAAATAAACAGGGTGATGAATATATCAATCATTACATACAGGCTACATGAATCACAGCACTCTATAATAATTCCAGTGTTCATGCCCACTGGCAATTTATTCACCATCAGTTGAGGGAAAGTGGCAGAAACATGACTGTATAACAGTTATGATTTATGTTCATTATTTAGGCTATTTGTTTATTTAGCATGACTTCCTTGTTCAATTTTCAGTGTACAAGATGGATAATGGAGCAAGCTGATGCTTTGGTGCCCTGAGTTGCATTGCAAGTGTTCATTCAATGAGACAGTCACACGCGCAAAGTGTTAACAGCATTTAGCTAGCATTGACTATCGAAGAGGGCACTCTAACATGTCAACATACTTTTGCATTAGTACAAGAGGGACCATGTAATTGTGTCTCACTAACTATTTATAGCTAACTACAGGTGTTACAAAACGTGCCCCACATTTTGAGTAGATTGTGATTTATAAAGGGAAATCAGTGTAGTACATGTATACACACTGTTACAAATCAGAATGTTTTTATGTGTAAGCACTTTCTGTGTTTTGTCTGTATGCAACCTTTTGATGTGAGTCCTCCACAAAGTTTTATAAGAAGGCCCCTGAACAGTCTGTAACATTGCAAAGTTGCTCGCATCACTTGGTTTGCCTGAGAAAGACAAAACAATAGGAAAACAATAGGACAGCCCTCTCAAAGAAAGGAGAAGCAGCACTCCGCTGATTAAAACCATCACCTAAAATCTTTATTGAACTAATCTTTTATTCACACAGCATTTTGGCTGACAACTGGAAGCCTTCATCAGAGCATTGTACTCTGATGAAGGCTCCCAGCTGTCATCCGCAAAGCATCAGCATGTGGCCAGATTAAAGAATGTAGATTTGAGGTGATGGTTTTGATCAGTGTAGTGCCTTCTTAGAGACGTCAAAGCGCAGTTCACACATACGCACGCGGCTTGTCTATTATTTTGTTGAGGCTCTGTCTCACGAAAAGCATACTTGTCTCTGGCAAGAAAACAGCCTGTGAAATTAGCTTTGAACCTCAACAGACACAATCAGTGAAGCAGAAGAAACCTGATCACCAGCAGAGACTAAAACTAGAAATTATTCCAGTGATGTGAAATAAATGCAGAGCCTGCTGCTTTTGTGCACCTCTCCAAAAACTTAGGGTGACACAACACGCCAAGATCTATGACTGGTCCACTTGGCCGCTGTATATCTCCTCCATCATATTTCAGTGGATTTCCACTCACAGTAAAAACATCACAGAAAAGAGAGACAAGATCAGGAAGCTGCTAAATGTGTTCATTTGTGTACCATGTCATTCTCAAATTATTAAGATTGCGAAATAGATTGCTGCTTAATTCACGGTAAGCACTATCTCAAGCCATTGGTTTGGACACCACCACTGTGTCTGAGAGTGGACATTTGTTGTTTAAGGTATTGTAAACACAATAGACTCCATTTTTATCTTTTTGGGGTGGAATTAATAAAAAAAAATGACATTGCCTTAATGTGTTATGGCAGTGGCACATAAGCACATACCCACCAACACAGAACAGTAAGTACTTTCACTGTCACAAACAACTGCAACGTAGCTATGGCAACACTTTGACACAGAACCATAAATCAGCCTTCAGGCAGATATTGGTAGTGTGTTGGGTTGTATAGTTACCTGGATGAGTCCACATGGAGGTGAAATCTCCTCATTAGCTGCTTCATGCTGCCCTGAGCTGTTAATCCACATTACTGGATTTGTGTGTCTCCATTCACTTCCAACAGCTTTTAGTGCTTGCACAAATATGACAAAACTGTATCATGCCAATATAATAAATAAGTCACAGCCAGTATGTACTGCTGTATCTTATAATCTCTGTCAGAGGAGTGACCATGCTCACTTATATCGTACATTTTAATTCAATCCACAGACCATAATAAGAATGTTTAAATATTATATTTGATATGGGAATAAAACACAAGAATAAGAACTGTTTAACCCTCAAATTATCTTTGTGGTCAATTTGACCCCATTCAGTGTTTAATATCTATAAATATATGTTTAACATTGGTGTTTTTTTTTTTTTTTTTTTTCTCCCCTAATTTCCTAGTTCCTAGTTTCCTAATTTAATGGGGACAGTTGAACATAAAATTGACATGATGACATGTTTTAAATGTCCTGGACACAAACACACCTAACATAACACACCTGTCGTAACATAACACACCTGTAATAACATAACACACCTGTAGTAACATAACAACACCTGTAGTAACATAACACACATTGTAGTAACATAACACACCTGTAATAACATAACACACCTGTAGTAACATAACACACCTGTAGTAACATAACACACCTGTAGTACCATAACACACCTGTAGTGGTGCGAGAACCAGTCCAGTTTATATGACATTTGAGAGGGAGCTCTCAAAAGAGGTTTTATGTGGAAGGGTTGAGGGATGGGGGTCATGTTTTATTTAAAGAGCTATTTAGGTCATCATAAAACACATGACACTTAAACTTTGGTAACAATTTTATTCCAATCATTTTCTGGAGGTTTAAATTGCTTGCAGTTTGTTGACCCAAACTGATAAAAAAAAATATAACAGAAAAGATAACAGAAGAGTTAAATTCAGATCGAAAAATACCTATTGCATCTGCTTTTCACATGCATAAATGTGTTTGGTCTACCAGTTTTATATGTACAGTGTGTGTGTGTGTGTGTGTGTGTGTGTGTGTGTGTTTGGGTTTTTTTCCCTGTAAAATTCAACACATCAAACTTTTATTTGACATGATTGATCATCCATTTACCATTCCATCAGATCACTTGCAGTATTCAACCACTAAATAGATTTCCAGCCCATACCTCAGCTGAGCGATTCATGAATCATGAATGACCTGGCCGTGGTTTCCATGTTCCAGCTGTGAGATGTGGCTTTTACATGTCATGTGATCTGATAAAAGACTTCCGCAGAGGACACACCTGTGTTTCCTCACTCAGAGCTCCTCTGGCAAGCCTTTTCTCTCCTCTCTCCTCAAGATGCATTTTAAGAAACTGGGACATCCTCAGTGGTTACTCCATCTAAATTGACTTTTTGAGTAATGGCTGGAGAACTGAGGAAAGAGGAGACAAAGAGAAATGAGACGAGCCTTCTTATAGCCACAATCAGCAAACACCTGTATGGTGTAAATATTAGAATATCCTCAGACGTCAGCTTCACTTCTCAGACTTCGGCAAAACAGCATCATTCCTCAGACTAAAAGGCTTTGATCTCAGGAAAAACTTTGTGAAGTCTCAGGTCTAATACAAGTGGACATCAAACAAAACAGCCTTAGACAAAAGTGCCTTGGCCAAAATAGCTTTAGAACAAACTCCATCAGACAAAATAGTCAAATTCCCTGCGGTAGACATAATACCCAATAGCTATATAATGTTTTGCAAGGAAATATCTTTAGGTGGGGACTTCATTATATTAAACAAGTGTCATATTCTTAATCATTTGGCAGCTACATGCAAATTTTAGCTGCCTCACTTGTGATAACACGGGATGTTTCAAGAAAATAATGTTCCATTTGTATCTACAGAGAAGAGAAACTACTCACTGCGAATTAAAGGACCATCCACAAAGTTAGTGTGGAGAAGGGGTGGGGTCAATATTGTACTTTCTATTTCTAAGAGAAGCATATGTAGTTTACAGTATTCCTTTTTTTTCTAAGTGTGTTATGTGTGTCAGTGTGTTTGGATATTAGCCTGCAGCAGATTTGGAGACACTAATGCGATGCTTTGTTCCATGCTGTTACAATGGGAAGCTGCTCATTTTGCAGACACAACTTCACAATAAAATAGGGAGAAGAAGCCCAGAGCATTTTATGAGGCACAAAGGATTTAAAGGTAAAGGTAAAAGAACAAAAAAGACAGAAAACCACAGAGGCAGAATATGTATGAGTGGAATAGAAAGGGATGAGGTGAAGAACAGAATTAGGGAAAAAACAATTGGGGAAAAGTTTTTTTTTTTTTTTTTTTAACAAATTAAGTAATAAAAGGGATTGTTCACCCATTTAAAAAAATGTGATATTATTTCACTCCCCCCCCCCTAGCTGTTACATTGTTACTGAGTGCTGGATCCTGGCTGGATGCTCCAAATGCTAACTGTCAGCCTCCTGCCATTGAGCTGGACTTCCCCCCTAGTTTACTCCTCTCAAACTGTTAAATAAATAAAGTTTGAGTTTGATGATGTGTTGTAGAATGGCATAAAAATCTGTCTAATTGGTCTAAGTTCTCTGTGCTGGTAAAGTAAAGTAAGCAAAGTTAATATAAAAAAAAAAAAAAAGTAAATAACACAGTGAGTGAGGAAATGATGGTATGATAGCATGAGGGACAGGAGACAGACTGGACAATAGGCCACTTCAAAGTTAAAGAAAGACAAGGTATGAGGGATGTCTTAAAATGTATTGTTAAAAAAAAGAAAGAAAGAAAATATAAATATAAATACGATGAAGGAAATGACAGAAGGGCAGGTGGAAGGAAGGAGATATGAGTGTGATGAGGTGAGCATTTTCTCTAAGCAGGAAAGCAAAAAGCATAAAGGAGAGAACAAAGAAAGCAGATGAATGGTAAACCTCTGCAGAGACAAGAGGAGGGACAGTGATTGGTGGAGCTGCTGTTGTTTCTCCTCTGAAGAAGCTTTTTTGGCATCCGATAAACATTTAAAGGAAGCTACTCTTCTTCTTCTTGGATCAGTTCTGCCATCTAACCTCTACATTATCATTTGGTTTGACCTTGCATGACTTTGCAGTTATGAATTTGGGGCCTGGATTCTTTATAGTCACTCAGCGATGAGTCCACTTTCTGATGATATCATAAGTCAGTGCAAACTTGTAGCCAAGACGAAGCATTGAATGAATTACTACTGTTGGCAGTCCCACCACAAACTATATTGTTCTTACTGTGGTAGTGATTCAGGATCTGTTTGTCAGGGCTGCTATTTATGAGAGGTCTTACCTGAGGACACGGAAAGTTTCTCCTGAAATAAAGTAGACAGCACTAAATCCTCAGCGACATATTATGAGTGTATATTGCAGTTTGTCTGTCAGGTTACTGTACTTAGTATTTTGATGGCATTTCAGATTGAATGGGATCCTTTGAGCAGAAGGAGTGTTGAATGACATATCACGTGATGCAGTTTACATTTTTTTGTTAAACAACAGTTAACAAGGGTCTGAAGTGGGGAAAAGGAGAACAAAATCAGCCTAATAACAACAGCATCATACTTGAATCATAAACCTATTTTTATACTTTAATGAATCCTGGCATATTGTGAGGTTCCGCTAAAGCATGACCCCCTTCTAAACCATTCAGATGTGCATGTTTAGATGTATAACATCAACAACAGCACCATAATGTGTTTTTGTGTGGAGTTAGCTGCACTGTGGAAACAAGATGGATTGTGGCTACCAGATAATTACAATCATTGCATTCTTACACTCAGTGAATAGCATCTGCTGCAGCTAAAAAAGAGTGGCATTGTTTTAAAGCAAATCTATTTTTTATCTTTTCATTTTTTACCAAAAAAAAAAAAACAAAAAACAAACAAAGGAAATCTTTCTCAGTGCCACTAATTGAAACCTCCCTTCATTCTTGCTTTCATCTTTTTGTACCCTCCAAGCCTTTGCAGCTTCTATGTATAGCTTTCTAATTGCCCCTTTCTCATGCCAAGGAGCACTGCAGTGCTTATCCAGTTCGGGCATCAGCTAATACAAACTGGTTGTTGGTTTGCTTGTTTGCTTTTAAAAGAAAAATTGTCAGGCAGAGTACTGCCTGACAATATTCACTGACAGTGACTACATTACTGTACACGCACATCAATAATTCAGTCACAAAGTAATTCAACCTAGTCCTTGTTTTCTTAGTTTTTGCCATCATGGCAATTGATTGTGTTCACTCACTCCACTGTGCCACTTTTTGTTTCTGTAGTTTGAGCACCTCTCTCTACTGCATACCAAATTCAAATGCCAACAGTGTTACAGCATGTCTTGACTTGGTTTTGCAATTCATGATGCCAGGTCTGAGAGAGTATAAAAAGAGAGTATAAAATTCCAATGTATTGTAGCTTGTTATTAGGAGTAGGACACTGACATGATCATTTTCCCCTGTCAGCAGTCTGTATACGGTAAATCTGACGTGATGTAAACACGCCATCAGGGTTTGTCATGGTAGATGGCAACATATCTAATATTGCAATATAGATAATCTTCAGGTCATGAATAACCAAAAAAATGGAATGTTGGAGGACTCTATTGCAGTGTGCATGTCATTGTGTGCTCAAAGGACATCTTTTAATCATTTGCTGGGTCCCACTCTTAGAGTATACATTGACCCGGAAGGTGATTTAGGTTGCTTTTACACCTGCCTGGTTTAGTCCAGTGGAATTGAATTCTGGTGCATTTACTCCCTTGATAAGGTTCTTTTAGGCAGGGATGAACTCAGCAACTGCACTCAGGTGCAAACCAAAACTACCAGACTGCTCAGTATGAAGAATATGAGCTCCTATTTCACTATTTCACCTTTCACTACTCCACATGATTCAGACACATGGTACTCGGAGACGGTGCCAAAGGAGAAGGCGGACCCTAATGAGTGCCCCCAGTAATGTACACCTCAAACTTACTACAGAGAGGACAAATGAGGTATGTATTTGATGATTAAGTTTGAATTTGGTGTTTTTATATAGGCTGTTTACCTTATTTTTAAACAGAATTACGGACGCAAAGTGGCAGCATCCATAATTCTCCCATTCCCTCCGGTCTGCCAACGCCAACAGGGCTTTCTCAGTTGCTGCCCTCTCCCTATGGAAATCACTCCCAGCTCACATCAAAACTGCTCCCACCCTGTCTTTGTTCAAAACAGCCCTCAAAACCCACCTTTTTAGACTTGCTTTCACTACCTAACTACTTTTTAACTCCCTTTTACTGCTTGTTGCTTTGTTTTGTTTTTGTTTTCCATTCCTTAACTAGTCTTATCCCATCCTTTTTTTCTTTTCTGCAAAGCAATTTTGAGTATCCTGAAAATAGTCAAGCACTCAAGATCATTGGCTTGTGAACTCACTTTTCATCACAGCAGCTAAGACAACTTATCAGTGTGAATTTCAAATAACTGTTTACTTCTGCATTCAAAAATAATGTGGCTATGCATGTGTATTTAAGCTGTAGACATGCTAGGTTACAGTTCACTTCCTATATTTGAGGTCAGATTGCAATCTCACTTGAAACAACCCGGGCCATTGTTCAGTTGGAACTGGAGCGTGTCCTGACTTTTCAGTCGGACCACTGTTTGCTTGCTTGTTCCGCACCATACGTATCCAAGTAAATGCATTATGATTAAAATGGACCAAACAGGGTAGGAGAGAGTTTCCTCCTGCAGTCCTGTAGATCAAGTAGATCGGAGACTCTAAACTGCCTTTGTGTGTTTTTGACTGTGTGTTTGACCTATGATGGACTGGCTACCTGGAATAGGGTCCAGCGCCCTCGTGACCCTGATTAGGAATAAGCAAGTATAGAAAATTTATGTGATTGAGATATTGCATTAATGCCAATAACCACTTTACTGGAGTAGATATTATCAGGTGGGCATTAGATTTTTTTTTTTACAGGGTTTCTCATAGCATTAGTCATGTTTCAGAGCCATGGACAGCTGTCATAGTGCAGATCCTTCTCCTCCCTCACGGCTCTCCCTTCACACAACAGAAAACAGGCCACCTGGAGCAGCAGGTGGATTCTTGGTTACCTGGAGGCCTGTGAGGTCTGGTGGAAGTTGCTCGATGCAGAACAAGCACCCGCATCAGCCAGTTCTCCTGAGGCACCATCCGAAAAGAAATTCCAAGAGAATTACCTGTGGTTCTTGTACTAGTACTACGTAGAAGCTACAACAGTTGGGGCAGTGTTTAGCTATCTGTCATCAAAGAAGAAAGTGCCAATAGAAATCAGCAGCCACCAGAATCAGTGGGAGTGAGAATTGTTTTTACTAAAGCTTTCAAATGTACTACAAGTGTAGATGAATGACTATTGTATGGTCCATTCCATTTATCTATTTGCTTTATGTAGCTACTAGAGGCTGCTGTAAAACAAATTCCTTGTATGCAAGAACATTTGGCTGTGGCTTGTCTGGAAATGGAGTGTATCATCAACAAAGGGAATGTTCTCTCAGCATTCAATAACTGATGTCAGTGTGGGATACAATAGCTCCAGTGTAGCACTGCTATGGAGCTGAACAGGATGTACAGTAAACTGCAGAATGGTGAGAAGTTTTGAAAGGTCTAACTGCTACATTTTCTATCTCTAGGCAATCATTTATGTCAGACTCCATAACATAACTTGCTTTTGTCAGCTATATGACACAGTATGGTCTCTTGAAACTGAAACTTGAAGCAACCAAAATATCCACATCTCTAAAAAGTCTCACATTGGCACTCCTGCAAGTCATAACACGGTCTTGTTCATACTTCTTTAGACAGAATGAGGCTCCTGCCACTGCAGACAATAACTCTACTGAAAATTAGTGTCAACAAGTTGCACCAAATTTTGGGATAATCTGGCAGGCTTTTCTTAAAACAAACTGACACACAGTTTTCTGTTAATTTGCTACAAACTCACTACTTGCAAGCTTGCTTCAAATTCCCATTTAATTATTCAGCATGTCTTGAAAATGTATAAACTTAATGTTTCTGCTGATCTTATGCCAAAGTAAACAGTTGTATTTTGAAACTCCCATATCATTTTCCCTCCCTTTTATCCAGCCATTGGTTTCCATTCATTCCACTGTGATATGAAAATGAGCTTTCAGAGACTTTAAACTTTCTTCACACCAGTATTCCATCATAATAATGTAATCCAAATTACTTTTCCTAAAAGCAGCAGCACTGTTGTGTTTTGATTACTTGGAATGGATAGAGTAAAAAGATATCTCTGCTGGAAACTGTATATAAACTGTAATAAAACTGTAGAATAAAAACTCTCCCATTCATAGAGGGGCTACAAGAACTTGCTGGCATCTGTTCTCAGCTAGAGTTGGTGTAAACATTGGTTGAACATGGGAATATCATGACCCTGTGACCTCTGGAAACTACTGTGGATATAGAGAGAATACAAAAATCATGCTATCTATTGGTAAGATTAGTAGACTCTGCTGACTTCTCAGTATCCTCATTTTTGTCCCTTCACCTGTGCCACATTATAATGCCATTAACTACTCCAGATTTACCAGCTAAATCTGAACAAGATCTTTAGAAAACGTCACACTGAACTAAGTGCACCATTGTGAAATGGCTGTTAGCCTTCAACCAGCTCTTAACTTAGAAACTTTGGTTGGATTAGTGGATTTTAAAAGACGTAAATGTTAATTCCCTGGCCTCACATGGTATTGTAAGGCTTGAAAGAAAGCACTTTCCTTTTATTGGGACCTTGTCAGGGGTCCTTTGATTTTTTTCAGATGGATTTTCTGAAAGCTTCTCATCGTTCTTTCGTCATAGCAGCTTTGCCGCCATTAGTTTTGTCCAGAATGAAGGAGCAGAAAGGTCATGGCTGTGATATCCCACTGAAACTCTGTGTGGGAGCTTTTGCCCACCTTATTTTCACTCTGTTGGCCTCTTTTCACACAATAATGACACAGTGCCAGCCTCATAGCCGCAGAAATGTCATCACGGTCTCTCCACATGTGTAGGTGAGTACAGGCAGGATATGTGAGAATGGATGTGTGAAGAGGTGTTGAGAGACAGCTCAACTGGGGATTTTAGCACAGCTGAAGACAATAGTGGGGAGAGAAAGCAATGAAAGACGAAACAATACGTTATAAAACAGTGACTGAGAATTTCAGTCCCTGTCTTCACATAATATTTGAATGTGCTATAAAGATAAATATAGAAAAATATAACCTTTGGCTACTTCTATAACTACTAATTCACTGGGTGTGAGACTAGTAATATCCTTGAGGCACTTAAGTGTGTCAGGGAAATTGTGAATGCTGGCAATCATACAAATCTTAGACCTGGTAACTAGCACATGTTGACTAGAAATCGTGAAAATACCATATGTAACCACATGTTATGTGCTGTGGGCACAAATTGCCCACCATGATGCGATGGAGACATAAGTCTATCCATTCAAAAACTGAGTGTGTGTTGAAGGGGTATCACCTTTTTGCCCCATAACCATTGCAGTGGTTTATGCATTACGGAGTTGGATGTCAAGTTGTAGTTTTAAAGATATTTTTAGTTTTGATAAGCCACAGGTAGGTGCATATTTAGGCCAACATTTCTCAACAGTCACAATATTAACCCTATAAAGCCATTTGTATCATATATGATACACGTTATGAAATAACACATTCCATTTCAGTTTAATCAATACTTGGGCCAAAATACTGTTGTATTCCTTTGGACACTTCCACTGTTCACCCTGGACCATACCATTGGCACTTTAAGTACTGTCATATATGATACAACAGAAAAAGTGTATGTAATAACATATTTTTTGAAAAAACTTTTTTTTTTTTTTTTTTTTTTTTTTTAACGTTTTGTTATAGGTCTAAATAAAGGGTTCAGTTTCAAAAAATTGGAATTTTCTGCCAATTCTTTCATAGTTCAGGCTTTATAGGGCTAAAGGCTTACTTCACCCGTAATAGATTACATCTGATGTATCAAGTTCTCATTAAGTTCATTGTAATCAGAAGTTACAGAAGTAACCATGGTTCTGTGAATTCCTGAGTGACTGCCAGTGGCAGTAAACAAAGTGGATGTCTCCTTGCACTGTGTTCAGTTCAAGATGATAAGTAAATAAAGTCCCCCAAATAGCTTACCCTCCACCAAATACATGGTGAGCTCACAGAGAGCACATAGATCACACCCACTTGTTTGGGTATGACTATCACCAGAAAGTAAGGCCGTGTTCACTGACACCCAGGGCATGAAAGCTGGCCCTGTCCTCTGGCCTGACACCAAGACACAAAAAAGTTTCGAGTTCAAGTTTAAGTTTATTTAGCGGCCAAAATCCCCATTTACAGTCTCAAAGGGCTTTACGGGCCTACATGTTTACGGCAGACAAAACAGGACAACAGCCCCTGACTTAAACTGCAGCAACAGCCAGGATGAGGGGGATGAGGAGGAAAATGGAGATGAGGAGGATGAGGAGGACAAGGAGGACGGAGAGGACGAGGGGATGGGGGAGTGGAGGAGGATGTGGGTCACTCCTGGGAGGAGACAGTTTCACTCACACAAGGCATGCATACTCAAGCATATGGGATACACACACAAAAGATGAGGAGAGAAAGAAAAACATTAGCGAGGCACCTAGACTGAATAAAGCAAGGACAGAATACATAAATGCATGAATGCAGCAAAGCTACTGGCTGTGGAAGGTGCAGGAGGTGCAGGGCCATGCAGGGGGAGCAGGACCAGAGACAGCAGGGCACAAAGACCGAGTCAGACTGCCAACATAACGATGGCAGCCACATCCATGCAGCAGACACAGACACAAACCTCTCACACACAGAGGAGAATGGGTTTGTTACACAGAAAACAGCACAGTCACAGCTGAATAGAGAGAGGAAAAGAGATAAATTGACAAACATCTAACCTGGCAGAGGCTGGACTAAACTGATATGAGAGAACCTACAGGCAGAGACTGAGCCTCCCTCCATAGTCAAAAAGTAATTATATTAACCATAAGTTAACATATAGCTCTTAAGTTTGGTTTTAAAGGTAGCAATAGAGTTTGCCTCCCTGATTTCTGTAGACTGACCATTCCAGTGGAAAGGAGAGTGGTAGGAAAAGGCCTACCACTAGAAAGGGGGGTGTCTAGAGAGGAGAGGTAGTCTGCTAATGCATTACCCTTGCCAGATAGGTGCCTGGCTCTTAACAATGCTAGATGTGAATGGGCCCATATAACCAGCCTGCGTGCCTCTGCCGGTATCATTTTTGACAAGTATTTGAATTTTGGCTTCATCTCTTGAAAAAGATTTTAGTCACTTATTTTACATTCAAATAATTCAAAGACATTTTAGTCAGTTTAGTCAAATGACAGGATGCTATTGTAAAAACACTGTGCTTGGATGGTGTTTACTCCAAGATGGCGTGGTATAGGTGGGTTTTAGGACAATACTGCGAGGCCATCAGCACAATAGTAGAAGCGCAAATGACTTTTGTTGTCGCAGCGTGAGGCCGCGGGCCATTAACACCATCTGGCTTGAAGACAGCCCTAGCTCACAATGCCATGATAGTGGGAAGGCAGCTAGTGGGTGCACCTTGGCCCGTAACCCATGCTTGCACTGGGGAACTATGCTGATAAATAGATATCCCTGTGATACAAAAGGTCATCAGTAACTCTGCACTCATGCTCATCATGCAGTACAGTTCATGTCTCCAGTACATATGCTCAGTTCCCAAACTGTCAAGACAAGTTGTTGAAAACATAAAACTCAGAGTGCAGACAAATATGTTGTGAGATTGTTCATCCAAAAATGTTTGAGAACTGTGCTTTCCAACAAATTTTATTTAGCATTTACTATGATACGCCTTGCTTTGTGTACTTGCACATTCATGTGAGACCTACTTGTGATATCATTGCATTCGCAGTGAAACCTCAAGAGGAATCAGTGCTCTCAAGGAGGAGAGACTCGAATTCCATGGCTTACACCAAAAAAGAAAGCACCCATTTCTTTTTTTTTTTTTTCTTTTCTTAAAGATGATTTTTTTGGCATTTCTGTTTTTGTTTTTTGTTTTTGTTTGTTTGTTTGTTTTCAATAGTGAAAGTAGAGATAGAATGTTGTGCAGCAAAGGGTCTGGATGGGATTCAAACCCACTGCACTGCCATTGTGGTAAGGACTCAGTCTTGAAATGTGGCATGCTCTCCACCAGGTGAACTACCAGGTCACGTACCTCCAAGCATCCATTTTCTTGAGTTAACACCATGTTGTCAAAATTTTATACAACATGAGTGCAATTTTGTCTGCTCTCTGTTTTTGTCAGCTAGGAAAAGGCTCATTATTTTTTATCGTTATTTCTCATTATTATTTCTCATTTTTTTCTTATCATTTCTAGTGAGACTGTGTTGCTAGATAGTTGGTGTGTTACAAAAGAATAATCATTATGTCCCTGTGATGTAACCACTCATTAACAGAAACCTGTTGGTAAATTCCTCAATAACAGCACTGGTCTTTTCATAAATCCCGCCATGTCTCTTGTCCCCCATTAAACTGTGAAGGTGAAGATAATAAACAAGGCAAAGTCCTCTCTTTTCATTTAAATAATTTTCTCACCATCTGCCACTGTTTGGGCAGGAGAGCATTTTCATTTTTCTCCACAGTACACCTATTAGCCTATACATCCCAAGATACTTGTTGAAATCTGATTAACTGCAAATGCTGTGTTAAATATCCATGTGTTCTCATTTCATCAGATCATTAAGTGCTTTTATAAGTGAATGGAAGTATTGGGTTTTGCTGCTGACTGGTGTAAACAGAGCCCTTACTGTAGAAAATATGGAAAAAATTATGGATGCCAATTTCTCAGTCGTCAGACGTTCCAGACATTTTCTGGGAGGACATTCTCAAATGAAAAATGGTGTAAAAGGTTAATGGGATAGTCAAGTAATCTGAAATTATAATGAGCTTTTAGTTTCTTTTAGTTCCCCTGAAAGTAAAGTAAGGCTTCCTGCTGTTATAAGGGAATATATTCATGTTGAACAAAAGCCATGCCAGTCTAACACTTTAAAATATTCCACAAAGGGAAACAGCAAAAAAAAAAAAAAAAAAAAAAAAAAAAAAAAATCACCAGAAACTTTTTAGAATGCAAATCCTGGGGTTTCATTGCTAAAGGTCTTGCAGATCTTACACCAAGTTTTTCCTTGATACACTGGAGGTTTGTCACTAATGGGTGAAAAAAAAGTTTAATTTTTCATTTATATTTTCATTAATGCCATTAAAAGAGAAAAGGATAAAAGTGCAGGTTCACGTGTACTTTTATCCTGAAAATGGTCAATACCATCAACAACTATAACCAATCATGATGAGCAGAAAAGGCTGATGTGGGGAACTCATGGTCTCCATAGCAACAACCACATCAGCCACAACCATGGAGGGCAGAAGTGATGCTTAAGTACCATGTGGCCCTCTGTCCAGCACAGCTAACCTGCTGCTTCTGCAGCCCAGTCAACAGGAAAAATGTGGACATTTTAGGTTTTTGCAAACCCTGTTGAAATGTAGTATTTTTACATTTCATGACATGGTATAAAGTGAGCGGAAAACACTGCATTAAGTGGTATGTGGGGTGGTGGATGTCACAGTCAACAGGACTTTGCTTCTGCCGACCGGGGTTTGAATCCTGTCTCAAGTGAGAGTCGTGATCGACTGTAGCTAGTTAACATTAGCGAGCAAATGTCAGTGAACGTTTGCTAACATTTCATAACGTTAATTATGACCTTTTTCCCAGCCTTAACCATAACAATAAACCTTTTCCTAACCATAACCAAGTAGTTTTGGCGGCTAACGAAGCTAATAAAAGTGGCTAAAGTAGCTCACGTTGGATAGCAGTCATGTTAACAGTCACATGACATTAATACAGACTCCACGCCATAGGCTCTAAATCTAAATATTTTTGGCTCAGAAACATAAATATTTTAACATATTTTTGAGTTTGCAGAAACATGAAATGACAACATTTTGTTGTGGTGTCTGGGTTGGACTGAACGGCCCACACCAGTGCCTGCTGTGCTCTGCTGTCCTGTAGGAAGGTGACTGAAGCACAGAGGAGCTGCTCAGTGGGCTTAAATAAACATGACTGGAGCAGATGGTAGGAAACCAAATTCGATCTCATGTAACTTTGTGTTGGTGGACGTGCATGCATACCTGCACATGAAGTAGCAGAGTAATGTAGAAAGGTAGTTTGGCCCTAAATACAGCTGATTAGAGCAGACGGTATACAGTGACTCTTCTGCCCCGTGCTCGATCTCAGCTCGTTTGGTGACACACACACACACACACACACACACACTGTACTAGGAACATGGAAGTGCAGAGAGGGAAATGTTTCAGTGACGGGCCTTGTTGTGCCAGTCTGGCTAAATGAAGCTTGCCAAGTCTTATTTAACTCTAAAACAAGAGCTTGGCCAAGTTGTCTCCTCTCCGCCATGGCTTAATCCAGCTAAAAAAACAGCAAACTAAGCAGTCTGATTGGATATATAACTCCACTGTTACGTTTACAATGTGTCAACAACACTTTTTTTTTTTTTTAACTAAAAAAAGACTGGCAGCTGAGAAATACACTGTGTGTGAACATGATCCAAATCAATGGAGGAGGGCCCAGATTTTTCAGATTTCCCTCTGAGAAAAGTAAAGTTGCTCATTAAACTACCGACTTTAAACTATAATACAGAAACATAAAATAATCACATAAGAAATGTAGGTTTTTTTCAGGCCATCATGTTTCAGGCAGTAAATGTAACCTATAGTCATAGGGGACAAGCTAAATCTTGGGTCGGGTTCAGAAATAAAAAGAATGCCTGTTGGGTTCAGGTCGGGCTCAGTTACTGTGCTCTCATCTCGGGTTGGTTCAGACAAAAATACGCAGCCTGATCCACACTCTAATACCCATGTATAAGTGTATATGTAGTAGGGGTGTGCAATATTGCCAAAAAATAATATTGATGTTTTGGGGGATTTTGCAGATCATGATAATAGATAATAGATGATACTTTGCATCCCTCAAAAATGTGTAAAAAAAAAAAAAAAATGCAACCTTTTTCTGACATAGTCTACAGATTAGTGTCTTTTCAAAGCCAAAACACAAAATACAAAACACAAAAAATACAATGAAAACACACACACAAGAACAATTAAAACACATGGGATGTTTTGACCGTTTTTTGCAAAATGAGTGGCATACTCAATTGTCATTTCAAGTTCAAGTTCAAGAGTTTGTCATGTGCACAGTAGAACAGTAGTTATACTACACAATGAAATTCAATGGCACATCATTACATCAACAATTAAGATATTATCATAGGCAATATTTATCGCATACCCCTATTATGTAAGTGTATATATACACCAATGTATGTATAAGTATTTATATATACACGAAGCAGGTATACTCACCTTCTGATCAGGATATATATCCTTCCATCTATTTCAGATGTCTGGCCTATGTATAATCTGTATGTATCATTTTCCATCCATTTTCCATCCATTTTACTTATTTGTTTAATATAGGTTTGGTCTAGGGAGGGGGTACAGGTTTAATTTAAAAATGATTCATGTAAAATAGTACTTGTAACTCTTTGATTATTGATGGAAAAAAAATAGGTAGTGAATACAGAGAGTAAAACACAGAATGTACATGCATGTAGATGCACATAAACACCTGTGTGCATTTTTAACCCTACCTATACAGACATGCACTTAGAGAAACATGCATACAATTGTACAAACGATTAAATCAGATACTCCAGGGAGCATACAATAATAAACTTCCCATGTACAATGCATCTGTCATCACTGAATTGATCTACTGGACCCCGTCTGTCTCAGTCCAGTAACTGGCTCAGACTTTATGTCCTCTATTTGACTACACAACTTGGAAAAAATGCCCATTTCACCACATAACTGTTGTCATTTATTGTTTGTATGTTTGTATATACATATGTATGTATATATGTATTCATGTTTGCATTTATGTCTATTCATTGTAAATATGTATTAGTGATGAATGGATCGGCTCCAATGTCATCTGAATCCACGTAGAGGTATATATCATCCACCCACTACCCATCTGCAGATTTTCTGCGGTGCCCATGAATATAACTGCAATCCACCCATCACTAATCTGTACATATGAAGGTCACCTTTACTCGCTTTTCCTGTGTTAACTGTATCCCAGCAACATAGCAAATGAGGGTGACCTCAGTGTTTTTCAAGAAAAAGTACAGCTTCTAAGTGAAGTGAGATGACATTTTCGTTCTTTCCCACACTTTCACAAGTGAATCTGAATTGCATTTGAACAAGCCACAAAGGAATCTCCTGATGTGATGGTTAGACTATCTATTATTCAGATTTAAGAATAAATTCATCTTTATTGGATGAGTTGATTATTAATCGCTTTCTATACTGTCTTCAAAATAAGCAGAAAAGTGACAATATGAGAAACTGCTGCAAAATTCCTCCAGACAGTTGCTGCCAGACTAGTAATTTGCTCCCATTCTCTTTGAAGACTCTATTAGGACAGACATGACTGGCATCAGCTACTGACTAGTTTGTGGATTAACTGATATTTGGCAGAGAGCAGAAAACAAAGAAACCCTTTAGAGAATGTCCTGTCAAAAAATCGTCATGAATTCATTTTAAGGCCAAATTGCTCTGAGAAAATTACAAGGAAACATTGTCAAACCATTTTATATAATACGAATTCTAGCATCACCCTGGAATCTGATTTCTGAGCTTAAATCAAAGCACATAGGGTCTCAAACATAATGAAAGGATGTACAGTTTATAGGCGAGTGCTATTCATGCCGAACCTCCTCTCAGAAACCTTTCATTTTAAAAGCAAAGAGACTTCACATATCCATTCTTGTGTCTTTTTTGTCCTGTCCTACACTGAGTCATTTACCAGGGACATCATTTGGCCTTATCCATTGTAAAAGCAAAGCCCTGTCTCATAACCTGCTTGTGTAAGGTGTATTTAATAATGTTTTGTTGAACAAGGAAACAAGGATAGTGATGCAGCTCTGGCTCACACAGTTTAGGATGGGTACAATCTACTGTTGCAGTCTTAATAACAATATTTAAAAAAAAAAAAAAAAAAAAAAAAAAAAGATGAAATAATATATTTGGAATATATAGCATCCTACAGTCCTTTACAGACAACAAAAAGCACCAAAGATTGACAGCAATGGAAAATAAAAACCAAAAATACTGTGAAGAGATTTAAAAAGAGATACTGACTCGAGATTTTATTTTTTTAAGATTTTAGATCTTATGTTCCATTCACCCTGTGGTGCTGTAGTGTCTGTCATGTCTGCCAAGTCCTGCTCCTCCAGATGTCCTCGCTGGACACCCACTCTTCCTGTTTTGTCTGCCTCGGTTGGTGCCCTCAAGAGAAGTCTGCCTCCTGCCCTGCCTGCCTTGTGCTCCCCCTGGAAGACTAGATAGCAATTCACAGACTCGCTCCAGTACCTCCACATTGGTCTGGCTCGTGTGCAGGAAGGGGGATCAAACTGGTCCAAGTCTTGGGATGAGTACAAAGAGGAGGATGACAACACTGGTACCCACTCGACCACCACCACCATCTCCCGCTCCTGCTCTGCTTACAATGATTGTGTTGGACACGGCGGACTGAATGTGCAAGGCCTTGACCACGTGCTGTGTGTCCCAGGAAGGCACCCATTTTTTGCTATTTTCAGTGTCAGTGGGATTCTGCTCAAGGCAAAAGCCCCTGCTGTGGCTTGTGGTCCCTAATGCTGGAGAGCTGGGAGTGGGACAAGGGACTGCCACTGACTGAGGATGCAGTCAGGATCTGACTCACTGACTCACCAGCACACCAAGCTGTCTGCCACTGAGATCACAGAGTTGCAGACGACAGCGGTGGCCATCCTTTGCATGTTCCAGGCCTTTTCCATTGGTGGTCGTGCCATCCTCCTGCCATGGCCAGGAACATGACAGAGCACCCAGCCCCATCTGTTTTGCTGTCTCTGGACGGAGACAGTTCTCTTCTGGTGCTAATAATTTCCCCACCATGGGACTAATAAAGGAATATCTTATCTTAATTGTCGGCATGCAACCAGTTCATTTGTGCCTCAGTGGGGCCACAATGCAAACACTGGCCAGCTTGCTTCTTCCAAGCTAGTTTTACTTTCATGTCTGACTGAGTTGCTGTTGCTGTGCCGTGGTGTGTGCACCCAAGACAGGAATGTACATATTAAGGTATGCGACTCATAAGTCTGCTGCTGTGAGCAAATCCAACTCAGCCCAGGAGAAGGGAGCAGGGCTCCCTCAGAAACCAACTGCCCCGACTCCTTTCTCATCCCTCTACCATGTTTAGTAAACGGCCCAGAATGGAGCTACTAGCTTCTCCAGGATTTCTGCTAATAACCATAGCCAAGATGTCAATCAAAACAGTGTGACTAGCAACCAGCTTTCCAGACAAGTATAAAGGTAGAGTGCTGAAAGGGGTAAACCAACAGAGAAGCCTGTTACAAGGCTTCACACATACTCATAGAACCGCTGTAATACCAGGATAACTACTATTTTTATGTGTAGGCCTACTATTTTTATTTATGCATATATTTAGACTTAATGCACATAATGCTCATAGTTTTGATACAACTACAGTCATGGATGAAAGTACTGGCACCCCTGGAATTTTTCCAGAAAATACACCATTTCTCCCAGAAATTGTTGCAATTACAAATGTTTTTTGGTATACACATGTTTATTTCCTTTATGTGCATTGGACCAACACAAAAAAGCAGAAGAAAAAAAGTCAAATTGGACATCATTTCACACAAAACTCTAAAAATGGACTGGACAAAATTATTCGCAATATAATCAAGAGGTTTATAACCCATGGAACTGTGGCTAATCTCCCTGGACATGGACGGAAGAGAAAAATTGACGAAAGAATGCAAAGCAGAATAGTTCGAATGGTGGATAAACATCCTCAGTCAACTTCCACACATATTCAGGGTGGAAAAATATCAGCTTGGACCATACGTCGTCATCTGAATGAGATAAAGTGCTATGGCAGGAGGCCGAGGAGAACCCCACTGTTGACACAGAGACATAAAAAAGCCAGACTGGAGTTTGCAAAAACGTACCTGAGTTAGCCTCAATCCTTCTGGGAGAACGTTTGTGGACCGATGAGACTAAGGTAGAGCTTTTCGGCAAAGCACATCATTCTACTGTTTACAGAAAATGGAATGAGGCCTACAAAGAAAAGAACACAATACCTAAGGTCAAACATGGTGGAGGTTCAAAGATGTTTTGAGGTTGTTTTGCTGCCTCTGGCACTGGGTGCCTTGACTGTGTGCAAGGAATCATGAAATCTGGAGACTATCAAAAGATTTTGGGCTGCAAAAAGCACCAAGAAATGGTTGGAGACAAAGTGCTGGAGAGTTCTGAAGTGGCCAGCAATTCAAAATTGCTGTAGCAAGAAGGCATCCTTCAAATCTGAGCGACCTGGAGCAGTTTGCAAAAAAAGAGTGGTCCAAAATTCCAGTTGAGAGGTGTAAGAAGCTTGTTGATGGTTATAGGAAGCGATTGGTTTCAGTTATTTTTTCCAAAGGGTGTGCAACCAAATATTAAGTTGAGGGTGCCAACAATTTTGTCCGGCCCATTTTTTGAATTCTGTGTAAAATGATGTCAAATTTGTCTTTTTTCTTCTGTTTTTTTGTGTTGTTCCAATGCACATAAGGAAATAAACACGTGTAAACCAAAAACATTTGTAATTGAAACAATTTCTGGGTGAAATGGTGTATTTTCTGGAAAAATTCCAGGGGTGCCAATACTTTTGTCCATGACTGTATATACATAATGCAGCTACTTTTTTTTTTTTTTTTTTTTTTTTACCAATTTCCTAAGTTCATATTTTTATGTTTCTTATTTATTTCTTATAAATTAATTCTTCTCTTGAGAACAGAACAGTTGCAACTGAACCAGTTTGAATACAGCTGTTGGAAACACGTTTATTTTTGGACTGCTTTATGCCATGCCATGCCTTTCAATTTTTAAAGACAGGCATTTGTGCTTTATTTGGCAGTGACAATAGGACAGGGCAGTAAGGCAGGGGAGACAGAGGGGCATGCACTCTACCATGTGAGCCACTCCTGAGAGTCACACAGTAAAGCTTTTGCTTATCTTGGTCTATCTGATTACAGCCCATCATGGCTTGGCAAGCGCAGTGGAAAGGACACTTAACATGTATGTTAAAACTCTGGTGATTGCAGGGGGGAAGAAAGAACACAGGGTTTAGAGGTATCTGGTTGGACAAGTAAAAATACAAAATGACCTAAATATTGTTAAGTATTCATTTATGATGAAAAAGTTACTATTTACAAAAAAAAAATGTGCAAAACACAGTTGATGAATGTAGGGAGGGGGAATGGCATGTGGCACCAAAGGAAAGCGATATATACAAACTAGAAAAATAGAAATATAAATAAAAAAATAAAAGATAGAAAGAAAAAACAAAACAAAAACACTTAACTAAAAGCTGTAATCAAAAAATGCACAGGGTGGCACTCACCTCTAACCCAATGTACCTAGACAGATGGTATGTGATGCAAAAATGCATATAGTACTTACCCACTCCTTTTACCTCCACAAGGAACACACAAAAACAGACAACGCCAGGTAAAAGAGAGGGTATAAAAACATGGGTGTTTGCTTTTGTTATTGTAAAAAATAAAATATTAAAAACTAAGGATGGAATAACTGAATTAAAAAATACATTTTAAGAAGTCATCTTCTATTCTGAGCCTCATAATCTCCTTGGTCTTTCCAGCTTCCCTGCAAATGTATCATATTGCCAAAATATTCCCCATTGCACTGCAAGATAAATTATGGACGGTTGTAATTTGTCTATAAAATCTGTCATTTGAAGTCATTTGAAAGGGCAAAAATGACATTTAAACGCTACAAATTCTTTGATTTACAATGTTAATGTATGACGTTTAAAGCCAAGTGAACAGTCTCTGTGGGGAAACAACAGTATTTGCCAAAGTTAATGTTGAACAAGGTGGAACCAGAATTTGTATGATGTTTCCTCCGTCTTTCTGCATGCCCTTCTGTTTAGTGATTAGTGGAATGTTGTGAGTCTGAATCCATATAGGCTCGCTGTTGGACGGTTTTACTGTCCACTTCCACTCCCTGCTAAGCTGTTTGGGACAGCCCTTAATGTGGCAAGCCCTTTATGTGAATGTGCAGATGGAAGGGGAGTGGATGTGACGAGGGTGTAAAGGGTGGTTTGGGAATTTGCTTTCTCTCTGGCAGGCAGGCAGCCAAGGATTGGATGACTGGCGCTTGGGTGTGCAGACTATCATCATCAGCTGGGGATCAGGTAGGCGAGATGATCACAGTGTGATTCTGAGACCAGTCCTTACTGGAGGTGAGACATTAGTGGCAGGGACTAACAGCAGGGGTGCCTCTTTGCCCATAATTTGCACATATTATATGGGGGAGTGGGTGGTTGGACAGGCTACCATTTTTTTTTTTTTTTTTTTTTGAGCAGGCTGACCAGGCTGAGAGAGGGACCTCCATGTGACTGAGAACTAAGGTTGGTGTTGTCATGTCCAAGAAATTACATTGAGTTTTGTCATTGTGTGTGGCTTCCTGTTTTATTTTGAAATCTCATTCTCCTCTCGTTTCAGGTGTCTTGCCCTTCCCCCTCGTGTGTTTCCCACTGGTCCGGTTGTCTGCCCTGCCCGGATTGTTTCCACCTGCTTCCCATTACCTTGTGTGTGTATATATAATCTGTGTTTCCCTATGTCCTGTGCCAGTTTGTCTTGTGAACCCACACCACGTCAAGGCTGGTTGCAATTTTGCTACTTTGCTTTATTTTTGTCTCAGTCAAGTTTTATGTTACTTTGGTACTTTGTCTTGCCTTATCCTAAATTTTCGTAGTGGTTTTCCTCGAAAGAGTGTTTTTTGGTTCTCAATGTTTTTTCCTCCGTATGACTAATTTTCTGTTGATACTGTTGTCATTAAAAGACTGTTCATTTGAACTCTCGTCTCGAGTCATGCATCTGGATTCAACTCCTTGTACAGTTTTGTCAGGTGTGGCAGTAGCTGAGGTAGAGGTTAGTAGAATGTCTCATGTTATGTGAATGAATTCGAGGATTATGGCTAAATTGTTGAAAGAACCATACCAGTGTTTTGGGCCATTTACTACAGTTTACCCTAACCGCAAAATGTATCTGTGGTGCATCAGGGCCGGTCGTAGGACACGATTTGGTGCAGATCCACTAAACGTGTCTGCTCCTGTGTCTTTCTGCACAACGGCCCAATACGGGCACACATTTGGATAACAGATCTGTAACAGATTTTGACCGGACCTGGCCCCGTACAGTGGATAAAGCCATGACATGCGGTCTGTATCTGGCCCAGATCCGCAATCCATGCTTATGATATTTGGTTTGGATATGGCCCAGATCCGTAATGATATACGGTTTGTATCTGTCATATGGGAGGTCTGGGGCAAAGCTGGTGCAGAGGCGTGTAACGGTGTGACTGCTACACGGATCTGGCGACTTGAGGGGGGATCTGTTTCAGAGTGTACTGCTGTCTGGGTAACCACATTTCACACTGAAACAAACCATTTTGCAAATCATGCAGGAGTACTTAAAGATTTCAAAACATATCATCTGAATCCCTCAATTTTCAAATCAGAGTTTTTGGTCCAAAGAGCCGCCTTATAATGTACATCTGCAGCAACAAAGTCATCAGCATTCATGAACCACAGAACTTATAATTGGCTGCGTAAAGCAAACATTTCATGGAACATGCAAAATCACTGGTATGGCCCTTTAAAGAAATGAGGTGGAATACGAGCAAGGAGTGTATACTTATAGATGATTGCGCAGACCAGCCAGCATGATGCATAATCAGGGTTTTGTTATTTCAGTGATGTGTTGTTGGATGTGCTTCCACTGACTAAGGTGAGGAAAATAACACACAACCTGGGTGCGTCGTGCTGTTGACAAATCACGAGTCATGGCAAAATTGCAACATGCCACCTGATTACGAACAACACACCCACTCCTAGACCTGCTCCTCACACCTCAGCTCGCATCACCAAAATACCAAGGAGCCAGAGGAGCACCTCAGCAACATTTCATTGCACCAGTGACTAGCTGCGCTTCGCAATGCGTATGTACTAAAATAGGGGTCCTTGTGCTCTGAATAAGAGATGACTCTTACTTCCCATCAACCGGAAAAACTCACTCCTGTCATCATTCTTCCTATCTACAGGTATATCCACCCACAACTGAATACAATAATAGAATATCACTAACTAAAGTAGAATTAGACGAGGCAGGTTGAGCAAAAGTGGATGCAGCAATAGAGCAAATTACACAAATCAGTGCAAAATAACTGGAATGTGTTGAGAATTACAAATTGATGATGGGTGACAGTTGAAGAGCAGCTTTCCTTTGGTAGAATAGAATACAACTTCAGTTTTTCCTCTAATGCTGCCAGTTTGTGTCATGTTACAGGAGTAAACAGTGCATTAAATCAGCACATTAGGCTACAATGTTGATCTGTTGTGCTGAGTCCACCCATATGCAGACAAAATATTCAGTGAGGCAATAATGTATTGGCTGTTGGATCGATATGTTCTTTAAAAGATTCTAATAACTTCCTGTAGTGCTGTTCTGTATGGCCTCCATGCCAGTGAACCTTTTAATAGAGACATGCTTCTGCTTCCGTTTTCACTCTCAGCCATAAGGAGAAGAAGGCCACAGTTAAAATGGAAATGAGTTTCCCGAAAATAGCAAAGGAAATACAAGCTGGCACTGATTATAGCTGACAATGATAAAACACACTTCCGCAAATACACACACATACACACACATATAAACATATATTAGACACACACACACACAAACTACTGAGCACACAAACTTTGGACCACAAAATGTCACTGCTGAGGAAAGTTGCACTATTTATGTAACTTTTCTTTTTCCAGCTTAGTCCCACTGAGACCAAGCCTCTGTTTAATATGGGAGGTTGGGCCAAGATGGAAGAATCACAATGAGTTAGAGTCAGTTCAAAATAAGTAATATATTATTACAGGGGGGAAAAAGTGTGAGAAAGAGATGTAGCGAAAGAAAAGTGAGATATTTTCATATCGTTACCTAACAGCCCATGAGAATATCCTACCAACCTGTTTTTGTGGATGATATGTGGGTCAGTTTGGCCTATTCTGAAAAATCCCTCAACACGAATAAATAAGATAAATCTTTCTTTCTAATATACATGTGATGTGAAGGATTTTCATGTGACATAGAACTCTCTGCATGTATGGGGAGCTAAAATTTGCATTGTGAATTTTTAAATTTGACAAGTATCTTTAAAGGGATAGTTCAACCTTTTTAAAAATGTGATATTATTTCACTTCCCCTGAGGTTGTTCTATATGACACTAGTGGCTCTATCGTCCTCTCATTGTTACTGAGTGCTGGATACTGGCTGGATGCTCCAAATGCTAACTGTTAGCCTCCTGCCGTTGAGGTGGACTAGTTGCACTAGCTACCACAGATATGGAAATAGATTGCTTGAGTTTGTTAAAATTTGTTTTCTTCATTGAACATTTGTATGTATGTTGGAGGATAAAAATACCAATTTCCTCCCTGTATCACACACGTTTCATGGGTCTTTCAGATTCCTGGCAGCCACTGTTGCAACTAAGGACCAACACAGAGCTTAGGCCACATAAGAAAATAGTTTTACTGTCGTATTCAATAAATTACACAATCCCAAAACACCCTAATCAAAACAGTTGCCAATATAGGCATCTCTCATGGGCATGACATCTTCCCCAAACCAAAGGTGCAACAACAGTGCTGGATGGCTGCAAGAATTTTTACAAGCCCCCCTTCCTTGTAATGTATCTGTTGCTACTTTAAATTCAGCAGCTGTTTCATATTTAGGTCACTCATTTCTACAGTGCTGACAGTCTCAACAAATGCTGCAATCATATTCAATTATCATCAGTGTTATCACTCTAAGTGCACTTATGCCATATACATATTATGCATCAGTGCACTGCTAATGCACAGTGGGCAGTTGGACAAAGAGACCGGGGGCTATAAAACCAATAGATTGGGAGCTTCTTAGTGCTTACCGGAAATAGGCATGGGTGGAGTGAGTAAACCTATTTCCACTGGAATATTTTAGATTCAGAACTGTGGAGTCAGTGCAGGTAAACTGCATCAGTGGTGCTCTTTCTGAATTGAGTGCTTTTTTGAGTTAGGCTCTTAAGCATTGTAGCTTCTGATAGTAGGATTCAATACTCTATAGGGGGGAAAAGGGTGTTCTAGTCATGACCAAAAGGCTATGAAAGGCACAACAAACTCACTTGAAAAACCCTTATTCTGTTCATCTAACTTATAATTATTATTATTATTATTATTTATTTATTTATTTATTTATTTTTATTTATTTATTTATTTATTTATTATTATTTTTTTTTTTTTGGAATATGTGCATTGCATTTTAGCCTTTTTATTATCCAGTGCCCAGGTCTGTATCTTTAGCAAAGCATGTTGGACTTGGATGGTCTGTTTCCTCCTCTCTGTTTTTTGAAGCAAATGAAGAGAAAGAAAAGGCTGAATATGGACACCAGTACAGAGTGAATTTTGTTCTGGTAGGATTTCCAAGCATGAAAAATTGCTGAATATCTGATGTCAACAGCTGTTTCTTTCAACCCATAATCCCTTGTGCTTTGGGACTTTTTCCTGTAGATGGTTGAATTATTTTCTCATTCCTACCCTAACGACACCACAGCTCTCTGGTTAAAGTACTGAGGCACATTCTCAGGCGTCTGCAGTGCTGCTGTTTGTTACCACCAGACTTTGGATAACATTGTTCTGGTGTGGCCACACAAACTGGAGGCACCCCAGACTATGATGCCCCCTTGAAGCCACTCTAAATCACACATGCAAGGTATTCATGGATACATTGTTGCGCAGCTTTTACAATCAAAAGCAGATATGAAGCTGTAAGAACCATATTGGTTCCAGACCTGTGAATTGCACACTGACTTTTTAAAAAATTCTAGTGATTCATAAAGGTCTGGTGTTGCCCTCCAAGTGTGGTTTCTCATTTCAGAATGTAACTGGGCCAATCCGTGCTACTATAGGGCAGGACAAATGTTGCTGATATAATTAAGCTGTAGGACAGTGTCACATGTCAGCACGGCTGGTGCATAGACAATTTCTGGTATTAAAGGACCATCCCATTATGCATGTTTCCTGTGTAATATCTACAAAATGTATGTATATCACTTTTCTGCTAATCTTTTTCCAAAATAAGCTTTCGTATTTTAGAACCCCGATATAATTTTTCCTACCTTTCATCAAGCCATTGGTGGTATACTGTGAAATCTTTAGTACATCTGTATGATATGCAGAATGGTTTGTTGCAACATAAAGCATGGGGAAATTGTAGCAAATGGGCTAAGCATTCAAATTCACTTTTATGGACACACACACACACACACACACACACACACACACACACACACACAGAATTAGCTTCTTATATAAAGAAAATTGTTTGTCCAAAAAAATGGGTTCAACCAGTGTTTGTTGATGCCAAAAACAAATGGAGTGGGATTTCATTTGTGGTTTTTAGAATTACTGTGCACTCTGATATGCCTGCCGTTCCCGCTCAGTTCATTTGATTAAGAGCTGCTGTCTAAGCTGTGTGTGCCTGCCGTAACTCTATTTCCTCTCTCAATGTGAGCTAAACTGTGTATTAACTTTGTGGTACGGGGAATACACATTGATTTTTGATATGTTCAGCACCCTCTGATCGCATTTTTCCGTTTCTTGCTGGTTGCAATGCCAAGTGGGTGAAGGGGGGCACCAACACAAACATTCATATCCACTGATTACACTGAAAAACTGAAAAAGACGTAAGCCTGCTGAGCCTTGAGGGATCCCTGACTGATGTGTTTGATTTGTGAGTGTTGAGTAAATGAATCACTTTAATTGTGTCACCAATGACTAGTCTTTTGTTATGAGGTATTACTGTTTCCCTCTAATCTTGAATCATTTCCCTGCTAAGAGCCCACCTCATCCTCAGCAATCAAGTTTCAGGCACAGTGTGTTCACAAAGGTTCAAATGCATCAGTACTGCACTCAAAGTAGAGTGAACACATTCCGTTTCAGCCTATTATTATTCCTCTGGCATCAAATATCATAACTTGGCCATGCATCTGCTACCAACACCAAAGGCAACCTTTGGTTTCTGACACCAATGCACCCTTTAGCATCAGTATGAGATGCAGGGGACGGTGACATTGTATAAAGAGCACGAAAAGTCTGCAAAGAGAGGTGTTCGGGGTGGATGGTGGGTGTATTAGCCATGGGATCGTGACGCATGAGACCCCAATATGATTCACATTTCCAGCAAGACCTTTTGTGTGTGACCAAGACCATGTCCAGTTTCCATGTTGTTGTCTAAACCTAACCTTTCCCCAACCTTAACCAAGAGGTTTTGTTGCCTAAACCTAACCACATGACACTGACACGTGATAAAAACAAGAAAGCCCAAAGTGTCTCAACCTGACTCCGAAGGGTGCCTTTAGCAACAGTATCAGACACAAAAGGGTCGTGACCGAGCTGTGGTATTTAATGGCTTGGGAATGAGAATAAGTTGTGCATGTCCCTACAAACACTTCTTAAAGGGATAGTTCAACCTTTTTAAAAAACTGTGATAGTTCATATTACATTTCACTTCCCCCTTAACTATTATGTAGGACAGCAGTGGTGGATATTTTCAGGATGTTAGCTGGGGGGAAGTCCACCTCAATGGCAGGAGGCTAACAGTTAGCATTTGGAGCATCCAGCCAGTATCCAGCACTCAGTAACAATGAGAGGAAGATAGTACCACTACTGTCCAGGGGTGTTATTACAGTAAAAGCCAAGGTGTGGCAATGTGACATGACGGCACAGAAATACTCAGTCATGATGGGATTTTAAAATAACAGTCCCTTTACTGTCTGGGTTAAGGTTAAAGGGCTAAAGGTCTCAATCAGAGGCTGCGTCTAAATTACAGTTTTACTCGATTGCTAAGACACATTTCTCGAAAGTTGCTCTCCTTTTCTCTGAACTGTGAACACAAAACCCAATTTTCAAGCTACATTCACAAAACCTCAGACTCCTCTTGCAAAACCAAACTTTGACCTCAAAACAGTTCAATCTGTGCTCAAAATTGAACTATGTTGTCAAATTGTGCCCCGAGTCAAAATGAATAAAAATTAAATCAAAATCAAATCAAAATTAAAAACACTACTGAGCAGTCACTAAACACTACTTAGAAAAATAGAAAACACAATGCTCAGGACATGAAGCTGTAGAAATAAATGATGTTGCAAAACAAAAAACCTGTGCATTTAGCACTTGTATATAGTAAAAAAAAAAAAGTACAAAAAACAGAAATCTTCTGCATTTACACGTAACACTTGCAGTACAAAAACAAACAGAAGTCTTGTGCATTTAGCACTTGTATACAGTCAGCCTATGTAAATAGGCTGACTGTATAAAGTACAAAAATATACATGGAAATAAAGTACAAAAATATACATGGAATACTAGGCCTACAAACAGTTAGCCTAACCCTCCATTACAATACTACAGTACATTGGCACAGTGATGTACTGAAACATATATTTACTTACAGTATACTGTGGTACAATATATACAGTATTTATCAATTGCTAAAACACTAAACCCTGTTGTCTGAACCAAATGCTCCATTGCCTGAACCCACTGATTGAATCAGTCACTCTTTTGGCAAAACCATAAGCACTTTTCACCTGTTTAGACACAACTTGCCAACACATTTTCATCGTGATGCACCTGTGTTGCATAATGGTGAGCACTGGTGGCAAAAGTCAAACACAAGTAAAGCACCGGTGTCACTGGTTGAACACAACATACTATAATGTAATTGTTTTTGTGGTTACTACAGATGCAGTTTTGTTTTTCTTTTATCATAATTTGCAATCAATTAGCTGAAATGTTATTAGCCTTGTTTTTATACAGGTAATATTCATACTTACTGAATTAAATATCGTCTTTGCTGAGCAAGAGTTTCGTACAAAAGGAATTAAAGGCAGCTCTCTTGTAGACCTCTGTCCCAAATATAGATCAATGACTGAAGCAAATAAAAGCCTGGGCCATGGGCTATGAATTGAAGTTTTCCCGTATTTACTGCATGATTCAGTCTTCAGTCAGACACCACAGCGATCATCAAGAAGGCACAGCAGCGGCTTCACCTCCTGAGGGTCCTTAAGAAGCACAACCTGACCCCCACCTTGCTGCTGACCTTATATCGCTCATCTATTGAGAGCCTACTGACCTACTGCATCACAGTGTGGTACGGCAGCTGCACCATGGCAGACAGGGAGAGGCTCCAGAGAGTAGTAAAGGCAGCCCAGAAGATCATTGGCTGTCCTCTCCCGTCCCTGATGGACATTTACACCTCCCGCTGCCTCAGTAGAGCAAAAAATATCATCAACGACAACTCCCACCCTGGTTCTGACCTGTTTGACCTGCTGCCCTCAGGGAGGCGCTACAGGTGCATCAGAACCAAAACAAATAGACTCAAGAACAGTTTCTTCCCAAAAGCCATCACCACTCTGAACTCTCACATGCACTAACATCACAGCCCAACCCTCCCAAATCCCCCCAGACTACCTCACAGCCACCTACTGTGAACACTATTTAAATGTGCAATATCACCACTAAATCCTTACTGTATATATATATTGTAATTTATCTTTTTTATTTTTCTGTTCTTTATTATTACATGTTTGCACTAAAAGGAGCTGCTCTTAATCTCATTGTACATGTGTATAGTGACAATAAAGGCATTCTATTCTATTCTATTCTATTCTATTCTTTGACTCGACCTGCTATGCTATTGCAAACTGTTTTAACTGTCACAGAGCTCTCTGTCACATTCACCATGCCTGATGTTTGCATGTGATGTGTGACTGAGAGAGAGCAGTGAAAACACCTTTCATCAATTTCAGTGCATGTTTCAGCACCATGGACAGAGAGTGGAGCTTTAGGGCTCTAGTTTCCCGGCGCAGCGCGGGGTGGCGCAGTGAGGCGAACCCCGCGCAGAGCTAGTTTCGACCGGCGAAGCGGGAGAGGCGGACAGTGTCCAAGTTTCGCAGGCGGAGGTTCGCCGAGATGGGAGTGGCGGCGCAGCGGGGGGAGGTGCCGACAGATTCGGCTTGGCGCAGTGACAGTTTCGTGCTAAAAGGCTTCGCCGAGGTGCGCCAAAAGCTCGCCATCTGAAACCACGTCTACTTCCAGCGCAAGGCGGAGCGGAGCTGGCGCAGTGGAAGTTTGGCTGGCTGGCGCACATCACCAAAACCTCACGATCAGCACAAACGGTGCCAATCTCCTTTGATCTGACATCAGCTGTGACGGGACAGTTGATATGGAGATATATGTATGTGCTGATTGTGATCGTAGCATTGAATAGTGTTTTTTTCGGTATTTATTGCATCGTTCATGTGTCTAACATCCCGGAAGCCTGCCTGTGAGGTTTTGGTGTCTGCACTGCTCGCCGGTCTCCGCTCCGCGCCTGTCTCCTGAGCTCCGCTCCGCCCGCGGCAATAGACCTCCATGTCAGCTGTGTAAACTTTCATTACGCCTTCACGCAGCGCATTTTAAAGGCAAGGACAGGGGCTCATTTGATTGGTTACATGTGAATCGGCTGTGTCAAACCCACTCCATGCCTTCTCTCCTCCCCTCCGCCGGTAGGAGGGATGGCGGAGTACTTGCGCCACCGAGAACGGCGTGCCAAACTTGGAAAATCCGCCTGGCCACACCCAGTTGGCGAAGCGCATCTGCGCTACGCCCCCGCCTCGCCTGGTCTGCGAAACTAGAGCCCTTAATTACACTTAGTCATTTGTTTAAACTTCACAGAAGATAAAGAAATGCATTGAATTCCATGCTAAGTTCTAGTAGGTAACAAAGGTTGTTAAACACACACACACACACACACACACACACACACAGACACACACGCACAACAGCAGCAACAGCAACAGAAAAGGCATTCAAAACATAGCACTGTTATGCCTGTGTCTCTCTCTCTCCCTCCTTGTCTGTCTCTCTGCCCTCTCACATACATGTTATCCTTTCATCCTCACAAAAGCAGAGCAGATGTTTTCAAGGTCAGTATCAAATAATGCACTCTTGCCTGGAAATCAAATTCTGAGATCAATTTAAGATCGGTTAACATGCAAAGGGTGGTTCTTGGTGAGATATTACGCAGTTTGCCTGAATCTGGAAATAATTAAATCTTCTCATCTTTTTAATCTCCTCCCTGGTTCCTTGGTGAGCCCACCCTCCCTCCCCGTCACCCTCCCCCCCCATCTGTCTCTACCCACCTTGCCTGCATTATTCTCCCTGGATTTGCTGGATCCCTCCATGTCGCTCTCAGTGAGCAATGCACTGAGGCTTGTAAAGCAAATAGCAGAGGCGCTTAACCACAGTAAATGTTTCCTTGCCGCCATAGGGGGGGAATGATTAAAATATTTATCACCTGTAATGATTGTCACACCAACCCACCACCTGCTGTTTAGGCTGCATGTACACAAACACTGTGTACAAAGAGAGAGTAAAAAAAAAAAACAGGAGAGGTTAAGTGCTAATGCTTCTCACATCTCCCATATAAACCACCAAAGACATGACATTATTAAACAAGATGAGCGATCCAGGGTCTGTTCATATGGACTGTCATTGCTGATTTCCTGCTGTAAAGCTCATCATCATCAGCAGTGAGCCAGAATTCCCCAGACATGGTAATTGTGAAGGTGGTGCTGTGATGGCTTTTTATGTCTGTTCAGTCACGGGGGGCTCTTGCTGCTCCTGCTAACTACAGAGTTCTTCTTCTATTCATTCCACACAAACCAGAAATGCATTTTACATGTGAATGTGCATACAACCATCCACGTGTATTAGGAAACAGCTAACAGAAGTGGACTGTTTGGAGCAGCAAATTAAAAAGCTGTCATGAACTGGATATACATACGAACAGATTAATTTGCTGTTATGTTCTAGCAACCAAATACAGAGGAGCAAAACAGATGTTTATGTATGGGAATATATACTGGATTATTAATTTAATTACTATCTGATCAAATCTAAAGACTGAACCGTTTAGTGTTATTTCTTAAATTTTCTCGTCCCTCTCTCACTAATATTGGAGGCCTGGGACTGTGAATTAAACAGTGGCATTAACAGTGGCATAGCATCCATAACAACCTGATGCACTTTACAGGCTGTTCAGTCAAAATGGGGCGTGGCGGTGGGCGTGGCATGACCACAAAAAGCACAGAACTTCCCAGCAGATTAGCGTTATGCCACAAAATGTAGACGCAAGGTTTGTCCTGGGCTAAAGCACAAGTATTCATTTCTCATGATGATTGGGCCATGCCCTCTCGCTCAAAGGCCATTTTTGTTTTTGCAGTTTCTCCGCAGGGGCCTGGTTGGGTGTTCTTGGACTCTGCGTGTAGCTGCTGATAAATTGATTGTCACACAGCAAAGCCCACCTCTGGTTGTGCCCTGGATTACAGATTGTGGACCAGACATATTAGCTTTTAGAGTTTCATTCCCTCATTTCTTCATTTATCTGTTGATCTCACATCATGGTGAGTCAAGTCAATGAAAAACTTACAACCAATTGGTTTTTCCATCCAGCTGCCTCACATGGTACTGATCAAAGAGGGGAGTGGGGGGGGATCACAGCAAGTGGTGCTCAAAGAACTGAAAAAAAAAATCTTTCCAGTCAGTATTTCAAATGTGCTGTACATTTGCTGTTGCTCTGTTCTCTGAACATACCCATAATGCCAAATGTGAACGCTACGCCCCATTTTTGGACAGATTGTGCTCCCCTTTCATTCTTGTGAAGCAGCCCCAGAGACCCAGATGCTTTGGAAGTTTCAGCTGAAGGCTCCGGCTCTGCAGTGATTGATGGTTCTGCTGATGGCGAGCTGTCGGCTTCCATCGGCGGGAAAGATCTGCTTCGTTCCTCATCCTGAATATCAAACGCCTCATGACCTTCCTCGAACGACTCCCCAGCAACGTAAGACGCTCATGGAAGGTGATATGAATCTTTCTGTGTTGTACTGTGAGTGTGTTGCGTGTGCATGGTTCTGTTTGTGTATATGAGCGCCGCTTTCTACAAACTCTGTGATAGTTGCTCTTGTCTCTCTCAATCTCAGGGCATTGTTTCAGGTCTAGCAAGGAATGCACAGCAGCCTGTTTGTTATTTGAAGTGTGATAGACACTCTCTCAGCACCACTTTTTGCTCAGCTTCTACATTTTCTCAAAAGTGCACTCCCCACTGTGAATCTATTGGCTGGAGTTCATTTCTTCCTTTAAAGGACTGGGCGAATAACATTTCTCATAAGGTCCGAGGCACCTGGGAACACTGTAAAGTCAACAGTGGCACACTCCTGTTTCTGAATTAGTGATGTTTGAACTTCTGCTCCATATTTCTGCTGCTCAGGACCCTACTGTCCTGAATATGCATGCAATTGATTTTCAAAGACAGCCACTGATAACCAACTGTCCCTGCAGCTCCTGTGCCCTTGACGTGCTTCTTTACTCAAACACAAGACTTTTTCTCCAACTTCTCTGGCATGGTGTGAAAACAAGCCAGATTAAATTTCAATGGCGTATAAAAATAGTATCTCATAGCCTTTATACAGTTCTGAATTCTGATTAGTTCCCATCCTTGGTCCTTGTTTAGACAACTTGATGCAGTGATGAAAGTATAAATCACTGCCACCACAGTGAAATTAAATGTTAAATGTATGTTCACACCAAGCATGTTTGGAGCAACATGTTTTATTTTCTCCCTTATGGGAAAAATAAAGCTGCGTAGAATTGCACTGTGAACTGCAGGTGTGATTATAACTTAAAGCAATAATTCACCCATTTTGAAAAATTCTATTTTCACTCCTAGTGCTAGTGCGAAGTGACTCATTTGGGAAGCGGGCGACACATTATGAGTTATTACTTGTATTCACGTCACGTGGGTTCAATGCTGCTTTAAACTTTTAAATTGTGAACTAGAACTGCCTCTTGTCTGTGTGCTTGAATCAGAGGGGGAAAACAAACTTGGGTACACTTGAAACATTGTTACATAAAGACGGCATTCACCGTCACAAAATACATAGGGCCTTGACAAATGGTTAAGATTGGGGTAAAAACGACATGTTGTTGCTTGCGGAAAGTCGGCACATCGTGTCCCGATCTCTCCATGCAGACGCCTGGATCATTTTCAAACATGTTTGATATTTCTGTCGTTGCTCTTGTTGTGTGAGAGGGTACAACGAGGCAATTTGTCACATCTGTGAGTTAGATTGCAGCAGGATATGTCATCACTCTGTAAATCAAACAGACAGGCAGACACATAGAGTGGGCATGATTACACATTTTATTATGGAAGCTGTCTCACTTCAACTGTTTGTAATTCCAATTGACCAAACAATATACATGACCCAAATCCTAGTTGTCATCCTCCCTTGCAAAAAAAAAAATAAATAAATAAATAAAAATACAGCGACTTGATATATAATTGTTTGTCAGGATTTGACGAGGGGCCCAAGAGCACACACACCAAGCAACAGACGATCATTCTATCAAAAGTTATTGCACGTGTGGCTCATGCTCACTGCAAAACTGAATGGCCTACATGCACGGCGAAGCCACCCTGGAGCCGTGGTAGCCAGAGTCTGACGTGATATTTTGATGCTGACATTCCTTTACTGCAATGCAATGCTCCTGTAAAGGTGAGAGAGGAACCTCCCTAAAACACAACTGCACCTTAGTGTCATGAGAGTAGTAAATGCAGGTAAGCCATTAAAAAAAAACATTTCAGGTGTATGATTTCCTAATATAGATTTTTTTTTTATTATTATTATTTTTATGCACTCTGTGGATAAAAGGAATTTTCCCACAGTGTCATCTTTTTCTCCCACTCTGTAATTTCCTGCCTCTACTGTTAATACGTTTAAGCCATCAGATCTGTACTGACGTTCTGGGAACCAATCACCAGACTGCTGCCAGATTTTCAAAGTGTTATTTTGAGGAAGTCTGAACTCAGGATGTCACTGCCTGGCTCTGACGTCCTGGGTTCAGGGCTGGTCTGGCATCTTTGTTGTCATCCACTTCTCTCGCTTTGAATGTTTTCTGTCTACCTCCACTGCTAACTGTCAAACAGGGGAGCACTGCCCATCGTTAAACTAAAACCATAACTGAGCTTTGGTTAGCAGTGTTGGGTTGTATAGTTACTGGAGGTGATTTCACATATTGGTTATGAATACCTTTACTGTCAGCATGACAAAACCAAGCTGACCACCGTCAACACACACACACACACACACACACACACAAACACAGGTGTTCAGATACATAGGTGTTTCTGCTCTGTTTTACCAAATACATCTTGCTGTCTCTTAGTGTGTGCTGCAGGGAACGTGCTGTGCAGTACACCCCATGCTGTGCTCTGAGGTCATCCAACCATCTTGGCAGTTGGCATGCAAATCATCGCTTATTAATGAGGCACCTTAAAGATACATATTACTCCGACAGCGCCTCATCTTGCTGATGAGGGAGGGTTCGCCTTAGTTTAGACTTTCTGACTTCTCCTCGATTTGTATCATCAGGGAGAGACAACAGGAACATCAAGCACTGGAGTTTTGAATTTGTTCACTCAGAGAGCTAAACAGGAATAGAGGGTGTTCACAGAGAAACGAGTGAAAAGGGAACCCTTGCTGTAGTATTTTAAGAAACAGGGGCCTCCTTGGACAATGGAATGTCCTTTAAAATCTATTTATGTTAATGATGTTACATCTGAAGCTCCAAAGAGTGCGTCGACATTGATAGAGGATGTTTTTTTGAGGCAGTGTCCTGAGGCTTGCCTCGTTCTGGAAAAAGCTACATGACTGATGATATTTGAAACACTCTCCTGCTTCATTCAGACAGAATCACCTGGCTGCTTCATTTTGACAGATGGAGCTTTCGACTTTGGCACAATACAAAGTATATTTAAGAAGACTGAAATGATGTCTGAAAATGTCTGAAATGATCATTCAGCTCTGCCCTACCCGTGTGTGCACCCTCTGCCCAGTTTATAAACTTGTCATCTTCATTTTACAACATGACGAACTACATCACCTATCAATCACTCATATCTTATTTCAT
Organism: Myripristis murdjan; assembly: GCF_902150065.1. Classification (NCBI taxonomy): domain Eukaryota; kingdom Metazoa; phylum Chordata; class Actinopteri; order Holocentriformes; family Holocentridae; genus Myripristis; species Myripristis murdjan. Next base: position 4,599,000 of record NC_043982.1, read on the forward strand.
ATCTTTGAAAATGAAAATATATATATGCATGGTGCATCACATTCAAAAATCCTGTAAAGAATTGGCTTTATTTAACACAGCATCCACTTCACCAGCAGATATCGCCCACATGCACTATGAATGACAATTTGAGAAATGAACCGTTTTTCAGATGTTTCAAAAAGGTTCAAAGCTTCATAAAACCTTGTTTTGCCATCACTAATTTAAGCTGTATCGAAGAACCAAGTAGAATGATCGGTTTATTACAAGATGCATTCACTCTTCGAACTTCTCCCAGAAAAGGTGGTGAGCTAAGTTGTTGGCTGTCAGTAAAGGTCTTTAAACAGAGACATAAAGAAAGCAGAAGTGGTTTAAGAAGAGTCTGGCCATTTGTTCCAGTGGGAAGAAGCAAAGTCTGTTCCTTGTGGAGTTTTTACAAGTGCATTAGTGCTTTCTCTGTGCTTGAGTGGAGGGATGAGCATGCGGACTGGATGAGGAGTGAATGCAACTGTGCTGCCCTAAAAACGGCATCTGTGAGGAGCTCAGTGCTGTGGTAACATATAGGCCATTTTGACCAACAAGGAACTGTTCCGTTCTGGATTGCGAGCCAGGTTTTGAACCATTGTGAATAAATTGGTTTGGAAGCTGAAAAATTGGTTTTCAGCTGGAAACAAAAGATAGTGGGGCCTGAAGTGGGAACTGTGACAATGGAGAAACTGGAGAGCGTGCTGGGGCCGGATGTATGAAACTCTGTGTATAAAACTGTGTGTACATACAAAACCAGAAATGTGCATACGCATTCATTTCATCAGATTTACAAAGCCATGCACATGGTTCTGTTTTATAAATCTCTTTGTGTCTTTGTGTAATTGTTGGCACATGCACGAGCCTCATGCATGCTCCCACAATCAGCCATAAATGGAGGTTGGCATGCCCATAATTAGCTCATTTCCATATAAATACCTGTTGCTGGTCATTAATTTTTTTTAGACAAGGCAACTAAAAGGACAGTGAGGTCCTTTTAACAGTGCCAAAGCCACCATCACTGTCACTACACACAGCCATTACGCATGGCTCAGCCTATTTATAGCTCATCATAATGGCAATTAACTGATCACACGTGTCTCGAAATAAATCCACCCATCAATCCATCTGTATGATGTGTGACGCAGTGCAACAGGCAACATCCTCAATCATAAATAGAATTAAAAAAAAATTAAAATAGCTAAATAGGCTGAACAAAATCATACATGCACAATAAAACTGGATATTAAGGACACTTAGTATGTTGAAATAATAAAGTTTCAATAATAACAAGAAGAAGAACACTTATGTACAAGTTTTTTAAAATTGAGGAGGGAGAATACAGACTCCAAACAGGACTACTGGATGGGGTAATATGATTTAATACGAATATTATGAAATCCTGGATGGCGTGCTGTGTCATAGACCAGAAAACCAACAGACTGGGGCTGGAGGTAAGTGGCCAGTGACCTTGTTCACCTCCGTCACAATGGTTCCACACCAAACTGGTGCAAACACGGGCCTGTTTGCTAGTTAGCACCTCGGCTCCAAGAATACAGAACTGCTGTGGTGGAAAGGAGGTAGCACCATTGTTGATGATTCATCCACTACAGTTAAAAACTGAACAGCTATGTCCTGCTTTGTGCGTGCTCAGCCACCAGGCTGCAGGTGGTTGACGCTTGTGAGACTTATGTCAAACTGCCTCATACATGAGCACACACTGGATTTCCCTAAACAGAGCCTAACCAGTGTAGATCATAGGTCCTGCAGTAGTGAATACTACAAAAGTGTTGAAAACACAAACACACACTTGTATAACACTGTCCCAAGAACTTATACAGATCCCATTATGTACACGATTCCCCCTTACTCACATCACCGACCACAGCCAGTCCCTTAAAAAGGCTGAGTTTGAGTACACGTTATCAGTTCACCCTTGGATATCATGAAAGTAACCTTGACAAAATATTATTTTCAAAGTTGCATCGTTGTTGCATTTTCAACAAACCAAGTTAAGACATCAGCCAGTGTTATCTGGCCTTCTACTATGGATGTGCATTACTAATGTAGAGCATATTTAAACCTGTCGTCAGGTCAAATATTCACAGTGCCGGCTTACTTTATTCAGTCTTATCTCAAGTCATGCACACAAATCCCTAGAAATTAGTCCTAATCTGAGAGATCTGTGACCGGACTTAACCCTCCTATTCTGTTCATTTTGGGCTAACACTCATGAGGTTCCCGGTCACATGTGACCGGTAACATTATATTTGATTATAAATCCACTATGATACATATTATCACCTAATGTTGTGTTAGATCTTTTTATCAACTTCTGCTCTTGTGAAAATGACAAGTTTTGAACTTCTATTTGCTATGTATGTGCTGTAGGCCTAATTTACCTGAGATCATACCATTTGTTTTTTAGGGAAAAAAACATTATATAGATATTATTTTGACTATAACAAATACTCAGATGAAACATATTGTAGTATTTATCACAGAGTACTTCATTTCAATGTTTTCCAAGGACACTGTTTTGAAAACATTTCAATTTTCTAAATAGTGGCAAAAAAATAGCATCTTTTTTGTTCCCGTCAGCATTGACCACTATGATTTAGCTAGTCATCCTCATGACATTTTCACATGGAAGCTGACCGTTCCTCTCAGGTGGGGATGAGGTCCAGGAAAAATTACCATTTTTGGACCGAAAGGTGACCACAACTTCAGCTGGGTCTTCTTCCTGACACCTGACACCTGACAGATGTCAGGTGTCAGGTGTTGGCAGTTCCCGTGGTAGGTTCCCGTGAGGGTTGCCATGGAAGCCAAAAAGGGGCAAAGTTGTGTGTGTCTGTGTCCATGTGTGTGTGTGTGTGTGTGTGTGTGTTTGTGTGTGCGTGTGTGTGTGTGTGTGTGTGTGTGTGTGCCTGCTCAAAGACACCTACATGTTGGGGTGTGGGAAAGAAGTCTGAGAGATACTTTCCTGTGGGAGTTGCCATGGAAGCCAGAAAGGGGTATAAGGTGTGTGTGTGTGTGTGTGTGTGTGTGTGTGTGTGTGTGTGTGTGTGTGTGTGTGTGTGTGTGTGTGTGAGTGTGTGAGTGTGTGTGTGTTCGCACACATCTGTGTCTGCTCAAAGACACCTGCATGTTGGGGTGTGGGAAAGGAGTGTGAGAATGTGTTTAACTCTATTTTATACACTAATTGTAGTCTTACCCATTCATTTCTAATGACCGGTCATTTGTGACCGGGAACACGATGGGTGTATACAAGTTAAATAAAACATTCAAAAATTAATGAAAATTCTCCAAATTTATTTTATGTGTTCAGATGCCATGTGTGAACAATGTCATGATGCTTGTTAAATTCAGTGTATCCAGGACCTCACAGATTATGTTTTCATTATATAAAATCTCCCAAACCCATTTGACTGAACCAACAAAGACTTATCTTTACCAGCCTTATTTATTTTTTTGTCATATCACAGTTAAAACTTGTGTTTCTCATTAACTTTTTCTGATGCATGAAAATATGTTAAAATGTCCCATAATGCAGGATCTACAAGTCTCATGTCAACATAACTAACATATTTTTCCTTATGTTTCTCATTTTTCTAACGATTCATCTGGCCAGAAAAATGAAAAGAAGACTGTATCTCCGCAGAGACAAATCACTGGACTAGAAGGGCTGTCATCTCAGCTCTTGTCAGTCTTTGGTCTTTTGGCCTCATGGCTACATGCTGAACCATGAAGCATGATGCCCTGATCATTTACGTGTGTGTGTGTGTGTGTGTGTGAGAGAGAGAGAGAGAGAGAGTGTGAGTGTGTGTGTGTGTGTGTCACAGCTCATGCTTTACACCGCTGTTAGTCAGCATATCCTGAAGGATCATGAGTAGGATCTTCTATAGAAGACAGAGAGGCACATGTTTGGATAATCTGTCTTGTCTTATCTTGAGTTTAACTGTCAAGGCTGGCGCTCACACAATCTGCAGCTGGTTTGACCTTCAATAGCCCCAGGTTCATCCATCATTATGCCTCTGTCCAGTGTAAAGGGATATGTCATTTTGAAAAATGGGATATTAGTTGATATTATATGATATTATTCAGACTAAACAAGGCAGGTGTGAAAACAGCCTTCATTTCAGAAGGCAAAGACACTTGTAAAGTGATATTAAATATTCTTTGAGTGGATTATTTTAGCTGGGGGGAAGTCCAGCTCAATGGCAGGAGGCTAACAGTTAGCATTTGGAGCATCTAGCCACTATCCAGCACTCAATAACAATGAGAGGAAGATAGCACCACTACTGGCTTACATAACAATGTCAGGGGATGTGGAATAATGTCAAATTTTTTAAAAAGGGTGAACATTCGTTTTAAGTGAACTGAATGTTTTTAGGCTAGAGAACCATGCAGAGGCAAATTTACACCTAGTTCACAACAGAATGTGTCACATAACACATTTGCCATGTCCAGTGCAATTCAGCTGATGGTAGTAGTGACTGAGGCGCACACACACCATGGAGAAGTTTAATGGTGGCTGTTTTGGCTTTTCTGCACCCCCTGGACTCAAATTCCTGAGTCAGGATGCCTATTTGTTCTATTTGCAAAACAGTAAAAATACATTCTGGAATAATTTCAGCCTTACCATACACAGGTGATCATGTACCATTATCACTGCCATTATCGTTACCAAATATATTTTCTAAATATAAAAGATAGTATAGGCATTATGCAAAGTGACCTAGGAAAAATTGCAACAGAAACTCTTTCAACTTTTTTAGTCTCATAAATATGTTGGTTATAACATATCAAAAGTCCTAAGAAATCCCAGTGGTTGAAAGTATTGAAAAATGCTGAAATATGTGATGTCTCAGTTTCCCATTGACACCCATGTTAAAACAATGATTTATGTAAACTAGCCAAAAAGTTCTGCACCACTTTTTCAGTCTATAATTTCTCCCCTTTATTTATACAAGATAGTGTTGTATCTTATACCGTTATAAAGCCTGATTTGTCCTCTTTCCAATGGGATACAACTTGAAAGGATCCTGCATTTATGGAATGAATGACACCGGGAATTGTGTGGGAAGCGACCTATTTTTCGGGGGGGCAAAATCCCCTCCAATATTTTTTCAGTTGATCATTTCTCCCATTTAACAATACCGATTGGTGTTGTCTTTCATACCGTTAGAAAGCTTGATTAGTCCCCTTTTCATTGAGAAATAAGTTGTAAGGATTGTCAATCGATTGGTATGACCAACATGGCTAAACATGTCCCCTCCCCCCCTTTTTGAGGGGAGCAAAATCCCATTCCATGTGTTTTCAGGTGATCATTTCTCGCCTTAGACATTACACATTACAACACTCTGAAGCCCGATTGCCCCCGGTATGTACGTCATCACGTTGAAATACGACACACGCATGGCCCGACGTCATCATAAATCAATATAGCCTAAGCCTAGTTCAAATACATTCATCATGTCTTCCTTTTAACTAAAAGACGTTTTTGTAGGCTACCTTGTAATCAGACATAGGGATGTTTATCTACCTTAAGTTTCAGAGGTAACTTCCTCCTTCAGAAAGGTCCAACTGACAGCCGGAGCGGCACCTGTCAGATCCGGAAGACCTGACCTGACCGGGTGGACGTGTACTGTGCGGTGCCGGCCGGCACCAGGTCTACCGGATCTGACAGGTGCGCCGCGCACACAGACTGCCGTACTTTCATTATAAACCGAATTTTGTTTATATGCGGTTGCAGCAGCACAACGGACACAACACAGACAACATGGTTCATTATTGATTGCGCAACGCGGCGATTTGCCGGTAATCGCACTGCGCGCATTAAACGATTTTGCGGAGGCAGGAGGAAAGCTGCATGATTTACACCGTATCCACGTTCGCGCTGCGTGCCGTGCATGTGCTCGTGCATGAACGCTTGGGTGCGGTACAAACTTTGTAATGTGAGTAGCCTCTAACTCATTCATTTCATTGGATAATATGCCGGTGGCATGAGTGGAAGTCCCTGATTGATCGAAAAGATTCTTCTGATTGGCTGGGCCTCTTGTAAAAGTGGCCCAGCCGATAGATCACAGATAAACAGAATCGTTTTTAGTCAAGAAAAAAAGGCTCTTAATGAGCACCTCAGCGTGAGAAATCGGAGGTGTGGCGTGAGAGCGTGTGAAGCCAATCAAATGTGTGAGTCTCACGGCCAATGCGTGAGAGTTGGCAGCTCTGTTATTGTAAAAGGGACTGACATTCCAACAGTAAAACTCACAAATACAATTGGCCTTATCACAGGGGAGAAATGATCACCTGAAAACACATGGAATGGGATTTTGCTCCCCTCAAAAAAGGGGGGGAGGGGACATGTTTAGCCATGTTGGTCATACCAATCGATTGACAATCCTTACAACTTATTTCTCATTGAAAAGGGGACTAATCAGGCTTTCTAACGGTATGAAAGACAACACCAATCGGTATTGTTAAATGGGAGAAATGATCAACTGAAAAAATATTGGAGGGGATTTTGTAAAAAAAAAAAAAAAAAAAAAATTGGTCGCTTCCCACACAATTCCCGGTGTCACTCATTCCAGAAAGGATCCTTACAAGTTGTATCTCATTGGAAAGAGGACAATTCAAGCTTTATAAGATACAACACTATCTTGTATAAATAAAGGGGAGAAATTATAGACTGAAAAAGCGGTGCAGAACTTTTTGGCTAGTTTACATAAATCATTGTTGTAACATGGGTGTCAATGGGAAATTGAGACATCACCTATTTCAGCATTTTTCAATACTTTCCACCACTGGGATTTCTTAGGACTTTTGATATGTTATAACCAACATATTTATGAGACTAAAAAAGATTAAAGAGTTTTTGTTGCAATTTTTCCTAGGTTCACCCCCTTTTTGTCACAAAATGCCTACAGTAAGAGTCAAGAGTGGCTCTGTGGTAGGGCATTACCAAAGCCAGGGTTTTTCACGTCAAAGTTTCAATCAATGTCGACCCGTCAACACTGGGAGCTTTGGGGAGTGGCTTAAGTGGAGTGCCGGTGTGGGGGGGGGGGGCAGTTAATGACGTCGACATTTCGACGGGTGGACTTTTACGTTAATGCCCTACTCTGTTGTGTATATTTTTGTATTTACTTGAACTGTATGAACTTGTGTGTTTTCTTTGGCTGAGTCTCACCCATCCACATTTTGCACACCAACATGCTCACACTGGAGGTGCGATCACACCTCCAAACCGTTACCTTCGGCAGAATTCAACAGGACTTATTGAAGATGGAGCCCTACAGCGCCCCATGGTGGAAGGCTAACCAGCAGTAACCGTTCCTTTGGTGGAGCGTCGCAGAATGCTTTGAGACCACGCTCTGTGAGAGAAGTCTGCTTACAAACCAGCAACGGACACGATAGGGGGAGACACTCAAGAACTTTGCTGATGAAGTTGTTGGGTGTTAGTATCAGACAAGGTGAACTGCCATTAGTTTATGGGTTTTTTTATGGCCAGATTAGTTTTTCTAATTCACACATCCTTACTTAACGTTGGCTCACAGAAGGCTTGGTTAATGTTAAGTAGTAACATGACACCCCAATATTTTAGATAACAGGTGAAAAGTCTAATGCCAATATTCGAGCCCTTTGTGTGACATGTGACTGGGGTTGTGCTTTCTACTGTGACTTACTACACTGAGGCGGATCAGAGAACCCACCCTCACTGCAATTAACGTTATCTCAGGGCAATGAACCGACTGTATGTGCTAATCAATCTTTTTCATGGAAGACAGAAATTGCAGGACAAGCACAGGTGTTACTAATGATGTTAAGGTATAGCTCTATTTAAGGTACCAGAGCCTTTATAGTAATTAGTGTCAGTAGTACACCTCTGTTTGCCCTTCCATTCAAGTCAAAATGGCTGCTGTCAAAAAGGTCTGTTGGGGTAATGGCTAATTGCGGTGGACCTCCTGGCATAAACAGTCTAAGGCAACTTATGTGTCTTGTTTAGGTGAGGTAAGGCATGGAAATGAGGTTAAAGTCACAGCGTAAGATAATTTTCCATGTAATAACACACAGTTCAACTACTTTACTTCCTAGAAAACATTTTGTCTATTCTTAATACCAGTAAGCCCAAATAATACTGTCAGATTTTTGAACAGCCAACCCCCTTCAGTTTACACCATCAGTCACGATGCTTCTAAGGGCAGCCACATACTTGGTCCTCAAACTTTAACATTTTTATTCCAATTTAGTACCGTTGTGAAACTGCCATGTGGCTGTGAAACAAACTTGAAACTTGAAAGTGGCTTCTTCTTTCAACGAGAAATACTGTACATCAAATTATCCAAACAAGATGGTCTTAAAATACTGTTTAATTTTGATTTTCAATTCAATAGCAAGTCAAGTGAAATAGACTGCTATAACTTAACCATAGGGCAGAGTCACTGATACTCAAGACTGAAAAATATTTCAGTGTACAAGAGGAGGGGTGTTTTTCAAGTGCATTTCTTTTAAATTCCAAAATATGAGCATATTCTTGATTACTCTGATTATTGTTTACTCATATCCCACTAAGCAATGTTACATTGAATGCACATTTAATATACATTATAATGGTTAGGTGTTTAGGCAAATTTAAACTTAAACTGAATGTTTTATATTTTAAATTGAAGGACATAATTTGGTTGGATGTATTTAATAATTGGTGAGTGTGTCATCAGTTCCTCAATGGAATTTAGGAATGCACATGCACAATAATTTAAATTATTGTGCATGTGCAAAACATAAAGTAGAGCTGACCGAGACACACCATTTCACTTTTGCTACCTCTGCCACGCCCAACATCACCCTGTACTGACAGTGACAATTCAGCCAGGAGCAATTTATTTTAATTGGTGAGTCCATACATTTTGCTGAACATTATCAAGTTACATTTTTGCTGTGCTCTTTTGGGTGCAAGAGATGTTCATTGGCTTCCTCCCATGGTGTTGATAAGCTATGCTGATAAATGTTTTTATTTTATGTTTATTAATTTTATTTTTTCAAGCTTCACTTCAAGAGATGTCCTTATTTCTGTGCATGAGTAAATTATGTAATGTATATGTTTAACTCTGTTTCATTAATCTAGATTTCCAAGTTGAGGAGAGTCAGAAGACACAGGGGGACTGCATGAACAAGATATTGGACAAGTATTTATATGCATAAATGCAGTTTTAATTTAACAAGGACTCAGTAATTCACATGATGTCTTGAAGGGCTTTGTTATGCAGTTTTGTGCAGTTCTTTGCACTATACTTTTTATAGCACTGGCCTTAATTTGGATTTGTTCCCTTTTTTGGGTATCAAGTTTTCCCAGATACAATCTCATAAGTGGATTACTGTGGGAGGTTTAAATGGGACTCTTGTAACTTATCTTACGGACTCATGACCAATGTGATGATGTCCACTTTTAATGTTAACAGTGATAAGAGGACATTAAAAGACACAGCCCTGTACTCAGTCATACTAACTGTGGCACACACATAACTGTTTGTGCCACATTGTGTCCTTGTTTGGTATTCTCAAGTTTAGCTGACTGCTGTCATCCAAAACATGTCAGCACATTGTAAACACTGGCGGATCTGGGGAGGGGCCAGCAGGGGCCAGTGCCCCCGTAACACTGAGTCTGGACCCCGCTGTGGCCCCCCCTCCGAACAAAGATTAGAAATTGTAATGCAGCTTTCACTTAGCGCGCGGTTTGGGCTGCGCTCTGCACTGTGTACCGCGCAGAGCAGCGTGCACACGCGTGCAGAGTAGGGCGCACGCATGCACGGCATGCACACATGTGGTGCTGGTTGCTACACGACCAAAACAGACGTTAGGAAGTAGTTTCCATTCTGGTGCACTTTTTCTCAGGCGGACAACACAGCAGCTTCAGATGAACCATGTAAATAGGCAAATACATTCTTTAATTTATGAATTAGCTGAACTAATGCTTCTTAATAAATTATGTTACATGAATGAAGGCTGTATTTTTTTCCTACCTGTTAACTGTTGTGTGTGTGACTTCACATGGAATTTTATAATAAATGTATGACTATTGTCTTTGCAATAGTGCATATCTCATGATGTCAATCATCTAGATTTCTAAATATAAACGCAGACCGGTGCGCCCTCACGCTCCGCGATCACATCCACAATGAATGGCTATGCTGGCCGGGGGCTGCGCCGTGCGCGCGCGCTCTGTGAAAGCCGCTTTAGAGCGTTGCACCGCTGGAAACGGCAGTCAGTTTTGTCGATCTACGGTGAAAACGGCGAGCTCGAAAAGTTGCCAACCACCCGACGAGAGGCAGTCAGAAGCAAGAAATGACCACCACAAACAATATTTTATTGTTACAAGGTAACAATAAGCTTTTAGAGTGTAAATATGATGATGATTTATTGATGAAGATGATAAGACAGTGGTGTGATGAAGATGTGATGATGATGTTGATGAAACTGCCTGATAAAGATTTTAGAAGCAGGAGTTTGTACTAAGTGAGTAGTTTGTCTGTACTAAGGTTAAACTGAAAAATAGGATGTTTCCATTGTTTCTGTCTCTTATATTTGTGTCTCAAATGTGATATTTTGAACCATTCAATTTGGTTACAATGGGTAATCACTAGTTTTATGGGAAAAAAAATCCAATATAATTTCGAATCTTTGTCTTTTTTGCCCCGGGCTGAATGTGCCCCTCTGACAAAACCCCTGGCCCCAGCCAGGCCCCTTCAGTAAAATTGGTCTAGAACCGCCACTGATTGTAAATGTTGAAATTCTGCACGATATAGTGAGTGTGAAGTAAACCTTTAACCTTACTGTTAAGTCTTACTTTTTACAAATACCTTTTTTGTTCATGTTTACATTACAAATGCTGTGACAACATTTTTGAGGACATCCAAGAGAAAATCAGGGGGTGGGAGCTACCGACAGACTGTAAGTTGAAGTTCATTCCCCTCATACATACAGAGTCATTCTTCTACCATTTAACATATATACTTTAAATGTTCATGTTGGTGATACTTAAATTATTTTTGCTTCTACAGTTTAATCAAAACTGTTTTTTTGTTTTTGTTTTTGTTTTGTTTTTTTCAATTTAGCGATAAAATTAAACTGATTCAATGCACAACTGTCAACACAAATGCAATCTTGTTTTGACTCTGCTTGGTGTTTTAGGATTTCATTCCCTGTGACGGTGGGTTTACGCAGTCAAGTCTCTATTCAGTATGGGGCAGATTCAAGTTATTCAGTGCAACTTTGACTTTGAAAGTTTAAAACTGTTTTAAAACTGTTCATTGAGTTGACACTGACCATAGTAATAGCACCGTACATAACACTGTACACACTGTAAATAACTCTAACATTGGTTTTCCACTGTAAGACTACTCTGATGGAAATTACTGGAAAATGTTTTGGAAAAAATAGTCATTAAGTCACACTTAAGAAAAGCCACTGACAGAGGTGAATAAATAACATCTAAAATATTACATGATCAAAAAGGTGTATTTTTTTCCACATTTAATTTCATCCAGTCGGTTTTTTGTTTTTCAATCCCATATAGCAAATGCAGTATTGTTGAGTTAATGGACAAAAATGAAAATCAAAAGTGCAGGAAGGGCAGGAATTAATGAAGATGAAAATATGAAGTAATGATAGCAATGATGGTAATGACAGTAATAATGACATTTTTTTCTGTCTTTGTCTTAAACAGTTACTGCCCTTTAGCTTTAGCCCACATTATGAAACTACACTGTAATACAACTCATCACCCATGAAGCAAAAAAGGGAGGGATTCTCCTTCCTGGGTGGTTAGGCTGTAGTGGGTGCAGAGAGTGTACAAACAGAGATAAGTTCTCAGTCAGCACTCACAAATTCATGAACTTAGGTCCTAGGTACAACAGCGTCATTTTAATTGTGTGCTGTCAATCATTTTGTAAAATTATGCTACTTTAAAATTGTGAATAATTTAATTTTAGAATGCAATTGATATCTTTCCTTCACCTCTCTTCTTTCCTCAACCATCACTCACTTTCATTCCACTTCTCCTATGTTTTCCTTTCCCTTGCTTATGTTTTTGACCTCCTTTTATAATGAAACCGTTCTTTGGTTGCTGGCTGGGCAACACAGCCATCTTCCAGTGGCTAGGTGTCAGTCTGAATTATGCTGCTGCTTGAGGCAGATGATTCCATGTCTCCATACCATACAATCCATGAATTTAACTATGCTTGAATTCCCAGAGTTGTCAGTGTGAGTTGGATTTGTCTGAATCTGACTTTTGTACATGTTTATCCTGTTTGGACTCAGATAGCACTGCTGAATAACAGAGCAGAAATCTGTATGTATCAAGAGATACGGGAGTCTGTGTGCAGGCTGGAGATGAGGGTTGCGACAGCACAGCCAAATGCCACCCTGTCACAAGCCTGATGAGTCACGGGGTTGAGGAACTGTGACATTTCACCAAGAAGGAGGTGTGAAGGATGGGGTGGGGATGTGGGGGGTGTCACTGCACCAGAGACCTGGACCTATGTTGGGGTAGAGATAAAAGGCCACGCTTTACTCGCTGCAGAAACAAATTTTCGGCAGGTTTGAACAACCAAGAGGTCACATTTGCAGAGCAGAATAAATGAAGTGCCACACTGGCTTTGTACTCCACAGCCAGCCTTGCTGGTCAGTACGTGCAGAATTGTAAAGTCCAGACTTAGTTCATAAGGGTCCAATATTTCACTGGCGTCAGATTGCACAGAGTGCTTAGGTTTTGAAGTCAGTTTCTTAAAACAGCAGTTTCCTACTGTGACCATCTGGTAATTATCACACGATCACAGGCAGCTACTTTAAGTGGCGCTGTGACCCCCTCACTTTTAATGCTGTGGGTCAAGGGTGTCTTTTTACCCCCTACTTTTTTGTCTCTCAAAACCAAAATTTTTGCCCACAGTAGCAAAAAAAATTATTTGAGACATCACAGATAGGCCTAGACTACCAATCCAGCTCACATCAACCAGGACGCCCACATTATTGAATTAGGTGAATTATGTTCGAGCTTAACTCTGTAATGATCCAGGTCCTCTCTAAGCAGGTGAACCAACCCACAGGAAGTCCTGAGTCCTGAGTCAGAACTGTCCATCCCAGTCTGATTCATCAAGCCTCCATCCAGATCTTTTTAAGGTGTGGTTCTGGATCAGTCTTAGCTGTTCTTGGTTCAGAGATGTCAGGATGGAGTTGAAGCATTTGATGGCCTCCAGTCTCTGTGTAAAAATGATTTCTGGTTCCAGAGCAGACCAAGACAATTCACGCAGAACCAAGGACACCTGACTGACTGAAGGAGAACTCTGACCCAGCAACAGGAAGTAGTTGCAGAAGCCTTTGGTCAGGCTCAGCAGGGGGGCAGAGCTCTTCTGCAGGTAAGAGGTCAGTAGGTCACAGACGGTTTTGAACCATGACAGTGCTTTAGCGGTCTGTCTGTGATCGATCAGCTTCTGCAGGTTTTCCGGTAGAATCAGTAAGGACTGCAACATGACCTAAAAGTCCTCCACTCAGCTCCTTGGTAACCAGCTGGTTGAGTTGAGTTAGGCTTTAGCAGACAGGCCAGCTGAGTTGAGTCACTGTGGCTCAGTTGTCCATCTTCACCTCCAAACTCTCTTGAATGGCCTTGAGAACAGCTGAAATCTCCTCTGTCGGGATGTCTCTCTGTGTGTCCTCTTCTTCTCTCAACCTACTGGCAGATCACAAACAACTTTAAGATGCATACCAGGGGTGCTCTCACCCTCCAGCACACACTTAAAAAGGATGGGTCCTATACTTATCAAGCCCTGTCCCCAATGCCTGAGGACTGTCACCTGAGGTTTGGGACAGCTGTCATTCCCAAGGTTAGATTTGATCAGAATCCATGCAAGATGCTTGATTGGCTGGATGGCTAATTCTCTGATGTCGCCTTCACTTCAGAGGAACAAACAAACATGGCAGCAACAGTGAAGAGTTATGATGTGTGACGACCCTGCCTCCTTTGGCTGTTGGGTTGGCTGCTTGTTTACGTTTCTGTGTTTTGTGTTGTAGATGCCCAGTTGGTGTGATCAGGTTGTCGTCAATTAGGAACACCTGGTTCCCAATAGTATAAAAGCATGTCCCATTTATTGCCCCATATTTTTGTTTACAGCCTACTCCTTAAAGCCTACTCCTTAAAGCACAGATTTGATGACCTCTTGGTCTTTCTTCTTCTGATGCAATGCCATCAGTACATGAAGACATGCATTCGTACATTCATAAATTAACTGTAGCCTATGCGAAATACCATTGTTGCAGTTTACCATGTCCTTAAATTTTCCAATTAACCAGAATTTAGTCAAATCTAATGGCATAAAACGTCCTGTGTGAAGTAAGCAGTGCCCTTTGCCGGTGGTTATAGTCCCTACTCCAATTGTTATCACACTCAGACTAGCCTCGCAGAGCCATGCACATGCGTTGTCTCCATCTCCTTAGCGCTTGGTGAAATATCCCCCTATCTCGTCTTGGGTGGGTGGTAACAATGTAAAATGCTAGAAAAAAAAATGTATATCGCTGAACCAGTGAGGTGGACGGGGGCCATTGCTTCCTGTTTGGAAATCAACTGTGTGCTATGCAGTGGGCGGGCCTTATCGTGCCGGCTGTTGTCACCAGCATTCAAAATCCGCACTGAATGGTAAACTTATCCAGGCATTTTGGGAGGAGGAGCAACGCAGATTCAGAAAAAGCGTTGGGCATCGGGAGGCTACACTCAGACAGTGGCTGTAGGCTCCACTTCAAAATCAGAGGGCTAGCAGGATGAGTTGCCATGGCCATTAAATGGCACCAAAGACTCGTGGCAACACTGGCTAGATGGCACTAGTGACACATGACGCCAGTGGCATCTGTCGCACCAAATGTACTCGTACTTTTGGCCTGTTAAAATAAAATCATGCTTTACCCAGCAATCTTCGAAAAGGTCCTCCTCCTTCTCCCCAAGGTACAGTATGAGAGCACGGATAACTGCTTCACGTCTTGCTTCAGTGCTTAGGTTCTGTGAACAAATATTGTGTCAATACAATGAACTGTTTGGGTGAGAACATACAGTAGTATGTGCCACAATTTGCAGAGCCATAAGTGGAATATGGGAACATACAGGCCATTGAAGTTAAAGGGATATTTCACTCTGAATGATGTTTGGTTCTATTAGGTCAGGTGGTATGCTATAAACATTCAAATAGCCGCAGTGTTTTTCCATCTGATCTCATCATATTATGTAGCTCCTACCCTAGTGCTAGCAGTGATGATGTCATAAAATGGTTGTCAATGGGGCCAAAATTCAAGCATCTAAAAGACATAATGAAACCACCAGATATCACCATATTGCTTGTCCATTGTGAACTAAATGTCTTGAAGCCCCGATATAAAATACTTTTTTAATTACTATCATTGGAACTTTTTGAACCTTACTGTAGCCTCTGGCTTGCCTAGACTTTTAAGCCTTGCCTGCAAAAACAGGCTCAAATTAGGCTAAAAACAGGGTTCCAATGTTGTTTTTACAAAGCAAAAAGTATGTACGGAGCAGTACGGTGATATCTGGTGCTTTCCTTATGTGTCTTTTGGATGCTTTAATCTTGGCCCCATTGACCTACATTATATGACGTCATCATTGCAAGCACTGGGGTACATGCTGTGCTAATACATTAAGTTCAGATGGAAAAACACTGGTTAGTTGAATGACGTTTGGTTCTATTAGGTGGTACGCTATGGACATTCAAAGAGAAATACCCCTATAATGTGCAACAGCATTTGCTATGAATGCATACTATATGGAGCAGTGTGTTGTGAGGGTGACAGTGTTGTCTCCTTGAAAATTCTTAACCAAGCACACCTGACTCAGTTTGCTCAGGAGAGGCCTCAGCTTGGTCCCCACGGTACCTCCCTTGGTCTTCATCACAGCAATGAGTTTTGGTGTGTACAGGTCCAGTTTGGACATTCTACGCTGGTTGTCAAATGAACAGCCATCTCTTGAGGAAATCTCTGTGTCAGAAACTCTTGGATGTTCTCATTAACAACTTCAAAAGGAACTCTGGTTATCTTTGATACAGAGACAACAGGTAACATTTTGACATTTGAACTGTGGAGATGGTATGCAATCATTGACTGGTGTTTTAGCCAGTCTGTCTCACTATCTTCTTAAAGAAGTGTTGCTTTGCTTCAAACCTCATTGTCCACAAGAAAACTACTGAGCCAAAAGCTTTAATGAGCTGTGGGTAATGTTCTACAAAATGGTGTTTAGGAATCAACTTCCCTTGTGGAAAAACACTACAAAATCTTTGCCTATGCTCTGAAATTAGGCTGTCAAGGTAACCAATGCTTTCATCTGTGTGGATAGGTGACATGCACAACTCAACAATATCTTTGAGTGTCATCAACAACTGCCATGCCTGATCCTCTTCCTGTACTTTGGAGCCAACCATAAGCGGAAACAGCCGTAGTAGGCACCAATTTTCGTGTGCGTTTCCCGATACAGTTTTACTGGATACAAAGGTTGTTGCTATATGTGTGGGGCAATTTGTCCTATCTTTCCCCTTGCACGGGAACTGCTTGATGATGGTATTGAGCGCCTCAAGAGAGAAGTACCTCTTCTTTATCAAGAGTTCTAAACACAGTGCTAATTCTACAGGTACAATTCCCTTAAGTAAATCGTGCAGTAAATCAGGCGGGTAACCTGTTGTCACATGAAAGTAATTCAACCTTTCTGTAATTGCACACTGTCTTTTGACTCCATGGCTATGGGTGACTGACGTCAAGCTCCTGAGACTGGGACAAAACCTACAAACATGTGACCCAGAAAAACTTTCAACAAACCCCCCCAAATGAGTGGGCAGCAAGGTTGTCGGCAATCACAGAAAAGACAGTGCCTTTTACGACGTTTCCCAAACAGGGCACAAAAAGACCCTGCTCTTCAAGGGTTTTCAAATCGGGTATTAAAGGCTCTAACACTTAAAGATAACCAAACTGCTTCACATCGTTTGCCTTGCATAAAATAGCTAGGTAAATAGAAGATAAAGTAGATCTCAATAGAGCAGGGATATCAGCCAAGACCCAGTAGACACCTGTTACCTTGTGCTTCTTACGAGAGGTTCCTAATGGATTACATCTTTCAAAGTCATCACAGTAGAGTAGAAGTGAAAGTCTGAAGTCTACTCCAGATAGAAAATCATTTCCCTTAAAATGGGAACCATCACGAAAACTAGTATAGTGAGAAGTACTAGAATGTTTTAGAGTGAACAACTTCTGCTGAACGTCACTATCTTTCAAAATTTCTGATAAGGATTGCAAAATTGGTAGCCTACATATTGGAATGACTTTCCTTCTTTTCTATCAAGTATGAACTCTACTGGTTCAACAACTGAGAAGTGACCCTTTAAGTAACTTATTCTCTGGTATGCTGTACCAAGAGGACCTTCTTCACTAAAGGCTGCACTTACAGGATTTGACTGGCAAATCCCATTTACCAAATCTCTGATCACCGGTTCTCCGACAGTGCAACTGTGGTTCTTTAAGATCTTGTCGACAATGCTTTGAATAACAGGTGCAGATGTGGAGGAAGTGATAAATGTAAGTTCCTCTACAATCTCATCTATACACCTACTGGGCACACTGAAGATGCAATCTAATTTAAGCAATAAGCATCCAAGCCTATCTACAATGACTTTACCCAAGTCCTCACCCTCCCCATCAATTGTTTCATTAGAAGAACTTTCACTTTCATCTACCAACACATTTTCATCTACCAACAAACTAGCATCTGTTGCCTGATTAGGAAATGCCTGGAATACAGTATCCTTAAAATCTTCCAGGCTGTGAGGAGTGTGCTTCCTACTTTTATGTGAAGCAAAACTTGTGTATGTATACGTGCTATAGTCACACCCTTTTAAAAACACACTGGACAGTTTCATGCTTTTTAAGATGAGTCCCGAGGTGTGCAAAATATTGCTTCTCTGAGTGGAAACTACACAAATTACAAACAAGACACGAAAAAGAAACAGTTTGCTCTAAGGGCACAGTTTCAGGATGATCTCGAGACAGATGTGAGTGAAGTGCACTCCAACTATTAAAGGAACAAGGACAATCTAAGTTACACTTACCTGACCAAAGTGCTACTGCCTGCAGAATAGTCCCAAACATCTGTCATCCGACTTGTCTGATCGTATTGACTGCAAGGACTGGCTGTGTGCTGGTCGGGCAAGAAGGTTGTTTTCGGTTGGCTGTTGTGTGACTGGTGCTGCTCGTGCGTTGTTTATTTCGAATTTTTATTTTTATTTTTATTTTTATGCGCCATGTCTATTAATTGTGTAAATATTATGAGTGAATTTAAAGTAAATGTTACTCTTATATTGCTGTTTATTCACTGGATGAATTAATTGTGTAATATTTTCACAATTGTATTAAGTTCCCATCGAAACCTAAAATTACAATGTAGATATAATGACCATTTGGTTGATATATTTTACTAGACCACAAAGTTCATTTTTACAGTTAAAATTGCAAAAACTGTATTTCCAACTGCAACATCACAGACAAAAAAAAAGAACAATGAATAAATAGCACTTAATTACTGTTAATTTATATTATATAGAGATATAATTTTGATCTTTTACACATAAAAAACATTTTATATATAAACAAATCATTCTTTTCAATATATTTATATCATTAGATTTAGATAGTTAGGCACCATACTGAATTTAGGTAAAATGAGGCACGAACATGACCGGTTGTGTGTCTTGATGGGAAAGTGTGTCGATTTGCTTTTCCAGTTCATTGCCTTAATTTCCGTCTCCATGTTAACATCTGGTGGTGAACTCTTCCAAATGAATGGTTTGGAGGCGCAGCTTTCTCAGGCAAATGAGCATTCTCACCTAATCTGCTTTTTAGCAGTGGAGTTTGAGGTCTTCAAACACCCACACACACACACACACACACACACACACTCACACAGCAAAACATATACATGAAGGTGAAGCCAGACCAACACATACCCAATCAAACACAGGTCAGACAACACAAGCATGACATACAAGATGGTGTATATCAAAACTGAATATGCACATGTGTTAGAAGTCAGAATATGAAATGAGTGATATGATGAATGCTATGAAAGGCCTGACAGCTTAGTTAATAGAGAAGCAAAGGAAGAAATGTCTGTATTTCAGCAATGCATAACATGAAACTCTGCCTCTCATGTATAAATATGGAGCAGAAGCTGAAGTTTAAGGTTTTTTTTTTTCAAGTTTTTGTTTGCGCCTTTTTCTATTCAAGTACCAGTGTTAGGAGTGAACTTTGAAGCCATACTGTAGCTGCATTTTTTAATGGAAGCATTTATAGTTAGTCATATATGAGGAGGCCTTTTTTGGCCCTCTGTCAAATTTCACGCCACTACTAACATATTTAAAATTAAAAGAACGCTTGTGTCTTGTGTGGTATCCCGTTGTACAGGTGACACTAACAAGAGTCAATTACGATAGCTAACATTAGCCACTTACCTGAGCCAGGCTGGCCACAGCTAGTCCTCTTCTCTAGGCCTACTAATGCAAGGTGCACTGATCAAATTATAAGGAAATACCTCTGTCAATGAATGCCATCATAAAATAACGAGAGAACGCTGGGTTGAAGTTGTCTGAGGATGATAGATCCATGTAGGAGCTCAATTGTGCAGCATGTGAGGCAAGGTGATTTTTGGTGATATTCAAGGACCAACGACAGGTCACCATGGAGCGTCCTGTCACCGTGTGAGGCAGCAATTGGAATTCAGTGGAACCATCTGGAGAAAACAAGGTTGAATAAACACAGTTGTTTAGACAGCCGGACGCAAGTCACCTTGGACTGGGAGGGAGAGTGAGAGAGAGAGAGAGAGAGAGAGAGAGAGGAGGACAGTAAAGATGGGAGGACTGGATGAGAGCAGAGACTGCAGATGAGTAGATCTGAGGTGACACTGGGCTATGTAAGCTGAGGAGGCTTCTATGTCCTGTATTTTTACCCATCAATCATCTACTCTTTCTTCTGTTTGTTCCTGTTTTCCATTGCTTACATTTTTTTTTCTGTTCCCTCTACCATTCCCACTGCTGAGTCGCTCCGTCTTTAATCTCCACGCACCCCATCCCCGTCTGTCCTCTCTCCGGGCTCTGCGTGGTTCTCCGTGCCACAGCAGCACCCAGGCAGAGGTAATGCTCAACCCAGTGGTCTCCCAGCAGATGCAGCCGCTTTCTCAGCACCGTGATGAATCGACTGTG
This sequence comes from Myripristis murdjan, assembly GCF_902150065.1. Lineage (NCBI taxonomy): Eukaryota > Metazoa > Chordata > Actinopteri > Holocentriformes > Holocentridae > Myripristis > Myripristis murdjan. The sequence continues at coordinate 4,619,285 of NC_043982.1, forward strand.
AGGGGAAGAGATTTGTTCTCACACTGTGCTACTGAAAAAAAGCCCTGCCACAGACTGGCTGCTCTCCACAGGGGACATCACTGTAAAAACACTTTCATGAGAGTTGAGGCAAAATTGAAAGAACTGTGTGTAAACCTGCTCATCAGTGGTAAAAGTGTTTTTTACATGGTGTTTACACATTAGAGGATCTTTCTGCTACTACCTCCACCAACAAAGAGGTGAGGTTTGTTTGCCTGCTTGTTCGTTTAATAGCAAGATATTTCAAAAAGTAACCCCAAGAAGGGATCAGTTGATTAGATGTTATTGTCAAGCCCAACCTGGAATTTCTGCTGTTAAATAGAATATTGTGCAAAAGTGTGTATGTATTCACACTGATGGGTTTATACATATATACAGGAAGTGCGTATGGTTATACACTTGGAGTTGTATCACAGAAACTTCTTATCATAAATGCTAATTCCTATCTTAGTTAGACTTGGGAAGAGTCTAAGATGGGATGGGGTGTGCTTTATCTGGGTATCTTGTTTGGAATCCTATCTTATTTCGGAAATCCTTAAAACTCAATCCAACATCAGTTATCATCTTTTACACCACGGTCTGGCTAAATACTCTTTCCCGATTGGCCAGCAGGTGTGTGTTAAAACTGTATTGGACATGTAGTTGGGCTCCAGTTTAACCACCGTTTTAAATTCATCCGCTACGTAACATGTAACCATGGCAACATTAGAAAGCACAGCTGTCAAAGCTTACTGGTTATCAGCTGCAGCAGAACAGGTGAGTTATCCACTTGATAAACTAACAACCAGGAAGGAAAACACACCAGTGGAATTTTTTATATTGTCTCTTTCTTTTTCCTTTATATGGCAAATGACCATGGTATAAGTGGGACCTTAGAGCCAGTTAATGTACACCTACTCAGTAATTATCCCTTTTTTTTTTTTTTTTTTTTTTTTTTTTTTTGCGAAGTTAAAAGTCACTTTGTAACAGTTGGTTTTACTCAAAGAAATGTCTGACAAGTGAGCACTGTACCAGCCAACAGAAACTACTAGTTCAAGAGCAGCATCATGGCAGTGGAGTTTAAAAAATGAACGGTTAACTTCAAGGCAGATGAGTTAGGGGGCTTTCACACCTACCCTGTTTGGTACATTTCAGTCTGACCATGGTGCATTTACTCTGACACTTCAGTTCGTTAGGAGAGGTGAGAACACACGTCCAAACTCTAGCTCAAATGAAACAAGCAAACCGCGGTCCACGTGAAATGTTGGGCCAGTTTCAAGTTAACCACAGCACGGTTCATTTCATGTGAGAACACAATCTGACTGTTGTCTGACTGTTGGTTAGAACGTCAAAGCATTGTAATGAACACCAGGATCGCCATACATTTTGGATCCATTGTTATGCTATAGTCAGGTTGTTGCAATGCACTGTTATTGACTGCATGTCATTTGTTCAAAAAATGTAAGTGTTTTTAACTCAAAGTCGTGTCAACACTAACCAGACTTACGGGAAAATGCAACAAAGTAACAAGTTCACACCTCAGTCGGACCAAAGCAGTGAACAATAAAGTGTCAAAGTGCCCTTTGAGGTGTTGGTCATATCTGTAGAGAAATTTTCAACAATGCTTATTTGGGAGATAAGGATCTGCCATAAACCCTTGAGATAATAAGTTCTGCCTGTTGACATTTTGTTGCTTCAGTTTTTTAAGATTTTGGGGAAGTTATCATGCTTGTGTAATTCACTTTTTCTATCTTAAAGCTGATATAGGATAGGATGGGAGTGACTATTTTCCTAAATCATGTCCTCACCCTGATTACCATGATTACCAAACAGTTAAGACAGGATTTGCGAGTTAGGAACTTATGTAATGACCCCTGTTCTGGCATTTAAAAAATAACACCCCTCAAATAATAGTTTAAAGGTCAACATTTTTAACTTAATGTGATAGGTCCAACTTTGATGAAGCTTTGATGAAACATGATGCTTTTTGGCACTGCACTCAGATTTTTAAAAAGATTATACTGATTGGCCTAATGGGGTAAGCCATAATTAAAGGTCAAAATAACAAACTTTGAAAGGCCGTAACTGATACACCAGCAGTCTGATTTCAACAGGCCCAGCACGTATGGGCAGGATCTGCTACGCATATTTAATTCTCACTTGCCATGAAGGCAGCAACTGACTGGCTATGAAAATAGCAACTGAGTTTGGATACACCCTCACTGACTGGATGCAAGGACACAGAATTACAAATAGACAGGTGACAAATGAAAGGAAAACCAACATAAGTTGTCTCAGTAAGGTGTTGAGCAGCTTCAGTGCTCCTTGGCGTAGACTCTCCAAGTCTCTGGAACTCGACTCTGAAACTCTCTGCTTTGTGGCTCGTGGTGGTCCAGCACCTTACGAAGACACTTTATGTTGTTTTTTCCTGAAATGATCACCCGTCTGTACATCAATGACTCTGTCGCTGTGTCAGTTTGGGCAACATCATCAAAGCGAGGCTGAACAGGAGGTGTGATTGAGTTCTTCCTTGCCTCTCAAAACCCCAATCAGGAAATGATTGAGGTTTTGTGTGCTCATCCTTAAAGTGCACTGACGGTGTGTTCTCATATGAGATGTGGCAGGTGAAAAATCTCCGAAATCATGCTTCCAGAATGTAGCCAAAAACGCATTGTTGCTTTGATTAGCCGCAGCAGATCACATACATTAAAGAACCACACAGCCGCTAATCTGCTCTGCCTCCTCTGAGAGAGGCATGGTGATTGATTAGTCTGGGTTGCCTAATTACCCACATTTCACTGCAGGCTCATCAGCGCTGCAGTCTCATTGGCTGATGTCTTGTCTGTTTGGCGTTTTTGCACCAAATAGTGAAGGCTGAATCACAGAAAAGGCAGAGCACCATTAATGACGGGCCCCTGAGGAGTTCAATGAGAACAAGTTGCTTTTTATAAACAAGAATGTCAAGAAAGGAAGAAAAAAAACTCAGATGACAGTCATATTGAGCTCCATTGACACACAGCATTTCTAGATCTTTCCCACTCATCTGTAACAAACTGTTTCAGTTGTAGATAGAAACTCTATAAATAAAACAGTAATAAGACATGACTCATTCTCACATATGGTGAGAAAGAGTCCATGCAGCTCTAATCACTGAGCTGCACAGACAAATCACATATATAATAACAATATGGTCTACATATGGTTGTAGTTCATATGTGGGAAGTGTGGTAATTAATGCACACAGAGAAAGCCCGTTTTTCTGTTCTGTCCTCTGCACACAATTATTCAAGCCGGAACCCTTTAAGTTTTTTTTCCTAGGTAACTAAGGATGACATCAAAATATGAAGCGCCTGATGTCACAGTGTACACTGACTTTTTTTTCACACTCCACATCATGAAGAAGAGCCTTGACAACTGTCAGTCACAACATCAATTAATGATCAAGACTCTAAAATGCTGTGTAGATGCTTCAAACCCACGACCAGATACATATTTAGTCCCATTCAATTAGCTGGATTGGAAATCCAATTATGGCTTTGCCAGCACTAATCCGAGTCTGTCCACTGGCATTCCTGATAGCGTTGTTTGCCAGGGAATTACTGTACATCCGCACCAGCTCCAATCAAAGCTCTGACTTCTGTTAAGCCCTTGTTGGTGCCGCACTTTAGCAAGACCACAGGCGCTAATTCAATTAAACAAACAGAAGAGATGCACTGAGACTGAGCAGTTAGGACGGGGGTGTGCATGTGTTTGTGTGTGTGTGTGTGTGGGTCATTGGCAAACAGTTGGCGAGCCATTTGTTTTGTTTTGTGTTAAAAAAATCAAGCACTGTGCTTCTTTTTTGGGAGCGTTATGAGACAGCATCATCCCGTCTCACTCAATTTCTCTTGCTTCCTCTAGCTTCCCCGTCGTCACACACTCGCATGCAAAGCTCACCAACAAAGATGAAGGCCTAATTAGCTTTTTTCACAAGCCTGTATCTACTAATAGATAGAAGAGATGGGATGCTCAGTGGAGACAAGGGAAGGATCAGAGTGTCACGAGACACAAAAAAACTCCAATTACGGCTCCTGCGGTGCCATCAGAGAGAAGCGGAATACACACATTTACACAGCAGAAAGCCAATTCCCTGCTTTTGGTACATTTCTTTCAATCAGGCCAGAATACAAATGATTCTCCAAAATAAAGTTTGGCATGTTCCTGAACTCTAAACAAGGCCTCAAGGGATCTCTCCCATTTTAAAAAATACTGATAGTATTTCTCTTTCCCCCAGCTTTAATGTAGGACAGTAGTGGCTCTATCTTCCTCTCATTGTTACTGAGTGCTGGATACTGGCTGGATGCTCCAAATGCTAAGTGTTAGCCTCCTGCCATTGAGCTGGACTTCCCCCCAGCTAACATTATTCAGAATAACTGACCTAATCCACACTAATTGTTAAGTAAGCGAAGTTTGAGTAGCAGAATTTTTACAGCCTGGGGTGGGAGGGAGAGCAGAGGGCTCCTGCTGTGACCCCCGGCCCCTCCCGGCCCCACCACAGAGTGTGTCCAATAGCTCATTTCCACTATAAAGAGCCGTGCCTGATTGGCCTTGGAGTGTTTCCATTGCTTATGGTACCAGCGGGTCGGCGTCATAGAATTAGAGAGGCACCCTCGTTGCCATGGAGTTGTTATAGTAACAAGAGGAGCTGTCAGTTGTTACATTAGCTTTTTGCTACTTTTTTTTAATGGACAAAATCTTGTTTGAATAAAAAAGCCACCGGTCGTGGCACGGCCGGTACCACGCCCACCCAGTCAGTTCGGCCGGATCTGACGCCGACCGGTGCCGTGGCCGGCCCTCCTGACGCCGACCGGTGCTGCGGCCGACCCGCCTGTTGCCATCATCATCATCTTCACAGATGCTCTGCCATCTGCGCTTAGTGGTCACATTTCCATTTCCATTTGTAAGAAAAATGTAAACTAGGCTACACAACTGAAAAACCCAACAAAAAACTCAGCAAGCAAATCAATTTCTTCCATAATCTCTCCAGAAACTAATGTTTGTAAATAATAGCCCACTGGCTGAAGGTTTAATGGTTGACACTTGTCACTTGTCAGTTTGTAGCAGCCTGGATAACTGACATTCTAACGGACCAATCACGAATTACATCATATTTAGGCCCGCCTCCATGGCCCCGTTCTAACCGGGCCAGCACCAGATGTCAAACCGGGCTGAAATAAAAGACAACACCCACCCCAGCCACAGCCTGTTCACCCTGCTGCCATCAGGCAAAAGATACAGAAGTATTCGCTGCCGTACCACCAGACTACAGAGCAGCTTCTTCCCTCAGGCTGTGAGACTACTAAATGCACCATCTGCACTCCTCCATGTTTAATAATTTTATTTTCTATACAATCAATTAATCAATCAAGAGGGAACCACCCTTTAATTTCATTATTCAACCTGTTGTATAATGACAAATAAACTTCCTTGTATCCTTGTATCCTTGTATCCTTGTAAATCTTTCACGGTTGGTTCCCGGAACCAAGCTGGTGGTGTACCGTGAATTTCACGGCAGGCGCAGCACAGTACTATGGTGGAAAAACGGTACAAGTGTTCCTGAGCCAAGCTTACTGTAGTTTCACATTTGTCATCAATATTTATTTTGACCTTTTGATTTCAATTTCAGTCTTGCTTTAATTTGTTTTGAAAGTGAGTTTGCTAGTTTGGTTTCATTTTTATTTTTCGAAAATGCTTAGTTTTAGTTTTGTTTTCATTTTTTCCTGTGTTAGTTCTGGTCTTTTTTTTCTGTAAATTGAGGTATTTGTCATGGGTGAGATTCAAAAAGTTCAGAAATAGTCAACTGTGTAATAAAAACTCAGTAAACTCAACTCAAACGCAACCAACAAAAAACAAAACATCATACAATTTTAAAAAATGCTTTCACTTTGGTCGGAGGAGCAACCAAATGATGCGATAAAGATGAAGACAAAAGACATTTTGCCTATAATTTTAGTTTATTTTAATTAGTTTTGTTAACACACAATACAGTTTCAGTTAGCATTTTTTTTTTGTAAAGATAAGATATTCCTTTATTAGTCCCACAGTGGGGAAATTTCAAAGCCTTGTTTTTTATTTTTATTTGTTAATGAAAATGTTTGTTTCATATCTAGTTCTCATTATTTCATTTGTTTTCATGCCTAAACACCTAACCACTGCTGATGGGCAGCTTGGCACTGTGTGTGTGTGTGTGTGTGTGTGTGTGTGTGTGTGTGTGTGAGGCAAATATTGTAAAGTGCTTTGGGCGGTTGTTAGACTAGAGAAGCGCTACAGAAAATGCAGTATGTGCATTTTAGTTTTGGAAAGTGACACTGGTAAAATGATATTAAACCTTCTTTGAGGGGATTAAAGCAGTTATGTTTAAGAAAGTTAGCTGGGGGGAAGTCCACCTCAGTGGCAGGAGGCTAACAGTTAGCATTTGGAGCATCCAGCCAGTATCCAGCACTCACTAACAATGAGAGGAAGAGAGCACCACTACTGCCCTACATAACAGCTGGGGCTGGGGGTGAAATAGTACCACATTTTTCAAAATGGGTGAATAATTCCTTTAAATTGAGCTGTGTTCTGTTAAGATTGCGTGTGAAATATTGAATTAACATGACGCACACTGGGTCACTTTCAACAGCACAGCGCCTCCTGACTCTGGCAGAGAAGAAAACTTAATTATTGTAAGAAGCGGGCTTGATAAGAAAGGGGCTGAGGGAACTGATATGAATGAACTGAGATTAAGACTTGAATAAGGCAAAGTCTCACACTGTCCAAATTAATTAACTTCCTATTGCTGCTGAGCTCACATCAGTTCAAATAGTGACGCTCAACACATTGTCTCCTGCAGGCAGCGCTATTCATTACAGGCTACATGGAGGCTGACTATTATAATATTTGGGTTATTGCAATGTTCTGCCCCTGAAATTTGTTACAATTATGCCCTGGATCTCCAAATAAGCCCCTACTACACTCAATATCACTACCACAGTTAAAACAAATTGGCAGGAATATGGCCACATGGGGTGGAAACAGCAAATACAAATCATTGCTCTGTAAATACTGCTACTTTGTGGTACAGTTCACACTAGAAGAATTAAATTTGTGGCGTTAAGCTTTACTGAAGTAACATTTATTTTAAAGTACTTTATTTAAATGTATTAAAAAGTAAATTGGAAAAAAAAAAGCTTTTTCCAATGCCATATCAACTCATAGAATTCAATATATGATATTTTTAATACTCTGCTCATATATTCCAGTTAGCTAGCAAGAGAAATCAAAGCCTCTTACTACTATTTAGCACTTTCTACACCATGTCTGTCTATATTTTTGGCATCAGAAACATCTGTGTTTGATGTTATTAGAGATGTGGGGACATGTTTCCTGGTGACAGGCCACCTAGAGGAAAATGTGAAGATGAAGAGAAAGGTACCAGAGGTCTGTGTTCTTGTGAGAGGAGCCCCAAGAAATATGAAGTTCAAAAACACAGCATGTGAATTGTGCATGACACAGTTTTATGGCTGGTAACCAATATTTTTGTCTGGCAAATTGTCTCAGTTTACCTTTTTTTTTTTTTTTTTTAATTAATTAATTAATTAATTAATTAATTAATCACTTTGGATCCCCATTAGTCACTACCAAGAGAGCGATTACTCTTCCTGGGGTCCACACAAGTAAACATTACATCATTACATCCTGATGCCAAACAATTACAAAACAACTATTAAAAAACAAAGAAAGACTGACCCAAAAAAAAAAGTGATACTTTTGGACACTAAGCACAAAATGAGCAAATATTACCAGAAAAATTGAAATAAAAAAAAAAAACAATTAAAAGAAAAAAATTCCCACAAAATCATAAATAATTTGTAAAAAAATGACCAAACAAGCATGAAGACCACAGGTGTGTACTGTGTTTTTCTCTTACTAAACGTCCCTCAGTGGGTGAGTAAGAGTGACCACAGTTTGCCACACATAGTCCACAGCGGCAGGACTGCATGCACCATGGGAAAAATAAAAAAGACTGAAAGTGAATTTTGTTCAAGGGCTTAAATCAACCCCTAAAAAAAAAAAAAAAAAAAAAAAAAAAAACCTGGCCACATGATTCTGGGTTTCGAAGGGTAAACACATTACACCCTAAATCAATTGTGTTATTTGCATTTAGAACTAAGAGCCTGCAAGGTGCCCTTTAGGAGCAGTTACTTTCCCATTTGTGGAGTCCCACACACTGTTTGGTTGGTTTATTCATGTGAGCTCAACATTTTTGTAATATTTCTGATTTGACTTGAGAGCAAGGTTAATATTAAGAAAGTTAAATCAGTAAGTGATTCCTCTTCCACTACTCCAAGAAACAGTACTGTGACTTAGAGTAATGCTTTATAACTTTTTAACTCCAATACTGTTCATGATGTGTAGACACGCACATACACATACACACTCACACACACACACACACACACACACACACACACACACACACACCAGGGTTTCATTTGAAGAAAACAATCCCACACAGCACAAAAGTGAGACATGGTGGCACGGCAGGGCGGCTCATCAGATGTTTTCCTCACAGTTTTCTCTCCCTGGGTTGTCAGCAGCAGCTGTGGGGAGGGCGGTCGCTTTAAACTGAGAGGTTTCAGTTTACTGAAAATTGTCCAAAATACCTAGTGGTTGTGGTGCTCCTGGGCCGAGTGGAAATGAGAACATCTGGTACTGCTATTTCCCAGACTTACTCATCTTGCCCACACCACTGTCGCTGCGCCCACCTGAGTGCTCCCAAGAAGCCACTTAGGACTAAACTGCTCCCCACTGAATGTGTCATCAGTACACTAAAAGGAAATGAATGGTAACCCCGTTATATCAGAGACGTGTTTGTTTTGTGTGAAACTGCTCTCTCATGAATCTGCCATCGCTCCAGTGAAAGGATGTTTGTCAGGCACGTGATGTCAGTGGCTCAGATGAACTCCTTTTTAGGAGGAGGCCACAACTCTGTTATGATGCATCATTTGAGGACACGTTTGGTGGTTCTCAACCCACTCCTCAAGGACCCCCTGTCCTGCGGGTTTTTGTTCCCTCCCTTTCCAAACGCATCTCCTCAAGGTTACGGAATCCACGTTTCTCAACTATATACTGCTATGTACTGTCATGGCATCATCATCTGAAATAACATGACAAGTGACAAAGCCATTTTATTAGGCGTCATGTTCAAGATTTATTCGTCACATGCATGAATGTACGGGTACAGCAGCAGTGAAATGTAATTGCAACAACTTCAGCACTGTGCAAGTAAAAATAGATAGAATAAAATAGTTAAAAATAATAATAAATAAAATAAAATAAAATAAAGATAAAATAGAAAATATATATAACATTCCTATATACAATCTACAACCTATGTACAATATACTACAATAAGTACAAATAAGTAGAAGTCTTAGTGTAAGCTGTGGCAATGATACCTTCTCAGAGTCCCATATCAATATCACGCTGGCAAATTTTTTCGTGAGGCATCTATATGTAAAATTAAACTCTTTGTAGCTGTTAGAGTTTTTTGAACATCAATACAGGAAACGGTAACCCTTTACCTTACCCTACAGGACGGTGAGCAACCACAACAGCTAGAATGAAAGGGATATGTCTGTGGATGGTGGGCACCTGAGAGGAAGGGCATTCTTCATTCACACAGGGCATTATTACTCAAGCAAATGAGACACACACACACAAAGCAAAGAAAGAATAAAGCAAATAGATACATGAATGAATCTACTGGCTGTGGAAGGTGCAGGAGGCGCAGGGCCATGCAGGGGGAGCAGGACCAGAGACAGCAGGGGACAGAGTCAGACTAGCAGCATAACGATGAGAGCCACATCCATGCGGTGAAACACAGACACAAACCTCTCACACACAGAGGAGAAAACAACACAGTCACAGCTGAAGGCAGAGAGAGAAGAGAGGAAGAGAGAGACTGTGGGGGAACATCTAAACACACAGAAACTAAACTAATGTAAGACAGGAGAGGCTGGAGGCGGACACTGGTTACCTGGTTACCATGTCGACAGTTTAAGTGCAGTTAAGGACCCAGCTTTCACTCTCAGTGGGGTCAAGAACTGGAGAAAATATTGATTGCATTCACACTAAAAACTGCTGGGTTAAAAAATAACCCAACTTTAACCCAAGCCCTGGGTCAAAAAGGGTCCAACATACTTGCTGTGTTATTTTGACTCAAGAAACTGGGTTATGCATTTTGACCCATAATCTGGGTTAAATAAATAACCCAATTTTTCTTTTAACATGACCCAGGATTGTAGTCAATATAACCCATTTTATAGGTCATATTCATTTAGCCCACTCAACCCAAAAGTTAAGTGGGCTAAAACTTTCACAGTATTCTTACTAATTAAGCACTTCCACATTTATATGATTTTACTGCACGTTTCCACACAGTGTTACAGACGCTAACACACATAACGCTATTCAGTTCTGAATAGGCAATCACACGCAAGTGCGATATCAGCGGCTAATTCAATTGTACACTCAGAGGTGGAGCCGAGCCCTGACTACAACCCAAGCCCGAAGATACACATCACCCACGGTTTTACACTGATAAATTATCAAGTTGTAAATTATTCAATAAATAACAAACCTGTAACCAACTTTAACAAACCTGTATCTGACACCCTAGTGCCGTCTACAAATATATCAACATCACATATCCATAACTAAAGGACAACAACCAAATCTAAAAGGGAAATTATGTATACAACGAATGAATCAACAAAATTATGGGGAATAAGATATTTGGCTGCTGGGGCAGTGAAAATATACAAGGGGCCAGTAAAACTGATCTACCGGCCACGTGATGAGGGGCCCTCAAGCTCCTGCAGCATGGACCTCCTCACAGCTCCATGTTGGTGTTGCACCAGGTGTTGGTGGGATGCCAGTAGGGGTTGTGCTTGTGCTTGCTAATGATACGACATCATTAGGGATTGTGCAGGAACTTGATATCCCTCGATTACATGGTGATACCATGCCTTTATCTCGACTTTACTAAAAAGCAGTAATATGAAATCCATGTTTTACTATTTAGCTGTGAAATGGGTGTCTTTTACTTTGAAGCAAGGCTGTACCCTAATCAGAATTCTGTGATTTGAATCAGATTTGGCTGTTCAATATGAAAATGTGACTATTCATCGAAGGGGCCTGTTACTGCATCCTGGGCTTAGTGCCGCCCAAGACAAATCTTACTCTTGATTTCTTGGTTGTTGCTGTTTTTTTGTTTGTTTTTTTGTTTTTTCAATTCGTTATCTATTTGCGGAAGGGCAGGGCTCACGGGCCAATGTTGCCAATGATATTTGGAGTTTATTTGAAGGGAAAATCTCAACACAAAAGTACAATTGGGCGCTTAAAAGCAAAAAGTTAACAAACAGAAGGAGGATCATGGCCAGCAGACGTTGAAAAAGATTTTGAGGCTCCGTCAGTATTTTAAGCATACCAGGCAGAGCCAGCAGCTACCTGCTGCAACAAGCGATGCAGGGCCCGGTGGCTCCAGGCCCAGTCAGCGGCTTCCCAACACAAGAGCCACAGCTGGAGAAGGAGGTATCATGCTGTCTCTCATCCAGCTTCCAGTAATGTTATTGGGAATTCCTACAGCTCAGGCCCTGCTCTCTGGGGAAAACTGGATGACAATGTGCGGGCTTACTGGGTTAAAATGCAGCCAGAGATGTGCCAAAATTAAAAACAAACAAACAAACAAACAAACAAACAAACAAACAAAAAAAACAGATCTAACAGCATCAGAGCAACATAAGAGGTATAAACACCAAAAGAGGTATTTTTAAACCCTGTTCCATTTTGCCTGCTGACAGCACAGGTGAGCAGCCGCACTTCACACCCACTCCTGAATCGGCATCAAGACTCAGAGGAATGCTAATCTTGTATTAGGCAAGCTGCACACAAAAGACAAATAGATCCCGAGCTGATAAGCAGTTTGAAATACAATGTGAATATCTGAATGAAGTGTTGAAAAGAGTGGGGATTGTTACACATTTTTAGCAGAACATGGACTGGCTATTAGAAGGCACAGTGGGATGTTTGAAGGACTGATAATGGAAATGATAGGGGTATTCTTGATGATTAGGCTTAGGTTCAGGATTGGCTTAGGTTAACATTAGGTTAAGGTCCCTCCAGCAGATCCAACGTAGCACCAACGGCAGTGAAAGCTGCTATACAGTTGTCCCTCGCTATAACGCAGTTCACCTTTCGGGGCCTCGCAGTTTCGCAGATTTTTTTTAGTGCAATTTTGCATGCTTTTTTTTTTTTTTTTTTTTTTTTTTTTTTTTGTTATACAACCCTAACTCTAATCCTGATTGGCTAAGGGACTGTAGACCATTGTCAATCAATCTCCTCCGTGCCGTGTCTCCTGTACAGTACAGAATGCGTTCATTCTATAATACTGGACTTATTTTTCTACGAAGGTTTGAACTTTGAGAGTTTAAACAAGAGAGAAAAGTGAGAAAATGTTAATGCCTGTCTCAGAAAAGTGTATAAAGTGTGTAGTGAGGGGTTTTACAGCCTTAAAACATCTAGAATAATTGTAAAAAATAAAGCTGACTACTTAGCGGATTTCGCCTATTGCAGGTTATTTTTAGAACGTAACTCCCGCGATAAACGAGGGACCACTGTATACTGTTCATTAGCACTTCTGTCTTACCTGTGTCTCATTAAATCAGTCATACAGACAGTAGTGTCTACCTTCTGTCTGTATACATGTAGCTATGGTGTTGTTGAATGCACAAAATACTGTGCAATGCGTTACTATCAACTTGTATTTCTAACAATGGCTAACCTGGTTAGAACTGGTTTTCCAACTGGTTGCACTGGAACTCCAAGGTAAATGGAATGGAAGGTAATGTCTGCACGGTTGTCTTGATCGGACTTACTTATAAGCAAAATTTAGTTATTGTTGCTGTAGACGTGAAGTTGTTTTGCCCCGGCAGAAAACAATGTGTTTTCAGTGGAGATGGAAGTAATTGGAAGAGAAATCTGTCAATAAGGAAACCATGCAGACTATTTTCTATTCTGTTGCCCGTCTAAAAACAGCAGTGATACTATTTCTAACAAATATAGTGGATGGGCACATTTGGAAATTTCATCAAACCCCAGGAGAAAAGCAGGAGAGGGACAGGAAAATCAGAGCAAGCATCTGATGCATATTTGACTATCTACGATGTAATTGTAGTGTGTTTTCAAGAGGAGTTAGCTCACGACAAGCAGAGTAAATAGGCTACATGCCAGAAGTGGCACAACACATCACAAGCTGCCCAGAGTCTGGTCTGAACAGGCCATTTGGTTAACATGGGCATCGAAATGAAGCAGCCAGCACCTCCGTGTCTGCTCTAACAGGGCAAGTTCAGCAGAAAACAAAAGCCAACAGTATTACTTTGAGGCTTACCTGGTAGCTACTGTTAGTTAGCTTGGGCTTTTGACAGTATTTTAACAGCCCATAAGGTTTAGTTAGAAAGCTTTAGGTACCAATAATGAGTTGTATTTTTTTTATTTATTTATTATTTAAAAAAAAAAAAAAAAAAAAAAGATTTTTTTTTTTAACTGCATTTCTGCATTTTATTTGATTGTGACAATAGAGAGACAGGAAAGGCAGGGGAGAGAGAGGGGATGACATGCAGCAAAGGGCACAGGCCAGAGCCCAGGACACTGATCAGGACCCAGCCTTGACAGCCTTGAGAAAGATAATGCCTGAGTGGCTCACTCTACCAGGTGAGCCACTCAGGTGCCCCATGCATTCAGTGCTGATCACATAAAACAGAGATGATTGCGACTGGGTAATATGTGTGTTCAGTTCAGCACAATGTAACGTTGATCTCAGCACAGACACTGATAAAATCTCTAGATTTAGACTGTTCTGTTGTATGAATGACATTTGTAAACACGTTTCTGAGTGGTGACAACCCCTGTTCTGCCTGTCAGTGTGTGTGCTCTCCTTGTGTGTGTGTGTCCGTGTGCCTTCCTGCAGGTAGCCTACCTGGTGGGGGGAGCAGGCATTGGCCTAACTGGGGACACCTGGGCCCCGTGTCCCCAGGGGCTTAAAAGCTGAGCATCCAGGACTCCCATTCTCCCTCTGCCTCTGCATCCAGCCTGTTCGGTTTTGTACTTTGTTTACTTTACACTCACAGCATTCAACACCATACTCTTAACTCATGCACTCATCTATACCACTATTTCCACTGATGCTCATTCCACATCACTGTGTCTTCTGTGTTAGTTCCTTTAATTTGTAATGAATACTCTAACTTTGCTGGCATTTGTATGTTCTCATCATGGCCTTTTGGTCATGAGAAGTCATGATAAACTGGGGCTCGTCTACCTGTCCTGCTGGTAGTGGTTTTAGCAGCAGGTTTGTGGACTTGGTCTGGTAAGAAAACCTTGTGACTGGAGCACATTTGGCATTAGTCTTGTATTGAATGCCTGTTTGATTTGCTTTGACACAGCTACTGAGCCAGTGTAACAGGCCATTTGTCACTATTTGTCAGATTGTATCTGATAAATTTGTTTGGTGTGGGAAGTGGTCACACTGTGCTTGTAGGTAAAGTTGCAGGTTTGGTTTTGGCTGGATTAGAAATATGCTCCTTTGGAGTGTTCTGAAATAACTTAAAAATTCAGTTCCTGAAAAAAATTAAAGGTTGAGGTGCCTGGGTCCTAGTGTGGGTCCCCTGCTCCAACTGTGGTCACCTCTTCTGCATCTTTTCCTTTAGATCCTAATGACAGTGTCTGAAGTTCTCCTGATGTCATTTCAGCTTGTGTAATGACACAGGCAATGAGCTGCTCTGCTGAAGATAATGGTAGTGTGACCATGGGGACCACATGGCCACTGTGGCAGCAGACAGTGCCAATGGACAGTGAGTGGATGGCCACCTGTACAGTGTGGTTTGCTGGGGGTGCACACCCAGATCATACTGTCATGCTGACATCTACCATAGTTGAACTTTGTTATTGATTGTTTTTGTTATTATTGCTGTTTTCTCTTTTGATTTAGCTTTTCTTTGTTTCATGTTCATCAGTGGTTCATTCTTTGGGGCTGAGAGGCTGTAGGCAGAGTCTGGCCTGGTTAAGCACATTGATTGCTCCGGATTGAGGTAACTGGTTACACCTGCACCAGGGAGGAGTGCAGGTGGAACATACCAAATCAAAAGTGCAAGTTCTCACATTAAAGGGGTGATATTGAGGTTCACTATTGCTAAAATTACATGACTAAAAAAACTGCTAAATATAATTGATTGTTAAAAGAGGGGAGGACCCTGGTTAAAAGCAAACATTATCATTTAATGGTGGAGGATTGTAATGGTTCAGGCTGGGTGGGTGGAGTCCCGGAGAGCGCTGGAGGTGTTAAAAGGAGATGAAACACTCACTTCAGGTCTTTTCCCTGCCCTGCTGCTGAGTGTTGCTGTGAGGAGCTGTGCTGCCTGTTTTAAAGGTGAAGTTGACTTTTTTTTTTAACCATGGTTCCTGAGTTTTCTTTGTTGAGTTCATGTATCTGTTTATATATTGTACTTGGGATTAATTTATTATACATTGTTAATTTTGGATTGTGTTTAATGTTTTTTTCCTTTTTGTCTTCACTACAGGCATGTTGGGACCGCCCCAAGTAAATTGCCATCCTTGTACTTTATAAAATAAATCACCCTGAACTTTGCCCTGCTGTGCGTGTCTGCCATCCTCACTCATTTTAAGAGTTCTGTTCTAGTGCTGCGGTGTTACACTACCCTCACCTAAGCACCGGTGTGACAGGTAGTCTGTCTCTGCCAGATTTTCTATTGTCTGTGTCCCGAGATGATCTGGCAAGAGAACAGTATAATGATCCTTCACTCAAACACATGTTTGGTCAGGTGTTGTCTGCTGCTGAGGCCAAGACTGCTGCTTGTGGTTATTCCCTCCACAGTGACGAGGGAGGAGGAGGACTGAGATGTTTTCCAACTTGCAGCGCATGATAAGTTTCACTCTGAGCTGCTGAGGCTTGCACATGATGAGGGCAGGCGTTTCGGTGTGAGAAAAACTTGCCACAGTGTCTTGAAACTCTTCTTCTAGCCAGCCTAAACACTGGATGTTTCTTCCTATATCAAAACATGCCATATGTGCCAGTTGACAGGGAAATCAAATCAGGGCATTGCACCTACTCTGCTGTTTCCCATGTGTGCCATTAAGTGAACCATTTGCACACTAATTAATCACTGTGGACTTAAAAACCTGGGATGGAGCCATCCTTTCAAAAATGATGGGGATGGAATGACCAGGAGAGAAGCTTTTTTTCAATTTTTGAAATGCTTTATTTTGCCCTCTTAACAAAATTTACTTCATTTCTTGTTGTTTTTCAGGTTTTGGTGTTTTGGAAATTATTTTATGTATTTATTTGGTTGTTTGTTTATTAAATTTGAAAGATATCAAGTTAATTGCTCAGTTTTCATAGATTTAAATAGTTTGTGACAGGCATCTGAACGCAGCCTATGAAAAATGCAATGGGGATGACCAGTGCAAAACTATTTAGTGACTGGACAAACCAGAACAATTTGCAAGTGGCTTCACTACTTCACTACTTCACTACTTCACTACATCATATAAAGGTCCATCTGTCCGTCCATCCATCCATATGTCCAGTATTTTACTCCAAGGCCACATACAGTATCTCAAAATCTGTTAAGCCTATTACCATGAGATTTAGTGAGCACATTCATGCTTTGCAGAGAATCTTGTCTGTTTTGGCGACTTTTCCTGTCAAACTGAAATTTTAAAGTTTCCTGGGCAGCAAAGTTTACTTTTGAGGCTTTGTAATTAGTAAAAAATATGGTATCAATCATTTGAAATCACATGCCATACATCCCTAAGGGATAAATGCAGGTATATTTCAGTAATGTCTTTAAGAGTTAATTTAATTCAGATCATTGATGCAATTTAAACATAAAAGTAAGATCTAATAAAGGAAGAAGGCCTGAATAGAGGAAACTTCTTTCTTCTTTCATGTGTAGTATGTCATTTACTCTGTTTTAATATTTAATCATTCTGTGTGTGCAGCTCTCCTTGGACATTACCAAACACACACACAAAAAAACATCTGTCTCTTTTCTCTTTTCTGCAACTAACACCAATCATTGGTGCCTTGTTGACTGCCATACAGAAAGTCCAAGGCACTATCAAAGTCTTTAGACAGCATCCACTGTTCAGTCAGGGCACTGCCTGCAGAAACCTAATTCAAATCCTGCTTGTAGATAAAGCAAAACAATCTGAAAACTTATTTCAAGGTTGCAATGGTTACATCTCTGAAAACAGTCAGGTAAAAAAATAAAATACAATACAAAAGATGCAGGATTATGCAATGGGGAGCAACAAAAGGTATGGGAATGAAGTAAAAATATGTATAATAACAAGCAAAAACCCAAATTAGCTTTTAAAAGTCCAGAGAGAATAAGCTCCCTCTGCATTTACATGGAAACCTGCACTCATAGCCTGAGGCAGATAAATCCCACTTTAATACTGCAAGGTGTTAAATGATCTTGTGCATGCACTTGTATACCTGCATCATAGGCTCACGCATCAGGAAACGTTGACCCTCTAATTAATCAGCTAAAATATTAAGCCAGACTTCTGACCCCCAACCAACATGTCATTTATTATAACTACTCTGCTTTTTCACTAGTTTTTTGACTGTGGCTGTGAACATGGTGATGAAATTCTTACTGTATAATTACCTTCACCAGAGGAGTTGGACGGGGATTATGTTTTTGCCCCATTCTGTTAAAGGGTTATGAACAGATTTGCATCAAACTAGGTGGAAAGGTTGATCATGGGCCAAGGCAGAACTGACTACTTTTTCACGCTGATTGGTCAAAGTGGGGCATGCCAGTGAGTCTGGCTTCACATGGGATCCAGCTGCAGCCTGCAGTACCCACACAAGGCACACCCACTCCCATCACTTGCCCCAACCTTACCCTCAGTGGGGTGGGTGTTTCTTGCATTGACAGAAGTGGGCGTTTCTTGATCAGGCGTTGGCGTTTGTTGCACTGATGAGGCTGTGTGCTGCACTGTGGGTGTGTGTTTTGTGCGAGTTGCAGGCTGCAGACAGACACACTTGAGTGGATTCATGCAACATCATGAAACTTAGTGGAAAGGTTGTGTGTGGCAGTGTGTGTGGTTAACTTTTGGTGAATATCCATCATGTGCAACTGGCATATATTGATAACTGCTTAGTGCATAGTGTTGGCAGCGGTATGCATGCACTCTACTTAGTGCTGTTCTCTAGTTCTCGAGTTTATGAGATAAAGTCATCTTACACCTTGTCCTAACTGCAATGCAAGTGTCAACAAAAAAAAAACAGATCAGTCCATCATAATCAATAATTTGTTATAAATTTGTTGCTATGAATTTATTATGTTTTGTGATAAAAATGTTATAATTTCCCCAAAGCATCAACGGATGCCAGGTATTTTTGATGCATCATGTTGCTTGTTCCACACTACCTTCCAGCAAGACAAGTGGAGCTGGATATTCAGAGATGACACACAGACTTGATGCTTGGAGTGTAGACAGCATCAGCTGACGCAACACACCATTTGTCTGCTATCCTTTCAGATGGGATGAGGTGTAAGGCCGGTGTTACACTTCACGTGTCCGCGAGTACTCTGAGCGTCCACATAGCATAAATTTCATCACTACTCATGTCTGTGTGGGTTCATGCAGACCTGTCCACATACAGCCCAAACTCTGGGACAAACTGCATGTGTGGAAAGCGTCCACCAAGCAGGCTTCAGAAAGTAGTACAAAGACAACTACTGTGCCTCCATGGTGTGCACAGCTGTCTGTGCACATGTTCACTCGGGAGTACAACTGAGGCGCAAGACGGTAACTAAGCTGGGAGTGCACATCCTGGAGTAACTTGCAAGACATACCTGTACTGCTGGGTATCTTGGTGACTCGGTGCATTTCATCCTGCTCTCTCTCTCTGTCCCTGTCTCTGTCTCTGCCTCTGTGTCTTTCCTGTCTCCCTACACTGTAAATTGTTCAGTAAAGCAACAACAACAAAAAAGGCAAACATAAGAGAAAGACATTTTCACCATAGCCAGGTCATTCAGTGCCCTTGCACAATCTCCGTGGGAGACTAATGAGGTTCTGACGCCCGGGCTGAGACAAATTAGGACACATTTCTGCTCTGAGCATATAATGGACACCGACATGGTTGGCAATAGGCCTATTAGCGAGTGAGAAAGACATGTCTAATAGGCTGTGCCTGTTATGTGACTGGAGACACTGTCCATTGCTGCATGTCAGTGGTAAAGGTTTTTACTGTTTTGTGTTTGGTATATCCTAATCACATAAACAGGGATTCAATAAACAGAGCTACAATGTACTTAGATTCACTGACGGGTTGTAAACTCATGTTTTTAAGATGTGTGCAAGGCACCTGATAGAGGATTTGGCCGCAGGAAGAGATGTTAAGTCAGCTGTTTAAGATGTGCACATGATCTGCTCTACTAACATTTTTATTATTATTATTATTATTATTTCAAATAACTTTAACATTTTTCAATCAGTAGGCCTGTCCTGCATCAAGGTGTCTTATGGTAACTGCTGTAACATTCAGACCAAAAGTGACATGATGCCTTATTCTAGCTACAAAATAAATCAAACTACACTATATTACCAAAAGTATTCGCTCACCCATTCAAATGATCAGAATCAGGTGTCCTAATCACTTGGCCTGGCCACAGGTGTATAAAATCACTCAGCACTCAGGCATGCAGACTGTGAAACAAGACATTTGTGAAAGAATGGGCTGCTCTCAGGAGCTCAGTGAATTCCAGCGTGGAACTGTCATAGGATGCCACCTGTGCAACAAATCCAGTCGTGAAATTTCCTCGCTCCTAAATATTCCACAGTCAACTGTCAGCTCTATTATAACAAAATGGAAGCGTTTGGGAACAACAGCAACTCAGCCACGCAGTGGTAGGCCACGTAAAGTGACGGAGAGGGGTCAGCGGATGCTGAAGCGCATAGTGCAAAGAGGTCGCCGACTTTCTGCACAGTCAATTGCTACAGAGCTACAAACTTCATGTGACCTTCAGATTAGCCCAAGTACAGTACGCAGAGAGCTTCATGGAATGGGTTTCCATGGCCGAGCAGCTGCAGCCAAGCCACACATCACCAAATGCAATGCAAAGCGTCGGATGCAATGGTGTAAAGCACGCCGCCACTGGCCTCTAGAGCAGTGGAGACGCGTTCTCTGGAGTGATGAATCACGCTTTTCCATCTGGTAATCTGATGGACGAGTCTGGGTTTGGAGGTTGCCAGGAGAACGGTACATTTCAGACTGCATTGTGCCGACTGTGAAATTTGGTGGAGGAGGAATTATGGTGTGGGGTTGTTTTTCAGGAGCTGGGCTTGGCCCCTTAGTTCCAGTGAAAGGAACTTTGAATGCTTCAGGATACCAAAACATTTTGGACAATTCCATGCTCCCAACCTTGTGGGAACAGTTTGGAGCGGGCCCCTTCCTCTTCCAACATGACTGTGCACCAGTGCACAAAGCAAGGTCCATAAAGACATGGATGACAGAGTCTGGTGTGGATGAACTTGACTGGCCTGCACAGAGTCCTGACCTGAACCCGATAGAACACCTTTGGGATGAATTAGAGCGGAGACTGAGAGCCAGGCCTTCTCGACCAACATCAGTGTGTGACCTCACCAATGCGCTTTTGGAAGAATGGTCAAAAATTCCTATAAACACTCTCCTCAACCTTGTGGACAGTCTTCCCAGAAGAGTTGAAGCTGTAATAGCTGCAAAAGGTGGACCGACATCATATTGAACTCTATGGGTTAGGAATGGGATGGCGCTTCAGTTCATAGTATGAGTAAAGGCAGGTGAGCGAATACTTTTGGTAATATAGTGTACAAAGCACCTCCAGTAGCACCACAGTTTCCATGGCAACAAGACTGTTTACTTTCAATAGTGTATACAATAGCATTGATTGAACTTGAAATGCGCCCGCTGGTGTTGCTTTGCTGTGCACTGGCAGGAAGTCCCACCAGACAAGAAGACACAGCAACTGGATTATGTCCATGAAATAAATCACCAGTGTTGTGCGGAAAATGCTTGACTTCAGACTGACTGGAGGTCAGTTTAATGAGCTGTTGGATAAAACAAAATTTAACTTTGGTAGAGTGTTGGCTTGTATAGTTCCCTGGACATTATAGAGTTCACATGGTGGTGAAATATCTTTGTTAACTGCTCCGTGCTCCCTTGGCCTGTTAATCCAGAATGCTGTATTTTTCTTTCTCCCTTCTTTGCCATGGTCTATCAAATCCAGTCCCAAAACAATACTTTTAGCACATGAATGAACACGAACAACATGGATTGTGCCACTATGAAAAACAAGTTCAGGTACTCCACATAGTAGCCTTGCAGCAGGAAGCAACAATCTGATAGTACTGTCACAAATAATTGCCATTACTTGAAAAAATGTGTCCATAAATAATTATTGACACTGACAGTGGATTCAGCAACATTTACTTACACAAAGTATTTCTCTCTCTCATATGGCCCTTTTCGACTGCAACTTACTAAAGTGTGTTGCATTTGTTGCCCTTCAGGCCCAGAGCAAAAAGGACAACTGCAAAATATGATGTAAACAGTATTTTTACTGCAGCTGCTTAGCACTGTGCACATAACAAGGCGGCAGCTTGCAACAATAGAAGAAAAAAATAAAATATACAAAAAGAATAAAATAAGATCAATAAAGAAAAATAAAATCATGTGTTACTGTCTATATGTAACCCACTGGTTATCTAGCCAGAATGTCTTTAGTGTCAACAGGTACACTGTCTCTTTAAGAATTACAACACTAAGCTCCGCTTTACGGCTGTAGAGTGGCTTCCTCAGAGCAGGGAATTCGCGGGTTGCACTTGACTGATGCTGAGAAGGGGGAAAGACGTGGCTGAGCTGTAGCCAGTTTCCGCTAGCCGCCTTCACTTCAAGTTGCCGTTTTTATGCTGTTTTTCCTGTTAGGTGAGCATATACTGATGTTATGTGATTATGTTGTGTTGTGAGAAGAGGATGTTGGCATATATGTGTAAATGTGTATGTGCAAGTATATATTTTCAGTTTTGATGCTAATCGCGAGCTAATCGCTAGTCATAGTTGAGAACTAACGGCAAACAGCCTTCTAAATGAGTCGCTGTAATGATTAAATTGTTTATATGTGCATTCAATATGGTAATGACTCTGTAGAGTTTAGAATTTTTTGCACTTGACTGATGCTGAGAGGGAGGAAAGACGTGGCTGAGCTGTAGCCCGTTTCCGCTAGCCGCCTTCACTTCAAGTTTGCCGTTTTTATGCTGTTTTTCCTGTTAGCTGTTTTCCTGTTAACGTGGGTGGACCGGAGCCAGACAGAGACCGCTGTTCCCCAGGACGTGTCATCAGTCATCATTCAGCTCAGCTCGTGGATCATTTGAGTACCACAAACTGTTTTACTCTATAGAGCTCTATAGTATTTTTTTTGGGTACCCAATTTTTTTTTTTCTTCTCTACTGGGAGTATATATATTTGTTTTTGGACTGAGAAATACCAAGTGCGGATTACAACAATTTGTCAAGAGAATTTTTGTTTGTTTGTTTTATATCAAAGCTGATATAAAGATATATATATATATATATTTTTTTTTTTTTTTTTTTTTTTTTTTTTTTTTTTTTGTTGTTGTTGTTTATATCTCTACAATGCAAGTACATCATTGAGTTGGACAAACAGACTCTGATTAAAAAAAAAAGGAGATACGTTCCAGTCCATAAAATTTTGTATTCTATTTTATTCTAATGGACTTAGGTAGCATACTACTGCCAGACCCAAAATAAATTCCTGCTGAGTAATACTTGAATTAGATCTCATCTTTGTTATGTTTATTTAAAGAGAGACACATAGATACTTGGTTACATATACACACTTTTAACTAATTTAGTAATCAGATTTAACCATGTTAACTAACGTAGCTCACCTGCAAAATATGATGTAAACAGTATTTTTACTGCAGCTGCTTAGCACTGTGCACATAACAAGGCGGAAGCTTGCAACAATAGAAGAAGCGCAAGTTCGCCGTTTCCCTCTAAGCAACGGTCAAAAACAGTGGTGCTGCCACCTGCTGGCCAACACGCTCCACAACACTCTACATCACCTTCACATACAAACAGAGCTACTAAACAGTAAATGCATGATAATAATAAACTGAAAAATAAAAATAAAATCATTAACGTACTTGAACTTAATTGCAATGCATAAAAAAAAAATAAACAGACCTCTGTTTATACATCCCACACACTGTGTGGGCTTTTTCACGGCTCCTGAAAGAGTTTCTATTGCCAATAACACGGTTCCACATTAAGTTCCTGGAAGCTAATTTCAAATCTGAGTTCTAGAAACTTTTAGAAGATGCTTGCAGGGCCCTTATCTTGATTGGTCCAAGGGGTGACTTGGCAAGCCTTCTGCATAAGCGCTATCAGAGGACAACAACACAAAAGCAGCTGGCAAAAAACAAACAGCAAAACGAACGGGTGCATGCCAGCTGTGTGTTTCCCTGTTGGAGGGCCACGCAGCCACACAGAGGGACAGAAAACAACTAGATGAAGCCTACACAAGTGCACACGGCTTCCATGGTCAGTGTAGCAACTTCAATTGATAATGGACGTGTTCTGCTGCAGCAGCCACGTCACACCACATCCTTGCCTGGTGCCATGACCAGATGTAAACACTGAATGCAGATGTGACAATGAGTGGGACAGGAGGCAACAGCCAACAAATCAGATGTAAGTTGAGCTGGGTGAATAAAAAATACAACTTTAGAAAACTGAATTAAATTTTCAAATTTTCTATTTTTCATTCTATTTTTTCAAGCATTACTTTATCAGGTCTGTCTGCACAGTCTAATCCAATCCAATCCAACTGTTGTGCCATAATGTCTCCTTTTCTGCTGCCTATAGTGCTCAGGTTTTCTTTCTTTTCATGTTCATTCACTTCTATGTTTGGGACTGAGCTCATAGTTAGTGCTGCTGTTGGACTGGACTGCATTTTATTGAGAGATGTTTCCAATATTCTGTCCCCCTCATGTATATGAATAGAGAGGACAAAAAATCAGAAACACCTCTCAATATAATGTAGTCCAGTACAAGACTTCTGCAAACTACAACAATTAAATTGACATAGTGTCAACAAAAACTGAACATTATAAACTCTCTTAAAGGTGGAATTTTTTGGGCAACCCACATTAAATATCATCTTCAAAATGATCAGCGCACATGGCTCCACACTGAAAATGGATGTAGTAGATTTCAGGTTTGAGCTGTAGGGTATTTTTATTTCACTGTTTTGTATATTTTTATGCACATGTTGGTATTTGCTGACTACCACTTTGGTACTTTAAATATGTGAGACAATCCAGTCAATCACACACACACACACACACACACACACACACACCTTCTACCTGTGTTTATACTTAAGATGAAGAGTGGTATGTTTTTTAATGTATACTGATGTTACATCACTGATATTACATTATTCTACCAAGATTATATTGTTATATAATCTTGGAAGAGTAATGTATCTTGACATAATTTATGTCCAAAACACATGATCTGTTTTTCAGAGTTCATGTTAATTTCACAAAATGTCATGAGACCGTTGCAGTAAAACGTGTGTTGTGTCTTCAGGATGGGTCAAATGGCTGATGATGCACATGGAAATCTCACAGTCTATGCCTCAGATTCACTATGTTTACTTTATTTTGAAAATCAGCTTTTGTTGTTGGTAGCCAGCTGCTTACTGCTGTGGCATACTGTTGTCTTACAGCACATCTGCTCCCATGCTGTGCTTCCTCAACCAAGTTAGGCCACCTGTAGGTGAGGCCTCCTCTCTCCTGAGACGAGGCCTCCTGACAAGGAGATCCACCCCCACATTCATCAAATAAATTAAAGCTTTAAACATGGCTCCCATTGTGTTTAATATGCTGCAAAGCATTAGACATTTTCCTTGATTCCCACACGTCTCATTCCAAAATGAAAACTACACCTTTTGAAAAATGAGATATCTACTGTTCTCCCACAAAATGATTGCAAGTATGCAACCAAAAGTCATTATGATAAAGTATTAAAGATATTAAGTATCTCAATAACTTTTTTAATAAAATTGATTTTTTTTTTTTCAGTATGCTTTCCCAGTATTGTAGAAGTACAAAGTAATGTGAATTCACTCTAAATTTCATCTGAGTGCTGCTGCTGTCGTGCGCTTGCACCGACAGCTTCTGCCTCTCCTGCTGCCTGCTCCTAATTCATGCTCTTCTGCGTCATGGATTATTTTTATTATACGGATTATTTGTCTGTTTGTTCTGTTTGAACAGCGTGTTCTGTTTAGTTATAATTTGTTATTTAAATATTTCAGTGTCTTTGACAAGACAGGTGAATTGGAGATACTAAATTGCCCCTAGGTGTGAATGTGCTTGTTTGTCTGTCTGCCCTGTGATGGACTCATGACCAGGGTGTTTCCCCTGCTCCAGCACCTCTCTCTTATTCTTAATAGGATAAGCGGTTTGGAAAATGAATGAATGAAGTTTCTTTGATGAGAGATAAAACTTTTATTTAAATTGGTTTGAGCTAATATTTTCATGCTCGGTACCTGTTACACCCCTGGCTGGGTGTGGAGGGAGCGTTCGTCTCTCTGTGGTCCTTCCCAAGATTTCCTCTTTTTTTTCCTCTGAGATGCCTTTAGATTTTTTTTCCTTGCCTACAATAGGGATTTAGGCCAGTGGATGTTATTGTTCTCTATTATCTGTGGGCCTGGAAAGCCCCTTGAGACTGAAACTGTGATTCAGGGCTCTAAATAAACATGAAGTTGATAATATTTGAAATATATTTGAAATATTTGAACTGACATTGCACTCTACTCAAAGGAGGTGTGGCAAATTAGCATCCACAGTTCTGCCTCTGAAACTGAACATTTGCCTATGATCACACTAATTGCTGAAAGGAAGAGAAACATGAAAATGGGCAGCAGTACGACACAGGAAAACTATGATGGAATGGCAGGATGGCAAAAAACACTACAGGACAATGGATTATTATGGTGACCTTTACAGAAAATGTATATGATTGCATATATTTGTATATACTTATTTTCAATAATATTGGTGCTTCGTACAGTTATGAAATCATTACATTAACATTGCTTACCGTTGCAAATTAAAGTTTATGACTTCAGACGCCCGTCAAATAATTCTCGGTATTGTTGCATCTGGATCATCAGCCTCTCAATATGTTTTCTGTGTTTTTATGTGCTACGTAACATCTGGTTGTACATTCTGCCACTAAAGACAGCAAAAAGTTTAAATATTTTAACTTTAGACCACAGTACCATCAACTATTGCCGGTATAATCTGCTGGTCTAATCTGATTTTAACATCCTGTTCATCCACAGTAGTGACATCCGGTATGCCGTCTACCTGAGAGGACTGCCACTTGATCCGACTGCCCATTATTATGAACCCACAGTAGTCCAGACAATGTCCAAACCATAAATTTGGTTACGTTCAGCCAGCAGCTTCCTCAGATTAAGGTTAGGGGAAACAGGTGTGGATGGTTTTCTTGGCAGGGATGCAAAACTCAGCATACCCCTGGCAGTCACTGAACTCCAACACCTCCAGAGTGTGTAAGTGTGTATTTTCAGGGCAATGGGCCTTCGGAGCAAAGAGCATTTGTATTCAGGATAACAGGCTGTCATACTAATGGGCTTTTAGTCCAATGGGACATTTTTCGGACTATTGGGAATTTGGAATAATGGGCCATTGAACCGATGGCATGGCACCCTACCTGATTCCATCCACTGTGTGTGTGTGTGTGTGTGTGTGTGTGTGTGCGAGCGAGAGAGAGAGGGAGAATGAGAGAGACTGCAGATCAGCACCGATATCAGACTTTCATTATGCGTCGGCTCTCTTGAGCCCCAAACAGAAGATAACCTCATAACCTAATTAGCAAATGTATGAAACACCAAATGAGCAACAACAACTCTGACAATGTGCTTCTACACTAAACAGCCACACAGAATATTTGCATCATTTACTTTGTGCAGATTTCTGTCTGTCTGACACAAGTTGAGAGCAATGGTGCGGACTGTAAATTCAAACACACGGTTTGTGGTTGCCATGGCAGCGCGCATAGACGCAGCGGCTACAGCTCTCCACTCTCGGTGCCGTATTATGTTTTTGTATGTGTGAACGGTTGTGTTTTTAGCTTAAAACACCACCTTATGTTGGGCAATGTACGCGTACAGTCGTCAGCACCTTTTGAGCTTGGGATTGTGCTGCGAGGTACCAATTTCGCCGGACTTTCATTGCTACCAGGACATTCCGGAGGACGCCGTTAGAACACCGGGGTCTCCGTGGATAGTTCTTCCCAGTGACAAGTCCATGAGGAAACGTAAACAAGCAAAGGAAACAACAGTTATCAGGACCTTTTGAGCTTGGGATTGCGCTGCGGGATGCCAATTTCACCGGACTTTCATCGCTGCCAGGACATTCCGGAGGACGTCGAGGCTGCAGGGCCGGTGCGTTGACACGGCTGAAAGGACAGCCCTTTGGGCCGCCGCCTCCCAGCATTTTCCAGCGCCAGGTCCATGGCGAACACGGGATGACGAACTGTGCTTGCATATCCAACAAGTGTTTTCCGTGACTGTTGCATTTTTTCTGATATCAGAGACATGGCTGCAGCCATCTATTACTGGACTTGGCTATTCAACTAGCAGAATGCACGATGCTTTCTACTCTCCCCTGCACCGAAAGGACTGAGCCCTAATTTTGTTGCATTATTATACGTATATGATTGTGCAATGACAATAAAAATCTATCTTTCTATACAAGCCAGGCAGATTTGTACTGAAAAGTCAACAGCGCCAGAGCAAGTGATGTGAGCATGCTCAGCAACAGTTGGACCACTGGCTGTAATGAGGATGAATTACTCTCAAAGAATATTACCATGGGCGGTTCTATTATTTTGAGGTGTCATGATAGTGTGTGTGGGTGTCGAGTAGTGTTGAGATGTGCAGGTTTGTTATTTGGCTCAGTGTTTCGCACCATTATTACTTCACAGCAAGAAGGTCTCAAATCTTGGCCCTCATCCTTTGGGTGTGGAGTTTGCATGTTCTCCCTGTGTTTGCCTGGGTCCCTGCCACTGTTCAGAGACGTGCAAGTCAGGTGAAATGAACAGTCTTAATGGCTGTGAACACGGCTGTGTGTCTTTGTGTCAGCTCTGTCATAGACGTCTGTTTAGATGAAGGCAGAATTGAGCATTGACAGCGTGTTGGGTGGTATAGCAGCCTCGGTGTTATGTGTGTCCACATGGTGGTGAAATCTCTTCATTAGTTGCTGTGCTTCCTTAGACTGCAAATCCAGAATACCATATTTTTGTCTCTCTGTTCATTTTCATAGCAAAGCAGCTCCCAAAATAATGCTTTGAACTTATTAACAAAGCAGAGTAGCTATATGAAATCAAAAATCAAGCCCTGGTACCAATTTTTTAATCACAATTCTATCAGGTCTTTTCTTCCTGGTGCAAGGTTATGAGGTGACCTGCAGACCCTACCTACCGGATCTACTTTCCAATTCAAACAGGAAAGTATTAAGAAAAGAGCCGTTTCATTTCTTTAAAAAATGGATGCCAGGACGTGTGGCAGTGTTCATTTTGGAGCTGTTTTGGAGATGTTTTGCTATATTATCCAAATGAATGCAAAGACACAAATACAGTATCATGGAGTATCAGTATCATAGTAACTAAAAAGGATATTTCACCACCATGTGCATTGCAAAAATTAACTATTTAACTGTTATTAACTAGTACTACTATTTAACTAATTAACTATTAACTATTTAAATATTGGAAATAAATACTTGATTTCAGAAGATACAAGCTAGAAATAAGTGAAATTATGTGTCAGTTTTCTTGAAATAAGAAAACATACTTACGCTTTCACTGAAAAGTGAGACATCTCTTGAAATAAGTTGTAAAACACTGATTCTAAGCACTGTATTAAGTCACATAAACTCAATACTCGCTTGTCAGTTCCTCTTTCACTCTGTGTTTTTCTTCATTTGAGTGAAATGATCGTAAAACCAGAACTACAAAACAAGATTATTTTTAATTCAACAGTTGTCATCCATAGCTTTTCTGTCTTAAAATGAGACAAAGCATTTATACAAAATGAAATCAAGCACACAGAACTGACTCTGCCAACAATTATTTATTCAACTGAATTGCTTTCTGAAAGATTGCCTTGTAACAGCCAGTGTTTTAGGTTGTTATCAACAGTAAAAAAGATGAAAATCAAAATAGTAACCATTACTTAAAACTTCACTCAGGCATCACAGCATCAAACATCGATAGAGGTAATAACCTGGAGGAACATTGTACAGGTGAGGTGTTATTTCCTGCTTTGGTGTCTCAGAGGCCACCATTCATTGATGTTTCGCCCCCTATACCAGTGCATCTCCAGGCAGGTGGGCAGTGGCATGTAGGGGTTTTTTCCCTGCCACCCCCTGCGGCTGCCTGTACTGGGGTGTGGACCCCCAACTACTATGTTTCCTCTGGAGCCAGCCAGCAGCTTGCTTTTCATAAGTTTGACCCCCGCCACTCCTACACCACGGAGGACTTAGCCTGCTGTTTAGCCAACAAAGCCCCAGCACTCAACCTCCATTGGGTAAACCCTAGCTTTCCAGCCAGCCTCTTGGCTTTCCGCTGGTGTGCAGTTTGCCACTACCCTACAGTTCTCCAGCCAGCTTAGCCAGGACCTGATCAGGGTGCCACCAAAAGTGTCCTTAGGCCAGCACCACTTTGCACCCTGATAGGATGTGCTGGAGGCTTGCCTTCATGTTGCCACACAGGAAACAGCCAAATTTGTCTCCAAACACTGGGTCAGATTCCAGGGGCATGGGAGGGTGTCATAGGTGATGTGCCTGTTCACTGTAGCGTCCCATTGCGTCCAGGCTTCTTAGCTGCCCTGGGATATTGCCATTATGTGGAAGTGCTCCTGCTCCAGTCTGGTGACTTCATCCACCACCTGCTGCTTCTTGGTTGGCTCTGCGGCACTGCTCCAAAGCCAATCATAGTCAGAATCCAGAATACAGTGTCTTCAACTCTTTCTACTACCATATCAGACAGATGGAGGTGAAAATTATGATATACCAATTTTTTCTGCCACTCAGACAAGAGGCGCCAGCAGTAACGTCAGCACACGTGTCGCCTCAAATGAAATGTCACAGCAGGAGCTTGAGGAGTTCTAGATTCAACATCCTGATCATCAGGTACAATGTAATGTTGGCTATCTTGCATGATAATGTTCATAAGCTATATAACACTGGATGTGGGCTAGTCTGCACTCTAATTGTATATTAACATAACATGTCTACAGGAAGGAGCTGCATAAAGTGAGGATCTTACCAGACGTGCCGCCACATTTGCCATCAATGTCCAAGAACAATGCACTTGTCTCAGGTATCGTACTACACATTGTAAAAATTATATGTTAACATTAAAATTGTATGTTAACACTCCTTACAATGCACCAGACAGAATACAGTTACAATGTTAAAATTCAATGGTGCAATGGATCCTTTCTAAAGTACGAAAACTGATAATTCTATATCTATGGGTCATTATCTTAAATCCCACTGTCGCAGCAACAGCAGTCGCACACTAGGCACCAAGAATCCACACAAAAAAAGATGAATGAAGACTCCTTAACTTCTATTTCATCCAGGGGCGCTGTATATGGGGGAAAAGTTAGGACAATTCCAAGGGCCCTTGCCTGACAGGGGCCCCAAAAAATAGGTAAAAACTAATATAAAATTATTAAACCATAATTGAGTAAATATAGCCTATATATATTTCAGAAATAATACTATCATTATGATCTCTTTGTTTTTACTTGTTTTTGGCAGTAAAAGTTAAAAATCCCCATTGACCACAAAGTAAACATCCCCTGTATCTGCATGAAATGGTTTGGTCCTGCAGCCGCGCTAGCTTTTCAAGCCGATCGGACTTTGCAGTTTTTCCGGAGTTATCAACATGAACGGACTATCCGCCCAACTAGAGTTGAAGCACACAACCCCGATGGCAGAGCGGATAGTGGCCCCGCCTCCCATGTAGAAGACCACCAGTTCAGTTCCCTGACCAGACAAGAGAGCATCACTACTTTATTACCTCACTTTATTAACCATGACGGTGAAGTGATTCTTGTTATTCTGCCTGTCATTGGCTAGATGACACACACAGTGGCATTTAGGGTGTCTGTAATTTTCATTTCTGTACTCTTTTTGTGAATTTGTATTGTAACCCAGGTGCTAAATTATTATTATCATTATTATTATTAGTAGTAGTATGCCTTGTTTTTTTTTTTTTTTTTTTTTTTTGCCTTTTTTAAATGCTTTGTTCTAACTATATATATATAAACATATACAAGGATTTGTGTGTTATTCTTTGTATACATATGTATATGTATTTGTATATATAATATAGTTCAAATTCAACTATCACTGAAATAGAATGTTTGGTCAGTAGTTTGGGACTCTCACCCCCCTGCTTTGCAGTAGGAACAGAGGAGAAAATTTCTGGTGCATGCAGACTGAGTGACTGCTCTCAATACAGTCAGAGAAATGTTTATATTTTCTGGAAAACAGAAGATGAAATTGCAATGACCATATAGCCTCATATATATTTTTTTTCACCCCAAATCCAATGCCACCACCTGTGAGTCTACAGTTTTGGAGATAAATTAGACCTGCATGCGGGACTACAAGGGAGACAGTGAGCAGTAACCAAGTAACTGTCATGTTGATCTTTTCACAAATATGGGAATGATGGTCAAAAATATCATTAAAATATCATCAAAATTTTTCGCCGGCCTATTGGCCGGCTATACAAGGGCCCAATAAGATTTCTTTTCATTGGGCCCAAAATCCCTGGCGGCGCCTCTGATTTCATCCAGCAATTCATGGCCATGTCGGTGTTTCAATCACAGCAAGGGTCCATCAAAAGAAATCAGTAACACTGCCTTTACTATTTTTAGTTGGTGCAATTTTGGTGTTATTTGGGCTAGCCT
Source organism: Myripristis murdjan (assembly GCF_902150065.1). Taxonomy (NCBI): domain Eukaryota; kingdom Metazoa; phylum Chordata; class Actinopteri; order Holocentriformes; family Holocentridae; genus Myripristis; species Myripristis murdjan. The sequence goes on from NC_043982.1 coordinate 4,651,482, forward strand.
ATAATTCAGTATTATCATCTTTCAGTATTTACTCTCAGCAGAGGGGGAAAAATCTAATCAGAGTCCATTGCCTGAGTTACTATTACTCTTTGAATGGCATCTAATGTAATTCTGACCCTTGTACAACCCTTTGGAAGGGTTGTGCTAGTTCTTGGTGATGGACAAACAGATGTATCTCATACTTTTACGTATTTATTTATTTATTTATTTATTTATTCACTATGTTTCAGCAGAGTCAATAGTATTGTCTCAGGGGTCCAGCAATACTAAACTGCTCTTCTGAATACCTTGAGTGACTTAATGAAGACGATCTTCAAAAGACGTTCAGACAGTATGGAGCAGCCCCGGGAGGAGGCACTGGCGACAATGGACAGGATCCTTTCTCAGTAATGGCAACTACATACATGCAGGACTGCACCATTCAGAGGCTTTTTAACCCAGTTAAACCAGAAGAGCTAGTAATATCTCAACGGATTTGTAGAGGTAAGAGAGGGCAATCAAGGGTTCTTGCAATCAAAAACAAAGGTTTTTACTATATTCCCCTAATTAAGGGTCTTGAACAGTTGTTGTCCAATTCCAGATTTGATCAACACTAAACCACAGAGCTGCCACAAAAATGGGTTTTTGTATGACTTTATTGATGGGGGCCCTTTTAAAAACCCACCCACTGTTTTCAATAAAGCCTTCTGCTTTGCAGGTGATTTTGTACACTGATGAAATAGAGATATGCAATCCCCTGGGACCACATGCCTCTGTGAATAAATTACTGATGGTTTATTATACTTTAGGAAACATAGACCCCAAGTTTAAGTCAAAGCTTGTTGCAATCAGACTGTTTTCTATAGCAAATACCAATAATATTGATGAGTGTGGTAAAGATTTAGTTACTATATAATGGTGTCAAAATCCAAACACAGAACAGTGAAATTGATTTATTTGGTGCTGTAGTTTCAGTATGTGGTGACACACTTGCACAACATGAACTTGTGGATTTAAGGGAAGGAGTTGATTTTGCATACAGTAAGCATAGGCATTTGGAATGCACCTTCACAGAAAAGCAAAAGAATTTTGATGAACAAAGTTTTACTAAAAGGACTGCGGAAAAACGCATTAGACAGTGCCTTGAAATAGAAAGGGCTGGCACAGGCATCTTGAAATCAGCCCTCAAAATTACCTATGGAACAAACAGAAGAAACAGCTTGGCTGATTTTGCAGCCTTTGACCCCACTGATTAAACTCCACAGGATATAATGCACATCATTCTTGAGGGAGTAGCACCCATGGAAAATAAGTGTGTGTTAAAATAGCTTGTTCTCTCTGAACAGATTGAGTTGGACATGTTCAATGCAGCTATGCAGAGGTTTTTTTTTTTCGCCAGTAGACATACCCTGTCCTGCCAGTGTCAGTACCTTAGCATCTAATGACAACAAACTTAAACAGTCCTCTGGGCAAATGCTGATATTGTTGAAGATCATGCCTTTTCTCTTGAACAGTATAGAGGAAAATGTATATGTTCAGTTTGTTTGGGACTTAATTCAGATAGTTCAGATATATTTTGCCCCTGTTTTATCTGTACAAAGTGTATTAAGACTGAAAAAAAATTGAATACAACATGCAGTCCCAGTTAAGTGGCTTATTTTCAGTGGGAACAAGTACATCAGTGACAGGTCTCTGATAATCACCAATACAGATGAGACAGTACCTGTCCTTGGACTTAAAAAAAAAAAAAAAAAAAATATGTGGTAATATTTATGCAGTAGACTCTTTATTATATTGTTTTGAATATCAGCTTTATGAAACTCTGGTTTTGAGTGGCAATCTTTTAGCATAGGAAGTTGCTGTACCTAATCTTACCCAGGCAACAGAGCTGATAGGTGTTGATATGCTAGTTGATCATACATCAAATTATCCAATAAATTTCAAAAACACTTTCTATGTTTTCACAAAATATAACCTTTATGATGTCATTGCACATAAAAATGGAAATTAATAACCATTCTTTATATGGTTTCTGAGGAGTGTGGTATAGATGGAGTGTTGATACTGCTGATGCATGATGATGAAGCTTACCCAATCTGTTTTTGAGTTTTTGCAGTGTGGACAGTGTGGGTGATAACACCCAGGGAACTATGCAACCCAACACTCTACCACTAAAGTTCACTTTTGCTTGAGCATGTGTGTTTAGAAACACAATCAGCTGTATTTCTTAGCTAGCTGTCTCTCTCCAGCCAGGTTTGGGCATAGCCATTTTTCCAATGGATTTCTGTGAGGAAGGTGGACTCATTTGATTTGTAACTGTAAACCCTCTAAAGTCAATGCATGTAACCGCATGCATTGTATGAAGTATCCAAGTATGAAGCAGGTTTGTGCTGGAGACGAGCAAAATAGATTTACTTGACTGAATCCAAATAAAAGCCAACATGTGAGCATCTTTTGGCTCACTCTATTGCGTCTCAAACCTTAATATAATCCATATTTTTAGCATTTATTGTATGAATCAATACCCTTCTCTGCTGCTCCGCCAAGATTTCTTGAGCGATATTTCCAGTTACCTTGTTGTTTAGAGAGCAGGGTTGGCTACCCGGAGGCATCAGTGTAATAGGAAGTATGGTCGGCTGAGTAGCCAGTCAATGGACATTGATCCGCCTCATTATTCCGGACCATAGAACACTCACCTTCGTCATTAATGGGTAAATAAAACTAAATGCTCTCTCTCTCCCCTCTGCCTCTATCTCTCTTAGTAATATTCTGATCCTCTACCCTCCCTTGGTGCTTACTATTGTTAAAAAGCTCCAGCACTTATCGACTCTGTTTAGGCTGTGTGGCTCAGTGTTCCAGCATACTGGATGTAATTACTGACCGTTTTAGCTTGGTGGGGCTTCTGCCGTGGTAGAGGAACTCCAGAGGCGGCGGTCGATGGTGCCTGGCAGCCAATGCTCTTATCAAGAGAGAAGAGATCTAATTCAAAGTCTGTCAACTCTCCACTCTGAAGCATCTCAGGAAGGAAGGGGCGAGGCTTTTATTGTTGCATTTCTCTTCACTCGCATGGAACGATCTCACTTCTTGTCTCAGAGCAAAGAAACTGGCCTACATACAGACACATGCAGACACACACACACACACACACACACACACACACTCTCTCACACACACACACACACACACACACACACACACACACATCACATTCACCCTCTCACTATCAAAACTATAACAACCATGACATCGATTTCCATACCTTGGTAATTATGTCATTTATAAAAATAAAATCGAAGCTGCATAACTGTATGAATAATTGGGTTTGAAAACGTCTCTTGTAAGTATCTGTTGTTGTGTGGATGGAAGAGAACATGCTGGCGTGGCTCCTCTCACCTTGTACCCACAATCCTCTGCTGTCTATGCTCTGAGGTCAAGTGAGCTGGCATTTAAATTTAGTGGCACTGCTACTGCAGTCATTACGGTAGCCTACAGGAACAGTGTGGAGCCAGAATGATTTAGATACAGTATTACATATTCATACATGTTATGAGGACACTATTCTTATATTTATGGCTCTGTGAAAACATTAACTACATACAGGTGTGCACGTAGTTCCAACAGATTTTTGTGTTGGATGTCTCTCTCTATTGTCATTGAGAAATTGAAGATATTTTACAGTATCATTTTTTCAGATATTGGCAGTTAAATTCACCGCTAACTTTCACAAGCCGGTATTGTTGATGGAAGTTTTCAGCACACTTAATTCGAGATAAAACACGTTTTCCTAATAGATTTGCTTCTAGTTCCAGTGAATTATTCCTCACCATGGCATTCTGTCTGCACAGATAAATCAGAGAAATTTTACTGAACCATTTTTGAAAGTGCACAGGTCACCTGAAATTGTCAGCATGTTGAATGATACATGCAATAAGCTACACTTTATCTAATAACAATGTAACTTTGAAGAGAGTAATTGTGCATCTTACAGTATACATAACAGGTCTCACTGTGTCTAACTATTACCCCTTTTCCACCAGGGCTGGTTCGGAGCCGGTGCCTGACTTAGCACCAGTTTTTTGGTTTTTCACCGCCCAAGCTGGGGCCAAACTGGTGCCAAACTGGTGCCAAACTGGTTCCAAACTGGTGCTAGGCAAGCACCGACTCCGACCAGGGGCTAAACAGGAGCCAGAGAAAGAACCGATGACGCGGCCCACTGCGTCATTGGTGGGCGGGGTTACTAAACAAAACAGGAACTGCGAACGCTATAAACATAAACAATAATCCCCGAGAAGCCGTGGGTTATACTGATTTTACAATGGCATGGAACACGGCTCAGCAAATTACATTTAAGGATGAGAAGCACCCGTTTTATAACTAAACATAGCTGTCATTCGTTCCGATCACGAATCCGACAGGTAGCCGGCAATAATTGTGCTTTGCGCCTCTGTGTTGAAATGTAGGCTTGTAAAGACACAAGCAGTATTTGCATCGCTAATAAATCCAGATCCTGCTCCACCCGGGGCCAGAAACTGTATCGGGAAAGCAGCGTTATATGCTTGACTGAGATGCGGCTCACGAACATCATCCCCGACTCACTGATCAGTTTCACCGGCTTCAGGACAGGACAGGCGGACAGAGACAGAGACGCTGCAGCCACTGGACTGTATGAGTGTGCAGTTTTATGTGTGTTGAAGTGATGAAGCTGTCATGACAATTTAATTTCCTGCAACGGATTAATAAAGTATCATTCATTCATTCATTCATTCATTCATGATGGTTATTGTGATTCTGAGCAAGCGTCTCGCGCACCCACGTCATCACGTTTTCCGATGACGTCATGACGTGGCTCTGACTTGGCTCTTGGCTGGTGGAAAAGCAAACCGGTTCTTCGTTAGCACCAGTTAAGCACCGGCTCTAGCACCAGCTCCGAACTAGCACCAGGTTCTTTCTGGTGGAAAAGGGGCATATAAGTAATGGTCTTGTACATATGCACTCGATTTCTGAATGATTCTTCCTGTGATTTTAGTATAATTTTCACCTGTTTTTGGACTCTTCAGTTGACAGTTTGATAGTGTTGACACTGACACTATTATAGAAATGTGAGAAAGGGTACTGAATATCAGCTAATTATTACTCTAGAGGTAAGGGAACTTAAAATTCCAACACAGCAGACGTCTGAATAACCATTAACCGTCATCCAACATTAACTTCCTAAAAATGACCAAGTTAAGTGCTTTGCTGTTGTATAATAATAATTTAATAAACATAAAATGAGCAAAACTATTTATGGGTCCATTTGATGAGGGTGGTTTCAACAGTAAATGAGGTTATCTTTCAAGCACTTCAGAGAGTGCCTGACTTAGCAGACTGGTTAGGCTATACTTTAACAGCAACTGGGCCACCAGGGAAGAGTGGCTTTTACCTAGTGGCCTAGTATAAAATAACAGGAGGTCCACTTCTGTTCAGACGTCTCCACATTGAATCATCCTCAGAGTACAGGCATCAAGGTGGTTTGCCATGCAACTGAAATCAGTGGATTCAATTAGAAATTTGTCGTTTTAATTTGTCTCTTTCTCATCGGAAGGTGGCATCCTTATGGAAACAGTCCGTTGTGGTGCCTGTTGCCAAAACAAACAACCCCACCACATTCAATGATTTTCAGGCGGTGGCTTTGACCTCTACGGTGATGAAACAGTTTGAAAAGTTGGTTAAAACAGAAATATTCGCAAAAACTGAGCATCTACTGGACCCTCTCCAATTTGCTTATAGAAATAATAGAGGTGTTCAAGATGCCACTGCCACCTTACTTAACCTTTTGTATAAGAATCTTGAAAGCAGCCAGAACCATGTTAGATTGCTTTTTTTTTATTTCCCATCAGCTTTTAACACAATCCAACCTCATATTTTAGCTGATAAACTTGTGCATTCCTTCGGTCTGGATGCGTGTCTTGTGGGCTGGATTTTTGATTTCCTCACAAATAGATCACAACAAGTAAGAGTGAATGGAACACTGTCCAGCCTTCTATCATCCTCAACTGGTACACCTCATATCAAGGGTGTGTTTTGTCTGCACTTTTTTTCATTTTGTATACAAACGACTGCTGTAGTCATCACACCGACAGATTCATTATAAAGTACGCAGATGATTCCATTATCGTCAGCCTGCTTCGCGATGGTGAAGTTAGTCACGGCCAGGTACTTGTTGATTTTATATCCTGGTACGATGAATTCTTTCTTCAAATAAATGCCTCTAAAACAAAGGAGGTTTGTATCGATTTTAGACGTCCGTCCCCAGCTCCTCACTGTAGTGTCGTTCATAACCAGCCAGTTGAACTGGTGAAACAGCTACAAATATCTTGGCACTATAATTGATAACATGCTCAAATTTGATGTGAACTGTGATATGCTTTGTAAAAAAGGTCAGCAACGTCTCTTTTGTCTAGGGAAGCTCGCCAAATTCCAGGTAGATAGAAGCCTGATTAAAATGTTTTATAGTGCTTTTATTGAGTCTGTCATTTCCTTTTGCATCCTTTTTTGGTATGGAAACCTTGCTACCAAGGACAAAAACTCCCTAAGGAGAATTGTGCATGTTGCTTCCAAAGTAGCTGGGGTGAAGTTCAGCAGCCTGGACGAAATTTTTAACATTCAGGTGCTTAAGAAAGCAAAGTCCATTCGTAGGGATGTTACCCACCCCCTTAACCAAGAATATAAGCTTCTTCCTTCTGGCCTCCGCCTAACTGTTCCCCCAGCTACTAAAAACAGATATAAATTTTCCTTCGTGCCTCTCTCCATCTGGGCTTTAAACGCTGTGGAGAAAAGGAGGTAATTGCACCGTGGTTTTTAATTGCTGCAAATGTGTACCTGTTTATTTATTCATTGATTAATTTATTCCTTTTTGTACTGTAACTGTGCACGTGGTGCATCTGATGTCATTCACTGCTCGTATTATCATGTATGTTTTTATGTTTTTATGTCTAAATGTGACTAAATGTGTAATCTGCTGCAAACCAAATCGCCCTTTAAGGGACAAATCAATAAAATGAATCTGAATCTGAATGAATCTGAATCTGAAATTAAGTTTGAAACCCCACCAGATAGGTTACAAAGAGTAACTTTTTTGGAGGGGGAGGGGGATGTTGGCTGCTTTAACTTGTCTGATGGAAACCCAAAGACCCCACTCAGTCTTCCCTGAGAAATCTGTTTTCCCCCACAAGCTTTCAAATTAGACATAACTGTAATAAATGGCGAATGGCGAATCTCTTTGTCAAAACGGATTGAAATCTACCGACAATGGAGGCTTGTCTGAACAAGAGGCACCTCTTTCAAACAAACTTAAAAAAACTGCTGAACAGGGAGAAGGGGGGGCCGCCTTAGAAACACATTTAAAGCTCCTGTTGGCCAATAGCAGATGGCCTCAAGGATGGCTGCCAGGGCTTTCTGTTTACATTACCTGAACTATCTCTGTACACACATATAGGCCATCATCTTCCACTCTACCATCAAATTACAATCTACAGGGAAAGATTGGGAAGGTACATGCTGCATAGTCTGCACAAAGAAAGTGAATGGGTGACGTGAAAGAGACAAGGAGAAAGGCAGATGGGTGCGAAGAAATGGAAGCAGAGGGAGGATGACAGAGAGAACATCACTGGAAGTCACTAAGCCGCCACTCTTACAGCCTTTCATGTTGAGACTCAGTTACACAAGTTATTTCTGAATGTAGCAGCACTAAAAGCTTGTCAATGCCCTGCTCTGTGCCGTGCCTCTCCACATTACAGCAGAGGGGTTAAGATAATACACGGAAGAGAAGCAAGCCTGAGAGATAAGTGAGAAATTGCAGGAATGCAGTGTTCAATCTGACATGCAGGTAATGGGAGATGTGGAAACGCACTGCTGGGACACAGATCTGATTTAGGTGGAAAGAGAAAGAGAGAGCGGAGAAGGAAAACCAAATAGAGGGATACAAAAGCATGTCAGATGGAGACTGAGAAACTGTGATTTAGAGGTAGGGGATGATGGGTAACAGTAGATAGTTGGAGGTAATAGAGGAAGATGGGGTTAAAGGTACCAGCTTGGATGATACTGGAGGAAGAGATGAAAATCTTTAAAATATGTGAGTATGGGAGTTATGAAAATTCCATTAGTCCACTGAATTGCAGTGAGTAAAAATGAATGAACATCAGTTGCTAACTGTGTGTGGGGGTGACAGTGTGTGTGTTCAGACAATATCATTAAATGCAAAGGGAAAACACTTGGTAAGGCACTTAAAAAAAAAGTATAGTAACTTGGAGTCCGACATACTTCATGTAGTGTCTTTGTCGTTACAAAAAAGTCATTGCATTCAGCAGGACTTCACACTGGATGACAATCTATCAGCTACAGATTCACACAGCATGTCGATACAGACTGATTAGAAGCTGTGGTGCATGCTGTCCACAGGCTTGTGGCTGCTTGTGACAAAACGTGCCGCAAAACGTGAGAGGGTGTTATTCACGCAGCAGCATCAAACCGCAGCAAATCCATAAATGGCAGCTGCTCATCAACCTCTGCAGAAGACTCTGCTAGTGTCAGGTGGCTGTGTGGAGCCCCCTGAGGTCAGCTGAGGAAAAAAAAAAAAAAAAAAAATCTGTGCCCTCGGATTATGAATCCATGCCCATGGATTTGTCCTTGAAATCCAAGGGCACAGTTTGGGCACAGATTAGTGATTCACAGGCGTGATTTATAAATCCACGAGCATGAATCCATCAGCACGGTTTGTAAACTGTGCCCACAAATTACTAATCTGTGCCCATGGATTTGTAAACCATGCACTTGGATTGTGAATCCATGCTCACGGATTTGCTCTCAAAGTCTGAAGGCATGGTTTACCAATCCGTGAGCATGGATTCTTGAAGTTATAGTTATAGATATATAGTTATAGTTAGAGAGGTTGAAGAATATCTCAACAACAACAACAACAATATTTTTGTTGTTGTCTTTGGTACATTGGTATTTGTTTTGGTTTCAGATTGAAGGCTCTTCTCCAGCAGCAAACCACATAAAAATGTGAACTGACCCCAATTGGACAAAATCTGCATTTCTGAGCATAACCAAACTGGCTTGTACCTGATTTGAAAAGATCTATGTATTTTTGTTTTGGTTTTTTTTTGCTCTCCACCCATTAGAACAATATCTAACTCATGTAATTTGCTGTGTCTGAATATGACTTGTATTTTGAGTTATACCCACATTAATTCAATCACTCTATTAACAAAATTAGTCTTATCTACTATGGTTTATTTAAAATTGACTTAAAATAATTAAATGTGAATGATTTTGGGCGTGGGCACATGGATGCCTTACACCTATGCACTCTTCCAAGTCAGAGCAACAAGATGTAGCCCGGCTCATCCACTTCTAACATGACTTGAATGCAGCTGAATTCCACTCTGCAAAGAAAAGGGGAGTTAAATGATTGATGACAGGGGGTGACAGATCACAGAAAAACACCCTCCGGCTGCCGTTTACCTGAAATGAAGCACATTTCCCAACTTTCACTCCTCCACAGTCCATTCTCTATTTTCTATTTCCTCATCCCCTCTGATTCCAGCATGACATGCCTCAGAGCGTGCATACACACACACACACACACACACACACACACACACACACACACACACACACTTACAGCCACACAGACACGCACAGACACACATAAAGATATTAAGTGTCCACTTCTGTCCATAATATTAGAGATGTAGCCGGCCGCATATCCTGCCCATCTCCTAACCCAGGCTCGGACAGCAGAGCTCTTCAGAGTCTTATCATTTTATCAAGTCACTCAAGGGCTTATGGGGTTGTCTGATAGAATCACATCATAGTTGTTCTCCAATGACATGATTATAAATTGCCTCTGGCCAAGACCATCAGCAAGTTTTCATGGCTATTTTGCTCAGGTACTCATCGAGAGCATTGAGGAATAGACACATTATTGATGTTTTTAATCATTTCATTCACAGGATGTAGCAGGTCTGACTTTGACACTGAGTTCACACTTTCACATTAAGGAGCACACTAACAATTCTTTCTTAACGTTCTTGACGCAATTTAAGCAATATCCCAACCACTGAAAGTCCCTTTTCTGTCTTAATCAGTAAGGTTGTATTCAAATCAAGTATAACATCATCCATCATCCTCATCCATATTTCTGCTCATTAATTGGTGCATACAAACATTTTTTACAGCTGGTTGTGTATGTTGACATTTGCAGTGTTTACATGCAAGTGCTGGTAAATGCCATGTGCGGGCGATAAGCTTGTGTTCCAGTTTTTAGATACCTGAATAGGCCAGATGGGATTCTGCGATATTAAGCAGGATACTGAAGCATATAAACTTCTTGTCATGTCCTCTGGTTTTGGGATTGCCATCTAGTTTTCACAGACACAGTACACTATCGTGCTCTTTCCTTATTTAGTCCACTGACCATTCGCTTGACATTAGGGTATCAAACTCAAAGGGAGCAGTGGCAGAACATAAAATTTCTCCCTTTTTTGGAGAGATGAAGAAACAGCATTTTTGCTTGCCATAATGACATATATGTCAGAATCCAAATTTCAGTGGAAAGGTGGTTGTTTGGCTTTACCCATTGAAGGCTTACTCAGCTAATGAAAGCATTTTCTGCCTCCAGAGCAGCAGTACCTCCTAGAAATGTTACTATCACTAAACCTGCAATCTACTCATTCTTTCTCATCACCATGAAATCAGTCATACTTCACATGCTTTTCTGAGGTCTCGTGAAAATGCTGATAATCCCCAGGCACTTAAATGGAACCTCGGGCTATTTAGAGTTCAGGCCTTTGTGGTTGCTACTGATTTGTTTGGTTAAGTGCTGGTAAAGCTCACAGATTTGGGCGCCTGTCTCTCTGTAAACAGTTTGCTGCCAGGCTTTACTGCTTGCCAAGTCTGATCCATCTCATTAACAAACACACCTCCCCAGTGACTTCCTGTCTTTCCTCTCCTCTGCTCATTCCCTCAGTCTCTTTCTTGACATCCTCCTGTGTGGCCTGGTAATTAGAGACGGACAGGTGGATGAAGGGGTAAAGAGACAGAGGAAGAGGAGGCACTCGCAAGCTGTTTGTGTAAATCAAAGCAAGAATTTCATTCAGGAGCCAGACAAATTGCTTGGTCATTACAGCCTGGTGGCGGACAGACAGGCAAGCATTGCTAAGCCTTGGTTTGGCTGAATTGTATCCGCCCGCTTGTTCTAATACTACAGAGGACTGCTTTGGCTTTAACAAAGTTTGTCTTAGGCCAGGATGGGGACAGAGCTCATCATTAAAACAACACAGGCAGCTGCTAAATGTAAACTGTTCTCTGTGAGCAGTCTCCAAAAACACAAGCAGTTTGGAAATGCTACCACAGCAGCTTGCTCATAGAACACTGTACCATACATTTTTCACATTTTGTATGTAACAGTGATGGTAGTAATTGTATTGCGGACCTGCGGTTACCCCCCCATTTACCTGCGGCATTAAAATGCGATCTGAATCCAGATGCATTTTGTGGATGTTAACGCGAGTTGGAAATGCATTGTGATCAGAATGTGTCTGGATATGTCTGACCACATCTGGAGGTAGACTGGCTAGCATTGTGTTTGGATCGTATGTAGGTGTAAACACAATCCGTACAACCTGCTGGCATCCATACCAACACAGCGCCATCATAGCCACTCCGATTTCTGACCTCACCGTAGCGTGAATAATCTCCTCATATCAAAAGTTAGTTAATCTGATGTAAAAAAAAAAAAGAAGAAAAGAAAAGAAAGAAAGAAAGAAAGAAAGAAAGAAAGAAAGAAAGAAAGAAAATAGGCTATATAACAGCTGGAAGCAATGGAAGGGTCCCGTCCCTGGAGCCATCAGGAAATAAGATACTTATTAGCCTTACGGGGTGACAGTGTAGTCCAAGCGAAACTGGACAGTTTCTATAGAAACTGAGACATTTATGAGACATTTATGAGACATTTCAAAACAAATGGACAGACTTGGCTGCAATTGCAGCAGAAACTAAAACATCTGAGAGTGGTTTATCATAAAGCAAAAGAGAATAACAACAAAAGTAGGCAGTCAAAGACATGCTGCCCATTTTCTGAAGAGGTGGACAAGATACTAAGCAAACCTACTTTAATGCTACACAGAGCAAAACCAGCCGCCAATAGTGACATGGACTCGACTTCAAAAAATAAATACTGCTAATGCATAACATAAAAATGTGATAGGCTTCCTGTGCCAGCTCACAGGTGACCTACAAATGTACATTACACATCTACCCAATATCTCCATCCCACATATCTATTTCAATAGGTAATTTATTTTTAGTCATCAACCACCTCTGAGTTATATGCAGGCTTTACTCTTTATTAAAACACTGGATTACTGGGCTAGATTTACCTGTTGAAATAGCTTGTTGTTCTCAGTCAGTCATAAAGTGTGGAATTTCTCAGCACTCTTGCATCATGCACATTTCCTGGCCAGTCAACATATGTGTTGGTGAACCTGCCACATATACTGCATACATACATATATTTGTTTTTTTTTTTTGTTTGTTTTTGTTTTTTTCAAACCCACAGAATTTTAATTTAAATTAGTGGAGATCTCAAAGTTGTGGAAAAATGTTTCTTCTACCTTTGAACCTCTGGGATGTTCAGAGAATTAAGGGAAAGTCATGAGTCATTATTTGCTATCCTTTCAGCACCGGCATAGTCCCTCCTCCTTAATCATCTTTGCAGTGCATTGACCAGCCGGTGGCAGGATTTGTATGCGTGGGGTCTTTATGGATTTCTTAGGTTATAGAATTAGCTGTGTTATATAATATTTCGTCTTCTATCTATCTGTAGTACACATGATATTCACCTGTACTGGTGGTCGGCATGAGCTTGAAGCACAACTGAGGGGCAACCTTTTCTGTTGAAACAGGCAGCCGTGTTGTGTTCAGGGACAATGACAGGTTTCTATCTGTCAACAGTGCCCACACACTAAGGGAGCCTCCAACACTCCTCAAAGCCAGCGACCACCTCCCGAAGCCTTTGTCCCTTGGGCAGTTCAATACAGTGTCCAAACACAGACCGTAGTGCTCCAGTAACCCAGTGGACTCCCTGGCATACAGTTGCTGCACACAGTGACTGTCTCTTATCTCTTCGGAGATAGGAGACAGTCACTGTCCCCAAACCCCGTGGCATAATATCAAAGTGCCATTGCTACTCGTTTCTCCACAGACACTGACAACCACAGTATTTCTCCATGACAGCAAACGCTCCAATGACTTGGCAGTGTAACAGATTTCAGCTCATCTTGAAGTTTGCCATCTATGTCATCTTCACCATGTCATGTTTGGAGCCACCATAAATTGCTCATGAGCAAGTTTTGCTGTCGAGGAAGAAGATCTGGTCTCAATGAGGACAACGAGAATGCATTAAAAATCCCTGGTGTAAATGTAAAGGCAAGATCGGACCATTTATCATTCAGATAACTTATCCAGATGCAGATTGCATTTTAATACCAGGTGTAAATGGGGTCTTTGTTGGAGGGTGTGGTCTTCACTAGTTACCAGAAGCTTGCTAGAGAAGACAGTTAGAAGAGCCAGACTTCACTGAATTGTTCATCCAAAGGTTTTCAGCTATGCCTGGGACTAACAACTGGTTTGCCACAGAAATCCCCTGAGCTGGGCTAATTCAAACAAACAGAGTGGGGGGTCCTTTCCAGCAAGGCAAGTTCATTAATTAAACTTTATACATTATACATTTACAATTATACAGAATTATATAAATCCCATCCACAGAACGCAATAACATCTTCCCCTCATAGAAATGCCTTTCGCGCGAAATGTTGCTATAGTTTGAGTGTTTTTAGTTTTAATAACATATCGATACATCTCATGTTAGCCAGTGTGAGCTGATATGCTGTGATCTCTCTGGCTCACAGCTTGATTACACCAATGTTTGTCCCGCTTTACAACATGTGATTCAAGGGTGTGGCACCAGGCCTCTAAAGTATCTTAATACTACTGTCCATTTAAGGGTCACTGACTGTGCCTTCAAAAATTATTGGCTAATCTTAAGTAAATTACTTGTTTAGTTCATTATTCTTTCAGACATAATAGCCTAATACCAGAAAGCCAATTAGCCCAGTGTTAATTTGTGCCAATTAACTACTGGACTTAATCCTCAAATGAGGCATCTATTTACAGAAAGTGTAATAAAACATGCAAGAAACCATTCAGTAGTATAACCATTCAATACTGACTGAATGATTATTGTAAATGATGTCCTCCCTCACCTTCTTGTAACACACTGCAGCTGTCCTGTGTCTCCTGCCTCCTTGAGATGCTGCCCAACCGACAGCATGGCCGTCTTACATGCAGCTTTTTATTTAGAGGGCTTTCAAGTTTTCTTCACATTGCAAGGGCATTCTCATTTGGCAAAACAGCGCTTCAGTACAAGCTCGTCTGCAAAGGACATTGAAATTCATTGATGTTCCTTGGATCGCTCCTGGACATCTGTGCCCCTAAACAGGTGGTAATGAGGATAAAATGAGTAGTACATTAAATCTGTGTGTTGGTGTTAGCATGGCCTGTTTAAAAGTCCCTGTTTCATTAAAGCCTTATTACAGCTTCTGAAGCTTGTTCATTAGCAATGGGCTAATTTGCCAAAGGAATTCTCATTACACTAGGATAACTTCATAAGGCTGCTACTCCACCCCCCGCACAGACACAGACACACACACACACACACACACACACACACCTTTATTTTATTACACTACCTTGTATGATCTAGGTGATGCAAAATTCATATTGATCTGTTTATACCTACAGCATGGATTGTGCCTCTGAGAATTTCGCTCACTTGATTATATTGATAATTTTCTTTAATATTCTTCATCTACCCTCCTTAAACAGCAAAATCATCAGTGGTAATGTATCTCTGACAGTGTAAAATTGAATATTATATGGCCTAACAGTCCACACCGGATCAGAGTTACCGTAACACATGAGTTTTTTATCTCCCCACAGTCACATTGACTCTACAAGTGAACAAACCATACTCCTAACCCAATCAACAGCGTCAATTCAAAATAATTTGTCACTAAAAAATAAACACTTACAGGAAGTTTTGCAGTTTGTTTGCATGGATTCATTCCAATCTTGATAATCAAAAATTGCTAAATTGTGGCTGCAATTGCCCAAAATGTCACAAAGCTCTTTATCTCACCACTTTATGGTCATTTTTTCCCTGCTTTCTCCTCAGTGATCCCATCAACATTGAAGGAAACCCATAGGCGGAGTTTGAAATTTGCACTGGGGGGGGCAAACATTTTTTTTTATTATTATTTTATTTATTACAATACCAAACGTAATGTAATTCAGATTTATTTCTGAAAATAATCTTATTTTATTGCATTGCTTAAATGTTTATAGATATGTATACAGGAAAAAAAAATATTGGACATATTTTTGACTCAATGTAGTGACACATTTCAGACGCTAGGGGGGGGCAATGCCTCCCCTGCCCCCCCGCAAACTCCGCCTATGAGGAAACCTCCCCCCAAAACAACTGAACAATCCAAAATGTTAGCGATTGATTATGTAGCTTCATAGGCAGATTTTGCAGGAGGGCCATGTCAATTGTGCATGTCAGTCTCTAATACGTGCATATCTGTCTTTGAGGAAACTATTGCAGCCTCCACCAAAAACACCTTTCTTTGCGCACAGAGAAATCTTTTATGTTTCTGTGTGTACTTAAGATACTATTGATGCAAACAAGGCTCTTTGCAGTAGAAACCTATCTATTGCCTCTAATATGTTTTGAAGAAGTCCATTAGGCTATAGTTGCCTGAGCCAATTGTCTCTGTATTAATGTGGCACTTCAACTTTTGGCAGAAATATGCACTGCACTGTCTTGGTACTGTATAGATGGTCAAAAACTCCCAAGTGCTTGATTCAGGAACACTAAAACTTCACCACTCTGGAAGTGCTTTAATTGATACTATTTTCCACTTTATAGCCCTCCTGTTCTGAAGACATTAACCCTGGGCTTTCAAGAGTCAATCCTTAACGCAGGGCTAACTGTAAGGCCTGGGCTAATACTTTTGAATCGAAGCAAACCAAAGCCCTGAGCCCTTACTCTAGCCAAACACATGGCAGTACTTTGGGGTACAGTAAGCTCAGGGCTTTGGGTAACCTAGGGCTAAGTAATGCAAGACTGAAAAGAGCAAACATTGCTTTAATGGAGGTTCTATGGATGAGTCGGTTATGCACTATAATGGAGGATGACCATCTTAAATCTTTTCCTTATTTCCAAAGGCCAGATGCATCCAAATAGTCCCAGCCCATCGGGTTCCATCCCTGGCCTCCCCGGCCCCCAAATCAGGTCAAGCCTCTTAAATGGTAATGTGCAAAATATTGCCAGTTCATCTCTTTAGGTTAATTTTACAAATCTGTTACTCAGTTGGCCTATGCACATTTTCTAACAAATTTTGAGTGGAAAAAAGGCAAAGTCAAATAACTGTTGGCACAAATACAAAGGTGGAGAAATATGCCATGACTTAAAATTGCCAAATACATGGTAGCTTGTTGTGTGAGTGAAATTTCTGCTGAAAAATGCCACTTGAATATAAAAAGCAAGTGGGAAAAATCGAAACAAAATAATACAAGTGGAGTGTCTGCTGTGAACAGCCAATCTTATCTTGCTGAAACCTTCTCACAAGAATGTACAGCAACTATTGCGCCAATGAATTCTTCAGGTAGGGTTGAATTTGATTGTTTGCATTTGTCATGTACACCTGTGGAGTAAAACAATGACGCAACTTTTATTAATCTAGACAGATGGAAAAATCTGTGATTTGAAGGCTCAGCTTGAGGAGAGTGAAAACGGTGGAACTGGGAGACCACATGGCCCTATCAAAAGGCCCTATGTGAGTGTAGTGTACATGTGAGTCACCATATTGTGCCTCAGTCAAGGGAATTCCTCTTCAGGAGACCAAAGGCTTGCTCAATAACTTGTCTCTTCGAAGTTACTTCCACATTGTATCTGACCTGTGCTATACTCATTTCCTTGGTGCTTGTATGGTGTGAGGAGCCAGGGCTGTACCAGATACGCAATGACTCCGACTATACGAAAATGACCATTTCCAGTCAGAGCCACCTCTCTGTTGTAAAGGCTAGACCTGTGAAATCCATTTGTATCATGCATTCATGTCATGGATGACTCTGTTACATCAAAGAGCAGGCTAAGATGTATGGCCGTGTCCTTGGAACCAAGATACCTGTAGAAAATGCCTAATTGCTTGTTAGCTGGGATGACTTTCTATCCATCTTGGCTATTTGTAATGTTCTTAATACGCTGCAATACATAATTAAAGGTGATCCCTGAGAGCCTGATGGATATCATGAATACTGTATATCCACAGTCCCCAAATGTTTTCAATGGGAACATTTCATGGCATTTGAATGCAGTGTGGTTTACTGACATTAAAGTCACAATATAGCTTGAGCAAAACGATCATAAAAACTAATGAATTAACTCATACTGATGAACCATTTTCATTACCTCCACCAACTTTGCTGGTAAAGTTGTAATGTCACCATTAATTTACCCTTCTTTAACTGATGTTTTAGTTTGGTAACCTTTACCACTTAATTTAACTGACTGCCTTTTCTACGTAAACATTTAAAGCAAGTGTCCTACTTTATTCAGTACCTACAGATCGCCTGCTACAGATTTTTTTTTTTTTCTTTATGTAAACCATTTGGATTCCAGCAAATCTTTCCTCTATCAAAGGCTGGATACACATCTCTCCAGACAAAATATTAAACAAAGCAGCCTAATTTCTGCCATCATGTGTGGCAAATTTGCACTCAGGGAACCAAGTTGCCTCACTTTTGAGGGCTTAAGGTGGTTTCTCCTCTCTGAGATCATTTGTCCAGTCTTGAAAAATACTCTCTCTGCCAGAGCTGAAGTTGCCACAGTGCAGAGTCTGAGCTTGGCAAGCCAGGGTGTACAGCATGGCTCAGCTCTCTCACCACTTGAGAGGATCTGAGTATTTTGAAAGGAGGGAATCCCCTCTAGGTGGAAGCCTCTAGGTGTGACCCACAGAAATGGAGTGAATAGAAACCAGGCATCTTTGGGGAGTCGACTGAATTGTTTTATTGGCGGTTCCATTGCAGCAAAACAAGCATTACTGAAAATTCTGGTAACTGAGGATATCTGAACTAAAAAATGATTTTGGCCACAAGATATCACTGTGGCTCGGACTGTAAAATTTGCAGCTGAGAGACAACAGGATCAATCATAATAGCTCAAGGTAATGTTAAGTGGAAAATCAGTACATTTACCTATAATTATGATGTCAGACAATACTAATCAGTTGTGCTATTGTTTTTGGTTTTTTTTTGTAAGATTTCTGCTTTATTCGATAGTGACAATACAGAGAGACAGGATGACATTCAGTAAATGGTCTGGACCAGATTTGAACCCAGGCCGCTGCAGTAAGGACTCGGCTTTGATATTATGGTGCACACTCTACCAGCTGAGCTACCATGCCGCCCCAGCTGCAGTGTTGTTAACCAAAAAAACAAAAACCCTGTGGCCTTCTGTTTTTCTGCACCCACTGTGCTCCTGTGAAAGTATTCCACTGTTTCGTTCACTTTTTCACATATGGGTCTCAGTATTTGAGCGCATTGTTGACAATCAGATTGATAGTATGCACAAGGCAAGGAGTGTGGACCCATTTTCTGATCCGTAGCCTTTGTAATGTTGGCAGCATTGTCACTCATACAGCAAACCACTTTATCTTCAATTTGCCATTGTTCTGCAACACTGAGAAGCATTTCAGCCAGATCTCCCACTGTGCCTCTGTCACCAAACTCAAAACAGAGAGAAGGCAGGAGGACATTTTGAAATTCTCAATGAAGTGGCATGTTACCGCTAAAAATGAGGATGTAGTTCTCAATATCCCACAGTCTGTATGACAGTAAATGGCTGACACTTTAGACACCCTTTCCTTCAGTGATGCTAATTCTGTCTGATACATTTTCAGGACTGGGGCAGTATTTTCCTCCATGGAAGAGTGTAGGAAGGGCTCCGAGCATTGCTATAACGTTTCAGTCCTTTCTCTCCAACAAGTGAAGCTCCTTCCAACCATCTTCACTTGGCAAGTGGCAAGCTTTTGCAAGCTCTTCATTTATCATTGCCTGTCTTAAAGTGGTTATGGCAGGTCTTATATCATTTTTGAGGGATGTCTGTCTTGTTTTAGGCCTTGTGGAAGTGTTTGATGGGCAGGCAATGATGGTCTGCCGCCAGTGGTAAGTGTAGGTCTATTAGGGCTGGTTTCAGAGGTAGACACATTGGTGACAGTGGATGCCTGACTTGTACCTGATGTAGAGACAGCATTAGCATCATTTCCATCTTTACCGTCTACGCTATCAGCAGCGTCATTTTTCATAATGACTTTGCAAATATTACACTAAGCCTTACTGTTATTGTTGGATTTTTTTGTGCATCCACATACTGCTGTGTTTTTCACAGTTTTGCTCATTCTGCATGTGCAGACATCGTCGTCTCTACCGCCTGCTTGCTCATTTTTCTCAGCTCACTGCCTTGATCAAAATGGAATCTCTTGTCTCTCAGTTAGGAATGCCGTCAAATCTCACACAGCCAGATCTCCGTTAATGATGTTACACAGAGGTGTGTGCAACACGAGATTACAATGGCAATATGCTTAGGCAGCCAGGAACTATGAAAAAGAGCAAAAAGACTCTTTAGTCTGAGCCACTACAATTATTTCAAACACAACTAGAATCTGGACGTAATCAGGCGGTATACTCGTCAGGGACAGATAAAAGGGATTCCGTGAAAAAGGTGACTGACCATTGCCAATTAAAATTATGAGCCATATGTATTACCTATTTCAGTTATAGCACATGTTACTGTAGCCTTTGCAACTCCCACTTTAGTTTTTGCTCGAGTGTGAACCAACAGGTTGGCAAATTCATCACAAAATTAGCTTCCCACCTCCAACTCCTTCTTCTGTTTGTAGAGCCATTATTCCACATTTGTGCTTATGTGATGTAATCTGAATGCATTCTACACATTCCTAATAGCATAGGGCAAATTTCAAAAGCTGCAATATAATTTGCCCTCTGTTTGTTTTTACCGGCAGCTCGTGGTAACACAAGATCTTGTGTTCTGGCGTGAGTTTGGTTCAGTTCTGTTGTAGTTGAGAGTGGATAACAGGCAGAAAAGGGCACATGCCAAATTTGAGCCCATCGCAGTAAGGCCTTAACGTTGATATGTGGCACACACGCTACCAGGTGAGCCACCAGGGTGCCCCATGTCCATGTTAGATTTCAGCAGGTGATTTATCTGAGAGGAAGAAAGGGAAGGTCTAAACGTTCCACTCAGCATCTGATTACATTATCTATTAGACTGGACCAGCGAGGGCACAAGGTGATTCTGTTTTGCACAATAAAAAATAAATAAATAAAATAACTCATCAGACAAGCCTTTGAACCCAGCAGGCTTCACAGAGGAAAATATTATTTTGATGACAACTGACATAAAGCTCTAAAAGACATTCTTTTAAAAACATGGAAATTAAGATTGTTTTTTTCTGGTTCTGGTAAAGCATTGCTTCACCTGTTGTGTTAGAGAAACCTCCTTTGATTGACAGTAATGGGTCTGATGAAAGCCTGTTCTTGTTTGAGCGCAGTTAACCTCCCTGTTGTCCTTTATGTATGCAGACCCATTACAGTCAGGAGTTCTCCTGCTACATGTTCACCTCGCTGACTGCTCTACCCATGTCAGTCCAGATCCGAGCTGTTCAAAGGACCGAGGACCCAGGTCCAGGAACTGTCAAGACCTCTAACACTCAGCAGTTAAATAAAAATAATTAAAAAAAAAAAAAAAAAAAAAAAAAAGATAAACAATGGCCATGGTCTGAGTGGGATAATCTACTCTGAGTGCATTGTAAGATTTTAACGTAGTCCACAAGGCTCTATTATTGATAGTCTGTCAGCAAAGACCTGCGTTTTTTTTTTGTGTGTGTGTGTGTGTGTGTTTGTTTTGTTTTTTTTGTTTGTTTGTTTTTTTTTAATTTTAGCTTATTTAATTTTATTTGGCAAATGTTTGTTTGTTTGTTTGTTTTTTTAATGTTCTGCTAATTCTCATGAAAAAAATATTTTTTTTTTCATAATTTTGTGCTAATTTTGTAATTTTATAATTTTGTCATTTTCTTGTTATTTAAGTTTAGATATATAATGTGTTGGCCAGAAATCAAGGGAATTTACTACGTTTCAAAGGCATACATTTATAAGAAAGAGTTGGGCAGGTAACAAGTACAATGAGGCCACCACCACCGCTTATAGATTTCAGACTTTTATTTTTCACACTTCACTGGTATTTTTCAAACAAACAAATCATGGGAAGTGAGTTTGTGCGTGTCCTGCTATTAGCTAACTCTCTTCTAGCTGTAAATCAGCCTTTACCTTTACTTATTTATGCTTTATTTCTGTCAAATAAAATAATTTTCTTCATATATATATATATATATATATATATATATATTTTTTTTTTTTTTTTTTTTAACATTCTAAAAATCTTGGTTATGATGGGTTTAATTTTGTCATTTTCCAGTAAAAAATGTATTTTTGCTGTTATTGTATGGTATTTTTGTAAACTAAAGTTAAAAATGTAATTATATAATTTAAAATTTAGTTTTCTTATGATAACTACCTTTTTGGGTGGGGTATGGGAGGATTAGGATTATTTTTTGGTCTTTTGTCACTGTGATTTTTTTTTTCAGTTATTTTGTGGCAAGTTTGTGGTAATGTTCTTGCAGTTTATTTTTGTGGGGCATTTTGTACTAAAATTGTGGTGGTATATTTACCAGCACAATTTTTGAATATGTTTTCTGAAAGAAATTAATGCAAGTGAATTTGCTTAGGTTTTGGAGGGTTAAAAAAGGAAAAGGAAAGTGAGTAGAATTTGAAAGAGCTCAGAGTGTGTTCGTCATCTGTTTGTGCAGATGATGAATCTTGTTCTGATCTATTTGTACTCCTTGTGGGACAACAAAAACCCAGACTCTTGTTAGTTTTCTGTGGCAGTGATCCGCAGTAGTTCTCCAATTGCAAACAAATCACATCTAAGCACCTTTTATGACTAAAGGCTCAGGAGAAAGAGAGGAGGAAGACAAGAGGTTCAATCTGCCTGTTTTCTGCTGTGGCGCTCGGTCCTCTGCTACAGTGGCTTCCTGAGGATGCTGCTGTATTGTACTGCCATCTGCTGGGGAAAAGAGTTAATGTAATGGCGTGCATGCGCGTGTGTGTGTGTGTGTGTGTGTGTGTGTGTGTGTGTGTGTGTGTGTGTGTGTGTGTGTGTGTGTGTGTGTGTGTGTGTGTTTGTCCAGATAAAAGTATAAGATAAAGGTGTTTAATATTAATTTTAGACAAGATGCTCTTCCATTGTCTCATCCCTCTCTTCTCATTGCTTTCCAGTGCTTTCCTTTCTCTTTAAAGGACCATACCTTTAGAAAGTGTGGCCCATTTAATACAATTTACCCCCATTTTACACTGCAATCCTATTTCAGCAACTAACAAAGCTGTTACCATTCATAAACCACAGAACTGATAACTGAATGTATGAAGAAAACTTATCCCCAGGGACTATTTTCATGTCCTAGTGTAATGAATGGAAACCTATGGCTAGATAAAAGGTAGGGAAAATGACATCAGAGTTCTAAAGTATGGTGGTTTGATTTGGGTAAAGATTAGCAGAAACATGAAATATATATGTTTTCTAGATGCTAAACAAGCAAATTCACTGGTGTGGTCCTTTAACTCCTCTCTCTTCTCCACAGAGGAGGAGCACTGTGTTCTGCACACATGCCACTGTCATTAGTTAAACAGTGAATCACCAACTATGGCTTTTGTTTTAATTAAACCATGGTAGACATGCAAGAGTAATAAAGTGGATGAATAGTGGGTAACCTATGATGTACTCATGGTGCCAAAAACATCTTTACTGCCATATCCTTTGCAGTTAATGGAGAGGAACAGTTGTTTTCTTCTGCTGAGCCTGCATTTAATAGATGGAACATATATACTACACATACAACTTGCTGTAGAGCTACAGCAGCCTAGAATTATGTGTGGGCAATAAGCCCAAGCAGAGAAAGCAAAGGAGTGTTTTAATAATATTACTTTACTAAAGCATTGCAGACTTAAGTGGTGCACAGATAATTTGCACACTTGTAAAGTTGACCATCATATGCTCAGTGTAAAGTAAGGCAACACATGGTGCTCATGTGACAGATGTAATAATATGCATTACCGGCATTAAGCTATATTCAGTAGTAGGGCATTGAATTGCCTAACATTTAGTATTTTTTCGCATATTGATATATGGGCATTTCTATGTTGTAATTTATCTTATATTTAATATGCAGTATTTTTCACATACTGATATCTGAGCATTTCCATAGAAATTATGATATGTTTAAAATAACTTTTGTCAGTTGCAGCAGTTTGAGTACAGTAATTTATGTTCCCTTATGCTGACATGTACTAGGAGCAGTGGTAGTACCAGGGGGCTCCAGCAGGGGGAGCGTAAGGTTTGCAGAGCTACACTGAAGGACACCATTATACACTATATTACCAAAAGTATTCGCTCACCTGCCTTTACTCATACTATGAACTGAAGTGCCATCCCATTCCTAACCCATAGAGTTCAATATGATGTCGGTCCACCTTTTGCAGCTATTACAGCTTCAACTCTTCTGGGAAGACTGTCCACAAGGTTGAGGAGAGTGTTTATAGGAATTTTTGACCATTCTTCCAAAAGCGCATTGGTGAGGTCACACACTGATGTTGGTCGAGAAGGCCTGGCTCTCAGTCTCCGCTCTAATTCATCCCAAAGGTGTTCTATCGGGTTCAGGTCAGGACTCTGTGCAGGCCAGTCAAGTTCATCCACACCAGACTCTGTCATCCATGTCTTTATGGACCTTGCTTTGTGCACTGGTGCACAGTCATGTTGGAAGAGGAAGGGGCCCGCTCCAAACTGTTCCCACAAGGTTGGGAGCATGGAATTGTCCAAAATGTTTTGGTATCCTGAAGCATTCAAAGTTCCTTTCACTGGAGCTAAGGGGCCAAGCCCAGCTCCTGAAAAACAACCCCACACCATAATTCCTCCTCCACCAAATTTCACAGTCGGCACAATGCAGTCTGAAATGTACCGTTCTCCTGGCAACCTCCAAACCCAGACTCGTCCATCAGATTGCCAGATGGAAAAGCGTGATTCATCACTCCAGAGAACGCGTCTCCACTGCTCTAGAGGCCAGTGGCGGCGTGCTTTACACCATTGCATCCGACGCTTTGCATTGCACTTGGTGATGTGTGGCTTGGCTGCAGCTGCTCGGCCATGGAAACCCATTCCATGAAGCTCTCTGTGTACTGTACTTGGGCTAATCTGAAGGTCACATGAAGTTTGTAGCTCTGTAGCAATTGACTGTGCAGAAAGTCGGCGACCTCTTTGCACTATGCGCTTCAGCATCCGCTGACCCCTCTCCGTCACTTTACGTGGCCTACCACTTCGTGGCTGAGTTGCTGTTGTTCCCAAACGCTTCCATTTTGTTATAATAGAGCTGACAGTTGACTGTGGAATATTTAGGAGCGAGGAAATTTCACGACTGGATTTGTTGCACAGGTGGCATCCTATGACAGTTCCACGCTGGAATTCACTGAGCTCCTGAGAGCGGCCCATTCTTTCACAAATGTCTTGTTTCACAGTCTGCATGCCTGAGTGCTTGATTTTATACACCTGTGGCCAGGCCAAGTGATTAGGACACCTGATTCTGATCATTTGAATGGGTGAGCGAATACTTTTGGTAATATAGTGTATATACAACTCAGGAAAAATTTGTGTGCATGCATCTTTCATACAGTTATCTCCATTCCAGGTATGAGTCCCTCATATGAACAGTTTATGTTCACAAATATGTTAGATGAAAGTGTATACATGCTCAGGAAAGTATTTGCATTTCAGTATGTTCATGTCTTATGAAGAAATGAAGTTAATTATATGGCAACGAATAACCTAGTTTGCTAACCTTGTTAGCAAACTAGGTTTGCTAACTAGGTTTGCTAGGTTTGCTAGTTAGCAAACTAGGTTTGCTAACTAGGTTTGCTAACTAAGGTGCTAACCTTGTGTAATGCTGCTGTCATCCCAGCTGTGTGTCAATGTTAGGCCATTCAATGCCCTACTACCTTGTGTAGTGCTGTGGGGAAACCATACGGCTAGCACTACAGTTTAGAGACTATCCTGTGTGTATGACTGCCAAAAAATCTTTTACTAATTAAGTGTACTGTTATTGTTTTATGTTGTAAATAAGAAGTCAGTAATTACATATACGACAAAAGGAAAGTTTGTGTCCGTGCATCTTTCATACAATTACCCCCTATTCAGGGCTTTTACATTTTGACACACAGCTGGGATGAGAGAAGTGAGGCTAGCATCCTGAATCAAGCATCACTCCGCATCAGTCATCAATCAGCCAAGGTGCTGATAAAAGCCTAGCCAAGGAAAGCGTGCAACCCGGGGTGCACTGTGTCCACTAGGGAGCAGCAAAATCCAGGAAAACAGGCAAAACACCATTTCACAACTTTGACACACACCTGCCAAGATGGAGTCAGAAGCTGAAAATATTCCGTTTGAAGTCACAGGAACTGTTTTTCAGCTTACCACAGACCAGTTAATGCCTGTAAACTTTATAGTGAGGAGGCAGTTGTATATTACATTTAGTATTAGAGATTTATCAATGTTTTACACCAAAAACAGAATGAGAGGACAAAAAGAAAAAAACATGTTATCACACTGAAAGGAGCCATCAACATCAAAGTTTTGAAGCAGGGGATGCCAAATCCCATCAAACTGTTGAAGTTGGTTTAACAGCAAGAACCGTATTCTCTCCAGGTGAGAAAGTTTAACCATTTCTTCCAACCATAATTTGAGAGATGAAACCCCTTCCTTTTTCCGAAACAGTAAAATAAGTTTCTTTAAGTTACTTTTCTTTTTTTCTCATAAGAAAACAGTTGTTGCTGACATTTATTAAGCATGGAAAACTGATCAGACTCCAAGCACCACCAGGAGTGGGTCAGGTAACAATAATGTATGCAACATTTCTGATAAAATTTGGAAAATGTTTGACCAAAATGGAGTTAACATAGGATAGAGAGCATAACTATGGAGTAGCTTCCTAATATGGCATTTATCACACAGTGAGGATACACCTGGAAAGATTTTGTGTAATTTTGTTTTAGAATAACGAAGTCTGTGGATAATCTTGAATAAGACAGTGCTTAGAGTTAGCAGAACGTTTGTGTATATTCTCTGGAGCCTCATCCCAAAGATCACCATCTACCATCGTACCCAATTCCTGTTCCCAGTGTGTTTTGTGCCCTTAACAGAGAGTGAGGTTCTAACTAATAATGAGTTATAGATAAGAGATAACAGATGTCTTTCCCTGGCTCCCATCTTAAAGAGTTTGTCAAACTTCGCTGACTCTATTTTCTCTAGAGTGGGTACATATTTTCTAAAATAATCTCTGATCTGCAACTGTCTCAAGAAATTATTCCTATGGAGATCATACTGGACCTGAAAATGACTGAAGGATGTAAAACTCCCATCCACACCTATGTCTCCAACAGTCTGCAAATCTTTCCACTGTGTAAAACCTTACTCTAAAGTAGAGGGGACAAATGAGGGATTCCCTGCTATTGGTAGGAATGTGGAACTTCAAAATTAGATTTAATCTGTTTCCAGGGAGTATAATGCTATGGATTATGTTGTTATATTGTTGTTACTGTTATTACTCTCTCTCCATTTTGATCCAAGTGGGTATGTAAAAGTATGATCTCGCCATATTCTAATCGTGCAAAGCAGACATGCATACCTAACTAATTCTGTGAGCCTTATAGTCCCATAGAAATGGCACAGTGATGGATTCAAGTTTCTTAAAGAACTTCTTAGGTAGGAACATTGGTAGAAAAAAACATTTTTATTGCTCTGACTGTTCCTACCAGTATTTCCCTGGTTGGGATCAATAAAGTATATCTATCTATCTATCTATCTATCTATCTACCAAGGAAATGGGGAGGAAACTCCAGAACTGAATGCTATTTTGCAACTTCACCACTGGAGGGGGAAAGTTGGCTTTAAACAGTGACTGGAAATCTGTAGTAACTCCTTTTCCTAAGTATGTCAGTTTGTTATGTGTAATCTGAAGGGAAAGTTTTGTAGTATTGAAAGATCACAGAAACCCCCCCTAACTTTAGGGTTGGGGGGGTCTTGCAGGTCCCCATTGCCATGATTAGGGCATTCGGACCTGAATAAACAGTTAACACTGATTTGTGTTGGCATTTTTATTCTGCATGGAACACTTTTGGTCTTTAAACTGGATTTTTACACCTTTGTGTTTTACAGCTGAAAACAATCCAGCTTTATTTAATGTCCATTCTACCCACAAAGTATGCAACTTTTGTTGCTGCAGTGAATTTTTTTGGGCTTTTGGAAGAACATTTCCAGTGCCTTCCCATATGGAAAGTCAGACACGTGTGGCCCATTGATTGTGATCCTCAAGCAGGGTGCAGTATGACCCCCCTGCAGCCTGTTGCGGATGTTGGTCTTGACCTGCAAATACATTAATAAAGCTTTTAAAAGTGATACCTTTAACCCCTTACTGCCTGAATTTATTTACAATTATCTACAAAAATAAATTGTTTGTGTTTTTGCCTTCAAGCAGCTGCTAAATTATTGGTGGTAGAGTGCTTCCAATACAATTCTTGGTATGTTTGAAATATGCATCAACAGCATCAGTGGGATACATACACCACCTCGGCTGCATTAAGACTGGAAGTGGTTTGAATTCGTGACAATAGTCTGCAAGGGGTTAAGGCTTAACAGGAATTGCTTAAAAACAGCAAATGCTGTTGTGAGAGGTTATTCTTACCCTGTTCAAGGTAAAGAGGTCCCTCTCACAGTTTACAGAGCTGACTGGGACAGTCAGGGCAATGGCTCCCAGTTGACTTAGACTTAGAGTTTGGGGTACAGGACCCCAAACTCTTCATATTTTGAGGTTAGGTCAGAAAGGATGTCCAGCTGAGTCTTGTTCTGAAAACAATCAGAATCATTTTTGTGTGTACAAACTCCCAGTAAGATACTAACAGATACACATAATGTACAAATAGTGCATAGGTCATGATAGTGTGAAAATGGCAAGTTTTAAGTTACCCTCAATGGACCTGCTCCCTGAAAGAAGTCCATTCACCAAGGACTGTGGTGAATTAAAATAATGTGAAGTAAAATAATGTGTTTTAATCTATGTAAAATTAGAAACAGCCCCCTCTCATGCCTCACAGTGGTTTGGTCCAACCAACCTCACTGTCCCTGCAGTCACACTCACATGGCAGCAGTAGAACTGAATGTCTGCAGAGTGAGAGCACTTAATTCTCTGTCAGTAGTGAAAGGCATAAGCTAAAACAAAAGAAACGAACAAAACAAATTACCGTGTTGCATTTTGTCCTTTTACCACGAAGATACTGTGATCCGCGGATGTATTCGCCACATCATTTTCCTCTTCAGTCAGACAGGAGGAGATCCATCTGACAGTAATTTGCACCATAACTGACTGAATTTTTAACTGATTTTCAAGCCGTTTTTGTTATATGTAAGGACACTCGGTTGCATTAAAAAGGAAACTGTATTAAAAGGATCTAAGGATCCAGAGTAGTCTTGAATACGTAGTTGATGGGATGTTCCAGGTTTGATTTGTGGGTGCAAAAATAAGGCTAAATAAGAAAGCCATAGTATCCTCCATCAGTATGATTGAAATTGTCATATATTGTATATACAAGTCCCAGTCCTGCCTTTAAAATAAAATACTATAATATCGTCTTGCTTATACTAAGAACAACTTGCAAAGTTAGGTGTGGCCACTCTAAGGAAGTTACAGAAAAATACAAACCTTAGAGCTACATAGTAAACTCACAGACATAATTAACTGTTAACTTCTTCCTTTACCAAACACCTGAAACTAGAAGTTGACAATAGCTCTGCAGAAGACATGTATTTGAGCATTTATTGGAGCATTAATTCTATTATTTAGTCTAAGGGGTTAACCCTGGCTATTGGGCTATCTTTGGCTGTCTCCGGGACTTCACCATCAGACCCTCCATTAACAAAACATGTTATCTTTATGAAGAGCTAGTTATTTAGCCTAAACAAAAAATCAGCAAGAATATATAAACATTAAGTGGCTAAATGCAATAGCATTGTCCAGAGTCTACTTTTCCATCAAGCTCAAATCATTCCCATCACTTGAAGTATTATCTGTCATGGGATCTTCTGCATCCTCTTTGCCTGTGCCAAAATATAGCTCAGCGAACTCGCATGCTTTTCTCAGCTCTGTAAACACAGTCTCAGTGCCTTTGAATGTCACTCTGTATGGCATGTTGTATTCAGTTTCGCTGGATACAACATACCATACTGGACTCCTGTCTTATCCCAAAGCTTCCTTCTGGCCCTGTTAAATGCTACTCTGAGTTTTACGACCTTGGGAGAGAATTCAAGGATCCTCTGGCCATTGTTGTGCTTCAGGGTTGCAACTTTCTGGAGAATTAGATTAGATTAGATTAGATTAGATGTTTATTGCTATTTGCACAAATACAAGAAAGTACACTATATTACCAAAAGTATTCGCTCACCTGCCTTTACTCATACTATGAACTGAAGTGCCATCCCATTCCTAACCCATAGAGTTCAATATGATGTCGGTCCACCTTTTGCAGCTATTACAGCTTCAACTCTTCTGGGAAGACTGTCCACAAGGTTGAGGAGAGTGTTTATAGGAATTTTTGACCATTCTTCCAAAAGCGCATTGGTGAGGTCACACACTGATGTTGGTCGAGAAGGCCTGGCTCTCAGTCTCCGCTCTAATTCATCCCAAAGGTGTTCTATCGGGTTCAGGTCAGGACTCTGTGCAGGCCAGTCAAGTTCATCCACACCAGACTCTGTCATCCATGTCTTTATGGACCTTGCTTTGTGCACTGGTGCACAGTCATGTTGGAAGAGGAAGGGGCCCGCTCCAAACTGTTCCCACAAGGTTGGGAGCATGGAATTGTCCAAAATGTTTTGGTATCCTGAAGCATTCAAAGTTCCTTTCACTGGAACTAAGGGGCCAAGCCCAGCTCCTGAAAAACAACCCCACACCATAATTCCTCCTCCACCAAGTTCACAGTCGGCACAATGCAGTCTGAAATGTACCGTTCTCCTGGCAACCTCCAAACCCAGACTCGTCCATCAGATTGCCAGATGGAAAAGCGTGATTCATCACTCCAGAGAACGCGTCTCCACTGCTCTAGAGGCCAGTGGCGGCGTGCTTTACACCATTGCATCCGACGCTTTGCATTGCACTTGGTGATGTGTGGCTTGGCTGCAGCTGCTCGGCCATGGAAACCCATTCCATGAAGCTCTCTGCGTACTGTACTTGGGCTAATCTGAAGGTCACATGAAGTTTGTAGCTCTGTAGCAATTGACTGTGCAGAAAGTCGGCGACCTCTTTGCACTATGCGCTTCAGCATCCGCTGACCCCTCTCCGTCACTTTACGTGGCCTACCACTTCGTGGCTGAGTTGCTGTTGTTCCCAAACGCTTCCATTTTGTTATAATAGAGCTGACAGTTGACTGTGGAATATTTAGGAGCGAGGAAATTTCACGACTGGATTTGTTGCACAGGTGGCATCCTATGACAGTTCCACGCTGGAATTCACTGAGCTCCTGAGAGCGGCCCATTCTTTCACAAATGTCTTGTTTCACAGTCTGCATGCCTGAGTGCTTGATTTTATACACCTGGGGCCAGGCCAAGTGATTAGGACACCTGATTCTGATCATTTGAATGGGTGAGCGAATACTTTTGGTAATATAGTGTATGTGTACATTGGAATTTTTGTAAACTGCTCTCAGAGTCAGCTTTACAGATAAAAAAATATCATTGAATTATTTTCTTGTCATAAAAATAGCCGAGTCGCATAACAAGTGACGAGGAGGCTCTGTATCCTCTGGGTGTCTGCGCAGAGCCTTGTGTGCCCAATCAACAAGTGGCGTGTTATCCAGGGACAGCATGTCTTTGAGGAGCTGTGACACAAATGTATTTATCTCTGTGCCTTTTTCAGTCCCTTCCTTCAGCATTGTAGTCTGCACACTTTGCCTTCTAGACTGCCTTTTAAGATCAATTCACTTGTCTGTGAGTTGAGTCACTACTGTGTGTAATCATTTCACCTCTGACTGTAGCTTGCATCTGACAAGTGCATGTTGCGCGTTCCAGCTCTGAAATGGTCAAATTGTGTTGGTCAATAGCTGTTTGAAAGGTCTGGATGGCGGTGTGAGTTTCAGTCTTAAGAGCAGACAATTCTCTAATTGTGGCGGCAACCTCCTCAATCTTATTCTTAAAGTATTGATTGCCTGACACAGGAGAGTGCAGGAACCACACAGTTTGAGCAGGGGTTAGCAGAAATATGTGATACT
Organism: Myripristis murdjan; assembly: GCF_902150065.1. Classification (NCBI taxonomy): domain Eukaryota; kingdom Metazoa; phylum Chordata; class Actinopteri; order Holocentriformes; family Holocentridae; genus Myripristis; species Myripristis murdjan. The sequence goes on from NC_043982.1 coordinate 4,683,063, forward strand.
ACATCCCCGGCCAAGATGTTACGCGTATCAGAAGCATCAGCAGTATCAGCAGGATTATTGCCAGCATTGCTATAGGTGTGGGAGTAGCTAGAACATCCATGCTGGCTATAGAAGATACAGAGTCTGTGTATGTGTATGTGTCAGAGTCTAGTGTCCCTTTAAACTGGGAGCGGTTGCCCCCAAGGGATGGGGAGTGACCACATCTGTCAGAGCGTCCCAAAAATACACCAACTGTGCAGAAAAGGAGAAATGGCTGAAGTTTCAACAATGTTTGGCCCCATGGGGTTTCAGCACCGTGGGCCTTGTATGAATGGGTCATCACAAAACACAACTGTGTTTGTGCTACTAAAAAGCAGCAGTTAAGTGTGATTTTTCCCCACTCGTATTCCTGTCAAGTCCCTTCTACATCCTTACCCCAACCGCATCCACACTAAACCCTTAGCCGAGCTTTAACTATCTCCAACTAAATGTCTCAACCATCCAGTTTAGTGGGCCAATCACAGCACTTCTGCCAGGAATATGGGTAGAGGAAAAACTGTTCAGTAGCACAGCAGCAGTATTGGGGCAAAAACACTCATAGATCTTTGTTAAATGAAGCAAAAACTGCTCGTTAGCTAGTCTGCCTTAAGATCCTCTCTGTCACTTGAAAGGAACTGAGAGAAACCACTGATAATTCTGGATCCAAGCTGAACAAAGAGCATTAAATGCTTGCCTATTTCTGACCTTAGGGCTGGACAATAAAAAAAAAAAAAAAAAAAAAAAAAAAACATCCTGTGACTGCCCTGCGATGGACTGGCGACCTGTCCAGGGTGTTTCCTTGCCTTCGCCCTATGAGCGCTGGGACAGGCTCCGTCACAGTCATGTCAAGTCACATGAAAACTGAGTGGAGTTATACTGTATAGAGAGAGAATACAGAGTAAGAGGGTTGATGCCATCTCTCTTTCTGACGCGTGAGAGAGAGAACTCTCTCAGATCATCTCTCAGATCATCAGAGACAAATAAGGAGACAATGTCTCTCTGTCTCTCATGTCACAGAGAGCTGTGACAATTGTGACAATTTGTGACATTTGTGACAATTACCAGACCATACGGATATTCAAAATTTACAACACAGAATTAAAAATTCTCTCAGCAACAGACTAAAGAGCCTTCGTAAAACACCAAAGAGACAAAAATTCATTGATATTTTTCATGAGTGAATAAAATCTAAAATCCCCTCTCACTCTGACTTTTACTAAACACTTAAACATGGAAACTAACCCTTTGCCATTAATATTTTGTAGCTGATTTATCCTACTTTTATTAATGAATAATTTAGCCTGACATATTACAAAATTTAACAACTGACACATTTTTTTGCACATTTTTTCAAATATTTTACACCATAAATACAGGCAGTTTCAATTGTAATCTTATACAAAATGTGTAAGATTACAATTGGTCAAAAACAAGGATGCATCCAATCCCAAATCTAATCCAATCCAATCTTTTCTTAAAATGATGCTCATTATTGGTCTCCACAAAACATCATCATTCCCTGTAAAGTATCTTTGGACTGTTTGTATTCTGAAAGCTGCCAACCTGCTCTCCAGGAGTATTAACCCCCTTCCTCTTTTGGCAAATAAAGTGCACTCTGGAACCCAGTACAGTATATATATTGTGCAGACATGTTTCATAGTCTACAACGGTTCAAAGATGAAAGGTCTACATTTATTCAATAGATGTGTTTTAGTGTTTTTTTTTTTTTTTATTGCTATTTTATTTTATTGTGATAGGGTGATACATTCTGGTGAGCTGCGTTACTGGAGCCACTGTTGGTGAGGGGTTAGTGTGGGTTTGGGGACATGTGGATGGATCTTTCAAGTTCTTTGAGTCCAGGCTCCTACCTTGTTGGTATACAGAAAACCCTGTTTAAGAATCTCCTCATCCTTGAAGGCTTCTATCAGTCGCTGTTCCTTCTCTGTTCGAATATTTCCTGCAATTTATTAAGGATTTCATTCAGCTCTGCGTTCTCTTTTCAGAGGTGCTCAAGCTCACACTCATCAGGCTTAGTGAAGTCAAGCAATTCAATTTTCTTGTCCTTTTTTTGATGAGAATTTCCCCAACTTTTTCTCAGAAAGACCGCGTATCGGCCTGTGTTTTTGTTGAGTTCCGGGCCTTTGGGTCTCTTTCTCCTATTCCTCCACAATCCAGAGGCCTGCACCATAAAGCTGGATTTCGGCTTAGCGAGCTAACTTCAGGCTTAACCCTGGTTTTTCTGTACCATAAAGGTGGCTTACTTTTTATCGGGCTACGTTGCCGTGGTAACGTATGCTGAACACCTAACCTGCTCCGGAGCAGGTTAAGTTCAGGATAAGAGCTCAGCAGGTAGAAAAGCCCCACCCACTGACCAATCAGCTCTCTTCGAAAATGGCCTGCCCATTTTCCCTTTCTTCTTCTTTTATAAAATTAAAATTAATACATTTTACAATTCTTCTTGTATTTTTTTTTCTAATGTTTATGAAAATAAATTAGGGGAATTTAATTCAGAGGGTTAAATAAAAGTCTGATAAAATACAAGCCAGCCTCTGGTCTCCTTTAGGTTTCCATTAGTTTGCTCATATTTAGTATTTAGGGAGTCTGCCCCGAAAAGTCCACATGGGAGTTGATGCTAAATGTTTTACAGTCTTTAAGTGACAGTGAAATAATATTTTAACCAGCAGAATAATCACGAGGCGTCAGATGCTTTATAAAATGAAATATCAAAACCAGTTGAATCAAAGTGACGATTCTGACGAAACTCAAACTGAGGGCAGCGGTCCAGCGAGGGTCGCCCCTCACTGTGAGAGAGGGCCAGTTCCTCTGCAGGAGTGTACGGCTGAGTGGGAGAGACATTCATTTATTGAACACACACGTTACTGTAGTCAGATCTACTCGTGCCGTCATGGTGGGGAAGTAATATTATAATCCCACTAATTTACGCATTGACACAGTCGGCGATTTTTTGCCACCATTCCTTGCGGCTTTTGGCAGCTGCAACTGTGTTGCTTTTTGCCTGGATTATTGTTTTATATTCCTCGTATTTATTAGTGATTATTGTCTACTCCTCGGTTGTGACGTATACGGCTCGGATAGATTTTTCCATGTCTGCGATTGGTCGCATGCAGCAAACTCCGCCCTTTTTATGTGAGCGCGCACAGATCTAGATTGGAAAGCCTGGGTTGAATTAGCGAGTTGATAGCCGGCTTTATGGTACCGAAAATCCTGAGTGCTGATGTCTCGTTAAGTGAAGCCAGATAAGTAAGAGAAAGCCCGGCTATGTTAATCCAGCTTTATGGTACAGGCCTCTGGTCTGTTTTGCCCAATAGAGATGGTTGTTGGGTTCCAGGTCTCTTCTTCCCATGTCTTGATCTTCTCTGGTGGCTCAGCGGTGCTGGAGGACTTGTCCCCCACACAGCATTTCTCTTTTTCCCTCCTCCTTGAGCCAAAACTGCTTTAACTCATGGAATTGGTTCTTGGGTTCCGGGCCTTTGGGTTGGATCTCTTCCCCCCATGTCTTGATCTTCTCTGGTGGCTCAGTGGTGCTGGGGGACTTGTCCACCGCACAGCATTTGTCCTTTTCCTCCTCTTTGAGCCAGAACCGCTTTAACTTAAAGAATTGGTTCTTGGTTACTGGGCTTTTGGGTTGGGTCTCTTTCTCCTTTTCCTCCTTGAGCCAAACCCGTTTTTCCTCATAGAGGTCTTTGGCTTCAGGGTCCTGCTCCTGGAAACTTTGCGTTTCTCTGAGTAGGTTTTCCTGGATTGTTGTGATCTCTTCGAGATCTTGGTGTTGTTTTTCAAGTTTTTCTTTCTGTTCTTTCTCCTTTTCAAGATCTTTCCAGAGAATTTTCATCTTGGTCAGTTCTTGGTGTTGTTTGTCTTTGTTAGGTTGTGCATGTGATCGCTGCAGGTTTAGGGTGAGAGAGGGCATCTGCTAGCTACCAGTTCCTTAAATCCACGGTTCTCAAAGTGGGGTCCACGGACCCCTGGGGGTCTGTGACGCATAGCCAGGGGGTCCGCGAAAAAAAAATCAGGGAAATCGATTTTTTTTATTATTAATTTTTTAAAAACTTTTTGGGGGGAGGGGCATTAAAGAGTGAAATAAACACTGTTCATTTTTAAGTGTCTCCCATGATAGATTCGGGGAGCTTACTCATGTGATTACACATCAGGCAGTCTGGTATGACACCTCACAGGCGCTCGCACGGCTTCACAAATAACAGCGACAACAAACACTCAAAGCGTCTCTGTCCATCAGTGTCTAGTCTTATCATACACAAAGGGTTAACAGCCGGTCTCCGCTAGAAGTCCCGCCTCTAACCTAATATCGCTCATCGATTGGCTCTGCTGTTTCTTGCTACTGCGTGATTGGCTGTCCCCACTGTCACCCCATGTGGATGTGCACAATGGAGTTTGTTTCACTGGTTGGCCCACAACTACGCACACGGACTGATTTCTTCAGTTTATTTTGTCAGGTGGCAGTTAGAACAATACTTCAGCATGCTTCTTTGAAATGAGAGCAGGCACATTGGCCTGTTGTCTCTAGGTAAGCAGGAATTAGTAAGGTGTAGATGTACAGTATGATGCACAGTTGCACTAAAGACAAGAACTTGCCTGAGTTAAATTGCCTCGTCTGTCTTTAGTTGCCTTTAACTTACAACATTACAGAATTATTAAATACTTGCAGTCAGTATAGATAATCATATATGCAGTATAAACATTAATGTCAATCCCTTACTAGTTTTTCATTATTTCTGATTATGATCGTTTGCTTGTTTATTCTACATGACATGACAATTGCAGTCATAAATGCAAAAAAAAAAAAAGTCAACTTTCAGGGGCGCCACCTTGGAGCGCTTTTACGTCCCCACCAATGACAAACCTACACCCTTGGATGAGGCTATGTGCTAATGCTGCTAATCATCTAGCTAAGAGTACAAATGTGGTTATAATTGTGGCGGAGTGTAGGAGGGTAGATTGAAGTTATTAGATGTTAATATTGCTATGAGGAAAATGGAAAGCCAGACAACGCCACCTGGGGAGTTTCACCCCAGGAAATACAAAAAGGACACAGGTTCGTTCCCAATTAGGAGGCAGAGGCAAGTATTGACAATTGAAATAAATTTTATTCAAGATAAGCAAAAATAATCAAAACCAAAAAGCAGGGGCTAGAGCTGCAGAAAAAGGAAAAAAAAAAATAGTAAAAACAGCACAACTATAGACAATTTATAAATTACTTTATTACATTTAAGGCCTGAATATAAATTCTAAAAAAGGGACAATTACAAAAGCTAAAACACAGCCCAACTTAAGTGAAACTAAAGAGTAGAAAAAGGAGTAGAGGCCGCTTGTGAGAGGCAGACTACACAGAGGGGTGCCTAGGGGTGCTACCGCTATTCACCAGTGAACACAGCAAACCTCACACAAGACAATGGTGCAGTCTGTGGTGTCCCAGTGCAACTACTCACAAACAAAAAGTGCAGGGACCTCACCACAAGTGCCTAGCCCCTCAGCAATATGGCACTCCACTCCTGAAATACAGAAAACTCACAGAAAACAACTCACAACATATAAATAAGTATCCCAGCTGTTCAATAAATGGGCAAATAAACACAACTGGGCAAAACAAGGGCAAATTGATAAACAAATAAGGTAATAGAAAACCATAAATGAAAGGGAAAAAAGGAAATAAGTCTAAAAGGCAAGTAGGCAAAGCAGCAGTAGTCAATGGGGCAGGAGGACCTAAAAGAGGGGGGAAACCACAATTAATTTGGCTCTTTACCATTCCCTGAACTGATGAGGAGGAACCCTACTCACCACCTTTAGGCCTAGGTATTAAATGGGATGGCAGGAGAGCAGGAGGGAAATCCTTGACCCTAGACAGCCAACACACATACACACACAGTACACTAGGCTGGAGGTGACAATACAGGTAAGGAACCACCAATAATAACAGTACACATACCTAGTGCAAGCAATGTGCAGCCACAGCAGGGACAGGGCATGAGGCAGGCAGAGAAAGAGCAGAGGCTCACAGGTGCCTTTTATTTCCTGACTCTGATTGAAGGGGCTGAGACAAGGGAGGAGTCAGGCTCAGGGTGCACTACCCTCCTGCACCACTGGGTTAGGGTCACCGCATAAGTATTATGCTTATTGGTGTTGCGAGTGTCAGGGGGTCCCCGGAAAATTTTGACCCATCCAGGGGGTCCCTGGGCCAAAAAAGTTTGAGAACCGCTGCCTTAAATAACCTCTGTACAGCAGGTGATGATGTCACCACTTTGACATCACCGTTTGAATGACAAGGATGCATCCAATCCCAAATCTAATCCAATCTCTTCTTAAAATGATGCTCATTATTGGTCTCCATAAAACATCATCATCATCAAGTATCTTTGGACTGTTTGTATTCTGAAAGCTGCCAACCTGCTCTCCAGGTGTATTAACCCCTACCCCCTTCCTCTTTTGGCAAATAAAACACACTCTGTGGAACCCAGTGCAGATTATCTCCAAAAAATGTACCATAATTGACTGCACTTTTTGTAGTAAACCAGCAGGGGGTTCCATGCATTTTAGCTTGTGCCAGAGAGTTGATGCAACCAAATACCTAAAAACCAGAACTCTTCCTCTGAATGACATTTTGAGGCAACAACCGCTGATGTCCCCTCCACCTTTTCTATCACTCCCTCTCCATTTTCCTGACTGTAAGAACCTCCCACGTCATTAACATACGACATAGAAATACAGAAATAAATAAATGTGGAAATGTAGAAATAAATAAAAGTATTAATAAATAAATGTAAAAATAAATATATAAATACATAAATAAATAAATAAATGTAGAAATAAATAAATATATAAATAAATAAATGTAGAAATAAATAAATATATAAATAAATAAATGTAGAAATACACAAATAAATAAATAAATGCATGGATAAAAACATAAATAAATAAATAAATACATGTAGAAATATTTATTAATTTAATTATTTATGCATTTATATATTTATATGTGTATTTATTTATTTATTCATTTATTTATTGTTTTGTCATTTTTCGTCCTTCATATAATTTGTCTGAGTGACTATTTACATTGTAGATTCTAACTGAAGGAATCAAAACTATGAATGAACACGTGGAGTTATGTACTTAACAAAAAAAGGTGAAATAACTGAAAACATGTTTTATATTCTAGTTTCTTCAAAATAGCCACCCTTTGCTCTGATTACTGCTTTGCACACTCTTGGCATTCTCTCCATGAGCTTCAAGAGGTAGTCACCTGAAATGGTTTTCACTTCACAGGTGTGCCTTATCAGGGTTAATTAGTGGAGTTTCTTGCTTTATCAATGGGGTTGGGACCATCAGTTGTGTTGTGCAGAAGTCAGGTTACTACACAGCCGGCAGCCCTATTGGACAACTGTTAAAATTCATATTATGGCAAGAACCAATCAGCTAACTACAGAAAAACGACAGTCCATCATTACTTTAAGAAATGAAGGTCAGTCAGTCCAGAAAATTGCAAAAACTTTAAATGTGTCCCCAAGTGGAGTCGCAAAAACCATCAAGCGCTACAACAAAACTGGCACACATGAGGACCGACCCAGGAAAGGACGACCAAGAGTCACCTCTGCTTCTGAGGACAAGTTCATCCGAGTCACCAGCCTCAGAGCAAGTTAACAGCAGCTCAGATCAGAGACCAGATAAATGCCACAGAGTTCTAGCAGCAGACCCATCTCTAGAACAACTGTTAAGAGGAGACTGCGCCAATCAGGCCTTCATGGTCAAATAGCTGCTAGGAAACCACTGCTAAGGAGAGGCAACAAGCAGAAGAGATTTGTTTGGGCCAAGAAACACAAGGAATGGACATTAGACCAGTGGAAATCTGTGCTTTGGTCTGATGAGTCCAAATTTGAGATCTTTGGTTCCAACCGCCGTGTCTTTGTGAGATGCAGAAAAGGTGAACGGATGGATTCCACATGCCTGGTTCCCACTGTGAAGCATGGAGGAGGAGGTGTGATGGTGTGGGGGTGTTTTGCTGGTGACACTAGCTGGGTTTCCATCCAGCTATATTTATTCACATTTTCAGAAATTGCGAAAAAAAACTTGGATGGAAACGCCAGAAATTCGAAAAATGGCCGAAAATTCGCAAAAAAGTTTTTACGCTTGGAGGGGGTGGATTTCTCAGCGTATCGATAAAAGAAAATGCGACTTTTTGCTGTGGAAACAGGTTTTGCGAATAAACGATGACTGGACCGGATACCACGTCACACTTCTACGCTACAGTCTTATTATTAGTTATTGTTACTATTATTATTAGTCTCTTATTCCTTATTTAGGATGGTTCGGTACGAAGTTAGCGCTGCCAAAATAGTAACCAGACTTCTCCCAAGAGCCGACAAGTTCAGCAGGAATCTGTCCCTGATCAGCTGTTGAGTGTCAGCTGAGTGTTTGTTGTTGTTCAGTCGACACACAGACGCTATCTTATAGCGTCATCTCACGGCGCACTCTCCTCTCAATAATCGCAAAACAAAACTAATGGAAACAGGCATAAATTCGCATTTTCTTTTGCGCATTTTGACAAAATTCGCTAAAAAATTTCGATATATTTGGATGGAAACCCAGCTACTGTTGGGGATTTATTCAAAATTGAAGACACACTGAACCAGCATGGCTACCACAGCATCCTGCAGCGACATGCCATCCCATCCGGCTCCAGGCTGTGTAAGGGCTATTTAACCAAGAAGGAGAGTGATGGAGTGCTGCGGCAGATGACCTGGCCTCCACAGTCACCGGACCTGAACCCAATCCAGATGGTTTGGGGTGAGCTGGACCGCAGAGTGAAGGCAAAGGGGCCAACAAGTGCTAAACACCTCTGGGAACTCCTTCAAGACTGTTGGAAAACCATTTCAGGTGACTACCTCTTGAAGCTCATCGAGAGAATGCCAAGAGTGTGCAAAGCAGTAATCAGAGCAAAGGGTGGCTATTTTGAAGAAACTAGAATAGAAAACATGCTTTCAGTTATTTCACCTTTTTTTGTTAAGTACATAACTCCACGTGTTCATTCATAGTTTTGATTCCTTCAGTTAGAATCTACAATGTAAATAGTCATGAAAATAAAGAAAACGCATTGAATGAGAAGGTGTGTCCAAACTTTTGGCCTGTACTGTATATATATATGTATCTATATAGTAGCAGGAGAGCAGGAGGGATAGATAGATAGATAGATAGATAGATGTTGATATGTTGTGCAGACATATTTCATAGTCTGCAAAGGTTCAAAGATGAAAGGTCTATATATACTCAGTCGATGTATTTTAGTGTATTTTCTTTTTTATTGCTATCTCATTTTATTTTATTGTGATTGGGTGATACATTTAAAATTAAAGAAATTAAAGATGGATACTTTAAAAAAAAAAAAAAAAAAGCCTCGTGAGGTTTACAATCTTGCCTTGTGTCCCTGTCTATCAGCACCCAGCCATGCTGTTCATTAAATACAGATAAACACAACAAATACTGTGTGCATTGTAGTTTTTAATATTATATATGAATATTTTTATAGTGATGTAATTATGTGGGCTGCTTCTGTATTTTACAGTTTAATACCTGTTAGGATTAAACACGTTCTCTTTCTTGTTGAAGCCATTTGTTTAGTTTCCTCAAAGCAATTCATTCATCCAGTGTTATTAATGTACAGCATGAATGATGAACTGTGTTAAAAGAAACTGTTACACTAAGGAACATAAGGCCTAGCATTCATGATCGTAGTTCAGTGCAATAATGAAATGAAATTACATTTTTACATTTACATAAACTTTTATTTTCACACAAACAGTCAAAGTGGTTGAACCGTGTTCCCATTGTAAGGACATAATTATTAAAATTGAAACCTCACGAGCAGCGAGCTACATGTAGACGAAGCTGCGTTAGCATGGAAGTTTGTTTACACCGGCATACGCTGCGCAAACCACTTCCGGCGGAAATGAAGTGCATTTTTGTAGGGTAATGGCGTCCCAAAGGATTTGGCGCATAAACTTGTCTATACCAAGCAGCCCTGCTAGGCTGACACACACACCAAGCACTGATGCATTAAGCACTGATGCAGTATTTTGAAGGTCCTTTGTTAAGCTTTTATAATGAGTTATGGTGAACTGTGTGTGTGTCTGGTGCTTTATTTGTCCATTTTAAGCACATTAAGTCATGTTTACCTTCTTTGAACATTACAAAAAGGTTTTATATCTTGGTTATTTGTGTTAATTAATATGTTAAATGCTATGTGAAGAACATAAAAAATTATAATACTGTTGCTAAGAGGAAAGAATAGTTATTTTTATATCATAACATATTTTGAGTTGATTATTTTGCTATTAAGCAATTGTGATATTATATTACAATAAGAATTCAGTTAAAGCAACTATTCTCTACAGACATGGATTTAGTATAAACTTAAAGTGATTTATGTTTAATAATTCATGTTGTGAGATCTGAGAAAATGAAAATATGTGTACTGATTCTACTTATTGTAGGTCAGGTTTTTTGAGATTTGGACTGGATCTGCCTGGATGTCAGAGCCAGAGTGATGTTGATGGTGAGCCTGACCCTGGAGGATCATTAGATCTACGACCGCGGAATTGAATCCTTTTTCACTTTTACATATATGCACACACCACCACACGCAGTAGTGTGGCGTGACTGATCCCCACCTGAACGGTGCGCACACAGTGAAGTGAACTGACCAAACAATAAGAGACTCACGCAGCTGCAAAAACATTTTTTATTTTACTTGGTTTGTTATTTTTCATACTTACCCAGGTAAGGTTGTTTTGTGTATTTCCTGTGTTCATATTGTTTTCCCACTGCAATAAATAGGGAAGCATACTGTTTCTTAAAACGCCATACAGTTTCTGTGTCTTCCTGGTGTCGTTGTTAATCCTGGGCTCCTTAGTCAAACCTGGATCTTCTGTTATCTGGCCATTAGTTTAAGTTACTGTTATAATAACCATTACCCACTTTCCTCAGAAGGGTTACATGTTACATCAAGCTCACACCCATCAGGCTGGGTGAAGTCAAGCAATTCAATTTTCTTGTCCTTTTCCTTGATAAGAATTTCAAGGTCCCCCAACTTTTTCACAGAAAGCCCGCGTTTCGGGCTGCGTTTTTGTTGGGTCCGGGTCTTTGGGTTGGGTCTCTTTCTCCTATTCCTCCTCAGTGCAGGTCTGTTTTGCCCAATAGAGGAGGTTGTTGGGTTCCAGGGCTTTGGCTTCAGGCTCTTGGTATAGTTTGCCCCTCTGCTCAGATTCTTGCTTCTGGAAACTTTTGGTTTACTTACGTTTTCATGGATTGTTGTGATCTCTTCGGTGTTGGAGGACTTGTCCCCCACACAACATTTGCCCTCTTCCTCCTCCTTGAGCCAGAATTGCTTTACCTCATGGAATTGGTTCTTGGGTTCTGGGCCTTTGGGTTGGGTCTGTTTTTCCAATGTTTTGATCTTCTCTGGTGGCTCAGTGGTGTTGGTGGACTTGTCCCCCACACAGCATTTTTCCTTTTTCTCGTTCTTGAGCCAGAAACGCTTTATCTTATGGAATTGGTTCTTGGTTATCGGGCTTTTGGGTTGGGTCTCTTCCTCCCATGTCTTGATCTTCTCTGGTGGCTCAGCAGTGCTGGAGGACTTGTCCCCCACACAGCATTTCTCCTTTTCCTCCTCCTTGAGCCAGAACCGCTTTACCTCATGGAATTGGTTCTTGGGTTCTGAGCCTTTGGGTTGGGTCTCTTTCTCCAATGTTTTGATCTTCTCTGGTGGCTCAGCGGTGCTGGGGGACTTGTCCCCCGCACAGCATTTGTCCTTTGCCTCCTCCTTGAGCCAGAACTGCTTTATCTTATGGAATAGGTTCTTGGATACCGGGCTTTTGGATTGGGTCTCTTCCTCCCATGTCTTGATCTTCTCTGGTGGCTCAGCGGTGCTGGAGGACTTGTCCCCCACACAGCATTTTCCCTTTTTCTCCTTCTTGAGCCAGAACCGCTTTATATTATGGAATTGGTTCTTGGTAACCGGGCCTTTGGGTTGGGTCTCTTCCTCCCATGTCTTGATCTTCTCTGGTGGCTCAGCGGTGCTGGAGGGCTTGTCCCCCACACAGCATTTGTCCTTTTCCTCCTCCTTGAGCCAGAACCGCTTTACCTCATGGAATAGGTTCTTGTGTTCTGAGCTTTTGGGTTGGGTCTCTTTCTCCAATGTTTTGTTTTTCTCTGGTGGCTCAGTGGTGCTGGTGGACTTGTCCCCCACACAGCATTTTCCCTTTTTCTCCTTCTTGAGCCAGAACCCCTTTATCTTATGGAATTGGTTCTTGGTTGCTGGGCTTTTGGGTTGGGTCTCTTCCTCCCATGTCTTGATCTTCTCTGGTGGCTCAGCGGTGCTGGAGGACTTGTCCCCCGCACAGCATTTCTCCTTTTCCTCCTCCTTGAGCCAAAACCGCTTTACATTATTGAATTGGTTCTTGGGTTCCGGGCTTTTGGGTTGGGTCTCTTTCTCCCATGTCTTGATTTTCTCTGATGGGTCGGTGGTGCTGGGGGATTTGTCCCCCACACTGCATTCTTCCTTTTCCTCCTCCTTGAGCCAGAACCGCTTTACCTCATGGAATTGGTTCTTGGGTTCCGGGCTTCTGGGTTGGGTCTCTTCCTCCCATGTCTTGATCTTCTCTGGTGGATCAGCGGTGCTGGAAGACTTGTCCCCCGCACAGCATTTCTCCTTTTCCTCCTCCTTAAGCCAAAACTGCTTTCCCTCATGGAATTGGTTCTTAGGTTCCGGGCTTTTGGGTTGTGTCTCTTTCTCCCATGTCTTGATCTTCTCTGGTGGCTCAGTGGTGCTGGGGGACTTGACCCCCGCACAGCATTTCTCCTTTTCGTCCTCCTTGAGCCAGAACCGCTTTATCTTATGGAAATTGTTCTTGGGTTCTGGGCCTTTGGGTTGGGTGTCTTTTTCCCCTATCTTGATCTTCTGTGATGGCTCAGTGGTGCTGGAGGACTTGTCCCCCACACAGCATTTCTCCTGTTCCTCCTGCTTGAGCCAGAACCGCGTTATATTATGGAATTGGTTCTTGGGTTCCGGGCCTTTGGGCTGGGTCTCTTCCTCCCATGTCTTGATCTTTCCTGGCGGCTCAGCTTTGCTGGAGGACTTGTCCCCCACACAGCATTTGTCCTTTGTCTCCTTCTTGAGCCAGAACCGCTTTACCTTATGGAATTGGTTCTTGCGTTCCGGGCTTTTGGGTTGGGTCTCTTCCTCCCATGTCTTGACTTCCTCTGGTGGCTCAGTGGTGCTGGAGGACTTGTCCCCCACACAGCCTTTGTCCTTTTTCTCCTTCTTGAGCCAGAACCGCTTTACCTTATGGAATTGGTTCTTGGGTTCCAGGCTTTTGGGTTGGGTCTCTTTCTCCTTTTCCTCCTCAAGCCAAACCCGTTTTTCCTCATAGAGATGGTTGTCGGGTTCCAGGTCTTTAGCTTCAGGCTCTTGGTATCGTTTGTGCCTCTGCTCAGGGTCCTGCTCCTGGAAACTCCTGGTTTCTCTGAATAGGTTTTCCTGGATTGATGTGATCTCTTCGAGATCTTGGTGTTGTTTTTCAAGTTTTTCTTTCTCTTCTGTCTCCTTTTCAAGACCTTTCCAGAGAATTTTCATCTCGGTCAGTTCTTGGTGTTGTTTGTCTTTGTTAGGTTGTGGATGTGATCGCTGCATGTTTAGGGTGAGAGAGGGCAAGATCTGCTAGCTGCCAGTTCTTTAAATAACCTCTGTACAGCAGGTGATGATATCACCACTGTGACGTCACCGTTTGAACAATAACAAGCTGTGACGAGGTTGCTGTCACCCAGGTCACAAATGGTTAATGATGCCGCAGCGCCTCTCAGCCAATCAGAGCGCAGGTCTGAAACACATGGGCATATGTAATAAGGCAGAAGTGAGGGTTTTTTATTGTGTGGTGTTGCAGTTTTATGCTTTTTAAACTTATTTATGCATGATTTTATTTATTTTAACTTAGTTTTTATGCTTTGGCTTTTATTGTGTTACTGTTTTATGTGCATGCGGGACTGTAAATCCTTCTAGCCTTAATTAGACTTGATTTAGAATAACCTGCACGTGTAGCAGACATGATGGACAGCGTGACCGGCCACTCAGGGAAGGAGAGGAGGACTCCCTCGGCCAATCCGTGACGAGAGGAAGGCTAAACACAGCGGGAGCACAAGAAGAAGAGGCCCGACAGCAAAGGGAGAGAAGGTTGGCGCGTGGCAGAAAGAAGCACACCTGTCCTGCACGGCGGAGCGACGGTAGCGTGGCGGCGACGGAGGAGACAACCAGCCGAGACCGAGACCGAGACCAGATGAGGGGTTTCCCCCGGACAGCGCAACGGAGCTACAAGACTGACCGCCAATGCCTTTTTACTCCGGCCCGCCAGTCGTACTCGCGACCCGGGAAAACCGTGAGTACTATTGTTTCCTTGGCGGTCTATGTGTGTCTTGCTGTATAGAGCTATCCTGCGCTTGTTATTGCGGACTGATGCTCGCCGAGTCCTTGTGCCCGTAGGTGCCGTGCCAGAGCTGACCCTGTGGCGGTGGTGAGACGCAAGGACCCGCCGATCGGTGCCGAGACGCTACAAGAAACAAGAGACTTTATAGACTCCTGGGGTCTGTGGTGACTGTGGGTTGGGGCAAAAATAGTTGTTAATTAAACCTCTTTGTACCGTACTCTTTGTCTGGTGGTAATTTTAAAAACTCTGCTGCTTGATTTTATGAACCTGTTTTTAGAGTCCTAGGCTCCCTCCTAGGTGGCGTTGTCAATTTTAGTCCTTTTATTATTACGAAGCCTGGTTTTATTAGTTTTAGGTTTTAGTTGTTTTAAACCCGACGGCCACCGGGTTTTACATATATATATATATATATATATATATAAATATATATATATATATATATAAATATATATATATATATATATATATATATATATATATATATATATATATATATATATATACAGTACAGGCCAAAAGTTTGGACACACCTTCTCATTCAATGTGTTTTCTTTATTTTCATGACTATTTACATTGTAGACTCTCACTGAAGGAATCAAAACTATGAATGAACACATGTGGAGTTATGTACTTAACAAAAAAAGGTGAAATAACTGAAAACATGTTTTATATTCTAGTTTCTTCAAAATAGCCACCCTTTGCTCTGATTACTGCTTTGCACACTCTTGGCATTCTCTCCATGAGCTTCAAGAGGTAGTCACCTGAAATGGTTTTCACTTCACAGGTGTGCCTTATCAGGGTTAATTAGTGGAATTTCTTGCTTTATCAATGGGGTTGGGACCATCAGTTGTGTTGTGCAGAAGTCAGGTTACTACACAGCCGACAGCCCTATTGGACAACTGTTAAAATTCAAATTATGGCAAGAACCAATCAGCTAACTAAAGAAAAATGAGTGGCCATTATTACTTTAAGAAATGAAGGTCAGTCAGTCCGGAAAATTGCAAAAACTTTAAATGTGTCCCCAAGTGGAGTCGCAAAAACCATCAAGCGCTACAACAAAACTGGCACACATGAGGACCGACCCAGGAAAGGAAGACCAAGAGTCACCTCTGCTTCTGAGGACAAGTTCATCCGAGTCACCAGCCTCAGAAATGGCAAGTTAACAGCAGCTCAGATCAGAGACCAGATAAATGCCACACAGAGTTCTAGCAGCAGACCCATCTCTAGAACAACTGTTAAGAGGAGACTGCGCCAATCAGGCCTTCATGGTCAAATAGCTGCTAGGAAACCACTGCTAAGGAGAGGCAACAAGCAGAAGAGATTTGTTTGGGCCAAGAAACACAAGGAATGGACGTTAGACCAGTGGAAATCTGTGCTTTGGTCTGATGAGTCCAAATTTGAGATCTTTGGTTCCAACCGCCGTGTCTTTGTGAGATGCAGAAAAGGTGAACGGATGGATTCCACATGCCTGGTTCCCACTGTGAAGCATGGAGGAGGAGGTGTGATGGTGTGGGGGTGTTTTGCTGGTGACACTGTTGGGGATTTATTCAAAATTGAAGGCACACTGAACCAGCATGGCTACCACAGCATCCTGCAGCGACATGCCATCCCATCCGGTTTGCATTTAGTTGGACGATCATTTATTTTTCAACAGGACAATGACCCCAAACACACCTCCAGGCTGTGTAAGGCCTATTTGACCAAGAAGGAGAGTGATGGAGTGCTGCGGCAGATGACCTGGCCTCCACAGTCACCGGACCTGAACCCAATCCAGATGGTTTGGGGTGAGCTGGACCGCAGAGTGAAGGCAAAGGGGCCAACAAGTGCTAAACACCTCTGGGAACTCCTTCAAGACTGTTGGAAAACCATTTCAGGTGACTACCTCTTGAAGCTCATGGAGAGAATGCCAAGAGTGTGCAAAGCAGTAATCAGAGCAAAGGGTGGCTATTTTGAAGAAACTAGAATATAAAACATGTTTTCAGTTATTTCACCTTTTTTTGTTAAGTACATAACTCCACATGTGTTCATTCATAGTTTTGATTCCTTCAGTTAGAATCTACAATGTAAATAGTCATGAAAATAAAGAAAACGCATTGAATGAGAAGGTGTGTCCAAACTTTTGGCCTGTATTGTATATATATATATATATATATATATATATATATATATATATATATATATATATATATATATATGTATGTATATGTACAAGGATGCAAGGAAGTTTATTTGTCATTATACAACAGGTTGTATAGTGAAATTAAAATCATATGTATGTGTGTGTGTGTGTGTGTGTGTGTGTGTGTGTGTATACACATACATATACATATGTATATATATATGTATATGTTGATATGTAGTCCAGACATATTTCACAGTCTGCAAAGGTTCAAAGATGAAAGGTCTATATATACTATAGATATATTTTTGTGTATTTTCTTTTTTTTTATTGCTATTTATTTTATTTTATTGTATTGTGATAGGGTGATACATTCTGGTGAGCTGCGTTACTGGAGCCACTGTTGGTGAGGGGTTAGTGTGGGTTTGGGGACATGTGGATGGATCTTTCATGTTCTTTGAGTCCAGGCTCCTACCTTGTTGGTATACAGAAAACCTGGTTTAAGAATCTCCTCATCCTTGAAGGCTTCTATCAGGCGCTGTTCCTTCTCTGTTCAAATATTTCCTGCAATTTATTAAGGCTTTCATTCAGCTTTGTGTTCTCTTTTCAGAGGTGCTCAAGCTCACACCCATCAGGCTTAGTGAAGTCAAGCAATTCAATTTCTTGTCCTTTTCCTTGATGAGAATTTCAAGGTCCCCCAACTTTTTCACAGAAAGCCCACGTTTTGGGCCGCGTTTTTGTTGGGTTCCGGGCCTTTGGGTCGGGTCTCTTTCTCCCATGTCTTGATCTTCTCTGGTGGCTCAGCGGTGCTGGGGGACTTGTCCCTAGCACAGCATTTGTCCTTTTTCTCCTTCTTGAGCCAGAACTGCCTTATCCTATGGAAGTAGTTCTTGGGTTCCGAGCCTTTGGGTTGGGTCTCTTCCCCCCATATCTTGATCTTCTCTGGTGGCTCAGCGGTGCTGGGGGACTTGTCCCCCGCACAGCATTTGTCCTTTCCCTCCTCCTTCAGCCAGAACCGCTTTATCTTATGGAATTGGTTGTTGGGTTCTGTGTCTTTGGGTTGGGTCTCTTCCTCCCATATCTTGATTTTCTCTGGTGGCTCAGCGGTGCTGGAGAACTTGTCCTTCGCACAGCATTCGTCCTTTTTCTCCTCCTTGAGCCAGAACTGCCTTATCTTATGGAAGTGGTTCTTGGGTATCGGGCCTTTGGGTTGGGTCTCTTCCTCCCATATCTTGATCTTCTCTGGAGGCTCAGCGGTGCAGGGGGACTTGTCCCCCACACAGCATTTCTCCTTTTTCTCCTTCTTGAGCCTGAACTGCTTTATCTTATGGAATAGGTTCTTGGGTTCCGGGCCTTTGGGTTGGGTCTCTTCCTCCCATGTCTTGATTTCCTCTGGTGCCTCAGTGGTGCTGGAGGACTTGTCCCCCACACAGCATTTGTCCCTTTTCTCCTTCTTGAGCCAGAACGGCTTTACCTTATGGAATTGGTTCTTGGGTTCCAGGCTTTTGGGTTGGGTCTCTTTCTCCTTTTCCTCCTCAGTTAGTTCTGGGTGTTGTTTGTCTTTGTTAGGTTGTGGATGTGATCGCTGCATGTTTAGGGTGAGAGAGGGTAAGATCTGCTAGCTACCAGTTCCTTAAATAACCTCTGTACAGCAGGTGATGATGTCACCACTGTGACATCACTGTTTGAACAATGACAAGCTGTGACGAGGTTGCTGTCACCCAGGTCACAAAGGGTTAATGATCCACATGTGTTCATTCATAGTTTTGATTCCTTCAGTTAGAATCTACAATGTAAATAGTCATGAAAATAAAGAAAACGCATTGAATGAGAAGGTGTGTCCAAACTTTTGGCCTGTATTGTATATATATATATATATATATATATATATATATACATATATATATATATATATGTATGTATATGTACAAGGATGCAAGGAAGTTTATTTGTCATTATACAACAGGTTGTATAGTGAAATTAAAATCATATGTATGTGTGTGTGTGTGTGTGTGTGTGTGTGTGTGTGTGTGTATACACATACATATACATATGTATATATATATGTATATGTTGATATGTTGTCCAGACATATTTCACAGTCTGCAAAGGTTCAAAGATGAAAGGTCTATATATACTATAGATATATTTTTGTGTATTTTCTTTTTTTTTATTGCTATTTTATTTTATTTTATTGTATTGTGATAGGGTGATACATTCTGGTGAGCTGCGTTACTGGAGCCACTGTTGGTGAGGGGTTAGTGTGGGTTTGGGGACATGTGGATGGATCTTTCATGTTCTTTGAGTCCAGGCTCCTACCTTGTTGGTATACAGAAAACCTGGTTTAAGAATCTCCTCATCCTTGAAGGCTTCTATCAGGCGCTGTTCCTTCTCTGTTCAAATATTTCCTGCAATTTATTAAGGCTTTCATTCAGCTTTGTGTTCTCTTTTCAGAGGTGCTCAAGCTCACACCCATCAGGCTTAGTGAAGTCAAGCAATTCAATTTCTTGTCCTTTTCCTTGATGAGAATTTCAAGGTCCCCCAACTTTTTCACAGAAAGCCCACGTTTTGGGCCGCGTTTTTGTTGGGTTCCGGGCCTTTGGGTCGGGTCTCTTTCTCCCATGTCTTGATCTTCTCTGGTGGCTCAGCGGTGCTGGGGGACTTGTCCCTAGCACAGCATTTGTCCTTTTTCTCCTTCTTGAGCCAGAACTGCCTTATCCTATGGAAGTAGTTCTTGGGTTCCGAGCCTTTGGGTTGGGTCTCTTCCCCCCATATCTTGATCTTCTCTGGTGGCTCAGCGGTGCTGGGGGACTTGTCCCCCGCACAGCATTTGTCCTTTCCCTCCTCCTTCAGCCAGAACCGCTTTATCTTATGGAATTGGTTGTTGGGTTCTGTGTCTTTGGGTTGGGTCTCTTCCTCCCATATCTTGATTTTCTCTGGTGGCTCAGCGGTGCTGGAGAACTTGTCCTTCGCACAGCATTCGTCCTTTTTCTCCTCCTTGAGCCAGAACTGCCTTATCTTATGGAAGTGGTTCTTGGGTATCGGGCCTTTGGGTTGGGTCTCTTCCTCCCATATCTTGATCTTCTCTGGAGGCTCAGCGGTGCAGGGGGACTTGTCCCCCACACAGCATTTCTCCTTTTTCTCCTTCTTGAGCCTGAACTGCTTTATCTTATGGAATAGGTTCTTGGGTTCCGGGCCTTTGGGTTGGGTCTCTTCCTCCCATGTCTTGATTTCCTCTGGTGCCTCAGTGGTGCTGGAGGACTTGTCCCCCACACAGCATTTGTCCCTTTTCTCCTTCTTGAGGCAGAACGGCTTTACCTTATGGAATTGGTTCTTGGGTTCCAGGCTTTTGGGTTGGGTCTCTTTCTCCTTTTCCTCCTCAGTTAGTTCTGGGTGTTGTTTGTCTTTGTTAGGTTGTGGATGTGATCGCTGCATGTTTAGGGTGAGAGAGGGTAAGATCTGCTAGCTACCAGTTCCTTAAATAACCTCTGTACAGCAGGTGATGATGTCACCACTGTGACATCACTGTTTGAACAATGACAAGCTGTGACGAGGTTGCTGTCACCCAGGTCACAAAGGGTTAATGATGCCGCAGCGCCTCAGCCAATCAGAGCGCAGGTCTGAAACATGTGGGCAGGGCAGACCAGACGCTCGATCCAGAGGCGCAGCTGCTGCTGAATGGTGAAGATGTGAGTCAGATAAAACCATCAGGAACTACAGATAACATTGTCAAATGGGAAAGGTAACAGCCTGTATTGTGATGGCAGCTCGCAGTAATGTGTGTGTGTGTGTGTGTTTGTGTGTGTGTGTGTGTGTGTGTGCATGCGTGCGTGCGTGCGTGCGTGCGTGCGTGCGTGCGTGTGAGAGATAAGCCCTGCTCACTGAAAAGTCCCGAGGGACGCGTTGGTAACATTAAATCTGTGAGCTTTGCACTGTATAAATTGTGTCATGCTTTACTTTAACAATTTCCTGCTTTCAGTCAAAAGAACCTTATTTGAAATGTCTGTCTTCTTGTACTTTCAACACTTCATGGAAAGATAATATTTAACAAACCCAGCGTTATTTTTAACTAATTCAGTAGTACATTTTAAATAAGCATTTTTTTATCTTTTATCTTGGCAACAGAGGTGTGCAGCCACCACTTTATTTTTTACAATTATTCTAGATGTTTTAAGGCTGTAAAACCCCTCACTACACACTTTATACACTTTTCTCAGACAGGTCATTAACATTTACTCACTTTTCTCTCTTGTTTAAACACTCTCAAAGTTCAAACCTTCGTAGAAAAATAAGTCCAGTAAAAAAAAAAGTATGCAAAATTGCACTAAAAAAATCTGCGAAACTGCGAGGCCGTGAAAGGTGGACTGCGTTATAGCAAGGGACAACTGTATTTCTCTCTCTGTCTCTCTCCGTCTCTCTGATGTGACTGTCACAGGTCACTATGATGTCATCAACCAAACATCACATTTACTGGCAAACTTAAAATGAATATTAAATCATACATTCTTTTCTTCTCTTTCTCTATGACATCATAATGACCTTTTCAGGTTGCCAGAAAATGTGATGTTTGGTTCTCTCTCTGTCCCCTCTCTCTCGATGACATCAGAACTCTGTCTCTCAATGACATCATAATAACATCAGAACTCTTTCTCTCGATTACATCATAATGACGTAAGAGCTCTCTCTCGATGACATCATAATGACCTGTGACCTGTACAGAGAGAGAAGACAGAGAAAGAATATGGAGACAGAGAAGATGGAGAGAGAGAAGATAATTCAGAGAGCGAGAGAGATAGTTTGGATTGAGAGAGATGACATCAACCAAACCATCTGTTTCTCTCTTTGACGCTCTGACGAACACGTGTGAGTCTCCCTGTCTCTCTTGATGACTTCACTCTCTGACGTCACAGTCATGTCAAGACGCATGAAAACTGAGTGGAGTTATACTGTATAGAGAGAGAATACAGTGAGAGGGTTGATGTCATCTCTCTTTCTGACGCGTGAGAGAGAGAACTCTCTCAGATCATCTCTCAGATCATCAGAGACAAATAAGGAGACAATGTCTCTCTGTCTCTCATGTCACAGAGAGCTGTGACATCAAAAAGAGAGAGATTTATTTTTAAAAAACACGTTTATTCTCTAATAAATAACAATTATATTTACAACATAATTACCAGACCATACAGATATTCAAAATTTACAGAAACACAGAATTAAAAATCAATTGTCCCTCAACAACAGACTAAAGAGCCTTCGTAAAACACCAGAGACAAAAATTCATTGATATTTTTCATGAGTGAATAAAATCTAAAATCCCCTCTCACTCTGACTTTTACTAAAGACTAAAACATGGAAACTAACCCTTTGCTATTAATATTTTGTAGTTGATTTATCCTAGCCTGACATATTACAAAATTTAACAACTGACACTTTTTGAACATTTTTTCAAATATTTTACACCATAAATAAAGGCAGTTTTGTGTAAGACTACAAAACATATAAGATTACAACTGGTCAAAAACAAGGATGCATCCAATCCCAAATCTAATCTAATCCAATCTCTTCTTAAAATGATGCTCATTATTGGTCTAACCCTAACCATAAAACATCATCATTCCCTGTAAAGTATCTTTGGACTGTTTGTATTCTGAAAGCTGCCAACCTGCTCTCCAGGTGTATTAACCCCTACCCCTTCCTCTTTTGGCAAATAAAGCGCACTCTGTGGAACCCAGTGCAGATTATCTCCAAAAAATTTACCATAATTGACTGCACTTTTTGTAGTAAACCAGCAGGGGGTTCCATGCATTTTAGCTTGTGCCAGAGAGTTGATGCAACCAAATACCTAAAAACCAGAACTCTTCCTCTGAATGACATTTTGAGGCAACAACCACTTCCATTTCGCTGATGTCCCCTCCATCTTTTCTATCACTCCCTCCCCATTTTCCTGTCTAAATTATCATCACCTACATAAACCCCAAGATACTTAAAACCCCCCTCCTCCAACTTAACCCTTGCATTGAGTTAGAAAGCTGCAGACACTTTTGGTACTAGCGGGTAAAATTTGACCCGGGATTTGACTCAGCCCAAAATAGTCAAAAAACAACGATTATCATCCAATAATGATTTTCACCTCATCACTAACTTATTTTGCATTGATATTCAGTGTTTTCAATTTCATATTTGTTAGCCCCATGGACCTTTCATCTTACAATACCACTTGTTTTCAATTATAAACATGTTTAAATTCACTCCATTATATTTCGTACAATGAAGACAATGAATAGTTGTGTTATCTAATATTAGAACACACCTCATTAATTAATTCATTATTGATAATATCTGTGTTTACATGCATGCATCACACAATCAGGGACGGTTTATATATATATACACTAGGCAAAAAAAGTTCTGCACCGCTTTTTCAATCTATAATTTCTCCCCTTCATTTATACCCAATAGTGTTGTATCTTATACGGTTGTAAAGCCTCATTCGTACTCTTTCCAATGAGATACAACTTGTAAGGATCCTGCATTTAAGGAATGAGTGACACCGGTAATTGTGTGGGAAGCGACCAATTTTTTTTGACAAAATCCCTTGCAATATTTTTTCAGTTGATAATTTCTCCCATTTAACAATACCGATTGGTGTTGTCTTTCATACTGTTAGAAAGCCTGATTAGTCCCCTTTTCAATGAGAAATAAGTTGTAAGGATTGTCAATCGATTGATATGACCAACATGGCTAAACATGTCCCCTCCCCCGTTTTTGAGGGTAGCAAAATCCCATTCAATGTGTTTTCAGTGGATCAGCATGAGGAGGAGGTGTGAAGCTGTTATTGCTGCAAATGGAAGTTCCACACGCTGCTAAGGTCCAGTAGAAAATGAATAAAATATTGTGCAACCTGTTTAGCTGTGTTGCCTCATCCTTACAGTTATACCCTACTGTAAAGGGGACTGGCATTCCAACAGTATAACTAACAAATCCAATTGGTCTTATCACAAGGGAGAAATGATCAACTGAAAACACACTGAATGGTATTTTGCCCCCTAAAAGGATTTATATACTTTGTATGAATTTTTGAATTTGATATAAACTTGCACAATCAGTGTCTACCATTTAATAATGTGACACTGCAAGGTAAAGGAAATACATTGAATGTTTAAATATGGCAAAATGAAAACAAATTTTTATTTTGCACAGGACCTGGGCAAGACATTATTTTTTAAGTAAAATTGTTTTTATTTTCCTCCTTCTCCTGTCCATTTTGAGTATTGATGCATCCCGAGAAGATGGTTCATTTGGCCGCCTAGTAAATGACGAATACAGACATCCAAATTGTCGTTTGAAAAAAATTGAGGTGGACAGTCGCCCACACTTATGTCTTTTTGCTCTAAAAGACATAAAGGACGGCGAAGAAATAACATATGACTACGGAGGCGAAGACTGCCCATGGTGAATGCAAGTATGTCTGATGACTGCACAGTATTTAAATGTGAAGAGTTTGAGAATGACTCAGATTAACATTGTGTGTGAAGGTGTCTTCATTAGTGTTTTCACATATTTTGGAAATTTTGGACAAAATGGAACTCATTGTGAGGGTAATGTATTGTCAATCAGGTCTACTGACAGTTAAGTCCAATGCCTCAATGAGGCAAAAGATAAAGGGACTTTTAAGATGGATGTGAACCTGTCTGGACAGTTTCCCTTGTCCCAATTATCACTGTATTCTGGCACATTTACGATGTCCCCACAGTGCACTTTTTATGTTACTATTAGTGTTAAACATAATCCAGAGATGCTTTGTCCCTATAAAGGATGAAAACGTGGTGTGTTAAAAGTCCCCATTAAGCTTGTTGTGTTGATGATGTGTGACAGCAAACACAGGTTGACTCTAAAGCAGGCATGTCAAACATACGGCCCGCGGGCCGGACCCGGCCCGGCATAAATATCTGAGTATGTCAAAAAAAGAAGCGAGTCTCTAGCTCA
The DNA here is from genome assembly GCF_902150065.1 of Myripristis murdjan. Classification (NCBI taxonomy): domain Eukaryota; kingdom Metazoa; phylum Chordata; class Actinopteri; order Holocentriformes; family Holocentridae; genus Myripristis; species Myripristis murdjan. Next base: position 4,707,693 of record NC_043982.1, read on the forward strand.
TTTCTATCAAAAGTTGTGATTTTTTTAAAATAAATACAAACCAAATGCTCCCTCCGGCCGCTAGAGGGCAGTAAATGTGTAAAAGCGCTCACGTCCAGCATGCGGCACTGACACGAGTTAGTCACAGGACATAAACATTCGCAACGTGATGTGTCCAAGTAAAAATAAACCGGCAATCTTGCTTCACCATTCACCACTACTAAACAAGTTATCGGTCAACACACCCTTCCCAAAATGGCACTGTCAAAAAAAAGAAAAGTGGACACGAAGTGCAGAGTTTTCCAGGAAAAATGGACTGAGAAGTATTTATTCACAGAAGTGAATGCAAAACCAGTGTGCTTGGTATGTAATCAGCAAGTTGCAGTGTTCAAAGAGTTTAATATTCGGTGCCACTATGAGACTCATCATAAAGAGAAGTATGACCACTTGAAAGGACAAATAAGGAGACGAGATAAACAAACTAGTCACTGGTCTGAAGAAACAGCAGATGGGGCTGTAAGAGTTAGCTACATTATTGCCAACGAGCTGGTGCAGGCATCCAAGCCATTTTCTGATGGGGAGTTTGTAAAAACATGCATGCTGAAGGCTGCAGAAGTCGTGTGCCCTGAAAAGCGACCTGCCTTTGCCAATATTAGTCTAACGAGGAACTCTGTCGCAGATCGGGTGACAGAACTCTCAAGTGACTTGAGCAGCCAACTGAAAGAGGAAATCAAGTCATTTATCGCATTTTCAATTGCAAAAGATGAGAGCACCGATGTCAGATATTGCTCAACTGGCCATATTCATTAGAGGTGTTGATGAAACTTTGACCATCACCGAGGAGCTGCTTGAATTGGTGCCCATGAATGACACCACAACAGCAGATGACATTTTCAGCGCTCTCGTTGGAGCGCTGGACAAGGTGGGAGCGGACTGGTCCCGTGCTGTGAGCCTGGCTACCGACAGTGCGCCATCAATGGTCGGAAGAAAGGCGGGTGTTGCCACAAAATTCCGTGACAAAGTACAGACCGCAAATGGAGGACAAGAGTTTTGGGCATTTCACTGTATTTTGCACCAGGAGGCGTTATGTTGCAAAACACTGCAAATGGACCATGTTATGAGTGTGGTTGTGAAAACTGTCAATTTCATCAGAGCGTGCGGTCTAAATCACCGTCAGTTTGATACATTTCTCAGTGATAATGACATTCATGCTGGCCTTCCATACCACACTGACGTGCGGTGGTTAAGCAGAGGTGCAGTACTCAAGCGCTTCTTTGAGCTACGAGGGGAAATTGGACAGTTCATGGAGAAGAAGGGACGCCCAGTAAAGGAACTTAAATGCAAGGAATGGGTGCAGGATCTTGCGTTTATGGTTGATATTACACAACACTTGAATACACTTAACACTACATTGCAGGGCCGTAACAGAGTTGTCACTCAATATTACGACAGCATAAGTGCGTTCAAGATGAAACTGTCACTGTGGGAGTCGCAGCTATCCAACGGTGACACCGCGCATTTCTCTTGTCTCACAGCTGTGCGTCCGAAGGCACTGGACCGTCCCGATAATGATTTGGATAAATATAAAGACAAAATAACAGATTTGCTGCGAGAGTTTGAGCAGAGGTTTCAGGTATTCATTGAACTTGAGAACAAATTTGGCTTTTTTTGCTCGCCATTTACAGTGAAGCCTTCTGATATGCCAGCTGACGTTCAACTCGAGCTTATTGACTTGCAGTGCGATTCCGCTATGAAGGATAAATTTGGGTCCGTGGGATTGGATACGTTTTATCAATATCTCGTGCCAGGTTACCCCAAATTAACAGCCATGGCTGCAAAGGTTCTATCCATGTTTGGGACTACTTATCTTTGTGAACAGGTGTTCTCCATAATGAACAATAATAAAACAAAGCAGCGCTCAAGTTTAACAAATAAACGCTTGAATGACATTGTTAAATGTTCTGCTACTCAGGATTTCACACCTAATATCAATGCACTTGTGAAGGCAAAAAGATGCCAAGTTTCAGGAGCCAGCAGCAGCAAGTAGACTGCAGGAGTGCAGTGAGAGAGAGAAAAAAAGTGTGATGACACGAAATTTGTTTGCACTCATGAATACAGATCATTAAAAATAAGATTAATCTGGTTTCATATTAAAGACAATTAATATTGTGCAGTATATTCTCAGCTTCAGTAGGCCCAGCCTAGTAGTTCGATCTGATGTAGTCTAATCTTATTGCCCATGCACTGCTATAACTTTTTATTTTATTTATTTATTTTATTTTATTTTGTATTTCTTTTTTTATTTATTTCAAAGCAGTATGACAATTAAGGCGAAAATATTTTTTCATAGCTCCCACCTGAGTTTGTTTAGTGTGGTGAGTTGGTTCAGGTGTAAAACTGCATTCACTCAACTGTTAAAATAAACCAGTTGTTAACACATTCACCGCCAAACATGAAAATCATTTTTTTTCCATTGTTTGTGAATAAATGTGTTGTGCTTAGAAAAGATCCCTTGTCATCCGTGATTATAATATGTAGGGTAGGCTACAAATGTAGGCTGAATGATAAAGCATAGTACTGAAAAACAAAGCTAAATATTTGGAGTTGACATTCTTTTACTGATCCGGCCCACCTGAGAACAGAAAGTCTGGATCCGGCCCCAGAGCCAAACTGAGTTTGACATGCCTGGTCTAAAGTATTACAGTACAATTTTGAGATTTCTTTTCCTCTGAAGTCTGGTGTTTTGGCATGTGTTTCAGTTTAGAGATCCTTAAGAACATGTATTTATCTCCCTGAATACTATGCAGTGTTGACATTACATTGACCTAGAGGTCTTCATGTTTACATTGTTTTTTCCTTACAAATAATTGCAGATGACATTGTGTGGCATGGATAATCATCCTGCAAAGAGCTCCCATCCTGCTGTCATGTCTGAGAAACGGATGGAAGAAGCTTGGTGTTCACAGGACACTCCTCAACAGGTACATACCACCTTCATCACTTGATGTTTACTTTTAAATCCTCTGTAGGTTTGGTTTTAGCAATTAATTCAAGGAAATGAGCTCATTGTGAGGGTAATGTATTGTCATTCAGGTCTACTGACAGTTAAGTCCAATGCCTCAATGAGGCAAAAGATAAAGGGACTTTTAAGATGGATGTGAACCTGTCTGGACAGTTTCCCTTGTCCCAATTATCACTGTATTCTGGCACATTTACGATGTCCCCACAGTGCACTTTTTATGTTACTATTAGTATTATCCTCTGGAAAACGAGCATCCAAGTGATCACAGAGCTTACAAATAAAAAGAGTAATCTCACCAGTATTTCTGCCATCAGCTGATGAGGTCCTCGTCACCTCTTTGACACGGTGGGCTCTAGTTTCGCAGACCAGGCGAGGCGGGGGCGTAGCGCAGATGCGCTTCGCCAACTGGGTGTGGCCAGGCGGATTTTCCAAGTTTGGCACGCCGTTCTCGGTGGCGCAAGTACTCCGCCGTCCCTCCTACCGGCGGAGAGGAGGAGAGAAGGCGTGGAGTGGGTTTGACACAGCCGATTCACATTTAACCAATCAAATGAGCCCCTGTCCTTGCCTTTAAAATGCGCTGCGTGAAGGCGTAATGAAAGTTTACACAGCTGACATGGAGGTCTATTGCCGCGGGCGGAGCAGAGCTCAGGAGACAGGCGCGGAGCGGAGACCGGCGAGCAGTGCGCACACGTCACCAAAACCTCACAGGCAGGCTTCTGGAATGTCAGACACATGAACGATGCAATAAATACCGAAAAAAACACTATTCAATGCTACGATCACAATGAGCACATACATATATCTCCATATCAACTGTCCCGTCACAACTGATGTCAGATCAAAGGAGATTGGCACCGTTTGTGCTGATTGTGAGGTTTTGGTGATATGCGCCAGCCAGCCAAACTTCCACTGCGCCGGCTCCGCTCTGCCTTGCGCTGAAAGTAGACGTGGTTTCAGATGGTGAGCTTTTGGCGCACCTCGGCGAAGCCTTTTGGCACGAAATTGTCACTGCGCCAAGCCGAATCTGTCGGCACCTCCCCCCGCTGCGCCGCCACTCCCATCTCGGCGAACCTCCGCCTGCGAAACTTGGAAACCGTTCGCCTCTGCCATTTCGCCGGTCGAACCTAGCTCTGCGCGGGGTTCGCCTCACTGCGCCACCCCGCGCTGCGCCGGGAAACTAGAGCCCGGTCTCTCCACTGAACATCCTTCTCATCCTTAAAGTATTGAGAACGCAACTTCCCAGTCTTTTCTCTTGCAAAGCAGTGCCCTTCCATCACAGTCAGGTTGCGTCTTTGAAAAGAAAGGCAGAGGTTTGCCAGCCCAAAACATCTCCCAGAGCAGTGAGAGTAACCTTGAACTTTGAATCACTCAGCTTTTTGTAGCAGTAATTTGCCACTGGATCTTTGTTATCTCTGGATTCTCTCTTGCAGTATTCTTCAAGCACCGTGTATTTCCTCAGAACAGCATTCACAGCTTGGTGCCGCGATAGCCATCGCACTTCCCTCAGAGGCCTGAATGACAGTGTATCCTCATTGAGAATCTTTGCTAGATCCTCCATTTTGCCCCTCTTTACAGTGGTTCTAAGAAGAGTTTCCACATCTCGCATCAAAGGCACATCTTTCCAGGCATCATCAATGCCCAAGTCCTCTCTATGGGCCACGCAATGTTGTTCCGTTAGGTGTGGTATTTGCCACTTTAATAAAGCTGCAACTCCGTTGTGCTTTCCTAGCATTACTGAGGCAACATCGGAGGTCAGCATCACCATTCTCTTCAAGTCCATGCTTGGAGTAAAACTGAGTGATTGCCTGCACAATATCGTGAGCAGTGCATGCTGTCAGCTGGATGATGCCACTGAACACAGTTTCATAGCTGACGTCATTTTTCTCCCTGTATTTAATATATAGGACTAGCATTTTGTGCTCTGTTATGTCTGTGCTCTCATCTACTATCAGGGTATGCCAGGGTGCTTTTTTTAACATTGCACATCATCTCATTCTGCACTATCTCATTGATTGAGTTCACAAATTCAAAGGCATAGTTTTTACTTCGCCAGCTTTCTGGTATACTCACATACTTTGCCATGTGATCGTGGATTTGTTGAACTGTCAGCATTGATGCATTCATTTTGATGGCGAGTAGAATATTTTCGATGAGAACTTTGACTTGCCCGGGGTCAGATTTCTTTTTGTGTGACAGCTCGTTCCTCTTCTCTCGATCTTTTGCACTCTCCTGCATTAATGTACCGATCCCCATTCCCGTCTTGCGTCTTCATACAATTCCAACAGCATTCAAATGACTTTTCTGCTGAATGTGACTGTAGCAACCCTTGGCATCAATAAGGAGGCGTAGAGCTCAACTGGTACAAATTTTATTTCTTCATGAGCACCGTGAAACTAAAAACAACACATAGCAAAATATTAATAATTTTGCATATTAAAAAGGTCTTTATATAATTTCATTTCAACAGTTTACATTTTAAAAAACACACTTTACTATCACGATCAACAATAACAGTCAAATATAGCACAATTAAACTACACTAAGTGCATACAATTATATGAAAGTAACAACACACACACCTCGCTTCACCTACCAAGGGCGCAAAACTCCCCTCACACGAGTGGTGAGTAGCAACAGGCACATGAACTGCACTAGAACAAGAAAACACACTCCATATGAATATACACCCCATTTAATATAAATAAACTAGTGTAACACACAAATCAAAACTTACATGTACTTCTTGCCGTCCCTGCCAAACATAACCTGCATCCTGTGGCAACTCAGGTGGAAGTGGCAACTCAGGTGTGTGGCAATCAACCCTATTTATACAGGATCTGGGGCGTGTGCTGAAACCCCAGAACATGAATGATACATAGCCATCTCAGCTGGCCACTAACAGTGACGCTTGAGGTAGTCCAACTTCCATTCAGTCCACACTTTTCCCTCTGAAAACTCGCTTGCTACTTTGGCTTCGCAACATGTTCTGCAGAGCAGCCCTTTCTCACTTGAAAAAGAACAAATCTCACCCAGTTTCACCTCTTGTTCTTCTATTCGCACATACTCCGACAGCCATTCCATCTTAAAAGAACCACATTTCTTTTTTACTTTGGCTTGGTGAGTGGCTGTGCCACAGCCCGTTCGTTTCGCCATAATAAAGGGTTGGCAGCATTTACCTCTCTTAGCTCTGCCACACCATTAGCTATATGCTAACTTGCAACCGCATCATATCATTGGCTGGACAGTGTTAGTCATAGTTTTATCTGTAGTTACCACTTGTTGTCACCTGTCACTCACTGAGTTGCATTGCAAAATGGTACAGAATAAATTGTTATGTGTTTATTTTATTTACAGTTCAGGTTGGATTTTATTTTATGCGCTGCATAGTTTTGCTGTGCGCGGAGAATGCGGACGCAGTGCGCGATTGTGCAAGTGCGCAACTTAGAGGAAACATTGCACGTGACCATACCTGCTGCACACAGCATGTGCATCTTAAAGATGTCGATGTGGATCGATGTTTTCATTTTGCATCGATGTAATTGGATCGTTAATCGATGTGGATCGATGTATCGTTACACCCCTACTAGGCGGCCATAGATACAGAATCAGATATCTCATCGGCCACTTGGCCACCATTCAACTGACTTGCTAATAAAAGAGATGTAAAGAGACGTGCTCAGGCTTTGACAATCAATAAGATGGGGGTGCTGATTGACACAAGTGAAACAAACTTTTGTCAAGTAAATATTGGATGCAACAATATGATCTGAAGTACATATAACCTAAAATTGATCATTTGTTAGGTATAGAATATTTAGATTTAGCAACAAATGAAATGTATTGTTTTGAAATGTATTATGTATGTATTTCATAGAACCATCAGCAGAGGAAACTGTTGCAGGTGCTGTGGGGAATGAAAACTCCTCAACAGGCAAGCAACACAAACAGCCATCAGCAGAGCATGGAGCATCTTCTGGAGTCAGTTCTGTGGCACATTCCTCCAAAGGTGATTTTTTTTTTTTTCTTTATTATTATTGCAGTAATATCAGTTGATTTGGAGACAGGAGATAAATGAAAAATGACTCCTACCATCTTTCACCCCTCAGTCTGGTGGCCCCAAGCACTGATGAACTCTAACTGAGTACATTTTTCAAAGTACTGTATTTCAGTACAAATTAAATTTTCATTTTTCTAACAAGAATCCATTTCATATGTGGGAGACCTTAGAGAATATGGAAAACATGCAGTGTTTCTGGTGGGCAGGAAAGGCAGGGAGAGCAGCTTAATGGGAGCACTGGATGGCAGACTGAGACTGGTTCATGAGCAGGAAGTGCAGGCCGGTTTAACGGCAGGGAAAAGGAGGTGATGCAGGCAGCGGTTGGTGCAGAGGGATAGAGCTCTGAAGAGATCTGTGGAAAACTCAGAGTGAGAGACACCAAGGCCAAACTACAAGGTGCAACAGATAATGCCTCTTCAAAATGTGCGAGAGGAGAGGACAGGGCTCCATGTAGCAGTCTAAGCCCATAGCTCTATAAAATAAAATGGTTGAGGGCTACCTGAACCAGCCCTAACTAAAAGCTCTGGCGTAGATGAAGGTTTAAAGCCTGGACTTAAATGTAGATAGTGTCTGCCTCTCTGACCCATGGAGAGAGCTGGTTCCAAAGTAAAGGAGCCCGGTAACTGAAGGCTCTACCTCCCAGTCTGTTTTTAGAGATACTGAGAGTCACTAACAGACCTGTATCCTGGGAGCAAAGTGCACTGGCGGGACAGTAGGGAATGATGTCGTTCCCGTGCCGAAGACGCCGCGCCCCGGCAGCTCCAAAGACTACAGACCGGTGGTGCTAACCTCCCACATTATGAAGACCATGGAGAGACTCATCCTACAGCAGCTCCGGCCTGTGGTCACACCACATCTGGACCCCCTCCAGTTCGCCTACCAGCCCCGACTAGGAGCTGAGGATGCCATCCTCTACCTGCTCGACCGCATCTACACACACCTGGACAAGACGGGGGGCACTGTGAGAGTCATGTTTTTTGACTTCTCCAGTGCCTTCAACACCATCCGTCCGGCTCTACTGAGTGAGAAGATGACGGCGATGCAGGTGGACTCCTCCCTTGTGTCCTGGATTGTGGACTATCTGACTAGCAGACCACAGTATGTGCGCCTACAGCACTGTGTCAGACAGAGTGGTCAGCAGCACCGGGGCACCACAGGGGACCGTTCTCTCTCCCTTCCTCTTCACCCTGTACACCAGCGACTTCAACTACCGCACAGAGACCTGTCACCTCCAGAAGTTCTCGGATGACTCAGCAGTAGTTGGATGCATCAGCAAGGGTGATGGGGGGGAGTACAGGACTACCGTGAGCAACTTTGTCACATGGTGTGAGCAGAACCATCTATAGCTCAATGTGACAAAGACCAAGGAACTGGTGGTGGACCTGAGGAGGACCAAGGTGCCGGTGACCCCTGTTTCCATCCAGGGGGTCAATGTGGACATTGTTGAGGACTACAAGTACCTGGGGGTTCACACTGATAATAAACTGGACTGGAGGAAGAACACTGATGCCCTGTACAAGAAGGGCCAGAGCTGCCTCTTTTTTCTGAGGCGGCTGAGGTCCTTCAACATCTGCAGGACTATGCTCAGGATGTTTTATGAGTCTGTGGTAGCCAGTGCTATCCTCTATGCTGTGGTGTGCTGGGGCAGCAAGCTGAGGGTAGCGGACGCTAACAGACTCAACAGACTGATCCGCAAGGCCAGTGACGTTGTGGGAGTGAAGATGGACTCTCTGACGGTGGTGTCAGAGAGGAGAATGCTTCACAAGGTGAAAGCCATCCTGGACAATGTGTCCAACCCGCTCCATGACGTGTTGGTCAGACACAGGAGTTCTTTCAGCACCAGACTGATCGCACCACGATGCACCACAGAGCGACACAGGAAATCATTCCTGCCTGTGGCCATCAAACTGTACAACTCCTCACTCTGAGTGTCAGACACTCTGAGTCAGTGGGCTGGCCCCATAAACGAACTCTTGTGCAAATTCCCTCTGTGCAATAATCCATATTCAATACCATACTTATGTGCAATAACCTATAGTGCAATAATCCATATTCTATACCATACTTATGTGCAATAACCTGTGCAATAATCCATATTCTATACCATACTTATGTGCAATAACCTGTGCAATAATCCATATTCAATACCATATTTAGGTGCAATAACCTATAGTGCAATAACTTCTGTCCATGTTTGCACTTGTACATATATTTTTTCTGTCTTTTTATTCTATATATATTTATATTTATATTTATATTCCTTCTTTATTTTTCTTGACTAATTGCTCTTTTTACTTTACACTTTGAGTGGAGTTGTTATTGCAACAAAAAGTAATTTCCCCCTGGGGATCAATAAAGTATTCTGATTCTGATTCTGATTCTGATCAACTCTGATATGACTTTAACAGTTCATTTTTAATGTTGTATTGCTAGTATTGTTTTTAATGCTTTTATGTAGGGGTGTGTGTGCGCGCGTGTGGATGTACATATGTGTAAATGTGTGTGTGGGGGGAATGTGATCTTGTGTAGTTTTTTTTTTGTTATGTTGTATTGTATAGCATTTTGTTGTTGTTTTTCTCGACATTTTTGTACAAGGACCCGAGCAAGAGTAGTTGCTGCCCTGGCACCAATTAAAGTAGATCCAAATAAACAAATTAAAATCGCTAACTTGAAGCCTGCGGCAAAGCAGAAACATGCCCACGGGCCTATTTTCGGTGGTCGGCTCAGCCTGCGCAGAGGCTTGGTGGTGTGACAGTAGTGACTCTGTCCGAGTCACGAGTCCACAAACCAGTCTAGAGCCGTGACACAGCAACCGCCTGCGCCTGTGCCTTGATACGAAAATAGTCCCTGAAGCAAGCTGCACCAATTTGGTTGAGTCTGTAGCGGTGATAGTCCCTGAAGCAAGCTGCACCAATTTGGTTTAGTCTGTATCCGTGATAGTCTCTGAAGCAAGCTGCACCAATTCGGTTTAGTCTGTAGCGCTGAACCACCTGCATCCTGAAACGGTAGCCTACATGACTGCAGACGCGTGCCCACGGGCCTATTTTCGGTGGTCGGCTCAGCCTGCGCAGAGGCTTGGTGGTGTGACAGTAGTGACTCTGTCCGAGTCACGAGTCCACAAACCAGTCTAGAGCCGTGACACAACAACCACTTGTGCCTTGATACCAAAATAGTCCCTGAAGCAAGCTGCATTCAGAGCACAAACTCAAGAGGCCTCCCAGTAATCTCGCCTCTGAGAAAGAAGGCTTCATCTAAGTGACAACACACTGTGAATAACAGAGATATAACATTCCAGCTTTACCCATACTATCTTCCCTGTGTCTCTTTTTATTCCCATTCATGATCCCCCACAGCCTTTGTCACTAGTTGTTATCACTCATTGAAGCTGCTTCTGCCCTTTACTTTTTTCAGTACATATGCTTCCTGTGGTAGACATTTTCAGGGAGTATATGCTTCATTTCTATGGCTACACTGACAACACCCAGCTTTATATTGCATGAGAGTCATGATAACACCTTTTCTAATTTAGCAACTGCAGTAAACAACTGAATGCACACCAGTTTTGTTAAATTAAATAGTGACAAATTTTACTGATGGGTCTGCAAGCCAAAAGAGAATTTGTTCCTATCCAAATTTGGCAGCTTAGCCTTACAAGAGCCTCCTCGATTCATTCATTTACAGTATATTGCAAAGGTGTGGCCTTTCCTATCCCAACTATATGCCGGAAAACTAGTTCTTGCATTTATCTCCACCAAACTATTGTAATGGTCTTTTCACTCGTTTTCCAAAACAATCCACTGTTAAACTCCAGTTAATTCACTTTTAACTAGAGCAAGACACAGAGAGCAGATCAGCCCAGTGTTAGCTGACCTGCCTTGTCTCCCTGTGTATTTATTTGAAACTTTTTTTTTAACTTGTTTATGAGGCTCTCAGTGGGTCAGGACTGGCCTGCATTACTAACTTCTTGTTGTTTTATAATCTGTCATGGCCTCTTTGATCCTCTGCCCCTGTTTTTTTTTTTTTTTTAAATACAAACTGACATAAATAAGAAAATCATGAGCCAAGCCATTTTTTAAAATTATGCACCACAATGAGGGAGATCCAGGCTCTGTGATCTTATTTAGTCAACACTGCTTTTAACTCTGATTTTTTTCATATTTCTAATTTACTCCAATTAATTCGCAGACATTGAAAGGTTTTTCTTAATTTTCCCCACATTTCATTATTTGTTGGTCACTGTCATTTATTTTAATTTTAATTTTAATCATTTTTATGCTGATGAGTACTTACAGCAGCTTTTTCATTGGGGAATGTGTGTGTGTGTGTATCATGTGCCCTTCGTGTACTTGAGAAAAACAAACAGTAGGGGGCGCCATGGCAACAGTCTCCTGCAATGTCACATCTAGTGGCTGGAAATCGTCAGCGGGACACCTTGCACGACGGAATTGCCGGGCTGCTGAAAAAGGTATGGCTGGAGGTTATGTTAGTGTTTGAGCAGAATAAAATATCAGCAACAGCATGTCGACTAAACAAGCTTTACGTTTTTGAGGTCAAAATGCGGCTGTGTGTTTATCTGCCGGGCTTATTCAGGCAGAGTTTGGCTTTGACCGAGACAAGCTTTCTGCCATGCTAAGCCTGTTAGCCGACATTCTAATTTGAAGTCGGCGGTGTGTTTACAATGAGAACAGCGGCGAAAAACAACCTGTTAGTCATTTCTAGTTATGAATCAAATACATTTTAACATACTGATGAGCGTCATTATCAGGTGGTCAAAGGTTGAATTTGGCTGTTATTAGACAAAAAAGATCGCAGATAGTTCATCTACAATAATAGTTTGTTAAAACATATGAACATGCTGAGGGCTCAACACTGTACAGCAAGTTTAAAAGATATATGATCTTCTTCAATTTTTATACTCGCCTTATCTCAGAAGCCATGTTTGGGGATTAATATCTTGAAAAGTATTGTTTCTAGCCTCAACCAACTTTATAGGATGGAAGACAAAAATGTCCTCGTAAGGCCCTAGATTTGGAAAACACTGTAAATACCTCGTCTTCTCTCCCGGTAGGTCCATGATATGATCAACAACTGTTCCTGTGCTGATTGCTGAAGACGTAAGTACATGATGGAAACAAGGGTTGTGTCTAACTCCACTGAGAAGGTGTACACAAAGAGACCTGAAGAAAATGTTAGCATTAGTGAGGACTGGAGCATTAATTTGACCCAAAAGTCTCTGTCTGTGGTGCCATAGTCCTGGTGCAGCAATGGAGCAACATACTGACCATCATATAAAAGTGATGCAAATATCAACAAATTGCCACCATTGGTCATCATCGCACCCAGTGTCTTCTTCTCATCGGTCATCATGGTGCCCCGTGCCATCTTGTCATCAGTCATCATCACACCTAGTGCTACCTCCTCATCGCTCATCATCATCCCCAGTATCACCTCCTCATCTGTCATCATTGCGCCCAGTATCACACCTCCTTATTGGTCATCATCACTCCCAGTGTCATCTTGTCATCGGCCATCATCGGGCCTGGTGTCACCTCCTCATCAGCCAACATCATGCCCAGTGTCACCTGCTCATGGATCATCATCACACCCAGTATCACCACCTCATCGGTCATCATCACACCCAGTATCACCACCTCATCGGTCATCATCACGCCCAGTATCACAACCTCATCGGTCATCATCCCTCCCAGTGTATCCTCCTCATCGGTCATCATCGCTCCCAGTGTCACCCACTCATTGGTCATCATCACTCTGTGCCACCTACTCATTGGTCATCATTGCTCCCAGTGTCATCTTCTCATCGATCATCGTCACTCCCAGTGTCACCTCCTCAGGGGTGACACTGGGAGGGGAAAGGGTGATTCCACAGGGCTCAAGTCTGACAGTTCTTGAATCCCAGTACCGGGCGTCGGGTTCTGTCACTTGGTCTCATGGTTTCACACTAACCCTGAACCTCCGTCGGAGCATGTTGTTCCCCAGGTTTAGGTTATTTCTGCTGTTTAAACTGTTCATATTGCTATTTTTTATATATTCCTCGTTTATAGTGTATATATTGCTTGCTGCTAATTATCATCTGTTTATACTGTGAATTTGGACATTGCCCACATCTATGCACATTGTATACATCGATGCACACTGTTTTTTTTTTTTTGGGGGGGGGGGGGGGGGGGGGGGGGGTTATCATCTATTTATCATCTGGGTGCTATTTATTTATCATCTGTTTATACTGTAAATTTGCACATTGCCCTCATCTATGCACATTGTATACATCAATGCACACTGGTTTTATTGGGTTTTTTTGCACATTGTTTTTTGTACATTGGGTACTTAGATCTTTAGATCTCGGGTGTCATCTTTTATTCTTTATTTTTGATTTACTTAATCTTGTACTCTGTGGATACTGCTGAAAACTGTGAATTTCCTTCGGGATGAATAAAGTATCTATCTATCTACCTATCTATCTATCTATCTATCTACCTATCTATCTATCTATCTGTCATCATCTGTATCATCTGTCATCATCGCTCGCACTGTCACCTCGTCATTGGTCATTACTGCTCTCAGTTTAATGTCCTCATTGGTCTTCATCGCTCCCAGTGTCATCTTCTCATCAATCATCATCATGCCCAGTGTCACCACCTCACCGCTCATCATCATTCCCAGTGTCACCTCCTCATCAGTCATCATCGCTCCCAGTGCCATCCTCTCACCGGTCATCATCATGCCCAATGACACCTCCTCATTGGTCATCATCATGCCAAGTTTCACCACCTCATTGGTCATCATTGCTCCCAGTGTCAACACATTGGTCATCATCGATCCCAGTGTCACCTCATTGGTCATCATCGCTCTCAGTGTCACCTCATTGGTCATCATCACTCTCAGTGTCACCTCCTCATTTGTCATGATCGTTCCCAGTGTCATCTTCTCATTGGTAATCATCACGCCCAGTGTCACCTCCTCATCGGTCTTCAACACGCCCAGTGTCACTTCCTTTTCCATCATCATCTCCCCCAGTGCCACCTTCTCATCAGTCATCATCATGCCCAGGTTTACCTGCTCATTGGTCATCATCACGCCCAGTATTACTTCCTAATTGGTCATCATCACGCCCAGACCTCCTAATTGGACATCATCATGGCCTGTGTAATCTTCTCCTTGGTCATCATCGCTCCCAGTGTCACCTCCTCATTATCATGCCCAGTTTCACCTCCTCATCAGTCATCATCGGCCTGTGTAATCTTCTCATCAATCGTCATCGCGTCATCATCCTTCCCAGTGTCACCTCCTCATTGGTCACCATCGTTCCCAGTGTCATATTCTCATTGGTCATCATCGTTCCCAGTGTCATATTCTCATTGGTCATCATCGTTCCCAGTGTCATATTCTCATTGGTCATCATCGCGCCCAGTGTCACCTTCTCATCAGTCATTGTCATGCCCAGTGTAACCTGCTCATCGGTCATCATCGCGCCTGGTGTCATCTTCTCATCGGTCATCATCGCTCTCAGTGTCACCTCCTCATCGATCATTATCTCCCCCAGTGTAACTTTCTCATCGGTAATCATCATCCCCAATGTCACCTCCTCATTTGTCATCATCATGCCCAGCGTCACCTCCTCATTGTCATGCCCTCTGCCTCCTAGCCGGTCTTTCTCTTTGTGTGTGTGTGTGTGTGAGCACTTGATTGCAGGATTGAGGCCTGGTGTGCAGGGGTTGGGTCTCCTCAGCTGCCTACTTTCTGACAATCACCACTCCACTACAAAAAGCTTCCTCCATCAACCAGACCTCGCCAGATTGTGATACAGTAACACTGTCAGTCACTCTCGAGCCAGTACTTTGTCTGTTGGTGATTTTCTAGTACTTTAATAACCTAGTTTTCTCTGTCTTGGATCCAGTTCCTCCCCGGCCTCCAGCACCAGACCTGCCTCTACTCTGCCACCCAGCCGTTTCCAGCCAGCCGAGCCCTCCACCCAGCCCTCACCTGGAATCCCATAGATCTGCATCCAGCCACCTCTCATCCCGGACTCAGCCTGCACCTTCAGTTAAAATAAACTCTTTCGTTGAACTGATCAGCTGCTTCACTCGTTCCTCTGCCTTGAGTCCACCTACTTAGCCCGTTACACTCATCAGTTATCATCACTCCCAGTGTCATCTTCTCATCACGACCAGTGTCTTCTTCTCATCAGTCATCATCGCGCCCAGTATCACCTTGTCATTGGTCATCATAACGCCCAGTGTCACCTTCTCATCAGTTATCAACGTGCCCAGCAACATGCTCACCGTCATATGATGTCAGAGTGTTAAAGACTGGGTAAATATTTTTTCCAAATTTTTTTTTATTTACAACTGTAGCTTTATTAATTACAACTTACAGGTATTTATTCAAAATTAATGGATCAATTTTTAGATTATTTATTTTTCATAAATAAAAATATATTAATATATATATAAATATATTAATATAATAAATATATTTACATAAGAAATGCATGCATGCAGTAGTAAGAGGTATGTTTATGTGGAGAGAAACAATTTGGTCATAGTCCTTAATATGTCAATACTGTGAAATGTTTTTTAGGTGATTATATGTCAGCTTGGCAGACAATGAAGAAATCCTTGACCTGTCAAACATCAGAACTTGACTCTGATCATGACAAGGATGTGGCTTCAGGCTCTTGGTATCGTTTGTGCCTCTGCTCAGATTCCTGCTCCTGGAAACTTTTGGTTTCTCTGAGTAGGTTTTCCAGGATCATTGTGATCTCTTTGAGATCTTGGTGTTGTTTTTCAAGTTTTTCTTTCTCTTCTTTCTCCTTTTCAAGATCTTTCCAGAGAATTTTCATCTCGGTCAGTCCTTCGTGTTGTTTGTCTTTGTTAGGTTGTGCATGTGATCGCTGCATGTTTAGGGTGAGAGAGGGCAAGATCTGCTAGCTACCAGTTCCTTATAATAATAATAATAATAATAATAATAATAAACTTTATTTATATAGCACTTTTCATACAGAATGCAGTTCAAAGTGCTTCACATAAAAGCAATAAAAATAAAATAAAATATGTATACATATATGTACACATACATACACATTGATAGATAAATAAATAATTGAGAACATCAACAGGAGGAATAAAAGGAGATAAACAAGAAAAATAAGAGGTAGTGCGTTACATTAAAACATAGGAAACGCAGCTAAAAAATCTGAAGTAAAAAAAAAAAAAAAACAGTCATGAATAAGAATACAAATGCCTTAAAATGGATTAACGTTGGAGCTTATGATATTGAGTAAAAGTCATACTATAAAAAGGCTCGGTTAAAAAGATATGTTTTTAAACATTGTTTGAAGGTTTCAAGAGAGACTGCTTCTCTAATGTCTTTGGTTCCAGAGTTTGGGAGCGTAATTGAAAAACGCTGCATCTCCAATTATCTTTTGGGAGTGTGTAGGGTTCTCGAGCAGTCCTGCAGAAGATGATCTGAGGGTTCATGAGGGAGCATAAGGAGTCAAGGAGTCTCTGATGTAGCTCGGTCCTGATCCGTTGAGTGCTTTAAAAACTAGTAACAAGACTTTGAAGTCAATTCTGGAGGGGACAGGGAGCCAGTGTAATCCAGCCAAGACTGGAGTGATGTGTTCTCTCTTTTTAGTTTTTGCCAATAGTCTGGCGGTGGAGTTTTGGGCTACGTTCATACATACACGGGTAAAAACGGAGACATTTCCCTTCGTTTGTGCCCTTCATTTACGCGCAAACGGCGAATTCGACTCTGAAAAGAATTCTTTCTAAAAACTCCGGCCAAAGTGGATATTTAGGAAAACTCCTGTTTCGCATTTGCATGTAAACTGAGAAAAACGGAGAAATACAGAGTTTCAGGCAGCTGACGTCACGTTATGCGCCAAAAGTGCGCGCAATGTTTACATTTGGCTATGGTGATCATAGACATGATATACATATATTATGTCTATAATGGTGATGATCAAGGATGCATTCACAGTAGCAGTCGCATTTCTGTCCATATGTTTGCATTTTCAAATACAGCAGCTTTTTTATATCGAGGAGCAGAGATGAATAAGGGCTCAGAGGTCAGCAATTTTGCAAATTCTCCTCCCTCCAACACAAAGAGCCAGTCTGCGTCACCGCCAGCATCTGATTGGCTTGCATGGCTTTCTCCTTCTTCCTAAACCGCCGCCCATAGGCTTGGGGTAGTTATGATGGCGCTCGACGGCATATTTATGTGGGTTGATGTAAACAAAAACTTTTTTGAAAATGATGCTGTGTGCATGATGTTATTTTGGAAAACTGAGGGAGGGAAATATTCATTTCTCAAAATACCCAACTGTGTAAACGTAGCCTTGAATGAGTTGTAATCTTGCTGAGCCCAGGCGGCTGCGGTGAGTGTCCCCTGTCACCTAAGTGGTACCTGTCGGTGTGTGAAACACAGAATAACATCACACACAGTTTGAATGCTGGGTGTTTTCTCTGACTGGTGGAGCTACTAAAGCAACACATGTTTTGTCAGGGACTTAGTTTAATAAGTGTAGCACATCTGATTTAAAACAAACAAACAAACAAAAAACAACAACAACGGGAGACACTAATATTGAGTCAAGTTCATAATTAAATTCTGTTGTAGAACACTGTTGTGCGTTCATTTAGATAGCCATACATATAGATAAATAGATAGATAGATAAACAATAATAATGATAACAATAATACTAATAAAAAATAATAAAAGAAAAACTACCTAACAAAAAATATTAATACTTCTACAGCGCAGTAGTATGACTTTTACTTTTTAGAAGAAGATCAAAGTATGTCTTTCATCACTGGCTGTATAACACATTCATCTATGTCAACAAATATTTACTTTTCAGTGTAAATTTCAAAGCAATTTCAGTTTGACTCAATGTTGTGGGAAAATACAGCACATTCTTGTACCACTAGTGAGGATCATAAAGTTGGGGTTAAACTAAGGACACAGAAGATACCAGATGGCAAACTGAGGACACAGACATGCCGGAAGTTCAACGTAGGGACACAGAGGTGCCAGCGTGGTCATTTACAACCAGGGGTGTTGTTACTGAGTGTCTACGAACAACCAAGAATTTACTCACATGAGGTGTACATTAACCTGACGGGAAGGTCAACAAGATGGAAAAGTACCAGACGATGTGATGTATTCGACATTCCATGACTCTGTATAAAAGCAGGCTGCACCAAACAACAGGGCGCTCTTGGTCCTCTGACATTGCTTGTCGTTGGCTAAGGCACCCACTTGCAAGTTTCCCCCAATAAAAATCCAGAGTGTACTAGGCTCTTGCTGCGTGTCCTCTGTTCCCAGAAATTCCCAGTAATTTCGCCTAGGGCGGCAACATAGGCAGAACCGCCACTGTGCAATTTCACAGAAAAGGGCCGTGTTTCCCAGATCGGTTAAGAAGGTCTCCGGAGCTACTACCCATCATTGTTAAGAAGCTCAGCTGATTTTTTCGGTTGTCACGTCCTCTTCTTTTAGAGTCACACGCTTTGGTCCTCGAAACAATAATAACTATCCATGGTGGCGGTGATCAGGGCGGCGGGACTGAATGCACCTGGCTGCTGTGATCTGCTGTGAGCTACGGCTCATTACCAAACTTCTGGGTCACGTAAACCGGACCAATTAAATAATAAAATCATATTCAGTCCTGATTCCCGTTTTTCCATTTCGTATTTTTGATCCGAGCCTAAAATTGAACTATGAAAAACCAGGCATATTTTGGATTTTGGTGTTAGATTAAAAAACAAATAACAAAATAACCAGTCACTTTTCCATTTTTTAATTTTTGATTGGCAATTGAAAATAGAAAGAACGAATGATACATGGATTTTGTCGTGCTTATATCATGAATGGTCTCACCAAATTTCAGGTGCATCTTCTTAATCCACTCTGAATATCAAATTTTGGCCAAAGTGTGACATTAGAAGAGAAATCATAGGACCACCAAAATTGACAGAGCGCATTCTCAGGTTAGCATAATTGTGCTTACAAAATGCCTGAAGGTGATTAGATGGAATGGACATGAATTCACTCAAATTGACAAGGTTCATCATCTGGTAAGCATGAATGTTCTCACCAAATTTCAAGGCAATTTGCCCAATAGTCTTTGCGATTTGTTGCCTTGGAGTATAGTGTTGCATGGAGATACAGTCTGATGGACATGGCCATGTTTAAGCCACTCCTGCCAGTGGTGCAAAAAATAAGGCCATTATTAGGAAGTGAATGCTTACATGAATTAAACATTAATTCATAGGCTGCATTGTGAAGCTTAATCCCATTTTGACACAGCTGACCCAGCATTACACAGCTGAACTGGCCACGATCAGTTTTCACAAGCCCTCTTCATCTCTTAACCTTTCACCCATCCTGTTAATAAGCTTATTGTGTACAATAATTGCGTGATATCATTTAAGAACACAGACAATTTATGTCTTGTGGATTAAAGATGTTTCTGCACCTTACGTGCAGGTGGTGGAACAGTCATGATCATCATAGTATCTGCCCCTGTGATTCTTCCATTCAGGCCTTTCACCAGCAGGTCTACTTTGCCACTAGATGCTCTTTGTAAAGGCAACCTATGTTAGAGTGTTTGTAAAATGGCGCACCATTTGAACATTGCTGAGGTAGCACAGCTCACATCCAGGGAAGAGGATGAAAAGCACATAAGAAGCAGTGTCAGTAAGACAAACCATAGAATGTCTGAAAATTGCATAGTAACATAATTTTTTTGCAAACATCTTTAAAAAAAATGGCCATTTCCAGTCAGATATTTATTGCTGAACTGAAAACCAACCCTTCCTCAATACTTAAACACTGTTTAACAACCTTAACAACAACAGAATTACAGTGTATGAGCCAAATGAGTTTATTGAAGCCAAGGCATGGACTCGATCAATATTCATGTGTCATGTAGCTGCTCTTCAGTTTATGATCCCATTATAAACCACAATTAATTTAAAGGGGCTCTAGTAGAGAGATTCAGTGTTTTCTCTGTTTATACATATACAGTACATAAAGATATGTAATGATGACATTGTTGAAAATGATATTCTTTGTGTGTATAAATGTATATAAATGCCATCTTTTTTCAAGGCAGTTTCAGACTCCTGCCAGGAAACACATCACAACAGTCCTGATTGGCTCCCTCACTGGGAAGGTATAACGGTCCTTCCAATCAGGCAAGTTTGTAGCATTTGAACAGGAAACTCTCCACTCAGCAGGTTTAACTCATTGAAAGTCTTCACATTCATGCAACAAATAACCCTTTTACTGAAGTACACTCAGGTCTATTCATCATCATGAACTTTACTCTGGGCATATCCATGACATATCTGAAAACAAAATCATGAAAACTGAATATGGCATCTTTTAAAGTGTTACAAAGTTGTGTTCTGGCTTGGGTAGCTGGAGCACTAGTGATCCAATCCTCTCTTTCGCTGACGCTGTACTTAACCTTGTTAGCAGCTAATCCTCCTAGGGGCCACATTAACAGCTTTAGCTCCAGCCATTGCAATATGCTCATACCTGAGAGAATGGCACTGACAACATAAGAAACAAATCACTTGAGGTATACCTGCATGTCCCTGCTTAAGTAACTAAATATCATGAGCCCCTGCTCATGATGTTTAGTATGCCCATTAACATCAGCCAATAGTCACACCATTGCTGACACCAGGCCTGTAACTGCAATCCAATTTCAAAATTGAAAAAAATAACAAATGGCTCACCAACCCCCTCTCCAAAGCATTTCCGAGTGCTGTACGCTCTGAAAGTATAGGCTCCAAAAAGGTTCTAATGTAGGTGCTTTGGTTAGAACCTTTTTTGCAAAACAGGGCTGGCAGAGTCAAGGGTCCCTATTACTTCCCTATTTATTCCAAATAAATAGATTTTTTTAAATATGTGATTTCCAGAGAGAATAATATGCAGTCAGATTAATAAAAAAAAAATATATATATATATATATATATATATGTGTGTGTGTGTGTGTGTGTGTGTGTGTGTGTGTGTGTATATATATATATATATATATATATATAAATGAATCACTGAAGCAGTGCAGAGGTGCAACCTTAAAAGGTCAGAGATCATTCAGAGAAGGTTTGTGCAAAAATATCTCTATGAAAACATTAATAGTCAAGGTACAAGTACAAGGAAAAGCTGTAAGATTGGACTCGTGGCTGGTAAATTGTAAGGCTTTTATCAGAGATCAAAGCATCTTTTCCATGTGTTTTGGTCATCACAATGCAATTTCTGGTCTTCAAGTTAGGTTTAGGAGGGAGACACAACCAAAAACGGAAAGAACGGGGCCTACGCGTCATGGAAAACCAGGAAATCCAGGAAATTTGCGGATACAAAAACACCTGAAAACTTTTAAAATGTCCTGCAAATAGACACGAGGTTCATTTCCAGTTCCAAGTCACTGAATGTGTTCTTGAAAAATCCTGCAAAATGATTTCCTTGAAAGAGTGGGAACCCTGAAATAGTTTGACGCTGAAACAGTGATGGAGAATAAGGGTGTGGAGGTTGGGAAAGAGGGTTGAACAGACATTTATCCTCAACTCCATCAGGGTTTTAGCTTCAAAAATGAGAGCCAGAACCTCTGTGCAGACAAAGCATGAAGGTGCAAAGTGACACTATTTCTACTAGAAGTGGACATTGTGGCCAGAGTCCTGCAGCACAGGGTGTGGTGTTATGCAAGATCAGAGGTTGTTCTTTTTGTGACGCCAGCCCATACATCATTCACCTAATGCTATGATTGGATGTGACTCAAAGAGGGAGGGGGTTAAACAAACACTGGCAGTCAGTTTTTGTTTATGCAGGTTATACTCTTTATGGTCGAGAGTGTGGCAGCTCGGACTGCATGCTCTGAAGTTTCAGTACTGTTTGGCTGACGGACAGAATGCAACAAACAGCATTTCATTCTTGCCATGTGACACTTTGATGATCTCGATGTTTTAACTAGAGTTGAGGGATCATGTCCTCCTCTGTTGGCTGAGACACTTCTGTCATCACATGGATGCGTGTTGACAAAATACACGTTGGGCAAGCTAAGAACAATGTAGTTTTTCTCAGTTCCTCAGTAGCTGACATCAATTTGAAACCTGAGCAAAGTCACAAACCTGAGCAAAAATGTTTCAAAAACATTATAAATCTAAAATTAAATGTTGCGAATTACCATCAAAATACCACAAAATTACTGCAATAATCACAAAAAACCCTAAATAAATAAATAATGATAATCATTAAAAAAAAAAAAAAAATCAAGAAAATTGTCATAGAATTGCACAAAATTGAACAGAATGTTTTAAAAAAAAAAATCAAAAAGTAATTGCTGAAAGAAAATAAACAATGAATACAATAGAAATACAAAATTCCAAATAAAAGAGATAAATTGAATTGTGTTCAAAGGATTACATATAAACTAAAAGAGATATTTGGGAGATATGATATTTTCACCCAACACTGATGTTAATCAAATGCAATAATATATGGCTGCTACACAGTCAGGTGAGTGTTTCAGTGTCAAATTAGCAGGAGGGGAGCCACCAAGAAGCGAGAGACACAAAACAATGCAGACTTGCTGAACTTGAAAAGTGTTAATCCCTGCTTCCGGTGCAAGGATTCAGGAGAATAACTGTGTTGTGGGACAGATTTCCCCTTAATATTTCTCCAGGGAGCTTCAGCTGCCGGGACACTAATCTGAGCCCCCTTCCTGACATGCTCTGTCCTTCAGCCAGTAATCCTGTTAGCAGAACCCAGTGAATTATAATCCTCCCATATCGCTCAGATCCCTGCAGCCTTCACAGCTTCACAGCCTCTGGGATGCAGGACCCTCGCTGAAGCCCTCAGGTAAGCCCGAGAGACCCCCTGCACACTCCTACACACCCCTGGACTCCACATCACACCCCAAAACACACTTAGACCCAGCCATCACCAAGCTTGTATAAATTTGTGTGGACTGGCTCTTGCATTGGGTTTTGAACTGAGTTTTAGGATGACCAAAATCTGGATTTATGAGCACTGTCATGAGTTGTGTTATCCCTCATGGAGAAAGATGCAGTTTGGGCCATTTTCTAGTCTTGCATATTTTTTCTATAGGGCAGTTTTCAATACTTCTATCAGTCACGTCTTCCTCATTTTACTTGAATCATGTTTCTAGAATTGTTGAGTTTCTATGTTAGGGGAAATGACTGAATTATTATTCTTGTATGCATGCAAAAACCAACTGCTTGTTGTCCATATTTTGGTTAAGAGCAGTATCAGTTTGCAGATACATTGGAGCGATATTGGCCTTTTATTACCTGATATTGTCCACCTCTGATACCGTATGGAGGTCCCTGAGCACAGCTCCACAGGGAGTCTTGAAAACCTGATAGAAGATTTTATTTAGTATGCAGTTTCGGGTAAATTATTTCGTCATCTGAAGGCAGTATGTGAAAGAATTGCATGGTGCTTCAGAGGCTTTTCTTCTCTGACAAGAATAAAACTCTGGGGAGCCACGTAAGATTTGGAAGTAAGGCTGGGCCATACATCAATAATATATCACTATCATGATATAAGACTAGATATCGTCTGGGGATTTTGGATATTGTGATATGACATAGGTGTTGTCTTCTCCTATTTTTAAAGGCTTACTGTAAGGGGATGCAGTATTCAGAACTCATCAACTGTTTGTGGCTGTTCTGTTAATTGGTCTTACCTGCTTGGTAATCGCATAGGAATACAATGACATCAATATCAGATACTTGATTGATAATGAAATCAATATTTGATTTTGTCCTTATTGCCCAGCATTACTTGAAATTTTGAGCATGAAAAACTTGTAAATCATTATGAAAGATACTAATCATGACAAAAGAATAAAATATCAGCTATTATCAATTCCACTAAGAATGATAATGATGATGATGATGATAGTCAGCTTCAAAACATATATCGTTGAACCTTACTCCATATACTAGGCTGGCTTCACCATATTGCCTGCTATGACATAATCTTGAACAGTATAGCCCATACAACAGTGCAGAGCTGAATCAGTAGTTTCTCGACTAATTGAAGCAGTGATGGTGTAATGTTGGGACCATCTGCTCAGCAGCTGGCAGGCAGTGCTGCAAAAAACATCTCCATCTTACCAAGTCATTTAGTCTTGTCTTCAGTGTTATAATCTTGTCTTTCTTTAAACAAGATCAAAGCAGATCTGCCAGGGGGATGAGATAATCCCACTTGTTTTCAGTGTAGAGTAACTTGTTAGTCCACAGGTGCCAGAGAGATTACATTTAATGCTCTCCAAAAGCTTTTCAACACAAATTTTGGACAAATCACATTTTCCTTATTCAAATAAGCATTACTGGTTAATAGAGAGGTGAGTGCTACATATTTGGTCCAGGTTAGAGAGGGGTTTTGTGGTACAATTATGTGATGTGTCTTGCCAAGGTAATTTAGGTTTTGTAAGATCAGAAATTTTGACTTTGATCCAGAATTTGATTCATTTTGGCAAAACAAGATGGCTAAATAAAAGTAGATAAAATGTTTGCTGGACTTAAGACCCCATAAATGCAAATTAAAGGCTACTGTATGACTTTTAAGGCCCAATATTTGAATAAAATTGAATTTGAGCATTCAATTATAAGACTTTTTAAAGTATAAATGTGTGGACACAAGGCACAATTAGGTAGGATAACCCATTAGGATCAAGAAAATTTTGGGAAACAATTTGATTACCGCTGGAAGCAAGTTGGCTTATCTCATCCCACTGGCAGTTTTTCCTTGTTTGAAGAAAAACAAGATTTTAACTCTGACAATGAGAGTGAATGACTTCTTAAGATGGAGCTTTTTTTGCAGTGTGGCTGCCTTCAGTGGCTTCCCCTTCACACTGTACACATGAACCAGATTTAATGCATTTCATTAAACAGGTACAATCAAAGCTGTGTTTCTGTGACATGTAACTCCTGGCAATGACCTATAGAGGTTTCTGCTTCTCTGATATTAGGGTTGAACCATATGGTAAAAAAAAAAAAAAAATCATGTTGTAATTTTACCTATTGATGATGATGTCATTTTTGCTGGGACCTGTACCATGTCTGTATGAAATATGTTTTTGTTTTTTAACATCTGGAAATTACAATTTGTAGGCCAGAGCATCCCTGTAGCATCATAATACTTTCTTTACAACAGGTTTCTGTCACACATTTTACCTTTGTCAAAAAACAGCAGCTCCTGGCACTAGGCCATATTGCAAATTTCAACACTATTTCGAGTAGTTGCTCAGCTGAGGAACAGAAATTATGCAACTCACGAGAGATCTGCATTATTTCAGTCTTCTCATGGTGTGCGTAGAGCATAACTGTAAGTCAGTGAGTACAGCACACAGTGACATGGCTATTTTCTGCTGCGAAACCTCCTGTGGCTAGATTAGGGTCATGCTCACTCAGCCCTAATTGAAAGTGACAGTTAGCCAGACATGATCTAAACGCCATTATGCACTTCATAAGCACATAGGGAGGCTGGGGGCTGGGGTCGGGGGCATATGGTATAGTTCTGCAGGTTTGTCTTTCTCCCCCAAAAGTCATCAGGACCCTTGTGAAAATGTCACACGTGAAGATTTACATTTCACATGTGACCTTACATTTTCACATATGAAAAGAAAATAATGTCATGTGTGAACTTGAACTTTTCACATGGGATTTTCACATTTCACATTTGAATTTACTATTTTCACATGTGATTGGCAATATTCACATGTGATTTTGTTTCACATGGGATTTACAATTTTCATATATTAAAAGAAAAAAAATTGACACAAAAACAAGATATTTCCCCATGCGTGTTCCCTTTGTTATTTTCATGTGATTGAAATTTTCTACATGTGAAAAAAAAATTGGTCACACAAAGTCTTGTGGAATTAGCATTTTCACATGTGACTGGCTTGCAAACTAGAATTTCCACATGTGAAAAAACATGAAATAATGTGAAATAAACTACACGTGATTTTGGAGCGCTTGTTTTTCACATTGTTTTTTACATATGAATTTAACATTTTTACATGTGATTGGTAATATTCACATGTGAATTAATATTTTCACATGTTCAAAGGAGACTGTCACATGTGAACTTTACCTTTTCACGTGATTGGCTTTTTACATGGCATTTTCATGTGAAAAGAAAACAATGTCACGTGATTTTCACATGATTGAAATTCTCCACAATTCACATGTGAAAAGAAAACATTGTCACACGTGAATTAGATATTTTCACATGATTGAAATTTTCCACACCGGAAAAGGAAATTGGTCACACAAAGTCATGTGGATTTAGCATTTAGAATTTCCACACGTGAACAAATATGAAATCACATGTGAAATAAAAAATGTGAAATATTTGTTTTTCTTTTTTTCACATGTGAAATAATTAAATCGCATGGTTTATTTCACTCGTGATTTCACCTGTTATTTTTTGTAAGTGAAGTGTGTGTGCTTCTGTTGTTTTGGAGGATGTTGAGCTGGGTGGCGAAAGTGGTTCCTCAGCCTCCCGAGCTTCCGGCCAAGAAAGTCGAAGAGGACAATGACAAAGCAGCTGAGCCGCCTCCTGCTCCTGCTCCTGTTGCCGCTCCTGCTCCCACTCCTGTTCCTACCCCTGCTCCCTCACCGGCGCCACCTCCTGCTCCAGCACCTGTAAGCCACGTCCTCTCTTCATACGTTTGTACTCATGTGTCCACTGCTGGCATCATGCTGCTCATCATGGTGCTTTTACACATGATTTTGCCCCCTCATATGGGCTGTGATTTCCCCTGTTTCTGCAGCGCTGCCTTGGTTTAACTCATAAGCTTATTTTATGATAGGGGCTGCTGCATTGTGTGATTTTTAACCCTTCACAACCTGAGCAAACTCACTGGATTTCATTTAGCAACGTGGAGAAAAAAAGAGATGAGCAAATTGCTAAAAAAAAAAAAAAAAGAAATTACTGGATTTTTTTTTTTTTTTTTTTTTTTTGAAGTAAGCGAGTAAGTAAGTAAGTAAGTAAGTAAGTAAGCAAATAAATAAATAATATTACAAGCCAAAACAATTAGTAAATGCTACATTTAGTAAAATCATGTATTTAAACAGCAGATCAGTGATGCTGAATTGACATCAAAATTCTTGTGTTGAAATGCTTGTGAAAGGCGTCTGAATGCAACCTTTAAATCCTGAACAAATTCTTTTGATTTCTTTCAAAAACATGGGAAAAAAAAGGTTAAAATTAGCAAAAAAAAATGACCCAAAAATGAGCAAAAAATCAGTGATAATTCACAAGGAAAACTGACAGAAAATGACCAAGTTACTAGTTTCAAAAATAAATAATACAAAGGGTTCAGCACTTTGTAGACTGCCAGACAAAGTTTATTAGATATTGTTCTAATACATCAAATGCCTGTATGCTCTTGTGTTGCTGAACAGGAGAAGAAGGTAACATTTCAAGATGAAATCAAAAATGAAGGTAAGGGGTCATCAGGATGCGGCCTCACATTGTCAGCATTATGTCGAGGCATCTGTGCTCCAGCCTGACCAAATGTCCCTCTGTCCCTCTGTCCCCACAGCTGCCAAAGCAGACAAGAAAAAAGAGGACGGCCAAGTACCAGCGGAGAACGGGTGAGCCACCCATGATTCTCCCTCACCTTCGGCACACACTGGGATGAAATAATGAATCAGAAAATAAGCACAAAATCACCAAGATTTATCATACATTATATTCCCATGCAGATGATCATTGTTCATTTAATTATTTACTGTGATGTTGCATTTAGCAGCTGGCAGGTGATTTTTAAATCTCTAGGGGTAACATGTTTTCAAGAATCAAGCAGGGGTGGGGGGACAGAAAAATTTCCCTTCAGCAATTCTTGAGGGGGTTATAAATCGTAAATATGTTAATCATTTTGTAAAGTCTGCTTTTTGTTTTATATAGATACATACATGTTAAATAATAGTGTCATAATGTAATAATATAGTAATGGTATCTTTCTGCTTGTAAACAAACTGCTTTTGACTGCTTTTGGTAAATCGTCTTTCATCTTCACTGCCATAAAACAGTGGAATAGCCTCCCAACCAAACTCACACCTTCAACAAATCTACACACTTTTTCCCGCTTAACAAAGCAATGGCTACTGTCACACCAGAGCTGCTCGCACCTGTAGTCGCACCTGCGGCTGTGTGCGTGTGTGTGTGTGTGTGTGTGTGTGTAAGCACATGCGGGGGGGGATTTGGGTTTTAAGGGTCTGAGCTTTGTATTAGCTTTGTAAGTAACTATGGCCGATGGTTTATTAGTTTACAATATTTTAATGATTGTACATTTGTTTGTTCAGGGACTAAGGGTGGAAATTAGCTCTAGGGCTATAGCCTTGTACAGTGCATCTCTCCCTTTCGGGTTAATGTCCCCTGTACCTTGTCCCTGTTTTCAAAAAATAAATAAATCAAATCAAATCAAATCAAATCAAAAAGAGGCACATTAACATGACCTGCTGTCTGTCAGACACAGGCCAGTCAAGCTAACAGACCATAAAGAAAGGCATGTCAACCTGCTATAATCCATAATATTATAAAGAAAATAAAGTGTAATTTTACATAGCTCAGCTTAAAACAACTGAGAGTAACTCGTAATACTTAGACTGAGTCTATTGTCTATTTAAAGGGATAGTTCACCGATTTTTCTGTTACATGGCACTGCAGTGGTGCTATCTTCCTCTTATTGTCCAGCCCAGTGGCAGGAGGCTAACAGTTAGCATTTGGAGCATCCAGCCAGTATCCAGCACTAAGTAACAATGAGTGAAATTTAGCAGCACTACTATTCTACGGAACAGCTGGGGGGAGATGAAAAAATATTGCGTTTTTTCAAAATGGTTTAACTATCTCTTTAATGAAAGGGCTAGATTTAGACTACTGAAAGGTGAGCGGAAGTTTTTAGTCTTCCCTCCAAGTAGAAAAAGTCAATGTCTGTGCTCCGCTCCTGCTTCCACCCCCCACCCACCACCTCTACCCCTTTAAGACAGCTTTAGTGGTTCCAGTCCTCTCCAGTCATGGTTCAGTTCACGCCCCGGCCCCAACAGCCCTCAGCCAAGGCAAAGCAGTTCAGGGAAACCATGTGTTTTTCTGAGGCACAATGAAGCCTCCATAACTGCACCATACTGACCGTCAGCAAACCACCAGATGAAGCACAAATTATTCTCTATTCTGCACAAGTATTGTGGAGGCCCTACTTTGTAACAAAGTGAGCAAGAGAGCCGGTAGACAAACACAGGCCTTGTGTAACCCAGTGACCAGGCCTGACCTCTTGTCAGGTTCAGGGCAGTGTTGGATCAAGAGAGAGGGAGGAATGTCACACACATTATCTCTCCTGCCTTATCTCCTTAAGCTCTGCTCAGCCAGCCTGAGGTCAGCTTTCTTATGTTTGCTTTTCTGCTGATAGAACCAGCAGGAAGATCTGGAGTATTTTTTTCATCTTAACTTGGCTCATTCAGTTTCAGCAGAGCAGAGAAATGAACGGGCAAAAATGTTGAGTTTTTATCATGATTCTTCTCCTGGCCACTTACTGTCTTAAAAGAATAACCATAACACTACAGACTCTTCTTATTTTCTATATTATTATCATTATTATAAATACTACTACTACTACTACAACAAATAATAATGATAATACTAATAATAATAATTCTTTTGAACTGAACTATATCTGTCTCCCAGATAGAAATCTCTCCTGGAGTCCCTCTAATCTTCCGCAGAAATGGCTTGTTCTGGCCAAGTGCATTCTGTTTAACGTGACATATTGAAAGTTGTGCCTGCGGACACACTGAGGTTATAGTGAGAGGATTTTTACTGGAGCCTGAAATTTTTTGATGAGCTCCTTACCAGATGACCTGGACCCCCTTTTAAAACGGGGCAGTGCTGCTGCAGGCACTACTACTGTATGACTGTGGGCTCTTATGTCACGACTGCAGGGGGCAGGGAGTTTTGAGTTTTGATTATTTTTATTTATTTTTCCACATTGATGCATTTGCTTTGTTTTGTATGAAATGGATAAAAAGGTGCTTGAAGGTGTGCCTGAAGGACTCATGCCAATAAAATAAAATAAAATTTAAAAAAAAACAATTCTTCAGCTTGTTGTTTTATCCAAATACTTTGTCCCTATCACTTAAATTATAATGTAATTTAATTTCTTACCCTTATAAATGCCCTTTCTATCTCCATTAGTTTCATAGTTGTGGATAAAAAATAAATAAATAAATAAATACATCCAAGATCAGCTCAGACATGTTTAAGGTTTTCTTGTTGTCAGCCATGCTAACAATGGTGGAGGGATGAAATTCTTCATTTTGGTAAACTTTTAAAAGCTGGGATCTAAACAATCAAATCCTTTTTCCCCTCCAGTCCTCAGTGCAATGCACAGCCAGGGATGCTGACATGGATCTCGCAGGGCATCAACAGTGCTCTCCCTCAGCCCACAGGCCCTGGCAAGGCCAGCCCTGATGCCCAGGTGAGGCGGAGTTACTTTATATATACATTTATTTTATTAAATTCATTTTTTTATAAATATAGTGGGCAGTGAATGTAACATAGTCCATTGTTGTGCAACTTGTCCAGTCATCGGTTGTGCTTCCACTCGGTCAGCTTCAACAGAGCCGTCTCTGCTTTTTTAACATCTTCATATGCCTGGAAAGTTTTCACTAAACTGATGGCTAGGTGCTGTGGTTGATAGATTTGTACTTGATTTCCATTCTACAAATCCAGCACACTGCACAGCTTTTGTCTAGGTTGCCATTTCTCTTGTGGGAGCCATGAGTTTTGCAGACTTTGGATTTTAGGTGTAGTCAGCCATGCTTTTGTGTTGTGTTGTTTTTCAGGCCTGGTGTAACAAGAAATAGGGTTTGTGCAACAATTTACACCTCGTAGTATTTACCCTATGTGAGTTTGGTGTGTTTTTCTAAGAACCGAAAGTAAATCTATCAGTTTCTTTTAAGTTCGAGTTCAAATTCAGGTTTATTTCGAGCCCAATATCAGTTTCTCAGTCTCTGATCGACTCATTTGAACCTGCATAATTCAAAATCGATTCACCAAGACAATGGCTGGATAGTTATGCCTCTAGATTTTGATGAAACATAAAGGAGTGCTGTGTGTCATTGCTCCATTCTGGCATTTTCAAAATTACACCATCTAAGGCTGGTGCTGCGATCTTGTGTACTTGTTGTTGCCAAAACATATGCTAACTTATGGTAATGATGCATCTGATCACTGTACCTTATCATTTTCCCAACTAAAGTTCAGAACAGAAGCATTTTTACAGCTGTCTTGCTCTGAGTCCAAGTCGGGCATTATGATAATATTTACTCATTCCTTCCCTTTCCTCATCTCTTCTATCTTCAGGAAGAAAAAGCAGTTAGCAGGTAAAATACATTGTGTTTGTGTGTGTACCATAGAGATAGCATTACTTTCTATTAGGTGTGCATGTTGAACTAACAGTAGCTTATTGTTGTATGTCATGTGTTCTCTATATTTTCTGTGGACAACAGTCAACCAGGGCAAGAGTAAGTAATAACGCAAGTAAAATATTAATGCTATGTCTGATACTAAGCTGCTTTATAAATCCCAGGCATCAGTATGCACAGTTCATTCATATGAGATAGAATTGCATTGTAGACTGATGCTTCACTCTGAGCTTTGACCGCAGAAAGTCTCTTTGCTATTTTCCTATTTGAATTGGAAAGTAGATCCGGCAGCTTCTGCATCGTAGCCTTGCGCCAGGAAGCAACAACCTGACAGTACGGATAGTCACAAATAATTGTAATAACAAACAAACAAAGAGAAAAAAAAAACAGTGGGTACCGGGACTTGTTCTTATTGGCCTAATCTGCTTTGTTTATGTTTGTTTATGTGCTAAGTGTCATTTTGGGAGCTGATTTGCTATGGAAGTGACTGGAGAGACACATCAGTGTTGTGGATTAGCAGTCCAGGGAGCACAGAGCAGCTAATTAGGAGATTTCCCCACCATGTGGACTCCATCACAGTCAGGGAACTATACAACACAACACTCCACCAAATTTAAGACCTGTATAACTTACAGGACTCGAACAAGATTACCATCCCACAGCCTCTTATATGGGCACCTTGCATGTTACTTGGTATGAAAGCGGCCACTTGCATATAAAAACATAGTTTCACATATAGATAATATATAAATATACACACAAATTTTGTTTTGTTTTTTGTTATAACATTTATGCCGGGGTTTCTCAACCACTGGGCCCAGCATTATGAAAATGCTAGTGGCCCTTAGTGGTGTGTAACAAAAAAAAAAAAAAAAAAAAAAGAATTTACAATTTTCTTCATGAATATGTAACTAAATGTAGCTATCTCAATATTTATGAGTAGATATAAGTGCATTTGTAATGTTATTTGAGAAGTAATTTTTCTCAAAACAAAACAAAACAAAACAAAACAAAAAAAAAAAAAAATGATGGTGGGGCTAGTATTCCGAACAAAAGTTCTCAGATTCATGGCAGATACGATCCAGATTATATCACAGAAGGATATCCTTTGTGTAAATAAATTACGTGCTTTCTCTGTCTTATTTTGTTTTATTAACTTTTAAGAACAAATTCTGTGGGGCAACTGTTGGCAGGACTTTGTCTAATTTCTGAGAATAAAATGGCCCTTGTGGTGGTAAACAGTTGAGAGACCCTGATCTATGTCATTTGAAAATCCACTTCAAAATGAAATGACTTTGCCATCGTTGACACTGATGGCTTTGGGTTGCGCCCAGTTCCCTCAGTCAACTCAGTAACTCAGCAGGTTTTAGATTAAATGGCCAAGTATAATGGTCAAGTTGCAGTGATTTCATTACATATTACTTTTTAATTAGGTGAATCGAAACAGAACTTACTCTTACTTGCAAATTTCACACTTGCTGACAGCCTGTTTTCCTGCACTGCAGCTTCACATAGAGTGGTTATGCACTGAGCTTTGCCTAAAGAGCTTGTGGCTGCTAGTGTGCTGCTTTCTTGGCTCTGCAGTGCCGCCTGCTGCACAGTCAAGCAGTTGCAAAATGAAATTTTGCAAAGCAGATATCAGTGAAATTCCTGTCAATCAATCCTTTTCCACAGACTTGCCGCAGGAATGATTGGTTGGATTGTCCAGGGACTGGAGAAGGTTGTTCCACAGCCTGACATGAAGATCAAGGAGACACCCCCGCCTCCAGAGGAGGTAACAGAGGTAATGGCCATGTCTGCTAATAACCAGTTAATCCTACAGTAGTACAGTGGGATCCCTCCTGTGAGTGTCTGCTGTGTCGGACCCGGGAGGTTTACATCTGAGACTGCCAAGTCAGGTGCTAATCAGCATTACATTCACATGCTCAGGAAATTAAACCAAATCAACAAGCTAATCTAACAAACTTCATTTAAACATTTAAATTGACTCAAAAGCTTTTTGTTTGATCATGCTGAGAAAACTAAAGGTTATCATTTCATCATAATTCAGAAACTTCATTAGCAAGACTTTCTTTGCCTAACCAGCATCAGCATCCAACACTGATTGCTGTTTATCTTGAATTTACAAGTAGGAAATTATTTTTCCCCCAATGTCTGATAGCTTGTGAATGCAGGGAGTGTGTGGAGGAACTTCACTGGAGAAGACAAATAGGATGGATAAGAAGTTAGAAAGGATTTATAAATGACTAACAGTTAGGGAGATAGCAGTGAAGAGAGGAAAACTTGCTATGATCAAAATGATCACACTAAAAAACTCTTACACAATCTGTTGCTAATTAGTTCTATTGGTAGATTTTTTTTCTTGTAATGTATGACTGGTATCTACAACCAAATGACTCCAGAATCTGTGATACATATTACAGATTACAGATTTCTTTCACTCTTTTACTCTCACATGTATGTATTCATAAACACTCAATGTTTTTATTCTTATTCAAAGCATAACACAAAATCAAGTTGACATTTATATTTCTGGTGATGTTATGGCTTGTTCAATCAGCAAAGATCACTGATTGATGGAGATGCTTTGTAGCAATCCCTATGAAGCCCAACACCTTTAGAAGTCAATGAATGTACGTGTGTTCTTCAACAGGAATTAGGTAAAATAATTAAGAAGTACCACAACTACATCCACCACATGGAAGATGATGGAAATCATCCTTGTTCACTAGCCAACAAGCTGTTAATTATACATACATACATACACACATATGTACATAGATGTAGCTATAGATATAGCTATAACTACAGCTAAAAATATAGATATAGATTTAGATATAGATATAGATAGACAGATTTGTATACATACATGTGTGTGTATGTAAAGTTTGATCAGGAGTGTATATATAATTAACCGGCTGTTGGTTAGTGAAGTTCATTAAGGTTTTGAGATTTTTGTGAGAATCATCACTTTCCATTTACAACTGATAGTACAACTAATGTGTTGCTCATGTAACATTGTAATGGTCCGTGAATTCAGCTGCACACTCAGAATCTATGGCACACCATCCCATTTGAACTAAATGGACAGGAGCACAGTGCAAGTTGAAGATTCAGGCTTATGATTGGAAGAATGCCCATTCAAAACCCAGGACCAGCTGAGAAAGCGTAGACAGGCCTCCAGGTGTGGGCCTTAGCTTTAGTAAAAGGTGGTTTACTGCTAAGTGACTGAATTGTGCCAGGCCCAACAAATTCATGCTTTAAAGGACCATACCACTGTTTTTAAACATTTGATCAATTCACCCACATTTTACATTGCTGGAGAAAAAAAAATTGAAAATCATGTAAAAATTTAATTGAAATTCTTTGATTTTCAAATTTGAATTTTTGATGGAAACAGCCACCTTATAGTGTTCTGCCTCTTCAGCTAACCAAATCATTGCCATTCATAAACCATGGAAGTGATAATCTGCTGTGTAAAGCAAACATTTCCTTTCTTTCCTTTCTCCTTTCTAGTCAGGTGGGTTGTAAAGATTGTGGACCAGACAGGGAAGTGGAATGCACCATTGGTGGAGGACAGCGTGTTTATGTGTTTATTTATTTGTCAGGAATAGTGCACATCAATCAGCATTTGAAACATAAATGTGGATGCATATTTTCATATGCAGTCCCTTGCAACACCTAAAAAAGAAAGTAATGTGAACTGCTAGCTGAGGTGTATGTTTTCAAGCTGCCATCGTTTTGCTTGCATCATGTTCTGTGAGGAGGAGGCCCTCAGCTGAATGGGGTCCTGCCCCTGACACTCGTCTTGATGAGCTGTCACCTAGCCTGAGGCTGAGGTAGCTGCCATCCATAAAGCCTGCACAGGCATCGAAGAAGCACATGGCAGATGATCTGCAAGATACATAAATTAATGTTTTACCTTGCTGTTCTTTCTTTTCTTACTGCTTTCCTCAACTGGCCAGGTCCATACAACACCCCCACAGCCAATGGTACACACCTCAAAACATTCCCAACATTATTTAAAAGTCAGTGTCAGCCAAACAGAGGATTTGGGTATGAACACACAGACTGATAGTTTTAGGTTGACTCCACGGTGGCCATTTTGAAACCCTGCGCGTGGGAAACCAAACCCACAGCACTCAAATTTACACAGATAAATATGTAAAACTAGCATGACTTCAGGACAGAGGAGATTTGGCAAAGTGACTAGCAATCTGAGAAACCACAATTGAAAACAACTACTTGCAAGTTGCAGGAAAGTTAACAAGCTTACTGAGGCACTAAGTAACCTCCTAGAATCAAGTAGGCTGCTTACATAAAGTGAGCTATATTACTCAAAATTTGTAGCATCCATTCAATTGTAACATATTTTTCAGTGGTGAGTATGTGAAATGATTTTTGTTAAGATAGTCAGAAAAGCTGCAACTTTGAATGTTGTCCCTTTTTATGGACTCACTGACACACATTTCAAAAGCTAATCCAGAGTTCACACCTGTATTAACCTCGTGCTGTCTGATTTTTTGTTTCCCATCAGGTGCAAGAAATGGCAGCCGTACCAGGTGAGAATAGCACCAAATTGATGCAGTTTTTTTCCTATCTTCATTCAACGGCGTGGTCTTTCTGGTTGAGAGTATGGCGTTTTGATTTCATGTTCTGATTTTCCAATGCTTTCTCTCAAAACCCTGCCCTCGCACTCAAATAGCCCCTGCTCACGCTCAGATTTGCTTTGCTTCTACTCAGACTGTATGCTTGCCCTCATATATTGTTGCTTGCACAGATTTTCTGTGTTCCAGCTTTAGCCGTTCTCGTCGCATTCCGGCTGCTTCTGCGCACTCATGAAAAATCTGCTTGCGAGTTTCTGCTCTGCTCTCTAATTAGTTTTTGCAGTAACTATTTCAAAATTCCCCAACCAAGACTGCCAGGTGTAGTGTTGATCAATGACATATTTCTTGCCTCCTTGCAGGCATGTTCACTTTACTTCTCTTTAACTGGGTTCATCCACTCCTCCCCTGCAAGGCTTGATTATGTGTACTTCCCTAGCTTTCTTTATGACTTTTGGAATAAATGGACAGTTAAAATATATGCCAGTGTCCTTACTCTTTACTATAATAGCTACATATACATAGCTGTATAGCACACTGGCCTCCCATCAGTGCTAGGGTTTGTGCTTGCCCACTAAGTGGCAGCAATGAGGGACAGGTAGCCTGGTAGAGCCACCCAACACAGTCTGCTAAAAATGTCATTCCCATACAACTAAACTGGAATAAAGACTAATTGATTACAAAAGCCCCCGCGACCCTAGTGAGGATAAGCGGTTTAGAAGATGAATGAATGAATGAATGATTACAAAAGCTCTTGTTATATGTTACAAACAAAAATCTGTGACAAATTTTGTTCTGCTCAAAACGTAATTGAGAATGCAGTTTAGTTGTGTGAGATTATAATTTGTAGGACGCAGGGTTGAGTCACCTGCTTCAGAGGAGTAGAGGAAGAAGGCCCGGTGATACTATCTGACGGGGCTGTAATGTCAGGGCTTAGCAGGCAGCCAGGCAGCAGCCACTGGAGCTGTAGAAGTATCAGCATCCTATTGGTTTGGGAATTTTGCCAGGGTTATTGCACCAAAGGGTTGGGGGCAATATCCAGGTTTAGAGGGAAACCATTACAAAATCTGAATGTGAATTCGTTAAGTCATACTCCCAAACTGAAAGACCACAATCTTGAATTAAAATAGGGTAAAAAAAAAAAAAAAAAAAAAAAAATTCCTATAAATGTTCCTGCTGATGGAGCCATAGCACACAGATGAGATCCAGGCATTATACTGCCTGCAGTTAAATGATCGAGCTGGTTTTCCTTCTCTCTAAGATGCAGAGCCGCTTCCTCACATTCCTGTGGTGGAAGTTCAGTCAGACCATGAGGAAGCCACCAACAAGCCATTCCCACCCAGGTCTCTGTCCTTTTATTTTATTACTTTGAGCTGATATTCAGTATTTATGAATTTGATTGTTGTTATGCCTGTTGTTTAAAAGTATGACCAATTCAGACTAAGATTCTCTTAGAGTTAGCAGTATGTTTGCAGTATCATTACCAACACCAGAGAAACTTAATTTAAATGAAGAATTAAGCGCCAAAAAATACATTTGAAGAATTGATGAGTGCCAGGAGAGCAATTTGGTTGTAGCATCCACCAAACCAGTGCCATGTGTGTTTTCATCATTCTAATTTATGTGTGTTTTAATCCCAGTATGTTGCAATGGATAAAGCAAAGCATTGAGAAGGTGGTTCCCCAGCCAGAGATCCATGTTCATGTCAAGCAAGACAGTACAACCAAGATTGAACCACCGAGTGAACCACCGAGTGAGCCACCGAGTGAGCCACCTAGTAAAGGTATCCCTCTGTGCCAACTTCACTTATATTAAAGGGATAGTTCAACCTTTTTGAAAAATGTATTATTATTTCACTTATCTTCTCCTTATTGTTGCTAATCATCATCAAACTCAAACATTGTTTATGTAACATTTTGAGTGGATTAAGTTAGCTGGGGGGAAGTCCAGCTCAATGGCAGGAGACTAACAGTTATCGTTTGGAGAATTCAGACAATATCCAGCACTCAGTAACAATGAGAGGAAAACAGATATGGAGGAAGTGAAATACTAGAGCATGTTTCAAAATTGGTGAATTATCCCTCCAACGCTGTATCACAGTGATAATTTGTAACCCTTCATAACCCTTCAGTCTCATCATCACAGTGTAATTTTATGAAGACAGTTTAGACTTGATAGGTTTCTCTTTTTTATGGTGTCAAAGGAATGGATGTCATTAACACTTTGTCCATGCCCTTGTACAGCTGAAACACCAGCAGCTACTCCAGCACCAAAAGCAGAAGTGAAAGCAGTGAGGTACGTCTTGTAGGTTTTCAGTCACTTGCAACAATATTAGTTGTCAGTGTTGCTTAATCTCTGACAGTTTCAAATGCTTGTATCAGTTCACACCCATGAGAGAATTTAACTGTCAATTTCCAGCTGCCCCAGAGCCATATCACCAGTAGACAGTGTTTAAAGATTTGAATAACAATCACTGAAAAACACTTAATGACACTAGTCATTTACTGTGCTGCAACTTTACACATTCAAAATATATGTGCACATTTTCTAACACTTTTTTGTTCTTCTTAATTCCCTTCTAGTGATGCAGAGCAGCCGGCCAAGTAGGTGACAATATTGGTTATTTGATGGATATGTTTATCCAACCTTATGATGTCATGAACTGCACACATGCTTTTGCATGTACTGATATAAAAAATGACTCTTATTCAAATGGAAAAGTGAAGTCAAAAGACCCCCCCTCTGCTTTATAATGTCATGATGCAACCATTTTTCTAAACCAAATTGCCCCTTTCTTCTTAGTTTATTACATCTTTTATATTATTTGGGGCATAACATCTACATTTACAATAAAATGCTGGCCGATAACATGTCAGCACTGTTGAAAAATCATTACTGGCAATTGCACGTTGCATTTCTGGGTTGTTTGGTGTATTTTTGTTATTCCTTTTCAGAATGTAAATGATGTGACACCCTACCCAGATATTTCCAGTAGCTACAATGGTGTTTGATTGCACAAAATGATTCAGTAATCCAAACCATCAACAGTAAATTGGGTTTTGATGCCAATTGCTAAGAATCTAA
This sequence comes from Myripristis murdjan, assembly GCF_902150065.1. Classification (NCBI taxonomy): domain Eukaryota; kingdom Metazoa; phylum Chordata; class Actinopteri; order Holocentriformes; family Holocentridae; genus Myripristis; species Myripristis murdjan. The sequence continues at coordinate 4,746,928 of NC_043982.1, forward strand.
GAGTGACAGATTCTTTCTGTTGCCACCATTTTTCACGGGCACTCAACTCTCATACAGGGAGAAATCCATCATAGAAGAGGTGGAGAAGCCAATTTCTTCAGGCACAGTAGCCTCTGTGTACCTGGCATATCTCAGTATTCATGAACTGTTTAGCTGGCTAACTGGTTTATGAACATTAAAGTAACACATTGATGCCCCTTCTCTGGAGGTGGTCTCTGTTTCCATCCTTGGAAACAGAGAAATCACAAAGGCAAGTTGAGAGAAAATGGGAGCATGAAAGTAAAGTGCCTCAAAAAAGAACTCTTGGAATGCATTAAATACAGCAGATCTAACAGTGGAAGTTGCTCCCCGGGTGGGTTTTCTTTAAAAACTGTGTTTGATTGAGAGTATGTACATCTTGGACTTACATCTCTATGTTGTCCCTACAGTGTGGTGAACTGGATCGTACAGGGTATTGGTCGCATTTTGCCTCAGCCCGCACAAAAGACGGTAAGTCACAGCAGTAGAACATTTTTCAGGGGTAAATGCTGCCCTACAAAGGAAAACTGCAGCGTCTACTTTTACAGTTACCTGTAACAATAGCATACATTACTTTCCCGTTCCGTTCACAGGTTCAGGAAGTGTTCTCCCCATTGTTTTTCCCTATTTGGAATTTTACTTTGAAGTAAAAATACAATATTACTCAGGATGGAATCATGGGAATTTCATGGATAAATAAACAAAACTACAGGGTTATGTTATGGCCACCCACAGAACCTGAATGGAGTAGAACACACTTTCCCATTCAAATCAACATACTAGGATGGTCTAAAGCTTAGTCAAAGACCACTGGACTCATTAGTCTTGAAGGCATTTCAGCACTCATCCAAGAGCTTCATCAGCTTCTTGGATGAGTGGCCAAACATCTTCAAGACAAACAAGTTCAGTTGCCTTTGATTTATCACTTCTTAATATTTCTATGCAAGTGTGATTTGTTTGTGCTGATGATTTCATGTCCATCCAAGAGTTGGAAATGCTTAAACAAACCCAAACATTTGGGAAAATGAATGGCATTTTTACACCCAGAACCCTTGCCAGTATAGCTCATTTAAGATATCTTCACTCTTCACATTCAATTTGCAGCAGCACACAACACTCGATATTTCATTCCTTGTGTTTGTTATTTTGTTTTTTCTTATGCAGGACAGCAGTACTGAGGTGCAAAGCAGTAAGTAGAACCTGTCCCTGGCTCACTCCCACCACATACACACGTTTTAGATGCCGTATAGAATATCCTCTATCCAAGCTTAAGCTAGTCCCTAAAACTGCACCCACAAATGTGGAATCAACAATCACCAACAATAATAATAATAAAAAAAAAAGTTAAATAAGGATGAAATGAGAACTTAGATGTGAAATGAGACCCATGCACACTGACCACTAAATTGCATTAATTTTGTATGATAGTTAATTCAGCTATTATGAATCAAAGTCAAAAAGATTTTTAGTGCACACTCCATGGATGACACGGGTGAGTGTATGTATTCAGTAACCACGTAAGAGGAAAGGATTGAACTCACACTCAGGCTGAAACTGTATCAACCTACATAGGAGAGTAATAGGATTCAGCAAGGACACAGAAATAGAACTTCAAAATGAAATGCTAGCAATAATAAACACCATAAGACAATGATAAACAATCAAGCAATGAAATAAAATAAAATATAAACAACTGTTGAGTTATGAATGTGTATGCTGCGGACAACATCAGCACTCTGAAATCTTGGTCACATCTTGTTTCGCCCAATTAAAAAAAGTGGTCAGATTACCCAAAAATATATTTCTCCTCCACTGAAACTCGTGCAGATAATAACCTGATAATTTCCAGTTACAAATTGATTTCGCATCTTTGCTTTTGGACAGAGTGTGGTAAACTCTGAGCGGTGAATTCACACATCCGACTCGTAAAAAAAATTCTTTGGGCATGTTGATCTCTGGAAGAAATTCCAACATGGAGGAGTCTGTAATCATGGCAGAGTCACGTCATCCAGTTTGCTGCAACATCACATGGCTTCAGTCACTCCAAGGCAGGACTGTATGGTATTCCGGATGATTTGATAGATGTTTGTGATGTTTCTGATTCCTTATTGAAGGTTTTAGCCTATTCCAATATTTACTTCTCTGCAGTGACAGCACAGTTTGGCCACATGTGTTGCACCTGTATGGCACCACACAGTGCCCTCTAGTGGTGGCACTCATGCTATTGCCACTGTCAGCCCTCAGTTTGATAAATTCATTTACAGGTGGCGGGACAAGTCCATAACTAGATAACTAACATCACAGCTGAGTTGTAGCTGACTGTCCATTAGCAGGAGCAGCTCTATGATTCCAGGGCCCTACATTCCCTCAGTGCATTTTTTTCCAAACTGAAAATATACCCATGCTCCCTCAGTCCTACCTTAAAAGGAGATGGTGTTTATGGACAGGCTACTTCCAAAGATACTCTCTTATTCAAACACACCAGTGCTGAATATTACAGGGGAAAAAAGATCTATGAAATGATAGTAAGGTTTTTAAATGAAAGATCTTTTTTACATATTATTTTATTTGACACAGTTTGGCACAGTTAATTGATATTTATTACAATAATAATTGTGGAGGAAGGCAACATAGAGGCTTAGTGGTAGTGCACCGTGGCCTCAAAACAAGAAAGTCATGTGTTTGAGTCACAGCTTTGGTTCTTTTTGTGCAGTATTTGTATATTCTGCTTATGTTTGTGTAGGATTCCTCCCACAGCCCAAAACATGCAGGTCAGGTGAATTGGTAACTCTAAATTGCCCATAAGTATGAAAGTGTAAGTGTGTTTTGTCTGTGTGTTGTTGCCCTGTGTTGGACTGGTGACCTGTCCTGGGAGTTGTCCTACCTGCTGCCCAGTGTAACCTGGATAGGCTTCACACCCAGCCTGGATCCATCCCTCATGAGCTGTCATGCCCACATTTTTTTTTTTTTTTTAATTACATGCCAATCCCTCAGGTCTGGAACTGCTCTCATTTCTCGGGGTAGATTTGACCGGAATCGGAATCAGTTAACTTGCTGTGATTGGTTTAACACTGACCAATGATCTTAGCCCATGGGTGGGACAAGCATTGATGTTGGTAAACCATCTCTGCTAGAGAAATGGTCATACCCCAGTGAATTACAATGTGATTCATGGGGCCTAGAAACCAGGCTACTCCAACTCTTAATATGCAGCATTAACCACTTTACTGTTACACTCTCCACTCAAAAAAGGCTTTTCTTTTTATTTAAATACTCGTGAAGGCTTGACTTTGACTTGACAGATTGGTATTGATGCCCAATCTGCCATTGCAGCACTGTTTTGATATTCCTCCGCTGAAGGGGAGAGGCTTGTCCCTTACATCCCTGGAATCTGGGATTGTGTCGTGCATGCACAAGCACAATTTGTGTCATCACAAATGAGTAGAACCTATTAATGCCGGCCATGCAAAGATATGCAAATTAGAGCATAATCCCTGCCGCTGAAACTAGTACAGATGAGTGTTTTGGTGATGTAAAAAGCTGTTCACTGTGGAGAGCAGATGAATGTCCCGCAGAGGCTGCCTGGCAAGTGGTGCAGACTTAAACCTATATAAGTCTCCCACCAAACAAAAGGCAGTTTGAAAAGCGCATGAACAGCTTGTTATAAACCAGCTGTGATGCCATGTTCAGAGTGGTACCTAGTAGCTGGCTACTAGCGTGCTTTTCCAGGGGTTAACATGGAAATATACATGTGCCATGTTGTTTTGCATGATGAAGCCACATGGCAGCTGCAAAACTGATGATTTGACACTGCCACAATTAGAGACTTCTCCATATTGGAGCTCAATGTGCTAGAATGGGTCCTTTAGGATGTGTGCATTTCTGGTTGTTCCCATTGTTCCCTTTCCAAAATCTCCAGAAGGGAGGCAGTATATAGAAAGAAACTGGCGATGTGCAAACGATACACGCGCATTGATGAAGTGATTGATTGGCTGATGAATGTATTGCTGGGGCTTTGATAGGGGTTAGTGTCAGTGATGAGGCCAACTCTAACCGGGCTCCTCTTCTCCTTCTGTTTCAGGGGAGAAGGCGCAGACAGCCCCTTAAAATAAAAGGAGAAGGAGGAGTGGGACAGAGTTGTTCACACAGACACAGACAACACACCAAGACAGAGGCACACTGAAGGACAGGAAGACCAGATTATACATAGCCACACTGACTCAGTCCTATAGTCATAACAAATTGCTCAGTTTCTGCGCAGCTACAATGCATAATGCACTTTTGCCCTCTCTTTAACAATTACCTCTGATGCAAGAACACTGAATAAAATGTTATGAGATCTGAGCATGTTTAGATCATGAAAATAATGTTAGGTAGTGTTTTCCGGTCTGATTTTTCTATTCTGAAGTGAACATACATTATGCTCACAATAAATTCAGTTTCTATCCAAATCTCAATACATGGCAAATACTGAACTATGCAATGCCTGTAACTTTTCACCGGGCCTAACGCTTTAATTTTCAACACTGGCTGAGCACTGTGAATCCACTTATCAAATGTTTACATATTTGCCTATTGTTGCTTCTTCATGCTGAAAACACCCACATGCTTATGCTCGCACATCACTTAGGATTTAATAAAGCAATTCTGGATTGCCAAGGGCTTTGATAGAGAGGAATTCTGAGTGACTGCAGGTATTATGGGATTAGTCACTGTTCTTTTGTCAAAGGCTGTTGCTAACAATGCCAAGGCAGCTAAGTGCAAATTTTATTAAAGGCTACAGTGTGTTTATGAAAATAAAGACCTGTATTGGAAAAAGAGTTTTGAGTGTTATGGTTCTGTTGTTGGATAAATCAGAAGGAGCATGGTTTTAGGGTAAGGGATTATTACTCCAATCAATCAGCCAATCAATCAACCAGTCAAGCAGTCATTTTGCCAAAGCATGAATCTTTTGTATGTACATAATAAAAACACAAGTTTGACAATGTTCAGGAGGCAAGGGCTAAAATGAAATCAGTGCACACAAAATAAACATTTTCATTCTTAGTTCTTGTTGTACTCATTGTTGAATGAATGAATTCTGACATATCATCCATTTTTTATTGCGTTATGATCATTCATAATCTGTACAGATAGGCCCTATGTCATCTTTCACAACGTGTTCATGTGAACACAATTTCAAAGTAAAGGTCCTCCCCGAAACTGCAAGACAGGCCTTGGGTGAGGCAATGAGAATTTCTATTGTGAAGCTTTTGCAGAAACTACATAATCACTATGCTGAGCTGTTATATCAGGTTCCCTGACAAACTTTTAAGCAAAGAATCAACAGTTTAACTGCCTCACACGAACACACTGTGTTGGGGAGTAACTAGTTACATGTAATTACTTTACAAAATAAATGTAACTGTAATCTGTTACTGAAAACTTTATTCAAGTTATATTTAACAACTTTTAATAAAAGTTTGACAGTGTTGAGCAGTGTTGTGAACTTTAGACTGCAATATTTAAACTTATGTTTTATGGACTTTTCAGCTTTATTGCACAGTTTAAAACATTTATTAGAAAAGAAATCAAAAAGTAATCAAATGTAGTAAGTTACGTTATTTGATGAAGTAATTAAAATAGTTGCATTACTTATCACAGTTTTAACAGGGTAACTAGTAATCTGTAACCTATTACATTTCAAAAGTAACCAGAACCAAAATAACCGCAGTGTCACGAAAGCAAAACTTCAGTCTTAATCGTCAGGAATTACGCTACTGCAAAGGATGCTGGGTAGCCACATGAGAACCATATGAGAACAGAGAAGACAGGGCGCTGACACCAGCACCACAATATGTCTTTTATAATATTCACCACCTCTTTCTGTGACCCACCTTGTGCAAATCTCATACACTTCATGTTCAGCCACTATCGTCTGCTGTGGATTTCTAGTCACTGTTATATTATTTAAGTTGTAATGCTTTAGCAGCAGTCTTCACCTCGATGTCAAACATGACATAATTATTAGAAGAACATGTAAAAGTTGTATATATGGACCAAATTAGAATGGATCAAACCAATAGACCCACTTATAGACAATCTTGAACCGTGCTCTCCCTGCCATGTGCTGTGCAGTCAGCATCAAACAGGAGCCAGACATGGTGCTGGAGGACGTGGAGGCAGACCAGGACAAGGGGAAGAAGGAGGAAGCCAAGCCATCGAACCAGCAGGTGAACCACTTAGGAAACAAGTGTTTCTGTAATGCCTTTACCACCACCGGCATGGTGGAGGATCTTGGGAAATGGTGTTTTCTGGTTTCTCATAACACAAGTCCGTTTATTTACCTTCTTCTTATTTAATGGTTAGTTTATGCATTTTTTGCATTCATTGGATGCTAACTGTAAGCAGTATATATGGTTGCCTTTACTTAAGCCTGCAAAGCTGTGAGGGGGGGCACTGTTGGCAGCCTGGGAGAAGGCAGAGTCTTCCTTTGGTCAATCAGGGAACCAGAGTTTGTCCCAATACCCACACCTGTGGTCTTGAGCGTGCATTCATGCACCACCAGTGGTGAAAGTAACTAATTACATTTACTCATGTAATTTTACCTTTAGTGAAGCACATTTTTGCTGAAGTATTGTTCTTAGCTACATTTTTAATCCCGTCTGCTATAGAGTACAATTTTGTGCTCTGATCCATTTAGAATAGACCTTTTCCATGTAGGTCGAACACAGCCTGAGCCCTGCTGTTGTTCATGCTGGCTCACTAGAACAGAGCCTTCATCAGTGTCATCAGTAAAACCTGGGTTATCATGCTATTTCATGTCAAAAATGGCTGCTGTGAAAAAGGTCTACTGCATGGAAAAGATTGCATCTGACCAACAGCTGCTGTTCCTAAAAAGTAACTCTTAAATTAGTTACTAGGTACTTTTACTTTTGTGCAGTACATTTTTACAGTAATACTTTGAAATAAGTAAAATATCAGCAAAGTAACAATACTTCTACTTGAATAGCACTCTTTCCACAGTGTGTGGAAAGAAGTAAGTGTCATTTCTGAAAATGCCCAGGTGCAAGTGCATCTAATGCACACTTCATGAACCCTAACCCTGGTGCTGCTGCAGACTGTATCCCATGACTGCATGCTCAAAGACAGAGGCAATTACTCTAGTTATGACTGTATTTGCTAAATGTCATCCTATCTTTTTTTATTTATGTCTTTAGTAATGTATTTACTTGGTATTTTGGTCGAACCTGTTGTTTTAATGCTTGAATGACTACGTGGGTTTGTTAATTTATAAAAAGTGTCCTCCTTATGCCATTCTTAAGTCATGAAAAACATGAAAACCTCTTCCTTTAGCAAAGTGTGTCCCAATATGTGTTGACAAAACCTCCGAACACTTGCCATCTTCACACCTACTCACACACTTAAGCCAGTTCCTGAAAATACATCACGCAAGCAGCCACTTGTAGATATTGGGACAAAGCTGCTGACTCTAGTAAAGTCTACACCACAGCTGATTGGCCCGGTTTAGTGGTGGCATTTTAATTTAAACCCATGAAAAACATTAAATCCATCATTTCTACAGTTGAGCTAGATGTCATGTTTTACGTGAGAAGAAAATAACAGTAAGTGCTCTCTCCCTGTCTGTGGTTGATGGGATGCAGGAAAGAGCGGGCAGCATCCCGAGCGAGTCTGCTTTGGCTCAGGAGGAAAGGTGAGAAAAAACTCACTTCTTTTTCACTTTGTTTTGTTCACACACAATACTGGAAGCACACTGAGCTTGATATTGCTCAATCAGACTGCAGCAGGAGCGTTTAGAAGCTGCCCGGGTGGCAGAGGACATGGCCAGGAAGGCAGCAGAGGCAGCAGTCAGACAGCTGGAGGTGGAGCAGTCTGCCAAGATAGTCATAGAGACAATGCCAGAGAATGAACAGTAAGTCATACACATCTTGATACATACAAGTGCACACATGGCATCAGTGTCCACTGAAAATGCTGAAAATGTCCTTCAGAATGTTAGCAACTAATAGCAACAGCAGTTAGCAGTTAGCAACAGCTTTATTTTCAACATGACCACCATACATTTTGAGCTTATGACATTAGTTTTGCAAAAAAGTAACGCCACCCAGCCCATCCTGCTGTAGGTAATCGTGCAAGTCTGATTAAATTGAAGAAATTATGGAGGATTAGGGCTGCATACGCAGACACACACACACATAAACATTCTTAATCTCAGTAATCTGAGAAAAAAAAGTCAGAATTCTGACTTCAGGAATTATTCTCAGAACATTTTATTTTGTGGGGCCCTAATCCTCTTCAGTAAGTAATAGAACCAATGTTAGTACAAGCATTTCATAATCCTTAAAATAGCTGAACACACTGCTGAACACACTTATCCAAAGGGCAATGACAGCCTGCTCTGATGAAATTTTGTGAAAAGAGCACAATACCTTCAAATGTATGAAAGATGAGGGAAATGTGTCTCTGAGGTAAAGGTGTGGATGTCAGGGGGACAGGTGGGTGGAGACTTTCCCCCTCAAGTCGAACGAGACAGGTGGAGTTCACAGCTCATGAGAGCAGGTTTTCTACAGGGCGGAAACCTTTCATTTTCAGCTGCAGGATTTCTTCTTTAACACTGAACAAAACTTAAACCTTAAAGGGATAGTTCACCCATTTTAGAAAATTTAATTTTATTTCCCTCCCCACCAGCTGTTACATAGGACAGTAGTGCTGCTATCTTCTTCTCATTGTTACTGGATACTGGCTGGATGCTCCAAATGTTAGCTGGGTTGAAGTCCAGCTCAATGGCAGGAGGCTAACAGTTAGCATTTGGAGCATCCAGCCAGTATCCAGCACTCAGTAACAATGAGAGCAAGATAGCACCACTACTGTCCTACAGAACAGCTGGGGGGAAGTGAGGTAACATCAAATTTTTCAAAAAGGGTGAACTGTCCCTTTAACCAAAGTTTTAGCTAATCTTTAAAAGTGACAAAAATGTCCAATCAATGTTTTATCCTATAATCCTTTTTTTTTTCCTGAATCCTGAATCCTGTAATTCATTGTTTGTGCTCATTTCATAAGGTTTTGTGAGGCTGTATTGTAGCACATTTTTTTACTCTGCTTCGACCCCTGGGTGTGTGTGATGACGATGATGATGATGATGGTGATGGTTTAAGTGTGAGTGTGCTCGGCTGAGACTACCTCCTGCCTGTAGTGAAGGGCAGTAAATGTAAAGTGCTATGTAGGAGCAAACTTGGGAACAGCAGGAGCCGCATGTGCACACAAACACACACAGACACACACCCAGCACACTGCACAGGCAGCAGCACACGGCACCACCATGGAGCCCTCATTATATAACTGCTATTTGTTTTGAAAAGACTGCCTAATATCCTGGAGGAGGAAAACGAGGACGACCCAGAGTAAGTCTGTCTGTCGCCTTCCTCATGTGCTCCCCAGCCCTCTCGCTGCTACCCCACGTAGCCTAGCCAAGCCACTGATACACAGACAAATATTAATGCACCCCTCTGTGTGTCTGGGTTATACTGAAGGGACACAGGAAGCTTTTTTTGGCACACTCTCACGCATAACATCTCCTATTCTCAAGCTGTTTGCATTAGCTGTTTGTAATTATCTTGCTGATTAACCCAGGAGCCCTAGGGCCCAAGCTGATGAAGATGCTATTTATTTTATGTGTGTGTGTGCGTGTGTGTGTGTGTGTGTGTGTGTGTGAAACTCTATGTTACATAAGGGTGTATTACATATGAGTTGTACATATACAATCCATATGTAACGCTGTTTATTTGCTGCTTTACTGTTTTATGCTGCACTCATGTTATGCTTCTTCAGGCCTAGAGTGGATTTTGCCTCGCTTGCATAGTGCTAGACATTTACAGCATCGGTTGTTTTCTGTTTAGCGTGTTAAGACAGGAGGGCTGATAATAAGCGTCCCATCCTTCTCCACATCCTGCACGTAAACCACTGATCGCTGTGTGTGTCCCGTCCTGAACACTGAGCGGGTGGCAGAACCTTCCGGAGAGTGAGCAGAGAGCACTAAAAATATTGAGTCCTGCAGAAAAGAAAGTGGCTGAGGAGGACAAAAGAGACAGAAAAAAAAAGTGCAGAAAAGAGATTGTAGATACTGTGCTATTAATATTATTTCAGAGAGCAAAGGTAATTGTTTTTAGTTGGAAAGGCCTTTTTTCTCCGTCTGAACAAATTATTATTCCTATGATTATTATTATTATCATTATTATTTTATTTTTTACAATTTTGGGGTAATTTTGTGGTTGTTCTTTTGGTAATGAAGTATTCTCATGATTTAAATATATATTTATTCTATATATAGTTATATATAGTTTTCTGGTATTTGATAATTTTAATAATATTTTGCTAGTTTTGTGTTTAGTTTTGTTTTTCTGATAATTTTATGGTATGGTAACTTTCCTTGTATATTAATAACAGTTTTGGGGGATAATTAAATGGTAATTTTATGGTAATTTTCTTATTAATTTAAATCTAAATATACAAAGTTATTGAAAGAAACCAAGAGAATTTAAACATCAAAGTGATTTGAACAGAGACGATCAGATTAATACAGTCATAATGCTGTTGCAGGAGGGAAAATAATTGTCAACAAAGATATCTGAATATCAGATATTAGTATTAGACAGGTAGTAGACACGGTGAGAGTGACTGAACAGATTGTGAGATGTTAAATGGTGATTATCATTACAAACTCTGAAGACTTCATGGTCCTGCAGGATAACAGCAGTCCTGAGCTGAACGTTGCTCTTCAGGATGATATTACTGAGGAACATAAAACAGCAGAGTTAACAGTCATGTGTGCAGCAACATGACAGAAGAAAACCCCTTAAGACTGAGATAATGGAGTGTTACGATTGTTAAGGAATTACAGAATGAGATCCCAAATGACAGCATAGAAGCTGAAGAGGAGAAGACAGCACCGCAGCTGAAACTGCAGCAAGAAAAGAGAAAAATTAAAGGCGTAGTTCACTCATTTTGAAAAACGTGACATTATTTCACCTCCCCTCTAGTTGTTCTGTAGGACAGTAGTGTTTCTATCTTCCTCTCATTGTTACTGAGTGCTGGATACTGGCTGGATGCTCCAAATGCTAACTGTTAGCCTCCTGCCACTGAGGTTCCCTGGCAGAGGATGTCATGGCTGAGGAGTTTCAAGCAACACAGTCAACCAGATGTCCCAGAGAAAGTATGGAGGTCATGGCAACTGACAGAAATGACATTTTGTTTGTCTGTGGTATTACTGGCACATCATTTGAAATATATAAATACATTAAAAGCAACCATGTCATACAGGGGATGAAAAATTCCTGTTGCCAGAGAAAATAAATATGTTAAATTACAGGCATAAAGACAAAAGTGCTGTTGTTCCATTGAATGACCTCTCTTGCGATAGAAAAGAAGAAAGTAATAGTACAGACAAATATTGTCATAAAGGAGAGTAAAAAGACTCGGGGGCAAGTTAACATGTCAGTTTATTTTATTGCCATGAGAACTCTGAACAAAGCAACAGAGCAAGATGCAATGTCACGAGAGCACTGAAGCAGATGAAGAAAATGTGGCTGCAGATGCTGCCGTGACTTGAGGGGATTTTTAGGACAAACAAAGTAACAGCAATGCTAATCCACCCTGATGAAAATGAACAAACACGGGAGATCCCTTTTGAGGAATGTAAGAGCAAACAAAATCCCACAGTTTAGAAAAAGTCTGTATCAGATGATGCTGATTACTTTGAAACTACGGCTGCTGACGACAGAAGAATTCAAGAACCAACAACCAATTCAAGAACCAACTCGAGGGAGGGTCACGGGCTCACCCCAATCGCCAGGTTTCAACCTCCAGCCAATAAGAATGGTGTTACTGCTGCCACTGTTAGAACATTTTGGTCTGCTGGTGAAACTAGAGGGACGGTCATGGAATCACCAAAGCTGACAAGCATCACCATTGAGCCAGCAGGAATTTTGCAACCAAATTTCATGACAATGTACAAGCTGTCTGGACAACCAAAATAATCACAATCACCAAACGTCAAGCAGTCTGAGTGTAAATGATAATGAACTATTTAGGGGAGTACTATCAGATCCTTGTTTCTGACACAACCATTACTGTTGTCACCAAGTCCCATGAACCTTTATGGGTGATTTATAAACCAGATCTCATGAGCACCTGCTGAATGTTTTACTCTCAACAAGGTTATACAGTAACGCTCACCTGCAGTAATGCTCGCTGTGTTCTGCTTAGCCCAGACTAACCAGCTCTAACATCAAGCTTCCCTCTCTGACATGATGACCTCAACTGACTCAGGCTCTCCATTTGTTTGTCCCTTACTGCACACCGTCCAGGTTGCAGAATCTGCGGGAGGAGAGTGACGACAGCACAGAGAATAGGACTGTAACAGATGGAAATAAGAATTGCGCTGCTGAGGAAGGAAAAATACCTCAGTAAGCCCCATCATGTTTAAGATAAAGTCTTGTCCTTGCAATGAGATTGAAGGACGCTCCCATACTTCAATCTCCAGAAGATAATCAGTTAGATCTAATAAGCAGCACAATGATGTGACTTTATTTGGTATGGGTTGCGTACTTCCCTTGTATAAGCTTGTGTTGTTATACGATACTGTGAAGTTTTGCTTTGGTACCACCAGATACACCATGCTTCTTACCTCTAGTTAGCATGTATGTATGCTCATAGAGTTTGCTGCATGTGTCTTGCTGTGAGCCTATGCTTCTGCCAAAATGTTTCCTTTTAGCTCAATTTGACTTTTCTTTGTGTTGTTTTTTTTTTTTTTTTTTTGCCTATTTTCTCTCTGTGAATCAGGGCAAACCTTAAAAGGTTGGTTGGAATTTTTACAGTCATTACAAAACAGCTACAGACCAGTGACTAATGGCTTCATATTTGCCTGTTACATGGATTCAGGAATTATACTACTACAAATTCTCGACTCCATTCAAAATCCATCTTATTCTAGCAGCCATGCATCATGTTTACCCATGTCATCCACTTATAAACCAAACCACACTTACAAAACCACCCTAAAACACTTTAACACTATTTGTGTGTTGCACGTTTGTGCATTTTGTTGTTCAGGAGTGTATATTTTTCCTGTGGTTAACTGGCCAGACACAGATGATTTCACATCACATTCACATATTTCTATCAGCTACACTGAACTGGAGCTTGGTTGTAGTAAATGCTTCAGTGATCCAAGACCTCAGGTTTTGGTGTTGGTCTCTCACAATCAAAGAACAAGTTTCTTCCGACAATTCTTCCTACTATTGTGGTAGTATGGTCAGAGTGGATGTTTTGAGTGAGGAGTGGAACTCTTACTTTTTCTCAACCTGAAGCTCTCACTCTCTTGTTCTTGTTGACACTATCGCTATTGTTATTGCTCATTTCACCGACACCGAAAATCATCTCAATACAAGCCCAAGCACATTCTCTAAGGGTTCTTGAAAGTCATTCTGAGACACATTGGAAGCACCAACTTAAGTACAAATAGACAAGACAGGTTGAGGGCAAATGGATACAACAGTGAAAATAGTTACAACAGTTCTTTACAAATTATCCCCCGGAATGCACTGAACATCATAGATTGATGACGTCTAATTTGAATCTTTTCAATCAAAATAGTTTTGGTTCCATTAGTTACAAATCTTGGACTAGCGACCAGCTGCCTAGCGAACTGGCCGGCATTTGCACCAGTTTGGACTGGAACCAGCTTTGCAGTGGCTGAATTCAACCTAGTCTGCTGGTTTGCTGCTTTATGACCCAGCACGCCATCCAGGATTTCATTATTCTCCCCAACATTACCCTGTCAAGCACCACTTTTCACTTGGTCCTTTTTGGAGTAGCTGTACTTGACAGTTTTTTACACATGTTGATAATTTGGACCTAGGTTATAAGAGATGGAAGAGATACAGTTTGATTCTTATTGTACTCCCTTCTATCTTTTTCTGTAATTCAGAAGATATCCAAATTGAAAGCAGTACTTCTGTTTTTGAGCAGACCACTGCACGCTCTTTGATTTGTCCATAATTTCCATCTTTCCCTGTAGAATAATACACTCTCACTGTTGGTGTCAATTTAGGTCCTACCATTTTTTGGATGCAGCTGGGAACCAACTTTTTGGGTTCCAAACCAATGTATTTTCGGGTAAAATTATGAGAACGGTGAAAAATTTGGTCCACAAACCGTAACGGAACCAGTTTTTTGCCGACGGATAGTGGAAGAGTGTCTAAGGGTGAAACTTTCCTCACGATAAAACCTTCATGCATCTTTTGCATAGCCATCCCTCTGCATCCAAAACATTATCTGAGCACCAAGGATGCCTGTTGTGGGTTCACTTTCTGCAGACTCATCATTCTTCTGATGTTTCTTGCATTCGTACCCCCTCATCAGGTCCCTGTTGGATGCTGAGGAGCCAGCTGAGCCGCATTCAACCGAGGCTGAGCCAGCATCAGAGAGGAGAGACCTGGAGCCTGAGCCAGGAGATCCAGAGACCACTGCTACAGACCAGGTAGAGTGCTTTATTAAACAATGTAATGTATCTAGCAATAATAATAGCATTGATAATAGTAATGATGACAGTAATGATAGTAATAATAACACTCTCCACACAGAAAACAGTGATTAGAATTGCAAATTGTATTCTGAAAATATGAAATCTCAAGAGTTTTGTGTTCTTAGCAATCTCATTTTTCTTGTTTTAGGAGGCGGCAGCAGAAGAAGGTGAATGTGGAGGTGCAACCTAATCATTTTTATAAGAGCAGCTGTCATGATTTTTGTCACAGCAGCCCAATTCCAGAACAAATCTGTGCTACAAAGACTTAAAGTCACAATGAAATGAAAAATACATTTCCACCTTGTTAGCTAAAACTCCATATCACAATGTACACCTATTCAACAATAAATGTGAAGAAACTCACAAAATTTGTATTTTCGTGTATTTTTATAGTAAAATCCCATTAGTTTTACATTAGTTTTATCTTTATTTAATGGCTTCACCACACGTGTGCATAACATTCAGACTAGTAATACCACCACTGATTTTTGCGTCACCTTCTGAATACTCTCAAACACCTCTCTCCCTGCGTTATGTTCCAGCACAACATCCCGTTTCAGCTGGACATGCATTGAATCATGGAAGCAAGATGCCATTTAAATGCCGTTTCCTTGTGACTTTAAATGAACATGTTTTGAACATCAGAAACAGGTGTTTTGCACTGTAGCCTCTCATCAACTTCTTGTTGCTGACTGTGGCTATTTCTCTACCTAGTGCCCAGCACTTGCTCTCCAGTAAAGAGCTTGTTGCTTCGAATCCCCTACGCTGCTGAGTGCCTGGAGAGCTGCAGAAAGCTGCTGCATGACAATAACCTGACCCTAAAATGTCCATGCCCACCCTGCTACCAGAGCTCTGCCAGATGACCCAGGAGCTGTCCCAGCTTCCCAAGCAGGCACGACAGTGCTGCTTCAGCATTGTCAGGTGCCTCTGAAGCCTTAACCCCGCCCCCAGTGTCCTCAGCAGCCTTAACTCCAGTCCTCCACCAGCACACCCTAATAGAGACTTGGAGTTAGACACTGATTTTGCATAGAACAACAACCTCTGAAGAGCCAAACAACCTCTCCGTCACTAGGTGTCCCTTCCACTCGCTGTCTCCCAGCTTGGCCTTCACATCACTTTCATCATGCCCTGCACAGCTGCGCTGCTTCCCAATGAGCTGCCAACTCCCCCCAGTTCAGGTGATGTTAAAAACTCACAAGAGCTGGGCTTTTGTGAAAAGTTTTTACTAAATTAACCCATTAAGCCTTAACACATGACATGTGGAAGACTAATTGGAAATTATTTTAGAGACTTACAGGATAATTCAGGTGTCATAAAAAATTATGGCCTTTTTAGCTCTGTCTACCTCAAGCTTCCATTTCCCCTAGTCATTTAATCCTTAAATTAGATCTTTCATTTTTGAAACACAAACTTTACAGCATTGAAAGTAACTACCAATTGACAAACAAAAGTTGCCCCAAATGCCCTAAATAAGAACACATAAACATGGCTATAACACTTGTAAGGTGACACGTTTTTGAGGGATTATTTCCTGGAAGAGACTTCCACTTCTTCTTGTGGATGTCAGCTGATTGACAGGAGGCAGAGAGTAACCTAATCCAGCGCTATTACTCATCTTAGCATATTGAAATAAGGATAAAGCAAAAGGACTTTGACCAAGCCAAGCCAAGACTGTATGTTTACTGTGACAGATAATCTCATTTTTCATACTCTACAAGAGAGAATGACAGCAAACAGCTTCTTCTGATGGGAGGAATATAAGCCCTGATATTTCCAAACGTTGCGGAATGTGCACTGCAAAAACGCAAAATCTTACCAAGATTATTTGTCTTATTCAAGTCAAAAATGTCTTATTTCTAGTCAAAATATCTCATTACACTTAAAATAAGACACAATCACCTCAGAAGTAACTTGTTTTTAGACAATTGTCTCTTGTTTCAAGTGAAAATTTGCTTGTTTCATTGGCAAAATTTGCCAGTGGAAAAAGTGAAAATTCACTTGAAATAAGTGAAAATTAGCTAGAAACAAGAAACAAATTTTGCCAATGAAACAAGCAAATTTTCACTTGTTTCAATCAAATTTTCACTTGAAACAAGAGACAATTGTCTAAAAACAAGTTACTTCTGAGGTGATCATGCCTTATTTTAAGTGTAATGAGATATTTTGACTAGAAATAAGACAAATAATCTTGGTAAGATTTTGAGTTTTTGCAATGTGTGAAGACACAAGCACACTGCAAAAAGTCAAAATCTTACCAAGATTATTTGTCTTATTTCAAGTAAAAATGTCTTATTTCTAGTCAGAATATCTCATTACACTTAAAATAAGACATGATCACCTCAGAAATAACTTGTCTTTAGACAATTTTCACTTGTTTCAAGTGAAAATTTACTTGAAACAAGTGAAAATTAGCTTGAAACAAGAAACAAATTTTGCCAATGGAACAAGCAAATTTTTACTTGTGACACAAGTGAACAAGTAAAAATTTGCTTGCTCTATTGGCAAAATTTGTTTCTTGTTTTAAGTGAATTTTCACTTGAAACAAGTGAAAACTGTCTAAAGACAAGTCATTTCTGAGGTGATCATGTCTTATTTTAAGTGTAATGAGATATTTTGACTAGAAATAAGACATTTTGACTTGAAATAAGACAAATAATCTTGGTAAGATTTGGACTTTTTGCAGTGCAAGAAGAATGCAAAGGAGAAAGGAACTAGGCTATTGGGACACTTAAAAAACACTGCTTTGATCACAGACAAGCATAGTATTGTTTGAAGATTTTGCTTTGTACAGTCTGAGAAGGTTCTGGTTTGTTCCTCAGAGAGGGGTACTGGTAAGGATGGTGTCAGTGTAGCCCCTGCAGTGACAGTGGAGGACACTGATGATTGGGCGGACATGGGCATCCCCCCGGCTAATGAAGGCCAGGAACATCAGCCCACTGCTCTCTCTGTCTCGCCACTGTTAAAGCCCAGGTAGGAAACATATCCTTATGTGCTGATACTGCCGGCCAAATGGGGGCACTATAAAAATGTAAAAATGTCAAACTCAGACACCACAGGCCCAATTTTCATGAAGTTGCTAGCACGGTGTTCTGGCATTTAAAACTTACTGTTGGGGATGCTACAGTTAAAGGTCAAAGTTTCAATCTTTGAAAGGTCATGCCTCTTACAACACTGGTCAAATTTTGATGAAACTTGGAGGTAGGATACATCTTGATAGTGGTTAAGCCAAGGGGTACCACCATCCTTCATGGGCCAAGAGATTTTTATTTGTCATGCATTTAACTCACAGAACTTGGATGGAGTAAAATGGTCTTTCCCATTCAAATCATCATACCAGAATGGTCACAGTGGCAGCCATTTCCATATGTTATGCTAATCTTGTGTAACACAGCATCAAACATAGATTCAAATGTTCAGTTATTTTAGTAGCTGTATAATATCTACAGACATTGTATGATACCATAAAGATCAAGTACAAGTTAGTGATAATGAAATGAAAAGGGTTTCAGTTGTTACTTGATGGTGTACCAGTGGGCAACTGAAAAATTCCAACCAGTAACACCATGAATAGCTCCCCAATGCCACTTTCAGCATATAAAACCTGCAACTTCACAGCTGTCAAAGTAACACCGTAGCTATTTCCCAGTGGCTGCATTTATTCATTTTGAAGAATACGGAATTTGTGGCAGTTTATGACTTAGTACAAAGTTTTACAGTGGATTGCTTCACCACCATATATGTTCTCATCCAACTCCCTCCCCATGGTATGCCCTGGCGCCAGCATCCTGTTTTAATCAGAAATACATCAAACTACAGAGGCAGGACATCATCGAAATGTTACTTCCTTCAAATGCAAATACAAAATTCCCTGTGGTAGAATTGAGAAGGCAGCAGACCAGGAGCAGGTTTGCTGGGTCAGAGATCAACCACTTTGCTGCTCTTGACTAGACAAAACATGCATGACTACATATAAAGTCTGCCTAAAGACCTTTTTGCAGTCAGTTTAAATTCACCAAGAGAGACCAACTCTTTTAACTGAAAATTATTTTCCAAGCGGAAGATGTAGATTTGTTTTGCTGAATAAATTTAAATGTGTAATTGCGTTTTCCACACATGGGAAACACAAGAGTCGGAGCTCTAGAGCCGGTAACAGACCCCATCGCTCCATGAAGTAGCACTGAACAGTCTCTTTAAAGTCACAAACAAACAGAAACATTACTACTTTGTAAAATAACCCCCTAAATGCAGCACAAGGTATTTTTACAGGAGCTGAATATATGGTTTGAAGGACAGATGATACGATTGAACTGTCTCAATCACTTTACCTTCCAAGTTGCAAAAAAAAAAAAAAAATTGTGTCCTATTGCAAACATAAGTTTTGTTTTCTGGCTCCATTTATATGATGAAGAGAGTACAGCTACTCCAAAAAGAAACTGTTTTATTAACCTTCCTATTCTCGTCTTTGTCTCCATGACTTCATGTCTGTATCCTGATGAGTCCAAGTCTTCATGTGCTCATATCTCCATGTTGTCATGTCTCCATGTCCTTATGTTTCCATGTCTCCAGTGGGGGCCAAAAACACTTGACTGCAGATGACGAGTGAGGGAAAGCACACACACACACACACACACACACACACACACACACACACACTCTCTCTCTCTCTCTCTCTCTCTCTCTCTCTCTCTCTCTCTCTCTCTCTCTCCCAAATCTTAACCACAACCCTGGGGTTTTTAAACTTTTTCAAACTGGACCCCCAAGTTGACTTTCAGTTAGCTGCCCACTTGAGTTGATATTGCCCTATAGGGACCCTTACATCAAGAGATATTTTGGTTTGTGTGAAGCCTAAGGTTGCTTTACACAAGCATTCAAACACAAAAAATCTGACCCTGATCCAGCATCACTGATCTGATGCTGCTGAAGGGTTGAATTGTTAAGATGTTGTACTTGAACATTCACAGATCATGGTTAATTTAAATTAATTTAGGTTAATTAATTTCCCTGGAAACCACTTTGATCACTACTGCCATAACTAACTGATGCCTCTCCCAAACCTTAACCTTAATCTTAACCAATAAGCCACCTCACCCTCCACCCACCACCACTGCCACCAAAACACACATGTACACACAACTTCATGCTAAATCTTCAACTTCAGTGTGCATTACAACCATGTTGTGTCATTCTGCAGGTTGCGCCCTCTGTCAGCAGCCAGTTTCACCAGCGTGGTGGTCCAGGAGCGGCTCACTGATCTGGTTGTGCAGTTTAAAGGCCGGACAGAGCTGCGGAGAGAGAGGCTGATGGACCCAGACGAATCTGAAGAGGAAAGTGCATGTAGGTACACATGCAACACAATCACATTTTGAATGGCTTCTAAAGCGTCCCTCTGGGACTTCCTCATATCACTCTGTTTTATGAATTTTATTGTCAGATACAGTATACTACGACTCCGGATAAGAAAAATGCTGTCCCTGATTGTTTGAATGAATGAAGTCCTCAAAAACAGGACAGTTTTAAGCATCCTGGCAGCCTCAGACAGTGGTTTCCAAATTGGGATCTGGGGACCACCAGGGCTTCTGCAGGGTCTTCCAAAAAGGAGTCCTTAGCAAAGTTAGGACTTGCTTAATTTAACTTTAATTGAAATACTTTTAAATTCATGACATTTAAACACAGTTTAAACACAGAAGTTTTCCTGTATTTAAAAAAAAATAAAATAAAAAATTTTTTTGGTTTGTTTGTTTTGTTTTGTTTTTGCAAATTATCAGGGTTTTTTTTTTTTTTTTAAGATTTTTCCCCTAAATTTGTAACAGTTTTTGACTAACGTTTGTTTGTTTGTTTGTTTATTAAATGCATTAAAAATGTTTTCGATAATTTGCTTATCATCTTTTTCCATTTTTTTGAAAGAAATCAAGTGCATTTGCTTAGGATTTAAAGGATTAATTGAATAGCGATTGCTACATAACAAAAAATGTGTATGAGTGATTATTTTAACATTATGTTTTAATCTCAACACTTTGAACAAAGAGACTGAAATGAAATTAAGCTTTTGTACACTGGAACTTAAGCCCAATT
This sequence comes from Myripristis murdjan, assembly GCF_902150065.1. Lineage (NCBI taxonomy): Eukaryota > Metazoa > Chordata > Actinopteri > Holocentriformes > Holocentridae > Myripristis > Myripristis murdjan. The sequence goes on from NC_043982.1 coordinate 4,767,599, forward strand.
CTGAAATTTGCCCACTTTTTTTTTTTTTTTTTTTTTTTTTTTTTTTTTTTTCAAAAAACTGGTTGTGAGAATTTGAAGAATGTAGAAACTTTATTTCAGCCACTCATCCAAAATCAATCTTTCAGTCTTCCCTTTTTCAGTTTCCTCATTAGAGACCTTTGACTACATATGCATGTAATTACAAGAAAATTTGAAGGGCTCTTTTAACATGACATCTATTGGATAGCTATCTAAAATAATCTAAAAGCAGCATATATTTCATATAACCTGTCTTTTTTTTCTATTTTAGCCCCGACCAAAGCTCCTCCCCCTCCTCCTCCACCACCCCCAGAGGAGGAGAAGAAAGATGCTCCAGCTGAAGGAGAGGAAGAAGAGAAGGAGCCGGAACCCTTTATCATATTTGGATACCCTATCCTAATTCCCAAACTTCCCAAACTTCCCCCAATGCCTGGTTGGCTTCGTGCCATTGTGGATTACCGTTTCCCCTCCAGCATTGACCCATACACAGGTAAGCAGATAAAGGACATGGGACATGTGCCAGCAAAGAAGGGATTAACTCAGCACAAACAGGCCATAGTTTCTAAGCACATCCACATAATATCAGAAAACCCAAAGGGGAGGTTATGTCATGGATCAAGGGAGCATTGACCAACATTCTCTGCCCATTGGCCAAAAGGGGCGTGTCCATCCGTTGGTCCGTCAGTCAGCAAAGACAAAGACATGATTACTTTTTCAGGCCAAATTGGCCTCATGTGGTTGTCGCAATGGGCTGGGCTTAGCAGAAACAGGACTATAGTTTCCGATGTCATCCATGCCGTATCATGAAACGTGGGTGGGCTCGTCATGAAGCAAAGTGGCACTGACCACCTTTCCATGCTGATCATCCAAAAGGGGCAAGGACACGGGTCTTAGTGTCAACTGGGCCGTAGTTTAAAGACATTCATGTGACATCACAAAACCCGTTCAGGAGGTTGGTCATGGGAGGGGAAGTAAGTCAAGACGACAATGATCAACTTTCCCTGCTGATTGGATGAGAGGGTTGTGTCTTATGACAACGGCTTTGCCAAAAAGGGGCATGGCTTAGCACAAACACCGTAACTCCCAGCTGTGATTTTGGCTCTCTACTGCCTTTTTATCATTTGTGGCTGAGTCAGTCTTTACTGTCCTTCATGTTTTCCAAAATGACCTCTATAAAGTTCTGTGGTTTCTCCTGAGTAGGTGATTGTTTCTTTCTGTATCAATGGATATAAAATGTCTTTTTTTTTTTTAGGTTATTAAACAATTTCTGTTCACATAATTCACATAACTCTGGTTCCAAGTGAGCATGGCAAATTCAAATTTATGAAATTTAAACAATCTGTGTTGCTATATAAACCGAATTGACTTGGTTATAATTGAACTGAACTGAACTGAACTGAACTGAACTTAATCCTTCTTCCTTCTCAACAGATCTGCTCTATGTTATATGGCTGTTTTTTGTGGTGATGGCGTGGAACTGGAACGTGTGGCTGATCCCTGTGCGCTGGGCCTTCCCCTACCAGACTCCAGAAAATATTCACATCTGGCTGTTAATAGATTATACCTGCGACTTCATCTACATCACAGACATTCTCTTATTTCAGCCCAGACTGCAGTTTGTCCGTGGAGGAGACATTGTGGTTAGTGGAATTATGTCTTGCTGCACATGATAGTATCCAAGAAAAAGATAAAGGTAAAGCTAGATTTGTTCTCATTCAGTTTAGCACACAAACCCTGCTTTAATCTGGAACTTTTTTTTTTTTTTTTTTTTTTTTTTTTTTTACAGTGTGATAAAAAGGATATGAGAGAACATTACATGACAACTGAGAGATTCAAGGTGAGGTAAAAGACGTACTTTGCCAGGCTAATACAGTCTGTCTCACACGCACACACACATGCATACATATGTGTATACTATAATGCATATTCCCTGACCAGACCTCGTGCACATAGCCACCTCTAATCTGCCCATTACAAGTGAACAAACACATTCTTCAATGAGTTCAGGTCCAAGATAGTGCAGGATGAATTAATTAATTATTAAAGGACCGTTTCAGTGATTTTGAATGTTTAGGCCATTTACTACAATTTACCAAGGTTTTATATTGCAACAAACCATTTTGCAAATGATTCAGAGGTCCTAAACATTTCAAAATCCCCTGATTTTTAAATATGACTTGTTGGTTGAAACATCACCTTACAATGTTCTGCTTCTGCGGCTAACAAAGTCATCACCATTCATAAACCACAGAACTGATATTTGGCTGTGTAAAGCAAACCTTTCCCACGGGACTGTTTTCTAGTGGTAAGACCATTTCACTCTATCCAATTTCAAGTCATCAAAACACAACAGTGCTGCTGCTTTTAGGAGCGACTTTATTACAGTGATGAATACTGGTGTGACGAATGTTTGAAGTCTCTGAAAGTTCATTTTCATATTGTAGTGGAATGAATGGAAACCAATGGCTGTAGAAAAGGGAGGAGAAATGATATCGGAGTTCTAAAATATGATTGCTTTCTCAGGGAAAAGATTAGCAGGAATGTGACGTATATACATTTTGCTGATATTACACTAAGCATGCAAAATGACTGGTATGATCCTTTAATAATGTGATAGATCAAACCCATTGTCAGTGATTCAATAACATAACCACATGACTGAATATTTTGCTTGGTTAAATAATTAAATCAAATGAGGACATCCACCACCAAGTGCCCACTAGAGCCTTAACAGATTACAGGCGTGTCGGTGTCTTTTTACGCATGGATGTCAATGAGTTGATTTGAGCACCCACTGTAGGACTAATCTACAAAACCACCTTAGAGTGGATTATCCCGCTTACACCGTGGCCCACTTGTAAATGGGGAATGTCTCCTGGACTTCCTGTCGGGCTGGGAAATATGCACAATAATGGGTTAATATGCACATTCATCACACAGTTGACACAGATTTCTCTCAGGAAATCTGTATAATCACCATTAATATATCTGTCTACCCCATATGCAAAATAAATGAAGTTGATAGCACAATTGCACTTTATTTTGAACTCAACTGGGGTTTCTGTCATCTCATCCTTTCTGCATTGCATGGGAAAGATCACACGCACCAATATCTGATTTTGTTTTAAGAATTTTGGTGTGTTTTACTCTGTGGACATTTTAAATGAACTCCTTTTTTTTTTTTTTACTATTATTGAAATAGATTTGTACAGCACTTATTTTGCTTGCACCTGAGTCAAATTTATGTAAAGAAACAGTACTTGAATAAGATGTTTTTCATTTTACATGATAATGACTGATATCTGGTACACAGATGGATGTCATCAGTCTGTTTCCCATGGAGGTATTGTACTATTTCACTGGAGTGAACTCCCTGCTGCGATTCCCCCGCCTATTGAAGGTGAGAATGTAGTTTGGCTGCATGCAGCTATTCTTGCAACAGCGCTTTGTCCTGAGTGGTGAGGAAAACTGACTGAAACAACTCTTGTCACCCTCCCAGTACATGGTTTTCTTCGAGTTCAACGATCGTGTGGAAGCTGTGATGAAAAAAGCCTACATCTACAGGTAACACAAAAGAAAACAGCCAATGGGTATCTGAAACTTTCATCCAAATTACACAACATACATACAGTATATACCATTTTCTTACATAGGAACAGTAGACTGAGCATAGGAACACTCCAGCTGGTGCTGTTCCTCACACAAGCTCATGTGTGTCAACTGTGGTCTCTGTACATGCTCTGCGTACAAAATGTGAAAGAAATCGTTTCCCCAGCAGGAAAGGATTAGATGAAAGAGACACGACTAGAATCAGGAATTTATTTGAAATTGAACCAGTTCAGTGGATGTTGGAAGATGTGTGGCAACAGAGCGGCAAATGACATACATATTTTTTGGAAATGTCAAAAATTTATTCAATTCATTTTGAGCAAATGTTTATGTTACATGCCTAAAGAATATACAGTTATGTTACCTTGGAAATATAAATGATTGTGTCATTGGCAAATATAGGTATTTAACTAAGATATTATTGATCACAAGCAAGAAGGCAATGTCAAGTAATTGGCAAAAGATTGACCTTCCTTTCACATAACAGTGGTTAGAAATCAGAAGAAAAATTTTAAAAAAGAATTGAAAAAAATTACCTATAAGCTTAGAGTGAGAGAAACTGTCTTTGGAAAAAATGTATGATTTATGACAAAAATGGAAAATGCTTGAGGACTAAATGATATGATATGTAAATACCAGGATACTCTTGTTATTTAACTATGTCCAACACGTGTCCTAACCATGACCAAAGTTGTCTCACTTGTCTCAACTTAACTATTAGCTAAACTTTTCACATGGCAACCAGGAGCAAACAGTCAGTCCAGTTCATGCTGGACGAATGTAATCTTCCAGTCATCTGTATCCACAACACATAGTGGACCTTAACCCTAACCCTAACCCTAACCCATGTCGTGCTTGTTTCACAATTTTTTCTAAGACTGTGTTGGTCTGTCTGTCAGGGTCATCCGAACCTCTCTCTACTTGTTGTACTCTCTGCACATCAATGCCTGTCTGTTCTACTGGGGGTCTGCCTATGAAGGACTTGGTTCCACGAAGTGGGTCTACAACGGAAAAGGCTTTGCGTAAGATGGATATTTCATTTTTTTATCATTTGCCAAACCTTCAACTTGACCACAATGTCTTTTTTTTTAAAAAGGTGTCAAAAGACCATGATTTGGATAATTCCTGTAGAAGAACTATCATCTTTATATGGAGGTTAAAACATAAAAATCGCCAAAAGTGGATGTTATCACTAAAGATTGTTACTGGAAGGTGAAAAATAACAGCAACATGTTGGGATGTTGTTTAAATCTATATGAAATAGATTTACAACAGCAGACTCAGTACATCCATTGGTTGTTTTGTGTGCAGTTACATCCGCTGCTACTACTTTGCTGTGAAGACCTTGATCACCATCGGAGGGCTGCCAGACCCCACCACCGTCTTTGAGATCTGCTTCCAGCTCATCAACTATTTTGTTGGTGTCTTCGCCTTTTCTATCATGATCGGGCAGGTCAGTTGCCCAAATCATTATACTTCATTACAATCATGGCTTCTGTCCATTGTTGATGATGATAGATTCAGATTCCATTCCTCCTGTGTGTGGTGTGATCTGTTGTTGCAGATGAGAGACGTGGTCGGGGCTGCAACAGCAGGTGAAAACTACTATCGGGCCTGTATGGACAGTACCATCAAGTATATGACTTCCTATAACATCCCCCGAGAAGTCCAGAACCGCATCAAGACCTGGTATGACTACACATGGAAGAGCCAAGGCATGCTGGGTAAGTGACGCGAACAAAAACCATGGCTAAATATCAGATCCAACATGGGAAGTCCACACTTGTGTCCTGATAGAGGGAATGAACTTCTGATTGAGGCGAACACAGGCTAGCATGCCCACATGACCAGTCAAGGCCTGGTTTTAACATCCATCTCAGGTGACCCATCAGAATTGCATCTTTCCTTTCTTATTGTGATTACACTGTACCAAATGGTGCTATCCATTGACTGCTGAATGCCCAACTTCCAAACTGGAACTTCCCATGTCCACGCTGAAAACTTTGATCTGTCCACTGACAGCAACTGAATCACTAAGGAGAGTCAATGACAATAGCTAATGTTAGCTGCTGATGTTAACTAGGCTAGCTACAGCTTGTCATCTTCACTGCTAGTGCGACTTGTGTAAATTCATACCATTATAAAATAAACACTACAGAAAATGCTATAGTGAAATTGAACATTTTTTCGAGAACAAATCCAGTCAGAGGAAAAAGTTGATTGCAAACTCAGAGTTTTCAGATCCTCCCCATAATGGGAGGATCCGTCAAGTGCCAAGTTTAGTGACAAACTCCATTACTCCAATGCCCTCATATCCCCTTTTCCTTCTGACTTCTATTTTTCATGCATTCAATATCTTCCCAATATTCCCCACCCATCCTGTTCTTCATCTCTAGCCCATTCACTCAGCAGTTGTGTCTAAATTCTCATTTTCTTTTTTTTTTGATTACCTGATGACAATACATCACCTCACTGCAAAAATAAAATAAAATAAAATGTGAAATGTGCCTTCCTTCCACAAAACAACTAGGTAGTCCTCCCCTGTTGTTACATTGGGATCGATTTGCATTTGCTCTACAAATGTCATGTGACTCAGTGCGTCCCTGAGTCAGTCCACCTCCAAAGGTGGATTGAGTGATCAGATTATAATGTGTCTGCAAGATGTACCGCCCTCCGTGAGTTAATGCTACCAACTTGTGATCATATAACCTGAGATGCATGTTAAAACGAAGTGTTAACAGGGTGTAAGACACACCACCGCTCAGCTTGCAGTCTCTTTCATTAGGATCTGTACTGTGAACAGTAGTGCTCTTTGGATGTGATTTTTTGCTCTTACAATGAATATTAGGGCTTCCCACTGTATGACTGTGCCTCATGTCTCCTGTTTTCAGCAGTTCATTTCAGTCCAGTTCAAAGATGTGATAAAACTTTTCTAAGCCTTATCCTCTTTTCTCCAGATGAACAGGAATTGCTAGTCCAGCTGCCCGCGAAGATGAGGCTGGACATTGCTGTTGATGTCAACTATGCCATTGTCAGTAAAGTAGCCCTGTTTCAGGTCAGTAAGACAGAGAAATAAACATGTACACAGCTACACACACTTAAGTACACACTGGTCTGTGTTTCGGCTATACTTCTAGGCTATAACTTTTACTTAAGTAGAAATGTCCCTGTGGTATATAAAGTAGTCACTTTTACTTGAGTAACTTTGTGTCTGGGTAATTTCGCTTCCACTTAAGCACAACAGTTGAATATGTCTTCCTCCGCTAATACACATGATACACAGTCCACTTTTACACCAACTATGCCTCTGTCTTGGCAAGATCTGAAGTCTGAAGTAACTTGGACTTCAAACTTAAAATCACATTTTCATAGTTTGTTTTATCTCATCTGATCATAAGTGTGAAGGGCGATCAAAGCAACTTGGAGATCCATTGTAATCCAATCATTCAAGCTACCATTGCTGGTAGATGGCTGTAAACAAAGTCTAAACCAGGCCAGGAGTTTCATTAAGCATACAGTTATTGTTGGTGGGCAGGGTGGTTTATAAGGAGAAAAGGACTAAAAGAGGCCAAAGTGTTTGTATTGGCTCTTTGAGCTGGAAGTCTGCCTGGGCCTGTTATTTGAGGACTACTCCTGCCAATTTGCAGACTGAAATGTACACTTGTCTGTTGTGTCTCTCTCCCTGTCAGGGCTGTGACAGACAGATGGTGTTTGACATGCTGACAAGGCTCAAATCTGTGGTCTACCTACCTGGAGACTTTGTCTGCAAAAAGGTATAGAATGCACCACCTCAATCTAAAAGTTGTATTTGTGCGTGTGTGTGCTTGTATATAAACGCATGTGCTGTATGTCTGCATGTATCATGGTAAAAAAAAAAAAAATTAAGATGTACTTACAGAGTTTATTTTTTCCTCCTTGACCATTCTGGCCCTTTCAGACCAAGTATTTGGATATTTGACAGCCAAACAAGTTTTGGGAGTATTTTGCCAACTCAGTTTTAATTTCAAGGCTATTTTGCCCCAAGCCTGTGTACATGTATTTGTGTGTGTGTGTGTGTGTGTGTGGTTGTGTGTGTGTGTTTATGTGAATACTATTTATACTACTACTAGTGAACACTATTTGTTTCACAGGGGGAGATCGGCAGAGAGATGTACATCATTAAGCAGGGGGAAGTGCAGGTGGTGGGGGGTCCTGATCTGCAGATTGTGTTTGTGACCATCAGGGCCGGCTCTGTGTTTGGAGAAATCAGGTCAGGGCTCCTTCTTTTCATTCTCAAACTCTTATAACTCAATCAGGCAGGAACATTCAATTAACCAATTGGAAAAGTGCATGTGGCAAGACTGTGGCATGGAAGTTTCTTAGAATTCATTGTAGAAGCAGTAGACACAAGACATGGCATCGCACAGCTGTTGTGAATTTTAGCACTAACTATTGAGATGACTTTAAATGATTTTAAATGGTTTAACATGACTTTGGGGGGATTAGCCCGTCAAAACTGACTGGCCTTTCCAGTGTGAAGGAACAGCTGGAAGCATTAGCTCTGTTCCAGGACGTTAATTTCCGTAGCTCGCAATGTAAAACGCCATTGACCAAATCCTCACTGTCTGTACTGTAGTGACCACCCTTAATTTAGTTAAGTTACTCATTGAAGGAAAGACTGTTACAGCTATGATCTCCATTCGCAAAGTTTTAACACAAAAATTCATTAACCCTTGCTCACACACGCCAGATTTCTTCCAGTTGGAACCGACAAAGTCCGTATGGGTGCTTGAAATCCTTGAAAATGCTTGAATTTTAATGTGGAATTGTCAGGGATTGAAAAGTGCTTAATTGCTCATAGTAAATAGCGGGGCCTGTGACACATTTTGAAATTTGAGGCTTTGTTTTAATTTTCTCCCTTCTGTAGAATGCTCTCATTAAACATGATTTTTGTTGTTCAATAGCGCAGTAACATCTGATTTAACGGGATGAAGTGACATCATTTTGAGCAGCTGTAATTAGCCATAAGGTGCTGGAAAAGCTTGAAATGCACCTTTAAATGCTTGAAAACTGCTTGAATTTGATTTAAGAAAAGGCGTAGGAGCCCTGAACAGAGCAAACACATTTTTCCCTGTTGTTTGTTGTTTGTTGTTGTTTCCCTTGTTTTGTCCAAGTACTATTGTCTTACTTTTGCTCTGTTTTTAAGGAAAAGCATCCTGAAATATTGTCTAGTATTTGCTCCACAAAGACTGCCATTGTTAGCATTGGTGGCAGCAGAGACTAAATTATAAAGTGACAAAGATGAAGAAATCTGGTGCGTATGTGAATGAGCCGTGTCAGCTCTGAAAGTGTTGACACGGCTTTTCTTGTGAAACTGCTTTTTAAACCAAACTTTGAGAATGAAGACCATAGCCAGTGTGGACAAAAGTCTGTCATGATTCAGAAAAAGTCTTTACTTCAGTGAGTAACGTAATTATATTAAAGGAAGTCACTAAAGTACAGACAGTTACAATTTGACACTTTGCATTTTTTTTTTTACATTTTACATTTTACATTTTACATTTTACATTTTACATCCCTGGTAGGGCGTTAGTGGGGCTAGGCTAACAACAGGGAAAGGTTATTATAATCAATTAAAACGAAACGAAAAACTTGAACTAGGTATGAAAAAAAAATAACGTAACTTAATTTTAATTAAAAATTAAAATTACGTAATTAATTTTAATTAAAATACAAATACAAATACACAGAGAATGTCTTTAGTTTAAGTCTTGGTCAATTTGGCCAAATATCACCATAACCAGCATGAGTTTTGGTTTGCTGCTGATGTTTACTGAGACTGGGATGTCGACATGACAGTCAGCTGCCTTCACAAAGTGTTGCATTTGGATTAGAAAACCTTTTCTGAACTTCTTAAATCTAGACCCTAACAAATACCCCAAATATTATAAAAAAACTAAAACTAATACTGAAACTAATAAAAAAAAAAAATAACATTTTTAAACAATAAAAACTAAACTGAAACAAGCAAACCCCTCTGGAAACTACCTGAACTTAAACTAAATTGAAAGCAAAAATTAAAAGCGAAATAAATATAAAAACAAATGAAAAATACACAAGTATAAGAACTCTGCTGCAGGGTCACCACAGAAACGTTCTGGGACACAGCTCAATTGACATAATGTTCTGTCATAACTCTGCACTGCAAAAACGCAAAATCTTACCAAGATTATTTGTCTTATTTCAAGTCAAAAATGTCTTATTTCTAGTCAAAATATCTCATTAAACTTAAAATAAGACATGATCACCTCAGAAGTAAATTGTTTTTAGACAGTTTTCACTTTGCCAGTGGAAAAAGTGAAAATTCACTTGAAATAAGTGAAAATTAGCTAGAAACAAGAAACAAATTTTGCCAATGAAACAAGAAAATTTTCACTTGAAACAAGAGACAGTTGTCTAAAAACAAGTTACTTCTGAGGTGATCATGTCTTATTTTAAGTGTAATGAGATATTTTGACTTGAAATAAGACAAATATTCTCGGTAAGATTTTGAGTTTTTGCAGTGTGGTTGATCATTTTTACTGCGAGTCTGACAGCCCTTCTTCTTGCTCTGATTGGCCAGTTTGCTGGCAGGAGGCGGAGGGAACCGACGTACAGCCAACGTGAAGGCGCATGGTTTCGCCAACCTCTTCATCCTGGATAAGAAGGACCTTGCGGAGATCCTGGTGCACTACCCGGAGTCACAGAAACTCCTCCGCAAAAAGGCCAAGTGAGCAAGTGCCCCTGTCCCCACACCACTGCCTGTCTCATGGGTTACTGAGGCAGGCCAGGGTGGCTTTCAGCTGAGGACAAGACTCAGAAAGAGGCCGAAGCCCAAAGATTTAGAGGGGCCACTCCACACGCACACATACAGTACATACAGCCTACATAGCAATTTTTATGCTCTGACAGGCTCATGTAGCACAATCTGTCACATGATCTGCAGTGACAGCTGATTGGACACACTTCATCCATGTTTCCATGTAGTCTTCCTCTCCTGTTTTTCTCCAGCTCTCCTGTACTCCCATTCCTCCTTACTCTGATCTCCCTGTCTCTGTCCCCGTCGGGATTATGGTGCAGCTAATCTGCTGATTGAGGTCGTATTAGTCGCTGGTTTTGCTATGAGGGCGACAGACAGAGTCAGGCCAGATATGGAGAGTGTCATGATCCTCCTGCTCATGCCCTCAATTTAGCTGCTCAGTCACAACACAATGCTTCAGCAGAGTAGGTAGACGTATGTTTTGGTAGATCTGTCTTGTGTGTTTGTAGAGTGTGTTTCTTTGTGCGTGTTTCAGGCTAATTGCTTCCATAACATTTTCTATAATTAGTCTATGTGCACTGTGTATGGGGGTTTTAGTTTGAACCACCAACCTCCCTCTCTATCCCTCTCGCTGTCTCTCTCTCTAGGGTGATGTTGACAAAGGATAAGAAGCCAGATGAGAAAGAAGCAAAAGAGGCGGTGCAGATCATCCCGCCCAGACCGGACACCCCCAAAATGTTCAAGGCAGCGCTGGGGGTCACTGAGCAGGCAGGCATTGAGGGAACATTTGCCATGCTGAAGAAGACCTACAAACCACAGATTGTAGATGAGGTAACTCACATTTCCACAAAGCCTTCACCTTCAATTACTGGATGCACATTCCTCTAACTTGACTGTAATTACATTATTTTAAAGTTCCATTCGCCGGCTCAGTATCGGCTCGTGCTGATGACATATGACTGGATGAGCTGGAGTATTTTCAGACATCTCTGATTTAGCTGATCGTGTAAAATGTCTAAACAGAATTGAATAGACAACGTTAACGTTTCATTACTGATGCATCTGAGTGATTTTGTGCTTAGATAAAGTCAGCAAGTTAACTACTGTAACTGTAACTGTTGTATCTGCTCAGGGGAATATATCTATGTTCCCATGGCCCTATATTCATCTAAAGTATTTTTCTTTATACACCATTTTCATGAACCAGTTCAGCTATTATTTATTGACCATGCTGCAGTGTCAGATTAAGACCTTTTTGTCATATAGACTAAAGAACATGGACCTTATGGGCAACATTCTTCTTTTTTAAATTTATGGCTCATGTTGTTCAAAGCTAATGCCAACTTTGTTAATGTGTTGTTCTTAATCATAAACCCCATTTCTGTGATGCGGCAGTAGGTATTTCAAGCAGCTGGCAAAATACCTGCGGCCACATCACTGGCTGGGTGTGGCCAGAGGTGTAGCATGCCTGAAAAGTTAAAACCACTAGAGGGCAGTGCAGCAGACCTTTTCTGCTAGTGTTGACTCTTTAAAGGGGGGCAGTTGGGCAGTACAGCTTTTGTGTCCTTGACATTTGAGGCTTATTTGTCCCCATGTGGTTTGTACCTTATAGAGCCCACTCTCATATACTATATTGACTGATCATTGTGTTACCTATTTTTCATATCCGCAAATCTGCAAAACATATTTACACTACACTACTCAACCATAGATTGCAAGTTGAAATTCCTTAAATTAATATTTTACCTAATTTGTTTATTTATGTATTAATTAATTAATTCATTCTACCTACAATACTGACTGATCATTGTGTTACCTATTTTTCATATCCACAAATCAGCAAAACATATTTACACTACACTACTCAACCATAGTTTGCAAGGTGAAATCTTCCTTAAATTAATATTTTACCTAATTTGTTTATTTGTATTCATTCATTGTATTTGGCCTAATAAACACTGTCTCCTGACATTGTACCTTAACATTTAGTGGAAACGGTACATATATGTACCCTTTATTGCTTGGGAACATATATGTACCTGTTTGACTGTGAAAAAGGTTCACATAATTACCTTCAGGTCCAATAATTAGGCCTTTAGGGGAACATTAGTGTAGATTGTACCTTGCGGGACAGAAAATTTCTGACAGTGTAGCAGCAAAGTTGATAGATAGATAGATAGATAGATAGATAGATAGATAGATAGATAGATAGATAGATAGATAGATATACTTTATTGATCCCAACCAGGGGAATTCTGGAAATGTTAGAGGACATCCACATAGGCAGCAATGCTATATTAGATGGAAGCGATTTGCCAGCCCTCATGTCTTCCTAACCTAATTAGCAGTAGGTCAAATAATCCTTGGCATGTTGTGCTAGAAAGCTAAGAGTTCTTCTTACTGTTGTTTAAGACTATAAGGAAGGATAACAGGTGCAGTCAAAGAGTCAGTCCAATGGAATGGGAAGTCATGTTTTAATTGGATTGCTCCACTTTTGCATGTGAAAGTAGCTTTTCAATCCCCAGCAACACCATTTGCTGGGGATTGAAAACTGGGGTAAACAGTTTGCTCAGGTTAACTAGGTGGATTCCTTTCAAGCTCCAACTCAGTTTTTTGGACTAGAGACACATGGCATCTAGGCACTTGGCGTTTTCTTCATCTCAAAACACTCATCCCTGTGTGGCTTCTCTTACCAGTTCTCCACGATCCCGCCTCCCTCTCCGGTGCACCACCGCTCCCCAGTCCCTCGCACCACGGTCCGGGATGACGACGACGCCGTGTCCGAGACTGCCGACAGCTCTGTGGTCATCCGAATGAAGCCGGGCCACTCAGGAGAGGAGGTGCTCACCGTAGAGGTCGCACCTGGGGAAGACAAGAAACCGAAGACGCAATAGACAGAGACAGAGAAAGTGGAGGCGGAGAAGACAGAGAAGAAATATGATCAATGAGGAAAAAGGGAAGAAATGCAAATTGAAACTGGGTGGGTTGTGAAGTAATGCCACCAGTCTTACAGGAATTATCCACCTCGGGATCATCTAACACTTTAACATCTCATCAGTGATGTTCAATACATTCCTGGAGTTATTTTATGCTGAAGTGTTGTCATTTCCTTTTTTTTTTATGCCCGCGCTTTCTGTTAACTTGTCTCATCTATTTCTACTTTAGTGATTTCCTACTTTTCTCAGAATGCCTTTCAACAACCCCCAAATAAGGGGCATGAACTTGTTGCATTCAGCTGTGTATTTCAGCCTACGTGTAGCTGGAGAGAGAATAATAATAGCCCCCTAAGAGAAAAATTGAGAGAGCGCGAGAGTCACCCATTACTCAAAATGTAACATGTCTTGTGACTGCATAGCATTCTAGTGTACTGAGGCTGTCAGTGGAGAGGATGGTGTCTGTGTCTCTTGTACGATGGATTTCTTCCTGCTTGACTGCTGAACTCCAGTGCAAAACAGCAGCTCTAGAAAGAAGCCCTTGCTCTTCGATTGCGAGGACTGACACCAAAACCTTTTGCCGCTGATGTTTTTAGATGTGAACAAAAGAAATAAAACTCCATTGTTGCTGCTGAAAACGTCTGGATGTAATGTCGTGTTGTCTGTTTGGCCACAGGAACAAGAAATATGCACCAAACAACAAAAAGGACCCAGAAAAGCAAATACCTGTTTACATGTTTTAGGGTGGATTTTTCCTTTAAGACGGACATCCGTCATGTGCCCCTCATATCTTGAAAGCAAACACACAGTGACATGAGTGGAAGATATAGCTCGTGCGCACACACACACACACACACACACACACACACACAATAACATGCATAGCCATGGAAAGACGTGCTTGTGAAACTCAATTTCCCAGGATCCCTTGCTCCAATTTTTCAGCTGCATTGCCTTTGCTGAACTTAAAGGGATATTTCACACATTTTGAAAAGTGTAGTCTAATTTTACTTATTTTATTAGCTGTTCTGTAGAACAGTAGTGGTGCTGTCTTCCTCTTGTTGTTACTGCTGGATACTGGCTGGATGCTCCAAATGCTAATTTTAAGAATGTTAGCTGGGGGGAAGTCCAGCTCAATGGCAGCTCAAAGGCTAACAGTTAGCATTTGGAGCATCCAGCCAGTATCCAGCACTCAGTAACAATGAGAGGAAGAGAGCACCACTACTAGAACAGCTGGGGGGGAAGTGAAATTGTGTTAAATTTTTCAAAATGGGTGAATAATCCCTTTCAAACCTATTATCCCTACTTTGGAGTCTGAGCCATAACTGTCAACTGATTTAACGTGAGAGAAAAATGCATTTGTCTTGATAAATTGTAAGCAGGAATTGGGTTAATACTCTGTAGCACCTGTTGGAACATATTGAGAAAATGGATTTTAGTTCTTTGACTGTGCTATATAGTTGTCTGTGACACACTTTTTCCATTTCCACTGTGCTGTAGGGCCTGACAGTGGTCAATATTCTGACACATCCTGACACAACCAAGGCTATAATGACATTTAGTGATTTCACCATACGAGTTTCCAGGTCACTTGGGCGTGTGCATGTGTGTGTGTCTGCACAGTCAGAGCAGAAAAGGAAAAGCTTCAGGAAGCAGGGGAAGTGCTCATTGTGTCCGTCTCAGCCGAAAGGGAAAAGGATAAAAAAAAAAAAAAAAGGCGGGAATAAAGAAACAATGCAGTGCTAAACGCTGATGACAGTGACATCTTAGTATATAGAACAGACTGGGTACAGGAAGCCTCAGCGCTGGCCGCTCACTGCTTACTGTTAATGGTTCCGCTGGAAACAAACCCTTCACTGAGGAGTTTGTTAGAGTTTATGAAGCTGCACCAATGTCGTATCTTGAACTTAACTGAATTCAAAGTACCTGCACTAGCACGGAGTGGTATGTAATATAATAACTGAGCTGTGTATTTCTACTTAACATGATCAAGTCATTGTCAACTATAACAGACATCAGTTTTTAAATAAAATCACTTGGACATAATGGAGATGTGAGCTGGTGCCCGTGTGTGTGTGTGTGTGTGTGTGTGTGTGTGTGTGTGTGTGTGTGTGTGTGTGTGTGTGTGTGTGTGTTTGAGTGTGAGAGAGAGAGAGAAAGAGGGAGAGAGGGATGCCTTCTTGCCTTGGTAAGTTCCAGAGGAAATGATGTGGTAACAACAGTGCTATTTTTGGGATGCTGCTGTCCTGAACCTTTTTTTTTTTTTTTTTTTTTTTTATGTAAGCAAGACAAACGGTGGCAACCAATAGCTGCTGAGCTGCACCCCTGCAGTGTGTTACTGAATTAAAGAGTTTTCCTGTGCTCAAGTGTTTTATGTTTGTCCCAGACCTCTGCCTTATAAGATCTCAGTCTTATAAAACTTCCAACTGTTTCAGAAGTCAGCTAATGCTGCCTTCAAAGTCCTCCCGGAAACTCAACTATCATGCTCACAAACTCAGTGCTTTCATGTGCTCAGAAATAAAAGACAGAAGGAGCCCTGGAATTAAAGCATTTTGTGGTGGCTCTTGTTAAAGATAAAGCATAACTGAGCAACTTTGTTCCTTTGCAATATGGAGCAACTAATTAAACAGACGCTCTCACCATTTAACCCTTTGAAATGTGAACAAATTTTCTTGATTTCTTTCAAAAACATGGCATGAAAGGTGATTAGCAAATAAGCAAAAAAAAAAAAAAATAAAATAAAATAAATAAATAAATAAATAAATAAATAAATAAAAAATAGAACAACAACAAAATTATTAGAAAAAATACATGAATAATTTACTGAAAAATAGCACAAAATACAAAAGTAAGTAAAAACACAAATACTTTACTTTTCTTTAAAATAAATAACTGGAATATTTTTAAAGTATGGTAAAAACTGCACAGCATGACAAAAAACCCAAATATAAAATAAAAATTAATAAATAAAGGAAATTTTGTTCAGAGGGTTAAATTGAATAAATAAAAAAATACAATAAATACCTGCCCGAGGGCTCCTGGAATTCAAGGGATTAATGTAATAAATTGTCAAAATGTAACAAAATATCCTTCTATATGGTTTGAAAGTACCTTATTAAATTAACTAACGCTTAATTTAAATCGTGCATTTTTTTCCCCCTAAATACAACAATATTCATCAAAACATGTCATTACATCATAGAGGATATATGTGCTTTTTTCTTTTTTTCCAGCTTTGAGGAAACCTTTATGTTTGGCATTATCTACAAACTATGACATAATCAGTTGCTACACAGCAGGAAAAGCAGAAGAAAATGTGCATCTGGCATTCATTTGATGTTTTAATAACCAAGGGTTCCTGTATATGTGGAACATATAGAACCATGCAGCAGTGTTTACACAGGAGGCGGACGAGGGAACATATTTGTGTATAATGTAAAACATAGGAGGCAATAAACTGGGGGCAAAGTTGAGCAAAGGTTTTCTAAGATATTCATATTCATAACCAGTGAGCATTTATGAATTAATTTTGGTCATCACATTCGATGTTGTCATAGGCTGGGGGTGGGGGAGGGTGCTGCATAAATGTAGCCTACCACTTCGTTGGCTCGTTCACGTGCGCTTCAAGTCGAAATTCCGACATTTCCGGCAGCACGCGAAGGCAGCAGCAGCCGACAGTAGTCTTGACTTGGCGGACAGCTGGCAACAAACACGCACGGCTCTGGAAATGAGCAACTTGTAGGCTCTGGCTTTTCGGTGGGATTTTAACAGTTTCACAACTTGACGCGCACGCAGCCTTAACTTTGGAGGAATACTGCGGGGAGGCAGCGGCAAGAGGAGGAGGAGGAAAAGTCGCGCTTTGGACCGAAGGTACCGTGAGACGTTTGAATTGTTTTTTTTTTTTTTTTTTTTTTTTCTTGACACTGGTTTGTACCGCTGGTTTGTTTAATGTCAGCGGAACAGAACCAGTTGTGGCGACTCGCTGCTGTGCTGCGCCGCGGCACAGGCTCA
This sequence comes from Myripristis murdjan, assembly GCF_902150065.1. Lineage (NCBI taxonomy): Eukaryota > Metazoa > Chordata > Actinopteri > Holocentriformes > Holocentridae > Myripristis > Myripristis murdjan. Next base: position 4,784,948 of record NC_043982.1, read on the forward strand.
GCCGTGTGTGTGTGTGTGTGTGTGTGTGTGTGTGTGTGTGTGTGTGTGTGTCACTCTTCACAGTTTTTTGGCATCAGTTTAGTGTTCCACGTCGTGTTTTGTCCCCCCCCCCTCCCTCCACGCTGCTTATGCGCTGAAAGTCACAACATTGCAGATCTGATTGACCTCGGTGCTTTTCATCCACCGCTCCAGCAGTTTCCACCAGTCCTCACACAAAGCTCTTTCCTCAGCGTTTTCATTTCAGAAGTGTGAAAAGAGCGTCGGCTTCACCTGGCGTGCGCTCTGACACACACACACACACACACACACACACACACACACACACACACACACACACAGAGAGAGAGAGAGAGAGAGCGAGCTGCTGTAATGATGATGATGCTAATACATTTTATTTGTTCAGTTGCTCTCAGAACAGAGTACTTTAAATTCATTAGCATACTGAACGAAGAGCAGCAAAAGACAAGAGGCCATGGAAAAACCACAGCAGCACATAAACCCTTTGAAACCTCAGCAAATTCACTTGATTGCTTTCAAAAACATTATACACTCAGTGGCCACTTGATTAGGTTCACCTGCACAGTCTGATGCAGTCTAATCCAACTGTTGTGCCATAAAGTTTCCTTTTCTGTTGCCTTTAACGCTCAGGTTTTCTTTCTTTTCGTGTTCATTCACTTCTATGTTTGGGACTGAGCTCATAGTTAGTGCTGCTGTTGGACTGGACTGCATTTTATTGAGAGATGTTTCCAATATTCTGTCTCCCTCATGTATATAAGTAGGGAGGACAAAAAATTAGAAACACCTTTCAGTATAATGTAGTCCAGTGCAAGACCTCTGCAGACTACAACCTCAATAATTAACAAAGAATTAAACTGACATATTCTCCGCAATGTCAACAAAAACTGAACATTATAAACTTTCATAAAAGGTAGATCTTATGGCAGAGCTGTTGCACTGAACTGTACTAGACTGTATAGGTGGACCTGATAAAGAGGCCACTCATTGGATATTGAAATCCAGTTAAATTAGAAAGAAAATATTTATACGGTAACAGTACCACATTACCCAAAAATAAAACAAGCATGGAAATAAGCATGAAATGACCACAAAATTTCTGTAAAAAAAAAAAAAAAGAAAAGATCAGAAAATTGCTCAATATTGTGAAATTGTTGCAAGAAAATGACCATTAAAGTGACAAAACACTTTGTATATGTAAAGAAAGAGAGAGGGAAAAAATGCCCAAAATAAAAAAGTGAATTATGTTCAGAGGGTGAATAAAACCTTTGAAAATTAAAGCTCTTCTTATGGGCTCCTGGGTTTTGAAGACTTAAACAATACAGTGAAGGCCAAAATACAAATCAGTGTAAAACAACAAAACTTAGATGCAATGAGGTGGCGATCTCAGTTAGGTGAAAGTCTACAACGATTTATGACAAGGATGCACAATACTGGATTTTTCATCAATATCCGATAAGACAATATTTTCCAAATCTTTTGGTCGATTGCTTATATATGTACATATATGTTTCCCCACCTAATTGCAGTGAAGATCAAGTCTCCTGTAGTGGATGAACATTTTATTATGTCTGTTCTTATCATAATGGCCCACTGACAGATGCAGAGATAAAATACAATGCCTTTCAAAATGTACACATTTACTGGGTAAAACTATGCAAAACTACCTTTTACCTCCAAAATAGCTTCTTGACAGAATAGACAAAATATGGCATTTGAAACTCAAAAAGTCAAGAAAACTGAACTTAAACACATGCAACCTGGTTTCCTGTTAATGCCTGTATGTCAGTTTGTGCAGTGCGCAGCATTCCTGTTTTACATGGTGATAGAGAAGGCTACATTTTTATCAGAAAATGTGTGTTTACTTCTCAAAGTTGAATTTATCAGACATAAAAGTAGAAATAGGGTTTTAGTTGTGGTACAGCTTGTATCACTTAATTGCAGTGGTTACAGTAAAAGTAGAAGTTACATTTTAAAGTAAGTAAATTAAGTAAAATATTATCAGAAGTAATAGAAAAAGCTGTCATCATGGTACAAAAGTGGGAAAAAAGTGGTTGCTAGGGTGTTGACAGGTGATTGCTGGAGTGTTTCTAAGTGGCTGACAGGTTATACTTGGTTGCACTGTGACTTTGCTGGGGTGTGTAGGTGGTTGCTATCCTAGCGTTTAGTAGGTGGTCCTAGAGTGTTTGTAAGTTGTTGTTAGCATTGTCTTAGTTGCTGCTAGGTTCTTTGTAGGTCATTGCAAGGGTGTACTAGATCATTACCAGAGCACTTGAAGTGTCTGAAGTAGTTGAAAGTACAGTACTTGAAGTATTTCAAGCAGTTGGCATAGTAGATGAAAAAGTAATAGTAGCCAAAGACGGTTTTATCTCAATCATTTTATTTTCATAATCGTCAGAGGCCAAAAGCATAATTTAAAATAATGTTTGTTTAATCGCCCAGCTCTGCTAATGTCCCAGGGGCTAAAACTGTAATAGTAATTTTTTGTAATAGAAACTCCAACAGCCAGGCCTGTGCTTGTTGGACCCCATCCTTAGCAGTGTTTTATGTCACAAGAAGTTTCCACTTTCTTGCCTCTGAAAAAAGACGCTAAGTCAGTATATCAGTTAGAGACATAGCAATTTGTAGACCTTCCCCCACTCAGGCTTAAAATTTTAAAATCACCTTTAAACTTAATTTGCTTTTAGGCACTGCTGCTATAAATTAGATTGCTTAGAAAAATTCAAGTACATCATCCCCGAATATGTGGAACATTTAAAGGTTGGAATGGTGTCGATAGCTTTAACGGTTGAAAAGTGGTTAGATGACAAGATTTCGGTGAAAGAATAAGTAAGAAAGAAGTAAATGATTGTCTGGATGTGCTTTCCTCAAGCAAGTACACTAATAATCTGGTGCAAGTGGTTGAAGTGAGGCGGCTGTCCAACAGGGTGTGTCTGGAGAAACTAACTGGACAAGCAAACGGATATTCTATAAATAAACGTTTTTTTTTCCCACATATGGAGTCGTGCACCGGTTACTGTAATGCAGCGGAATAACCAAGTTACCTCTGGAGGACGGCATGTCTTAGTAAACACAAGTGTATCGACTGTAGTTCTCATGTTAAGTTCAAACAGCCATCAGTATCAACAAAGTGTCAGGAAAACATTCTGTTAATCTACATATTTTTGATATGTCTACACCAAATTGAACTCTCAAGATTTACATCAGCCTACAAAGGACGTAAAGTCTGTTTCTACAAATGCAAATATGGAGTTTAAATGGGTTTAGCTTTCAGTACTCTGCTACTCCTTCACTCTCCCAAAGAACTGTGAAGGGATCTGTGCGCATCTGGGAGGCTTCTCCTCCCAGTTGTTACTGCTGTAGATGGTGCTGTCCTGGTAAAGGGACACACACACACACACACACTTTAGTGGCTGTGTTCCTCACACGTCATCAGTGGCAGAGCATACCAGAAGCAGGAGTCACGCTGCAGTAAAACACTCTGTGCCTCTGTGCTGTTTGTCCTGAGTAGTGAAGCCCAACTTCATTCTACTAAAGGAATTTAGGCACAATTAATGATTAACGTCACTGTTTGCTGTTGCTAGCACTGTTGCATTTCTTGGGCTTGAACCTGAGTGTGGCCTGTATTTTGTGCTGATGCTCAGCAACTTCAAGTCTGACCATTATCAGGCTAAAAATTCCAACTATTTCCTCCGAGTTTTCTTCAGAGCTTTTCCAGCCAAAAAGGAAGAGGCTCTGTTCCGGTTGACGAACCTAATTATGAAGTGTTGTGAGAATTTAGACCAAAAATAAATTCTAATGAAACCCTAATGGTGTGTTCCCAGTTGGATTCAAAAGAGAGCAGGACCTGGGAGGAGTGGGTGTGTATTCTGTGAGGAAAGATGGAGACCATGGAGGAACTGCAGAGCATCCTATGCAGTTTGGAGCAGGACGTTTGTTTTCACCTGCTGAGACTATAGTTAGTTTAGAGAACATATTTACCACAAACAATATTCAAATGTATTAGAGCACAGACAACATTTAGAGTATAATATTCACATTGTGTTTCATGCAAATATTGCCAGCTTTTCTATACATGCAACTTGTTGAAGAGCTACAGCAGCCTAGAAGTGTGTGTGTGTGTGTGTGTAGGCAACAATCCCAAGCAGAAAAAGCAAAGTTTTAAGAGCAAGATTTGTGTTGCAGAGTTATGACACAGCCTCTGTCATATGTTCACTGTAAAGTAAAGCAAACATGCAAACAAGCAAACATCCTCCCACTGGTGCAAGCTTAGTATTTAGCTCCATTACTAACATCACAGGCCTCCAAACATGGCAGTGTCACTAACTCACACATTTGCTCAAACCGCCCATACAACCACTGTGGTCTCTTAGATAGCTCACCAGCGGGGCTGTTAGACTCTTTGATCTTGTTCAAATGACATCACTGGCAGCTTATGACTACAACTTTTCAGTTATGTAATTATAGGTCTAACAAAAATTTAAACGGCCAAAAAAAGACACCCAATTTTCAAGAGGAACAAATGAGAAAAGTGTTGCATTAAGAGCAGCACCACGAGCAACAGACGGGCAGCGTGTGCATGTATGTAACCTGTGTCGCTGCTGGAGATATTTATAATCTGTAGTATTAAATAAACTATTTTCCACATAATACAGTACCTCAAGGAGGAATGTGGCTACAGCTTCCTCAATGAGATAAAACAGTCATGTTTATAGCCCACAGTATGTAAAGCGTGGTTAATCTAGTTCACCTGCCAAGTCGGCTGGTTCCCAACCTTACCCGCCCGTTCATTTTCATTCTTTCATTTCAAGTTCATTTACATCTGAATTTGGCAGAATGACAGGTGTTAAAGGATCACACCAGTGTTTAGCCTCATTTCTGCAAAATGTATAAACTTGATGTTTTTGCCAATCTTCTCCCAAAGCAAGCAATCACATGATTTACAAAATGGTTTGTTACAATGTGGGTAAATTGTAGTATATGGGCCAAACAATCAAGATCACTTGTGCAGTTGTTTTAACTTGAAACCCCAATTACCCCAAAAAACAAAACAAAACAAAACAAAAAAAAAACTATATCTTACATCTATAGTGTGATCTACACCATCTGTCATCTGCAGTTTTAAAAATGCTGTGATATAAGATTCAGGCCATATCACCCATTACTAATGTATTAATGTGTAGCCATGTTTGATGTGTGGGAAGCAGACTGCAGTGTTTGTGTGCGTGTGTGTGTTTGTGTGTGTGTGCATATGTGTGTGAGTGAGAGGCTTGGACAGCCTGACCGGTTTTAGGGAGTGGACCAAGTGTGTGAACCGCCTTCCCTCCACCGCTGGGAGAGGCATGTTGTGACTCCACATGTGCAGCAGTTATGTAACAGGTCTATGATTGAAACCAGATTCTCAGGCTGGAAAGTGGAATCTGTTCCACATGAAACCAGCAGCTGGTGCTGTTAAACCAAATCTCCATGATGCTGACGCTAGCTCTGTGTAGCACTGCACTATCTGCATGACGGCTAGAGGTGGGAGGAGAGAGAAGTGTACCATTACTGAAATTATAAATAGAAATAATGTCTTCATTGCCTTGCAAAAGTACTCAGACCCCATGGCATTTTCAGTAAAATTGACAGCAATGGCAATATTTATATTTCCTCTTTAAAAAACTTAAGGAACAATGTCATTCAAAAGTGAACCATACAGTACATATTTTGATGGACAGTTAACCCTGAGTCCCATTTGAGATGCTGATTAGTTTGTAATAATGTATAGTGCTTTACATAGAACTTAAACTGTAATTTGTAAATAAATGCATTTTGTCATGTGATTACTTTCACAACATAGGTTGATTTTGAGTGAACCTCAGGCTTGCATAAAACAAACAAAAAACAGAAACAAAAACAAAACTACCAGTACAGCTCTTTTATTGTGAGCTACTGTTTTTCCAGCACAGTCCTTTGCCTAAAAAACATTAAAACAGAACATTAAAAAAAAAATTGAAAAATCCTAAAAATAGGCATTAATGTAAAACTAGATTTTAATGTATAAGTTTGTCATGAAAAAATTGCAGTCTGCCTACATTGGATGAATATATTTGATTTGGTATGCCCAGAGCAAGTCATGAGCCTCTAGGGAGAGAGAATAAGATATAGAATATATATGTATGTATATTTTAAATGCATAACCATACAGATAGCACATTAGTCTATAAAAATAAAAACAAATACAAGATTAAAATTTTCAAATCAAAATGTACTTTTAAGGCCAGGAGTGAACATTTTTAATTTAGGTGGTCGACAGAAAGTCTTGGACGAGAACTGCAGATCTACCCAAGATCTACAAGTTAGATACACGGACCAGAGTTTGTGAACGTTTCCAGCAGTAGAGCTCAGTATGCAGGTTAAATACTCCAATGGTACGCATTCCATAATAATTTTATGGCAGGTCTTTTTAGATGGGAGATTTACACTAATCCAAGACAAAAGCACGTTCTTCCTGGCTGCATGAGATTTCATCAAATTTGGATCTGTCAGCTCCCTGCTGCGATGTTCTGATAATAAAGAGAGTTCAGATTCAGACAATTGTACCATCTGTCTTTTAAAATCAAGGATTTTGGGCTGGACCAGATACAGTGTGTGAACGCTCTGTTCTCCTGATGCCTTATTTAGTTGCTGGACAATCTCTGTTTACATACCTGATGCAGCTGTTTCTGCAACCCAAGGTCACAAGCCTTACGTGTGTGTGTGTGTGTGTGTGTTTGTGTGTGTGAGTGTGTCTGTAAAATTTGAAAAAGTTTCTGTTGCTATGTCTTGAGTCCAGTCTTGGTCTCCAGGCTGCTTTCATGACAATTTTAGGTATCGCCAGCAGCCACAGCGGAGTTTGACAGCCAGTGTTTGAGCAATCTAAAACATCAACGGTAAACATCATTGACACATGTTGGTGTCAATCACACATCATCAGCAAGCAAGGCCTTCTTTCCAGAGCTGCCCATTTGAACTGACTTTCAACACATACATGAGAAATCCATCCAAGAAGAGGGAGAGACACCAATTTCTCCAGCCACAGCAGCCTCAGTAGACCAGGATGAAATGTAGTCACAAGACATGTTATGTTCTGACTTAGCAGCATGACTGCAATCAGAGACATGCCTCACTGTTCACAAACTTCAGACAGGTTGAAGGAAAGTAATAAAACAAGTAATCCAGACTGTAACAGACTGTAGTGGACCTTACATACTGAAGAGATCAAACAGCGGAAGAGGAACTGAGGGATTTTTCCCTCAGCAAACTCCCTAATTATGACTTTTACATTTGGAAAAACATTTTTGACTTAAAAGGGCTAATTTACTTCAGTCTTGGTCTTGATTTCGCCCCAACACCCTTTGGACCTGGTCTGGACGTGGTCTTTATTTCAGCACTGTGTTGTTGTTGGTCTCCAGCTTGAGGCAAAGGCCTTTGGGTTTGTGCCTTGATGTGTTAGTTTCCTCTGGACTTGTGATCAGTCAGCAGTCAGCACATGTGTGTTCCGGATGTTTTAAAGTCTCCTGCTGCTTCGCCACACTTTTCCACATGTCTGTCTGGAGCTGAGGACACATGGTATGCAAGGTCATTGCAGTTTTCCTAGAGCTAACTTCATGTTCAAGCATGATTTCCACACCAGTTTTGTTTCACTTAGATTACTTCTAGGTTTAGATTTAGTGTTTTAATTTTTTTTTTTTTTTTTTATGTACATTGACCTTGGATGCCCACATTGGGCACCGAAAGTCAGAAATCCTTCCGTTAGCGTCCCCAGCTTTAATGTAGGACAGTAGTGTTTGTATCTTCCTCTCATTGTTACTGAGTACTGGCAGGATGCTCTAAATGCTAACTGTTAGCCTCCTGCCATTGAGCTGGACTTTCTCCCAGCTAACAGTCTGACAAATAACCTTTTTAATCCACTTAAATTGGGTGGACTATCCATTTAAAGATAGTCAGCATGTGAATGAGTGGTGAAGTGCAGTGACTGTAGTCCAGTTTTGGTGGAGAGCATGCTTGGCTCAAAAGAGTAACACAGGAAGAGGGGGAGGAGACGAACAAACCTCTCTGTGTGTTGGGATTGTGGCCTTCGCCTTGTTGTCGTTGTTCTCCTCTCTGTTTTCCATGCTAACATCTGCTCTGTCAGCAGCCTTTTCTCCTCATTCTTATTTCATTTCTGTCTCCTTTTCCTCCTCAAGTCACTGATGTCAGAGCCATGTTGGCAGTCATGTTTAAGACATCAGAGCTCTTTGGCCTAGTGTGTGTTTGTGTGTGTGTGTGTGTGTGTGTGTGTGTGTGTGTGTGTTTCCACCCATGCTGGGTCACTCTGTAATTTATTCCTGAAATAGCCCAGATGAGAGAGATGAGAAGGGTGTGTACAGTACATTTAGGGAATAGGAGATGGATTGCATGATAGGATTGAGGCTTTTAGTCTGCCTATAAACCCTGACACACTCCCCCCCCCCACCCCCCACCCCAATCCTTTCTCTGTCCCCATTTTTTTTTTTTGTGAGTTTATCATTAAGCGAATGTAGACTTGGTTCCTATTATTGAAGGTGAAGAGGGAAACATCTCTCTTCTAAGCTGCTTAAGCCCAGGTGGTAATAACTAATAACACACCTGAGCCCCCACCCACCGTCACCACTACTACCGCCACACACACACACACACACACACACATACAGATTGCATGTTGATTTAATTGGTGTCCCATTTGGACTTCGGGAAATAGGCAGGGCTGGAAGTTGGACTGTAATGCTTTTATTGTGCCATTAAGTGACTCAGATTAAACTCCATTACCCTAGAAACATATCAGCCGAGACAGATCTGATAGCAAATCTTTTCATCTGCCTTTCTAAATCTCCCTCAGGCGTTTACTTGGCACAGCCCTTGTTTACCTTCTCCAGAGTTTATTGTTTTGTTTTATGTTTTTTTATCTTTATTATTTGAAGGCATTGGCGGGTCACCATGTGAATTTGTGGAAAACAGGCTTGCTTTGTATTTAAAGTTGCACTAGGTGAGATTTAATACACATCTAAATCACTTACAACAGACAATAGATTTGCTGTATTTTTCCCAAATTGAATTATTCCGTCTGAGAAGGTTACTGGAGGAAAATACTCCCATTGCATATTGTTAAATCAAAACTTCAGCCACCCAACCATTACATTTTGTGCTTTTTGCCATTCTGTCACCGATTGCTATAGGGATTCAGCCTACAGACACTTTATTGCTTTGAACACTCGGTGTCCTACATAGCACACCAACAGGGCTTTCACGTAGGATGAACCACAGTCCTGAGCCTGAAGCCCGTTATTTTTGATAATCAAAATGCATGTGCACCACAAGGCACAGCACTCTAATAGTAGAAGAGTAGAATATATGTCAGCCAGTGATATAGGTTGGAGAGTAGAAGTGAAGATGGTGGCGCTAGCTTTTTGGTTTCTGGTTTTGCCTGTCCAGTCCAGTGTATGAGCTTGGACGGGATTGATTTTATGCGAACCAGCTGAACCAGCATTTGTCATGACGAGTCTTTCGGCAAATTAAAAAATACCTCAACATCAACAACCTGTGCCAGCAGCACTAAATCCAGCTTGTATTGCATTTGTACTTGGACCCACTGATCGCGGAGCTAGATAAACAGCAAGGCAGTCTCAGGAAATATATCTCAGGGTTTCCCCCAGTGCTTTATAGGCCTGGCGGGCCGCCAGGCTTTTCTTGCCCCCCCCGCCAGGCTAAGCGTCGCTTGTTTATTTATTTTAAATAGGTTTTTTTATGCACCAGAAACAGTGATACCAAAGACGGTATATGGAGCTTTTAACCACATCTGGTGATACGGTTGAAAGCGCAATGGCGACATCTTATGGTCGATACGTGAACACTTTCTTTTTCCGAAGTCGGAGGAGCACTGGAGGAGACGATGAGCCCGCTAGTTCACCCCCAGGCCGAGGGGAGTGCATCCCCGACGAGCCGAGCGAGCCGCGGCTCGATGATGAGGCAGAGCCAGTGCGAGTTAGCACGGATGTTAGCACGTCGTCAGGGCAGATATTACCAGGATAACGCCACCAAAGTTGCGCTGCTACTCGGAATATGGCGGGATTTTGCATAAATTGAATGAAATGTCATTTTTGAGTGGAATATGAACGTATGTCTGGCAAAGGCACAGAAGATTTCACTTTGTTACACAATCTATGTCAGTGCTGCGGTAGCTGGAAGAGTCGCCACTCTGCTCTATTTTCACTGGCTAACAGCAGCACACTGGTTTAGCTTGTCTATTCAGAGAAGAGGTATCACTCTGGCTTATTTTTAAATCTATGTTATCACAGATGTGTTTGATAAGTAATTTACATTTTTAAAATAATAATAATAATTTAACATGTTGTTAAATTATTGGAGTCAGCAGCACACTGGCTTAGCTTGTCTATTCAGAGAAGAGGTATCACTCTGGCTTATTTTTAAATCTATGTTATCACAGGTGTGTTTGATAAGTAATTTACATTTTTAAAATAATAATAATAATTTAACATGTTGTTAAATTATTGGAGTCAATGAATTGTAAACATCCTCAAGGGCAATGACATTGCTAGGACCTGGTCAAGTTCATGTCGGAGTCTGTGTTCCCAAAGTTCCTGAAACTAGAGAGCACACCACACACATCAGATTTTTCTAAAACAAACAAAAAATCCAAACAGCAGACACATCACCTCTCTTTGGCACAAGTACTTGTCGTTCATCTCCAGTGTCTTTCTTCATCCTCCATCTGTTCTGCAGCGACGGAGCCTCTCCCAGCTGTTAGCAGACTGTTATAACACCTTGCTAGCTAGTGAGCTGTACCCAGCATGCTGTTGGGCAGTGCAAGTCTCTAAATGTATAATTATTAGTGTTAGTGTCACAAATTGTTGTGTGCCATGGTTTTGCCTTGTTAAGAAGATTTTGTTGTTTGTTATTAATTGTTATGTTATAGAGTTAGAACTGTTAGGAAGAAGGATATGCAGATAATAGGGGTCCGCCATCAATAGACTCACACAGCGGTCTGTAGGGCTCCTTGCAGCTCTCTTTAAGTTCCAGCTGGGATTGGTTGAATCGGCTGGAACACCTGGTGGTAAAATTCAGTGGATTTGGTCCAGTCTGGTGTATGGTTTAATATCAAACTGGTTTGAAATTTTTTATATTGGACCAATTCTAATGACAGTCAATGGGGCTAAATGCTATAAAGTGATCACTATATTCGATTCCAAATATTCACCCGTTATTGGTATATTACTGTCATTGTCATTGTTATAAGATCATGACAAATCAGTGGTTTTCAAATTTCATTAATTTCACAAAATGTCCAGCTGTTGATTGGCTGCATAAATGGTTCCAGATTTCATTCATCTAAGTACGTAAGTACGTGTCTTAACCAGAGCAAATATACTTTATTTCTTTCAAAAACATGGGGAAAAAGACGATGAGCAAGTTAACAAGATATAAAAATGAAAGAAGTGAAAAATGATAATGACCAGAAAATAAAGCAAAGTAAACATGTCTTTCTTTCTTTCAAAAAACTCCTCACATTTCTGAGTACACAGTAAAATTTTCTTAATTTTAGCACTGTCCCTATAACAATTGCAGCACTAAGATTGCACATAGATGGAAAATCAAATACGATTAGAAGACAAATCAGAAATGCATGCAGTGTTTCTAACACTTTCAGTGACAAAAGTTGGATTTAAATTGTAACGATGTCTTAGGGCCAAATCCAGTGAATAACTGTCACAGCTACAAAACAGACATGAGCTGCAGTGACAAGGCGCCAATTGGGTTAAAGAGGCTGGAAATTTTCTGCAGTGCAGTGACAGTGAACAAGCCAAAAGGCCTAGAGGCTCCGCTCATTATCAGTGTGAGGTCAATTATCAGCTCTAATCTGCTAAATATGCTTTTTCCTACTCAGCTTTTGTTAGGAGACAAATGCAGGAAAGTTCAAAACTGGCCTCTAAACTAGTCAGTGCCATTTAAAAGTGTACAATGCAGCGTTTTCATTAATGTATGAAACTGTGGCGTTAAGCTACAATACCTATCGATTATAAAACTGATTTAAATTGATCTCTGTCCGAGAGTAGGCCTAATATGTTCTCAGCTGTGAAAACAGAAGTGAATCTTAAAATTCTACAATTTGCTGGCTGGCTTCTGTTAATAAGTGTGTCTGTAAACAGTAATGTAGTGTTGTGCAAACAGTGACACATCTCTCTGCTCACAGTGGAAGGGCTAGGCACTCGGAAGGCAAACAAACATCAAAAACTGTGAGCAGCCAAACTACTTTGCAAGAAACAAAACTTTTAATGGATAAAATCCAAACAAACACGTTATCTCTGACTCAGCCTGCTGGGCCTGCTGATGGCACTAGAGGAAAGGTCACCTACACTGCCAGGTGTCAGCCTCTTGGCAACATGAATGTTGTCACCAAATTTCATGGTGATCCACTAAGTAGATCTGCAGATATGCCCCTCTGGATCTAACTGCTGACAGGCTGACCAACACAGTGACATATCTCAGGTACACATCGAGTTTCGTCAAGTTGGCTTCTTCAGGTGTCAGCATCATTGGAAAACACCAGTTGATTATAACATACAGAACTTTTGGGTGCCCAAGTGTGCCAGAGAGAGAGAGGATGGTTGCAAGCGGTGCTGCTCTCCGATTAATTAAGACCCTGAAAAAGATCACTCGGGTGGAAGCTGAACTTTTGTTCTTGCAGAAGAGCCGTAGCCCACAGAAACCCTGTGCACACTGTTTCCAGCATGTTTCCAGCAACCAATCAGGTCCATGCATCACAGTTCACTGGCTGTGATTTCCACTGTCACTTCCTGGTGTGTCAGGTTCCCTTTGTTCACATGGTTTTCAGTGTCACGTACCAGGACGGTATTCAGGCTTGAAGGACACTAAGCATTGAGGTCACCCCTCTCGCTCATGTGGTGACCAATAGGAGATCAGAGATCAGTTTTGAATGGTAGATCTCGTGGAGCAGCTTTATACAGTTTGCCTTTTACATAAATACATAAGTATACTTTATCATGTGTTACATCACCAGCGGCTTTGCTCCATTCCGGTGCTTATCCTACAACAGATGGCTGGAAGACAGGGAGGGAGGGACACAGCGAGACATGGAAAGTGATGGTGAGAGTGGATATGGGTCTCTCTCTCTCTCACTCTGATGGAGGTGAAGCCCTAACCTGCCAGTGCATTAATCTCCTGAGTGCAGGACGGGACCGAGGTTGGGACAGAGCAAGTCTGAGAGGCGTGACAGTTCTGTTTCAACCAGGATGCAGCCAAGCCAGGGACTGAGCTAATGAACCAGCAGAAGGAGGGAGGAATGACCCACACTTTCGGGGAGACTGCCTCAGCTTTTCACTGGATCAAACGTGCTAACTGTGTAGGGAAAATGATTGGCTTATGATGCGGTGGAACTGTGGATTTTATTTTTCCGTTTCTTTCACTGGTGCTGTGAACTGGGAGGAGGATGTTTGTCTTTACGTGCGAGAGTAAGGCGAGAGTGTCTTGAATTACACTGAGATACTGAACCGCTTGCAGCAGGCTTGGGTTACCCAGGAGCTGTCAACTTGCCAAAGGGAAAGTAATTTCAGTAACAACAGGGCAAGGTTCAAAAGTTTTATCAGTTCTGTGGAAATGTTGTTTCTTGTTAGTGGGCAGGTCGAAAGATGAGAGGTGAGATAAGTGAGATATATAAACAGGTGTGTTTGTCTTTGTCCATTAAATAGAGAAACAGAAGACAGCTTAGCTTTGTTCACCTTGTAGAGATGTTTAGTCCGTCTGCATTCTACTTTTTCCAATGACCGTAAACTACTTGTAAAGCTATGGAATAGTATATATTCAGGTTTAATAGGTGTTTGAATAGCATGTAAAACCTGAAGAAAACTTGAAATCTTTGACTTTGAAGAGGCAAACCTGCCAGCGAGACTTTCGATTCTTTGACAAGCTGATGGTAAATTTCACCCCCTTTGACTGCAAACTCGAAAGGAAAACAAACCACACCAAATGAAACCTGCGACTCAAGTCAAGTGGATACTCTACACTGGTCTCATCTAACCTCTTGGGATTCTGACACAAAGCTTGAGGATGGAAGATAAATAACTAATTAGCAGAACCATCTGTTGACCTAGCAGAGGAGGACAGTTTTGAGAAACCAACACACTTCCATCAGGTGGATCATGTATGTGCTGTGCACCCTGCTGGTGCTGACCCTCCACAGTCTCTTCAAGAACTGCCACAAGGCCCTGGAGTCGAGGACCAGCCCGCCCGGGGACGGAGGCTCTTCTGTGGGGCAGGGCGTCCCCGGGGTTCGGAAGCATGGAAGAGGTTTGACCCTCGAGAACAAAAGGAAGGCTGTGGACCGGCGTGGGCTGGCTAGCTGCAGGCCTGAAGGAGAGCAGGGAAGAGGAGACAGCTTGCATAACGTCCCTGACAGCAGAAAACAAGTGCAGGTGAGAAGAGGGAGATGGAGAGAGAGGATGTGCAGGAGAGGTCAGGATAAACAGATGTCAGATAATCTAGACAGGCCTGGGTGAAAAGAATAAAGAGGGGTAGAGTGTGTCCAAATAGCAACACATAGGATTCCTGCTTTAAGAGGCCCTTTCAAATCACTAGACTGTTACTGTTGAATGAGATTAGTTAAGAAAAGAGAAATTTTTTAAATAAACAATAAGATTTGGCCAATACTGGTTTTTGAAGTCCAGTATTTTTGCCTTCAGTCACTGTTTGAACTGTTGAAAAAGCTATAGGTATGACAGTAGTAGTGTCATACCTGCATTTTGTGTGATCATATTGCAATCAGACAGCGGTTGCCCACATGAAAGTACAGACGTAAATGCAGCGGGACGCATTATGACCATGTAACAGAAGTGTAAATGCAGATTCATTTCACACATGCAGTCCACATCCAGGGCTTCCAATAAATGTATTTAACTGTGACGGGACAGTACATGTAATTTATACCACCGTTCACCTTGCAGTAAGGCGAGACATGGCAATTTTAATACAATATATTTTTCTGCAACATGTTCTCTTGTGTCACTGCCATACCTCCCTGCTGCCACACACAAACACACACAGTCCATGTATAAAGTATGAAATTGATCAGAATAAATCACATTATGTTATATTCTGTCAGAGAGCAGTGCCATCTAAACTGTGAAAATTTTATTCATTTATTTTATTTGTTTTTATTTGATATGGACATCACAAATACATTGAGACTGTCCCAGTGGACAGACCAGATGCTTTTGCTTGGGCGATTGTAGCACACGTGCTATTTTTCAACACCAGTCCATAGGTGGCTTTTCTGAAAACACAGAGCATATGATCAACAAAGATAAAACATACAGAATTCATGTTCGCAGCAGTGATATTAGTAACAATAATAAACTAAGTCCATATTTATACATGTGAACATTGTTGTTTTGCTTTTAACCATGCTTTTAGTCCTCTGTTAAAAGCATTTGTATCAGTCTCCAGTTTCAGGTGAGTGGGTAGAGTGTTCCATAGGTTAACGCCTTTTACTGAGAAGGCACACTGTCCAAATGATGTTGTACACCTGGGAACAATGCAGTCACCATTATGGGAGGCCCGTGTGTTTATTTGGCTTGAGCTCTGGCGTCTTTTTATCAGTGCAGAAAACAGGGGTGATACATAGTTATGAAGACATTTAAAAACCAGTCTGATATTAATGTAAATTATGAAGTTTTCAAATGCAAGAAAGTTGTGTTTTCTCAGGATGCCACAGTGGTGCCATCTCATTGGTTTTTGGTCCATAATTTTTATTGCTTGCTTATATATTGCTACTACGGGTTTCAGAATGACTTGAGAGGCTTGTGACCATGACGTGATACAGTATGACAAACGGGAGAGAATCATAGCATGCATGTAAAATTGTGCAGCTTTTGCATGACAGGTCTCTTCGGATAAAACGAAAACAGTTGAAAGTTAGATATGAATGGAAATGATTCCCAAACAAGTTGTGAGTTGGCTGCTCCTGTTACTGTATGTAAGGACAGTGAATCCATAAGGTCCTAGCAGAGGAGGTGATGTGCGGTACAGTATGATCGGATCGCAGTCGGTTCTAAATAAGGATACTGAGGACACGTGAATATCAGATGTAAATGTAATCCATCTCAAAAACATCCCGATACAGTCTGGATACAAGACACATGTTAATACCAGGTGTAAAGGGGGCCCTCCTCATCTTCTCAGACAGTTATTTATAAAAATGCTAGCAAGTCTACTGGCAGGACAGTTAGCATTTGGAGCATCCAGCCAGTATCCAGCACTCGGTAACATTGAGAAGAAGATAGCACCACTACTGTCCTACACAACAGCTAGAGAAGAGTGAAATTTTTTGTTTGTTTGTTTTTTCAAAATATCTGAACTATATTTTTAGGGTAGGTTACCAACCCAGCTGTTCAATGGTACATAAACTGTGATATACTGCTGCGTTTTAGATGAAAAATTCATATCCAAAACACATCACTTAATGAATAAATGTGAAAAGATCCAATATCATGCCATTTTCCTCCCCTGACTGTTCCTGTAGGTGTGGTCAGCAGGAGCTTCTGTTGCATCAGAGTTGGACAATACTGATAACCTGTCATCTGATATATAATAGATTATATTGGCAAATCAATATACTGTGGTCCAACATGTGTACAGACATGCAGACTTTGTGTTAAACATGAATTAGACACATTTTTGGTACTGAGTGAACTAAATTAGGGGTAGGAACAAAAAGTCATGGGAACTTAAATTGCTACAGTTAGTTTAGCTGCACTTCTGATAAGTAAAGACATTATAAACAAATTAGCAATCTGCCATTGTCCAGTTGTTATCAAGGAATTTGAACAAATAGTTGTGCTGGGTTGGTGTTAACTGTGCTCGGTGTGTGTTGACACACCAGCGTTCCACCCAGTGCACACAGCTGGAGGTTTATCATGGTATGTGGCAGTTAAATTGATCACTCAGATTCATAGCAGCTCTTTAAAGGAAGCCGTGACGTTCCTCACATTACACAGGAATGTGGATCGGACAGACGAGATCACAGGGTTTTTCTATCCACCACTGTTTCTCCGCTACACTTTGAAACGTTAATTTCAGAAATCCCATAACCTTTTGACTCCTGGCGTCTTTACAGCATGCTGTGTCCAGGTCCTTGGCTCTCATGAACCCAGACTCAGATCATATGTTATGTAACCAGAGACGTTAATCTGACCAGTGGAACGGTGGAGGCTGCTGTCCCTGCCCTCTGTGCTGTTTGGGTTACAGAAACTCTGACTCCTCAGGCCAGGTGAAATTCCTGAGTGTAATTTCGTTCTGCTTTTGGCTCTCCATCCCCCAAAACACCAGCCTCCTATGTGTCTGCCTATTTTAGTTTTTCAGAATTCTTTATGGTGGTTCAATTGATTCATGCTTTTTTGCTGAGCTCCCAGCTGTGTTGGACACCGGCCGGCTTGTCGTTACATCATGACAGAATTTAGCATGGTGTCAGAAGAGCATGTGATCGAAAAAACATTAGGTGACACCAAGCCATGCTATACTGGATAGCAAACGACAAAGTTTTGATTTTTGACTAACACGCCTGTAAAACGTCATCATGTTGCCCTCTTGTTCTGCAGTGGTATAAAACCACCCGGTTGAAGAATTAGTGCCACCTATTGCTTACCTCGATTAAACAACTCCAAATATTCATATAACAGAAGTGGATGGAAACGCGCATAAATTTGCATTTTGTTTCGCAGATTTCCTGAAAATTCAATTACAATTTATGATATATTTGGATGGAAATCTGACTAGTGAGTCATTTCAGAAATCTAGGGAACTGCAGGATTGATTTTAGGTGTAACGGTTTCATTTGATCTTTAATACCTCCTCCAACAGAGTTGGCTTTGGGTTATGTTTTCACCCCATTCTGTCTGTTTGTTTGTTTGTTAGCAGGACATCTCAAAATGTTATTAATGGATTTGCAGAAAACTTTGTGGAAAGAACCCATAAAGAGCAGATAAAATTTCCATGCTTGATTGGTCAAACGGGGTGCAGTGGTGTCAATCACAGCAAAGGCATATAATGAACAGATTACTGTAATGTGGTTAAGATTTTGTGGAAAGCTTGGTCATGGAGCAACGAAGACACACATTAGGCCGATTGGCTAAAATAAGGCATGACAGTGGGTGTGGCCTATCACATCCATTCAGATGGATTCATATAGCCTAACACCGCAACATTTTGTGAAAAGGTTGGTCATGGCGCAAGGAAGAGCAGAATAACCTGTGGTGGTGGTGCGTGTGGTCATAAGAAGGTGTGTCCTGAAAATTCTTTAATAAAAAAAGACAGCATCAAAGTAGTCTCTTAAAGCTTTTCTAATATTGCAGGATGGAATATATAAATAATAAGCATGGAATGGAATATGCATGAATATGTAATAAAAGTGATGACAGGATTTTAATGATAAACATAAGCAATGATATGATGATGTCAAAGATGGTCTATATAATACTTTTCACATTTTGCTGTCTCTCTGCTAGGACGCTGTGTCTTGTTTTGGGTTTGTGTGAGATAATCGAGTCATGCAGAGACTGTCCCAAGCATACTAACATGGACTGAATTCAGTTCATAAGACAAGCACCTAGAATAACGTATGCTTATGCTTTAAGTTTTTGCTAGTAAGTTTCTTTGATTTATGAATATTTTTTATGTACTCAGATCTCACTTCGAAATGAATTCTCGATCTCAATGTGACTTACCTGGTTAAATAAACTAATACTACGACTAATCTAAATGCTAAACTACTACTACTACTACTACTAGGCCTTACTACTACTACTAATAATAATAATAACCCCTTCCTGCTTCATCACATATATTCTGGTCTGACCTACATTTTAAATAAATACCCCCCAATGTAATGTCCTACCCCAAACATATTGTACTGTTTCAACAGGAAATCTACACAAATTCAGGAGGCATGATGCTGCCCAAATTGAGTTCTTGTGACTTTGAGGCTTGGGAGTCGTACCATCGCAGGTGCTGGTTTTAGAAATTGGGTGCAGTGTGTCTCATTTATAATTCACTGTGGAGTCCATTGAGCTACTGCTGCTGTGTTGCAACCTCGGAAAATAAATAAATAAATAAGCACCAGCGTGCGATTTACTGGCTTACATTGCATGACATGAAAAACTCTATTACCCATCATCCCTCTGTTAACAGTTGAGGGTGTGAGAGTGGGACGGATTTAGTATCTGTAGATGGCGTCATTGCATCGGTGTAGTGCCATAACAGCGACGGCATCACACAGTGTGTGTCTGTGTTGGGAGGTGGGGGTGAGGGGGTTCACATAAACACACAGTGTCTACGTGAAACACAAGATACACATAGTGTCTTGTGTTACCCTCAATATTTTAGAAGAAAGGAGGAGTGGGGCTGTCATGTGTTTCAGCAGGAGCACATGATCAGCCCACACACACGCGCGCACTGCTGTTTAATATTTCAGGCGGGGGGGGGGGGGGGGGTGAGAGCTGAGCAGCGCCATGCTTCATTTGTGGCTGAAATATTTATTCCTTTGCCGGATGGAGACGAGAGGGTGGGGGCAGCAGGGGTGGGAGGAGCTGGGGGGGGGGGCTACAGGGAGGCATGATGCTGGCTCGATATCTGCTGTTACTAAGGAACAGGGAGAGGAAGCAGCATGTGTGTGTGCGCGCATTAGAGAGACAAACGCTTTATAGTAAAGGGGCTGGCTGGTGCCGTTGACACAGATCTCT
Source organism: Myripristis murdjan (assembly GCF_902150065.1). Classification (NCBI taxonomy): domain Eukaryota; kingdom Metazoa; phylum Chordata; class Actinopteri; order Holocentriformes; family Holocentridae; genus Myripristis; species Myripristis murdjan. The sequence goes on from NC_043982.1 coordinate 4,804,768, forward strand.
GCCTGCTCCTGTGTGTGTGTGTGTGTGTGTGTGGGTGTGTGTGGGTGTGTGTGTATATATCAGTTTAACAGGGACGCCACAGTGATGCAGGGATGATCAGGACAGTCAGGCCGCAGGGAGGGAGGTAAGTGCCATCTGAACAAAAAGAGGAAAAAGATGGAGGGATGATGGTTGGGAAGGGAGAGACTGAGGGGGGGGGGGGGGGGGGGGTCTGTGAGCAGTAGGCAATGCAGAAGAGAGCTGTAGGGAGAGAGAGGGGAAGAGATAGTGGAAGGCAGAAATGGCTGGTGTAATTCAGAGATGGAGAAGGGCTTGTAACCCAACCACGAGGGAATATTATGTTTCCCACTGCTGACCTGAATACGTGTGTGTGTGTGTGTGTGTGTGTGTGTGTGTTGTGTACTCAGATTATGTCCATCAGAGAACAGCAGCATATTGATATTTTCCCCGCTGGGTGCTTAGTTGGGATGGGTTCGGTCACATGTTCTCATAATCCTCCTTTTTATACGTTTTTCTTTTCTTTTCTTTTTTTTTATCTTCCTCAGTGTGTGTTTATATTATAATACCTGTAAAATAATGGTGGTGTGATGGGGGCGGGGTGGAGGTGTATTATTTTGCCATAAGTCAGCACAGCCATGTTGCTCGTCTGCAGTGTGGCTGTGAGCAGACAGGTTTTGACACTGAGCGCATGGTTGCTGGAATAGCAGATGATTTGACCCAGTTTAGTGAAAAGGGGAGGGTGGAGGAGGAGGTGGAAGAGGAAGGATTTTTTTTTTTAAGTCTCTCTGAGAGCTGAACAGAAGAGGAGCAGAATGGTCTGTCTGAGTTACTGTTGGATTCAGCTGAATCACATGCTAACCATACCTGGCGCTTTCGCTGCCAAAGTTCAGCACTTAATTGGTTCATCTTGTTTCATCTGTCATCTGGTGGCCATACCTGTTTTGTAAGTGACTGCTCATGGGTTCACTATGTCACTATTTAGCTACTTGCCACAGGCGGAAAACAAGAAACTCAAGCATGGGCGAAGGTTTCATGACGCATTAAGCGAGGGGTCGTGGCTCGTCCCCCAGGATTTTTAAATTTTTTATTTTTTATTTTTTTGGCCATTTCTGCTTTATTAGACACTCACAGTGGAGGCAGACGTGCAGCAAAGTGTCTGGGCCAGATTTGCACCCAAGCTGCTGCAGTGTAGCCTCAGTATGATGTAGTATGTGCTTTACACAATGAGCTGCCAGTGTGTCCGACTTCAGGATATTCTGAGCGTCAGACACATCATTGCCTGCATTGTGGTAAATTTTTATTCACCAATTTCACATTAATTTAGCGCTCATTAGCAGCATGTTGAAGGAGGTCCGACCTGCAGCCCATTCCGTAGTTGTAGACCTAACCATGCCCCTGTATGCCCCCTTCCATTTATATATTAAAATGTCAAGCTGTGTCCATGACCATAGGAGTCCTGACTATAGTATGTTAACCCTTACCTGTTTGTCTGCCTCTGCCTCTCTCTCTCTCTCTCTCTCTCTCTCTCTCTCTCTGTCTCCCTGCCTCTCTACCTCAATCACGGGTACTTCCTGCATGACGTTCTCATTTTAGCATGATTGAAATTGACATTATTCATATGGTCATTTTATCCCTGAGCAGTTTATCATAACCGATGGGCAAATCAAATGAGAGAGAGAGAGAGAGAGAAAAGAGAGCATTCTATTATTTGCTTCAGTAACTTCACTCTCCCTGCCTTCTGTGGTATCCTGAAAGAAGGAAATATGAATTATCCAACAAATAACTTCAGCCTGATGACTATTATATCATCACTGCTTGTGGTCAGACTGATTTGAATTGAAGTTGTAGACCTAACACGTTCCTTAATAGCCTAAAAACATTTTTCTAATCTCAGATTGCACCAAAAAGCCTCATGTTCATATTGAAAACATTTATTGTTTAGCACTGTCATATTAATTTATAATATGTAAATAAATTACAATTGATGAAATTCAAATTCAGTTTAATTCAAGTTCTCCACCCCTGGCACAGCACTAAAACAAAGTGTGGAGAAAGGTCTGGCCACACAAGACTGGTCCATGGGTAACATAGTAGTGGTTTTTCAAAATGAAGGTTCTGCTTCTCATGTTTTTATCGTTGGGGCAAATGCATGTTCTAAATATTGAAGAGAACATATTCCCTTTTTTTTTTTTTTTTTTGGTACATATATGTTTTAGATGACTCTTAGAAGCTTATTTATGTTGTTCACTAAAAATATTAAAAACATTTTTGAAAGATGTTACATTCTTCATTAAAGTAAAGTAACTGCCTGTCATACACAGGAGACCTCCTATGTAACATTATCAATATCATCAGTGAATCTGCTGAAAAGGGTAAAAACAGTTTTTCTGACTTTGGCATGCTGTATGAGACGTCTTCGACATTCCACTGCCATTGCAAATCTTGTCTCCATAGGGCCATTGACGTGTTCTATAAAAACTGCTTCCATTGAAAAGGATTTTTATCCATTTCTGCTCCATTCATCCATCACTCAGTGCGTGATGATTCCTTGTGGCTTAGTGAGCCACTGCTGCAGCTTCTCTGACAGCTTTGAGTGATGAGGGATGTGCACATACAGCCGTCAGATACAGAGTCTGTGCTTCAGGTCAAGAGGCCAGTTAGAAACCATTAGACAGTGAAAGTGCCAGACTGCAGCAGATGGCCATGTTGCACAGCATGAAAGCCTGGTTTGGTTTGTTTAAGTTGTGGATGTGAAAAGCAGGTTAGTCTAATGAAGAGCTTTTTGTTTGCTGTGTCCTCAGAGACGTGTCCACATTGGACCTCTGGCAATTTTTCATTGTCCCCAGAGGAAAATAAAAATGTGAAAGCCTTTTAAGCACCATATCAGTGATTTATTCATTTATTTATTTTATTTTTTGCCTGTTAGATAGATAGATAGATAGATAGATCTTTATTGTGATTGCACAATCATATACGGTATAATAATGCAACAAAATTAGGGCTCAGTACTTTCGGTGCAGGGCAGAATAGAAAGCATCGTGCAACCTGCTAGTTGAATAGCCGGGTCTCTGATATCAGAAAAATGCAACAGTCATGGAAACACTTGTTGGATGCGATGTGCAGGCACAGTTGGTCGATTTTGTTAGTTATGGACCTGGCGTTGGAAAACGCTGGGAGGCGGCGGCTTAAAGGCTTGTCTTTTCAGCCGTGCTAACGCACCGGCCCTGCAGCCTGTTAGGCAACAACAACTTACCCACATGTTCACATTGCAGCAAACCATTGTGCAAATCATGTGGGAATACTAAGGATTCACAACATTGTGTGAAAGACACAATTGTTGGTTGAAAGATGCGCCTTATAAGGTTGTGCTTCTGTGGCTAACAAAGTCATCACCATTCATAAACCACAGAACTGAGAGCGTTTCCCCTGGGACTGTGTTTGTTGGAGAGCAGTTTCGCTACGCCCAATTTCAAGTCACAGTGTCAACAGTGCTGCTGCTTTTAGGAAAACTAATGTGGACAACTTTATTACGGTGATGGAATACCGTTGTGAAGGAAGTCTGAAGGCTCTGAAAGTTCATTTTCATATCGTAATGGAATGAATGGCTGGATAAAAGACAGCAAAATGTGACTGTTTGCTTTGGGAAAAGAAGAACAGAAATGTGAAGTTTACATTTTGCAGATATTATGCTGAACATGCAAAACCATTGGTATTGTCTTTTTTTTTTTTTTTTTTTTTTTAAACTTAAATATGCAACTTACCTGACAGTAAAGGTGCATGAAGTAAGATCTTACTGTCTCTACCATGTGCATTTTAAGCTGTTCAACAATGGGAAGCTGTGCTAATTAGCCCGCTAGTTTGAACTTTCCACCTTCCTCAAATTGCAGCCCTCATGGACACCCACAATAAGATGGAAAACTTTGATCTGTCCACTTACAAACACCATTCATGGCTGTCCGTAACCCTGATTGCTTTGTTGTCCCCCAGTAAAGCTGGACTAAATATAGATTGCCATTTACAGCTGGGATGACAACAAAAAAATCAATATATTGGGACAAAATAATTAACAATTATCATTATTTTATTATTTTGACAGTATTCTCAAGTAGAGCTGGGCAATATATAAATCTTATGTCACTATTGTGCTATGAGACTACATATTGCCTGGGATTTTGTATATCATAATCTTGTGATATGGTAAAGAGTTGGCTTTCCCTGGTTTTATTACAGGCTGCATTACAGTTAACGGATGCAGTTTTGTTAACATAATAGATTATTGTGGCTGCTCTGTTACTTGCCTCCATCTGCTTGGTCATCATATCCACATTTCTACTAATGATTGTTTATTGAAAATCTCATTGTATAAATTACTTGTGAAAGTACCAATAGTCAGCACAATATTGGTGTAGAGGAATTTGTGATACTTTATTTTGCCCATGTCACCCAGCCCTGAAGTCATCAAAAGGTCAGCCAACTCTGTGTTGAACTTCAGTGACAGCTTTTATTTTTGCCACCGGGGGGCGTCAGTTGGTCTTGAACACAGACGGAACAAAGTAATATGGCACATGCTGCTGTCGACATCTTGCTTTTAATAATGTGACCACAAATCAGACGCTCTCTTTCACACTGGTGCTTAGCTCCAGTGGCACGTTTTTTGTTTTTTCTTTCCTTTTTTTTTTTTTTTTGTTTTGTTGTTGATGGGCTGTATGACATTCAAAGCCAGTCACCACAAAGTACGTCAGTGGTTACCTAACATAAATAAAACTAACATAAATAAACAGTATGTGTCTCTTTTTGATAACTTGTAATCGATTTATCAATAATTATCGGTAAGTGGTCCCGGACCACTGCCATTTTCTTTGACCTTCCACTTCATCCACATGTGGAGAGAGACTGTCACAGCTGTTTGCTTCCTGCTGTTAGCTGTGCTCTTATCAGGCAACATGACTGACTTGGATTTTAAATATTCAACAATATTCCACAAAATCTCTATCCCCACCCTCCCTCAGGTTTTCTCATTCTCTGTAGTAATTGTCTGCCTGCGTAGTCTTTGTAAAGGGCTATAAATAGCTGTGACCAAGGGGGAACGTGATCAGGAGTACAAATGAATGTGGTATCTGTATCAAACAGATGTACATTAGCACAGCCTCACATGCCAAGGTAATCCAGACAGAGTTAATATGTGGAATGGGGGGTGGGAAGCTTTAGAACTGGCAACACGTGAATCCCACGTGAGTATATGCACAGTGTTTTGGAAATATCCAACAAACACACAAATGTAAACTTGAGGTTGCAGACTGGACAGTTTGTAGGTATCAACGTGTCAGCAGCTGTCAAGATTAATATTGCTGTGATATTGTGTGTATGGGAGGTGTGCATTTATGCATGCACACTGGTCTGTCAACAACTTTCTCCATCCATAACACTTTAATCCGCACCTTCCCTCCACTGCGTTGCATCAGCAGCTTGTCAGATTTAATACCCTCTTATCCTTGAGGTTTAAGTATCGAAGGTATGTTGATATCAGAATAAGTCATTTGTTGGGCAACATTTGTGGATTTCCACAACACCAGTGTAAGATGTGGTGTGAAAGTGAGTTGACATGTGCGGTCATGGGCATACTATACTGCCAAAAAGCCAATAATAAACAATTGGACAAATGACTTATTGAAGTCAGGTTAATTTGTAGGCCTGGATACATGTGCTTTACAAAGTGAGGGGCTCACTTTGACACACAATGAATCTTTTCCAAGGGGCTAGTTGATAACTTAAACTTTGGCCAAATCCCTTTGAGAAGGAAAAAAACATCTTACCCTCTAAGAAATGCCGTGATCACACAGCGTTGCTCTGCTTTGAGTTTTTAGTTTTAATGTATTTAAAACAATGTCGATAGCAGCGTCTGTAACTTTGTCATTCATTTTCTCATGTTAGCCAGTGTTAGCTAATATGCTGTGATCTCTCTGGCTCTGGCACAGCTTGAGTACGTCAGCAACATTTGTCCCGCCCTACAGCGGCACTGATTGGCCCCAATAGTTTTTCAACCAAGAAATGGTGCCTGAATTGGGCAACAGCATACCTGTATGAATCACTAGAAATATTTTTTAAAAATGCAATGTGTGATTCACAGGTGTGGAACTAAGCTACTACTGTTGCACCTGAGAGGTGTGCATCATATTGTTATCTGTCACGCTATCACTGCTTATAGCAGCACATGACTGTCATTGTAGGTAAGGGCAGTTAAGTAATTCAGAAATGTCCCACCGCCCGTTTTGTATGATTTCATTGTTTAAAACTAGAAAACAGAATTGTTTTTTTTTTTTTGTTTGTTTTTTGTTTTTTAGCCAAACCAAGCTGCATATCAGTGTGTGTTAATTGAAAATAATTAACACAACACAACAACAACTGAGTATCAAGTCATGTTGAATATAAAATCTTGGTATACTATTACTCCCCTAATATTTAGAGCAATATAGTTCCATGTTAAGTGTATCTGGTGAGAGACTAAGATAATAAAATTAGGCTAATGAGATGCAGTACAGAGGTGTGTGTGTGTGTGTGGGGAGGGGTACCTGTGAGAGGAGGAGGAGGAGGACGGAGGATTTAGGCAGTGAAAGTGTGCGTGTGGTGGAGGGGTAAAGTCTGATCCTGTTTATGCTAAGCCTGTCCTCTCCTGTCATAAACGATATTCAGCTGTGCAGAGGTCACAGCTGAGGAACCTGGACTGAGAGGAGATGAAGCGCTGAATAGATTGATGGTTCAGTGCTACTCTGGTCACTGGTGGTTTTCATCTTTTCCGCCATGTATTTCACTGGAGGCTGTAGCCAGAATGAGTCCCACTGTAAATGTGCCGCTTGTTGCCGAACGTGTCAAGTTCAGCGCCTCAAAGTTAAAACGGGCAATTGTGTTGTCTTCCACAAAAGATGTAGGGCAGTCAGTAACAGCATCCACTAGTGGCATTTGAGGTAAAATCTTTAATATTTATTTATAGCACCCTCATTAGGCCAGAGAGTGTAATTTCTAAATGCTGGATCACAGTTTGAAGATGCAGTACCCCGTCACACTGCAAAAACTCAAAATCTTACCAAGATTATTTGTCTTATTTCAAGTCAAAAATGTCTTATTTCTAGTCAAAATATCTCATTACACTTAAAATAAGACATGATCACCTCAGAAGTAACTTGTTTATAGACAATTGTCTCTTGTTTCAAGTGAAAATTTGCTTGAAACAAGTGAAAATTTGCTTGTTTCATTGGCAAAATTTGTTTCTTGTTTCTAGCTAATTTTCACTTATTTCAAGTGAATTTTCACTTTTTCCACTGGCAAATTTTGCCAATGAAACAAGCAAATTTTCCACTTGTTTCAAGCCAATTTTCACTTGAAACAAGTGAAAATTGTCTAAAAACAATTTACTTCTGAGGTGATCATGTCTTATTTTAAGTGTAATGAGATATTTTGACTAGAAATAAGACATTTTTGACTTGAAATAAGACAAATAATCTTGGTAAGATTTTGCGTTTTTGCAGTGCAATATTTAGAGATAACATGTCAGACACATGGATAAACACAGCCCCCCCTAAAGGAACGGTGCACCCAAAATCCAAAAGATTTTCCTGCTTTTCCCTGGCATCCATTCAGATAGTTTGTTGCTAGAAGGCGAGGGGATTTCAATAGCTTGAAAACTGCCAGATCACAGAAGCTATCTGGATGAGTAGATACAAGGGTTAAGTGGGAAATATCTTTGTATTTTGGATGAATTTTTCCTTTAAACTGCCGTATGAGTATGTGCCATGGTGTCATCTGTTTCTGGGATCTAGCACTGGATCTAGCAGGTATTTTGACTGGTAGAATTGAAGCTGCTGAGAAAATGTGTCTGGTAAATTTGTTCCACTTGCCTGATAGTGACAGAGTCTACCCACATTTGTCAGGTGGTTGGGTGCTGGTTTCAGACCCTGGGAAACCTTTGTAAATTTCCTCAGAGGACCACAGAAAGACGTCCAGAAAGTTGTAGCTTGTGTAACGTTCTTGAGCCAGCAGCAGAACAGTGTGGGCAGATCTAAGGCAATGAGAGGCTGAAAACAATCAGCCTGGTATGCGTGCAAGAAGCTGCAGCAAAAGGGTAATGGGAATTAACATTTTAATATGGCCTGGGTTTAAAAATACCTAACCAATCCTATAAAGCAGTGTTTGCCAACTGGCGGCCCGTGGGCCACAGCAGGCCCGCCAAAGCTTTCCATCCAGTCCACAGAATAACCCTTACACCAGAAACAACTGAGCAGGAAATAATTTTATTAGGAATAATTTACTGATTCCAAATATGTGTTCAACCCACAGGTTGTAAAGATGTTATAAATCAAGGGCATCAGACTCACATCAGGTAGTGGGCCTCTTTCATTCAAATGAGTCATCACGGGGCCAGATTATTTTCTGCTAATGTCAATAAGACTCAAGTCGGCACATCGATATATTAGGCTGCTTTCTGATTTATTATTTTAGATCAGTCAATTTATAGCCAACCAATCAATGGGAAATTACATGTTGGCTCTGGAATATAACACATAATGTTAGAATTCCTAAAGCAGAAGAGAGAAATGCAACAAATGTATAGCATACAGGTTTGCCATTTACCTCCCAGAGGAAAATAACTGCTCTATATTCGACTTCAACCTTCAGCTTTTTTGACAAAATGTTTGCTAAACGAGCTAAATGCAGTAACACTCAGTGCAGCAGCAAGCCTTTTTCCTGTACTTTCCTATACTATCGTTGGTATTGTTTTTCCCCTCTCCCTCCAAAACATCTTGGGGTCATATGAGATGTGCTCATGGGCTGGATTTAGCCCCAGGCTTGTATCTCTGACATCTGTGTTATAAATCCTCCTGTCAGCTTATTATTAGTTACTGTGCTTAGTTAGCTTTTGACATCTCGACATTAATTACTCAATTTAGTGCTTGACATCTTGACAGTAGTTACTCAAGTTAGCGTTACGCAAATACCCTCCACAACCCGATGCAGGACTCAGGCCTATCTCACTCATGAAGCTGCGCTTGCTTCGCTGCTTGTGCACTGAAAAACAGCGGCCTATGTTCCTTCCATGCTCCTGTTTTTTTTTTTTTTTTTTATGAAAGGAATGTGGCATATGCAGTATCTTCATGCAAACATGGGGACAAACCCATAGTTATCATTTAACATTTTGTTTTCTTTCTTTTTTTTTTTTTTTTTTTTACATGCTCTCATTTTGGCTTTTGCTTGCCTGGCAGACAATTTGAAATGCTTCTCTTACTGCAAGCGTTTTTTTTTTGTTTTTTTTTTTACCAATCGGGACACTGCACAATAGGGTCAAAACTGGTAAAAGTTGATTAATATTTCCTGCCAATCAGGACTGCATTCTGCAGTTAAGTTTCTGGAATCACAGATTTGAGCCATCACTCCTCAGTGACCTGCCTCTTTGGTGGAGGTCTGCGCTTTTCTGAGAGCATGTTCTAGGCCTACTTATGTATCTAGTTATTCTGGATTTCCCATGTATTTTAGGCTCACAAGGACACAGGGTAATAAAAATAACATCAATTTTAATAGAAAGTGGAAATATTAGACAATAATAAGCTAGTTAGGCCAAAATAAATTTAAATTTAGTTTTTTGAAAGTCTGGTCCCCATAGTGTCTGCTTAGAAAATTTCTTGCCCTTGGACAAATGTAGTTGATGATCCCTGCTATGAAGTGTGAGGCCACCATTAATAATTGTTAAGTTAATATGGTCTGATTGGGGGGAAAAAAACTATGAACAAATCTGTTCTCAGTGATTATCTTGATCTGAAGTTGTGTTCCTCAGATGCAGATGAGGCCATCTGCTTCAGGGCTTAAAAGATTACAGTTAAGTGTGCTCATCCACACTGGAAAGGTTTTCTAACCACTGGTCTAGGATCAGACACTGATAATCCCCATGTGAGATCCAGCAGACTGACTGAAGGTGGGTTAACTGTTTCCAGGTCTGTGATTATGTGCACGTCTGTGTCCGTGTGGGTGGAGTTGTAAACTTGTGGTAGTACCTGAGAGGAACAGCTGTCAGAGTGGCACACATCGCTGCCTTGGGTTAGGTTAGCTCCTGGTTAGGACCAGGTTTCCATGAGTAAGTGAGAGTAATCTGGTCAATCGAGGATGTGAGGACCCTGGACAGCCAGCATGCTAGGCTGGGTAGGAGCTCTTATCAACAAGGGCTGGTTGGACAGGGACAGAGAGCGCTACATCTGCCATATAGAGCGCAAAACACGGCCTGGATATCGATGGGTAGGTAGGATCTTGGAGTGACTGGTTCAAATCAACTCCCCCCAACCCTCTTGCACTTGCAGAACTCATCATTTTGTAGTGTTCAATTCATTCCAGGAATTGTTTTGCGACAAGTTGACCATCCCAAAGAACAGGCTCGATAGACACAGTTATTGTGGATAGAAAAATTGCTCTCTCTGCTTTTTCTGTGTTGGATATCTTCCTGTATGATTGTTGAATGATGGTGCAAAATGGCAGTTCTAGAAAGAAGCATTGGTTTGCTCTTTGATTGAGAGACTGACATCAAAATCTGATGTGTATTGTTGATGAGGGTTCGCAGTTTATTGTTGAGGAGCACTGAAACATTTTCTGCCCTCAGACTTAATTGTAGCTAATGGAAATATCTGAATGTGACGTGACCTGTATGCCTGCATGTTCAGCTAAGAGAAATAGAGCCCACAACAAAAACAAAAACCCAGAAATGCATCATGCATCACAAATAGCTGTTTTTAACTTTAGATTAGATTAGATTAGATTTACTATTATTCGTTCTCCCCAAGGGGAAATTCAAAATGTGTTGAAGTGTTTTGGATTTTCCACTTTAAAAATCAGCTGTGATGTAGATCTCTGTGCAAACGCTCTATACCAGGGGTGTCAAACTCGTGCCATGGAGGGCCAAGAGGCTGCAGGTTTTCATTCCAACCAACAACTCCACCAGGTGATTTCACTGATCTGACCTACCTCCAAACAGAGAGGCGGGACTAATCAGTGAAATCACCTGGTGGAGTTGTTGGTTGGAATGAAAACCTGCAGCCTCTTGGCCCTCCATGGCATGAGTTTGAGACCCCTGCTCTATACTATAGCCTACCAGCAAACATCCAACTAATCAATGCTTAGACATTTCTGGGGATCAGACAGGATGAAACAGTAGGGAGGGGACATGTTCAGGTCAACATGTGTCTCTTCCATCCTGACTGACTACACAGGCACCGACTGACTCCTTGTTTAGTTGCTTGCAGGAAATTGAACACAGTGAGTAGAAGTTTTAGTATGTAGCCATGCTATGTGTGATGTGGATGATCAGGCACACTGCGTTTTCTTGAAATACGGGTCAGGCTTTCCACAGGGGTGCTGGACATGAGTCTTTGGTGTCACTCTGTCTTTGAATCTCATTATCTTAGGTTTTAATTGAGACTCATGTCCCATGATCTATCCCATGAGGATAACATTCTTTTGGAAACACTGAATACTTGCAGCATTTTAGCCTGAATATGGTCATGCTGGATGTTGGCTGTCAGTGAATTCAATCTAAAAATATCAGCTCTTAAAAACTGATATTGAAGGAGAGCATGAGGTTGTATATTCCTATGTTTCTTTGCTGTTGCTATGTCCCCATCCCCATATGGAACGTTCCCAATGATGATGCAAATCTAATTCATTATTTTCACCGGATGGTTTTCATGCACAACTTCCCAAAGAAGAACTGAAGTTGCATTTCAGTTGCATCATGTACAGCCGGCCGTTAAAGCAACATTTACTTGAAGTTGAAGTTGCAAGTTCAGCAGTTTGTATTAGGAGTGTTTTTAATTTACATGTAGTTAACCTACACGTATGGTAGCTTACAGGCTACTGAAAAAAAAAAAAAAAAACACTAAATCCATCTACTGTCTTATGTTTAGACACCTAAAGCATGATTAGAACCAGCCTGAGTCATCTCTGTTGTCAGTGTTTGTCTTGTGGTTTCTTACCTTTCACACTTGCATTTCTTAGCCCTAGACCAACAAAAGCCCTGAGCTTCTTGTAGCCCAGGGTTCATTTCAACCTGTCTTTAGCACTTCCTTTGTCTATGAGATGTTGGTCACATCCAGCGGCGCTACACACATATCTGGTGTCTTTTTTTTTTTTTTTTTTTTAAGCAATCATTTTTCATGTAGTGTCCAAAAGGTTATATACTATAATGAATAATGAACAATTGAGCAAGTAAGCGATTTCAAACACAGCCTTCAACAACATTTCCAAAATGGCCACCAAGCAGAAAAAAGGTCACCTGTCAAAGGTCACTGTATAGGAGTCGATGGCACAGCTTTAAACCTACTACATGTAAAACTGTACCATACATCCAAGATTAATAAAAGGGCAGCATCAGAGCGTTACACATTTGAGCGCTGAAAGAGAGTTAAAAACCTTTCTTGGTTCCCCTTTAACACTGTCCTCCTCTCTGCGTCTCCCTCCCTCCTCCCTCTCTCTCCACCCAGCCGGTCCAGCGGTCCAGCGCTCTGCTCAGCCCGGCGGTCATGTTCGGAACAAGAAAGACTTGGGATCTCGGCCACGCCCCCTGCCTGCAGGAGCTCTGGAAGAAAGACATCTCATTGGATGGTGAGGCTGTCCGTCAGCACCATGGAGACATGAGCTAAACCAGTGTAGCTGCATTTTTGGCATGACAGAGGAGAGATAACGAGAGCGGGGGTGAATGAATGAGAGGAAGGGAAGCGTGTGTGTGTGTGTGTGTGTGTGTGTGTGTTTGTGTGTGTGTGTGTGCTGCTCGACTGACAGCACGGTCAAGTGACTTGTACCTGGTAGTTGTGAATGGAGCCAGATCGGCACCAGGCTCAACAGTAAAGGGAAGAGGAGGGAAGCGTTTCTCTATCTGTCTTGCTGTCAGAGGAAAACGAGGTGAGCAGCACATATCAGATTTTGCTGGTTCATTGGCTGTTTCCCTTGAGATTGTTTAGCAAGTAGAAAACTCCGAAGCTGATCCCTTTACTGTGGCGGTAAAGGGATCAGGAGGGGGGCAGGTTAACAAACACTGGAGCTATTGTGGATATTTTGGTGTGTCAGTGTGTGTCTGTGTGTGTGTGCCTGTCCCCTGGCATCTCCCTGCAGTAATACACTTGCAGTCAAGGTGACGATAGAGAGGCAGAGTGCTGGTTGTGCCGAGACAGACAAGAGAAAACAGCAGCTGGGGACTGCAAAGCAGTGAGAGAACAAATACACATTGTCAGAAGTCCGCTAGAGGAAATGACAGCAGAGACGTGGAATAGAGGAGGTGAGATGGGTCGGATTCTGGTTTTATGCGCGACTGTCCACAGGTGAGTGTTCCTGGTGATTTGTGCACATTTCCTTGTGTGTGCACATAGTGAGTGTTAATGTCCAGAGGTGTGTTTACAGATGCCATCAGTGGTACATCATTTAGTGTGTCATCAAAAAAAAACAAACAAAAAAAACACTGCACAGCATTTTCCCACACTTGTCTCAAACGCTTTGCGGTGTGTGTCTGTTTAAGAGACTGTAAAATGTTGCTGTGTTAGGTAAATTCTGAGCTTTGTTTGTGTTGGTGTGTTAGCCCTTGGCTAAAGAAGATTTGCCTGCAGTTAAAGTGTACAAGCATGAATAATGTCTGTGTGCATTGTGGTTAATTCTCCTTAATACCTTGAGACTGAATTTTGAGTTTGTGCCGGGTCAGCCTGTGCCACAGTGTACTGATTGTTCTTGGGTTGATAAGACTGAGGCCCTATACACTGGTAAACTTTCCACCACATACATACACACACAGACGTGCACGTGTACCTACACACACACACACACACACACACACACACACACACACACACACAGTGTCTCTTTGGCAGGTTAATATGTGACTGGTTGTTATCAGCCATTATCTGGTTCTACTATTTTCCATGGTATTCACTACCTTACATGATTTCATCAGATGGTAGAAAAGTTAGAAATAGAGGCAATGCGAGGGAGTAAAACGCTGATAAAAGTTTGTAGTGTCAAGTGATTCAGTTGCAGAGAAGAAATTTGAGTGGAAAAGAACAGCTGCTGGACAGTGAACAAACGGGACACATGGAGACTATTGTGCAGTTAATCCAAAGGAGCTGACAGTCACAATATGAACTGCTATTTCCAAATCACAAGAGGTAAATATTGTGTCAGACTGGTGAACACTGGCTTGTATATTTACCTGGGCGTCAAGTATCCTCATTAGCTGCTCCGTGCTCCCCCTGGACTGCTAGTCCACAATGGTGTTTATCTCTCAGCGTGACAAACAGCTCCCAAAATAACACTTTTAGCACATAAATGAAAGCAAACAAAGTGGATCATACCAGTGTTAAAAAACAGGTCCTGGTACCCATTTTTGAGGACATTAAATGGCTCTTTTCTTGTTGTTTTCCTATTTGAATTGGAAAGTAGATCTGGTAGGTAACGTCTAATAGTGCTTTCACAAATAATTGCAGTTACACGGAGAAAAAAAAGGTACTGGGACTTGTTTTTTAGTTGTTTTTTTTTATGTATTTGCATAATCTGCTTTGAAGGAATTTATGCACTAAAAGTGTTATTTTGTGAGCTGTTTTGGCAAACTATGGAAGTGAAAGGAGAGGCATAAATACGTATCACGTTCAGGTAACTATACATCCCACTCACCCAAAGTTTGCTTCAACATGTATTCTGGTTCTGGCCTATTGATTAAATTGCATTTTGTATTCAAACAGAGTGAATCTTAAACATTTCAGGTTTTGGTTAAAAAAAAAAAAAATAGTCTGTGTGTTACATTGCAATTGCAATATTGAGAAAAATAACTGCTTTGTTTATTTGTCATTACAGTGCAGCCCTAGTAGACCCAAACCCACATTCTTGTGTCCGTAAGTTTTTGCCGTTAGTCTTTCTGACTGTTTGCCCTATCTGTGTGTGTGTGTGTGTGTGTGTGTGTGTGTGTGTGTGTGTGTGTGTGTGTGTGTGTGTGTGTGTGTGTGTAGCGAGCTCAGTGGACTTCCTGATGAGTGATGGTGAGGAGGACGGCTCCTTCTTGTCTCTGCCGACCACTGCCTTCTCGCAGCGCCCCTCTCTGACTGCCGAGCTCACAGAAGCAAACACCCCCAGCCAGCAGCTGCTAATTCAGGTACAGGGCTGGGCTGTTTGGCCTCAGGACTCCGACTGTGTGTCCACAATGTGAGCAGCTTGCTTGACCGGTCACTCCATTCTGATTGTGAATTTAGCCAGAGGCTCCAGTGGCATCCATGTAGTTGTTTGCAGTTGCAGAGTTTTGAACAGGAAAATTGTGTATTTTTTCTGCTTTTGTTAAAGGGAATGTTCACCCATTTTGAAAAATTGCTAAAAATGCTAACTGTTAGCCTCCTGCCATTGAGCTGGACTTCCCCCCAGCTAACACTCTTAAAAATAATTCTTAATCCAATCAAATTGTTTAATAAACAAAGTTTCTTGATGTGTTGCAGAAATTTTACAGCCCTAAATACCATAAATATAAGACAAGAAAATATCAGTGGTAGAAGCTCACTTACAACAGTGGCCGGCAGGTGCCTGAATGCTGTCTTTTAGTACTCCAGAGAAAGTTGTTTCTTTTTATCCTCTGATCCTTAATGAAGAAAACAAACAATAGCAAACTCAATCAATCTTGGGTGATTACAGCATGACACAGTCAGTGCAGAAGTGACTGGACCTTTCCAGATGTTGAAAACAGGACAAATAAGGGCAAGTGAGGCAAAACTATCGCCCGTGTGTATTGAATAGTTCAATTTCAGAGAGAGAGACACTTGTGAAGTGATGTTAAACATTTGTGTGGATTAAGGATGTTATTTTGACCAATGTTAGCTGTAGGAAAATCCACTTCAGTGACATTAGGCTAACAATTAGCATTCAGCACTCAACAATCATGAAAGGAAGCTAGCACCTCTGTGTTATTGTGTTATTATTCCCTTTCTTTAAAAAAAAAAAAGCATTGCTTTTCCTCCCTGGGAAATTATATATTTTGTGGTTATTTCACAGTGTACTGTGTGTGGCCTACATAAAAATCGCACCATCATAGAGTTTTGGAAAAGTGTCCCATTCGTTTACATCACCGGCCACTGTTGAAGCCTCCCTCTCTGCTTCACGCCCCACCCTGGCTTCATCTTTGAGCGGTAAACACGTCAGAATATCCAAGCAATTCTTTATTGAAATGCTGTGTCCTTGTGACTCGACTGAACTCACGGTCTAACCTGCCTGTGTGTGTGTGTGTGTGTGTGGAGCTGCAGTGACAGGCCCCGTGCTGACTCACTGGCTGATATCAGCACAAACTGAAATGACAGTAGCTGACTGGAGCCTCCTTTAGCACCTTGTGGACACTTCTGTCAGCCCCTGCACATCAAACATGACATGCCTGTCTGTCTAATCTGAAGCAAGAGTCAGAGTGTACATGTATACACACCCACACACACAAACACACTCCAGTGTCTGTAGATACCCATCTATGGTGTCATTAACCTCATGGCTCTCATTTGTGTCATTTTAAAGAGATAGTACACCCATTTTTTTTTTTTTTTTTAAATGATTCTATTTAACACTATTACACTTGTAAAGTGATGTTAAACCCTCTTTGAGTGGATTATGGTGGTTATTTTTCAGAATGTTAGCTGGGGGGAAGTCCACCTCAATGGCAGTTAGCATTTCGAGCATCCAGCCAGTATCCGGCGCTCAGTAACAATGAGAGGAAGATAGAAACACTACTGTCCTACAGAACAACTAGAGGGGAAGAGAAATAATGTCATATTTCAAAAGAGGTGAACATTCCCTTTAATGAGGAAAACTGATTCTCTTGAATCAAATCTGTAATGCTGTAAGATAATTGTCATATAAATACTACCATGTTACGTGCAGACAAATATGACAGCATTAATTAATGAAACTGTTACCATAACTGGCTGTGTTTAACATGGTGGCCACCGTGGGAAATGAGGCAGCTCAAGTGCCTGTTGTTTCTCCATCTTGATTGACAGTTTTTTTTTCTCCCATTGATATAATTCTTTAATGCCACATAGCCATTTTTTCTTTTTTCTTTGTCCCTCTTCTTCTATTCTCATTTCTTACTGTCGAGTTCAACTTCTTGATTGCTTCTTCTCTCATTTTTCCCTTCTCCATTTTGCCATCTCATTGTCATCTGCAGAAGGTCACCTGGTCTTACTGCTGGACTGCTGCCCATGTAACTGTTTCATTCCCCTACTTTCTAGTCTCTGCTGCTGTAGCTCAGTGTAGCAGTGCTGCTCTGCTCATTTCTCTTCCTTTCTCATCATTTTCCCCTCTTTCTGCTTTTTTTTGCATACTATTTTACATTGTCTTCTTTCCATCTCTTGTCTCTCCTCTTCCTGTGCAGTCAGCTCAGTCTGACTCAGTCAGTCTGATAGACATTTGAAGAGCTACAGTGTAGATGTCTGTGGATAAAGTTAGTACTTTATCCACACTGTAGTGTAGAATCATGTGGTCTGATGCTTTCTGCTGTAGAAAACACAGAAAAACAACTCCTCAGTTATGCACATAATTGAATGCATGACTTGCCAGTCTTTGATGCATTTGTGTGTGTGTGTGTGTGTGTGTGTGTGTGCGTGCACAGACTCTGCAGCAGAAAGTGTGTGAGTTCCAGGCCCGCCTGCGCAGTGAAGAAGTCACCAGGCATTTGTTGCTCCAGCAGCTGCAGCAGAGTCAGGAGCAGAGTGTCCAGGAGAAGACCAGCGCCATCCAGGAGGAGCTGCTGTTTGCCTCGCACAACGGTGAGAGGAGAGCCCGCACGAAGAGGAGAAAAAAAAACACTGAGTAATAGTTTTACGGTACACCCGTCTCATCGATCCAAAACACAGAGGATCTCATTTATCAAAGTTGTGTAGAAAGGAGTGCAGAGTGAGCAGCAGGAAATACGTTGGAACTCCCCCACAAGCAGTGATCTGATCAAATTGCTGAGCAAATTGCTAAATCAGTGACCACTGATCAACTGATCACATGACTGAAGCTTTTTACGCCATTAAGTATAAATATTACAGTTAAGTGGCATTAGTATGGGCTTATGATGCCATTCACAATAGTGCCATACTCATTTTACAACCGCAAAAATGTTGCTTCAATATAATCATTTTATACGTAACACACACACTCACACACACACGCCACAGCAACAGCATCACCTGTTGACCAGTGGAGATTAAAATAAATGTGAATGAGTCTGCTACCTGGTTTAGAAAGTTTCAGAATAGTCAAAATAGTAAAAGAGGGGAAAACAGATGTCTCTTATTATTTATCATCGTTGACAGCAGCCCTGTATTGATCACACTAAGAGAGAATCAATATTTATATCTAAAGCAAGCATTTTTCTGGCTTGTTGAAAGGTTCTATCCTAATCTACACCCTCTCTGATGAAATGAGTGCACAGTCATTTTATGCAACGAGGGTCATTATGTCTGCAACAGGAGTGACTCCTCTCAACTAAATGAGACAGAGATTCTCCCAGTCTGCCAAAACATAATTGGTACTTGGTTGTAAATCTTCTCCACACGGGAGAGAACAAATCAAAAACAAATGAAATGTTAAACAACAACTTTTCTCCGTGAGGTATATTGCTGAGGTACATGAGGTACATCACATTTCTCCAAGAGGTGCATTATTGAAAATCCTGTTTCAAGATAACATAGATCTTTGGCTCAAGCACACAGAACGAAAATGTAGAATATAATAATAATAATAATAATAATAAATTTAATTTATAACGCACTTTACATCAAATAAATGATCTCAAAGTGCAATATATCACATTGATTACTAAGCTCTTGTATATAAAAAAGGCATGTTGTGACTTGCTCCAGAGAACTACAGAGAAAGATGGACAACAGTAGTTGAAGCTCTTCAGCACCACCAAGTCCCTGCACCCTCCTCTTTTCATGCAGGACACATACGCACTCTAAGAAGACATTTTCTCTACTGACGTCACCTTACAGGTTCTGAAAATTCAGTTACCTCACTGTGATTTGGAGTCAACAATCTGCATAGTTGCCAAGTGCGGTTTTAGCTTAGCTCAATGCAGAGATTTTTTTTATTTTTTATTTTTTAAATGCTACTTTGTCTTTCCTGTTCAAACGTTTGGGCACATGAAAACGGCATTTCTGGTGATAAAAAACGCAACTCTGGGGAAACGGTCTTCAGAGTGGATTTATTTGTGTTGTGCAAAGATATTAGCATTTTTGTGTTCTCGTGTGTGCAGAGATATTTTCGAGTAAATTTATGTGGATGTCTGTTTGGATGTTGAAGGATTTGAAGGTCATTTTTCTCGAATAATCCATTGAACAATTGCTTGCCAGAATGTACCCATTAACAAAAGCCTGTTTTTGGATTTGACCCTCCTCAATAATGTATTCAGGGTATTTTGTTGTTCACAGTTCATGCCGACATGCTCCACCTTGATACAACTAGCCTCTTGCTCAGCACTGTGTCTGTTTGTTTGACTCATACTCAAGAGGTGTAGACTCAAATGTGTGTGTGTGTTTGCAGGTGTGAGGGGGTTACAGCCCGGTGAGAAGCCATCTGAGTGTCTCAGTTGTCCAGAGGGTGAGCAGCTCATTACTCAGCTGCGCACACAGGTATGTCTGCCAAAAACACCACATCAGTTGTTTAGAGGTGAAGCAAGGTTAAGGTTAGGAGCTTTGTGTGAAAGCTGCATCCCTGCATCCTGTCCTGTTGCTAAAACTACGTTACCACTGCAGATCAGTCCCCTACATTTACCGGCACTACTCGCTATCATTGTGGTGAAAAGTGGTCATGGTTAGCCCTGTGAAACCTGTGTAAACTCAACTGATTTCTTTCAAAACATGGCATATTAGGCAATTACCAAAAAATTACTGAATAAAGTGGTTAAAAAAATTGCAAAAAAAAATCACAAGAAAAAAAAAAACACTGAATATTACCGAAATATAGTAAAAATACAAATAATACAAATGAACTATCAGAAAATTAGTAAAACATTTCTTGAAAATGGTCAAAACATTTATTAAAAAAAGAATTTACGATTAAATTACAGAACATTCCATAAATTTACAAAAAAAAACCTGCAGAAAAATAAAATATAAGATTTTTTTTTAAAGGGTTTGAAATTAAAGTTAATTATAAGCCCACAGGTACCAGGGTTTCAAAGAGTAAAGGCTGCTTTGTCTTCTTCTAAAGACAATATGAGACTGCTGAGAACGTCTACACTAACATTATCAGATGTTTCTTCTCTTAGGGATTTGCTGCTTTCTCTCCAACTGGCACGGTGTCTGGACATGTTCCCAGATCTCCTTCTGTGCTCCTTTCTTATGTTCCTCTCTTTTCTCATTTTGAATTGAAATAATCAATTTCAAGCTTTAATTTGCATCTTCTATTTCAGAAGTGTTTATAAACCACAAGCAAATCCCCCGTCCACAGCTAAATTATCACATGAATAAACCAGTCCAGCTGTGTGACTCAAATTCCTATCAAAAAATTAGAAAAAGCATTTATTTTATTTTATTTTAATTACAAGAAAAACCTACTCATACATTATGTGTCTTATACAAACTATGTATTTGCATTTTGTTAAGGAGATGACATAAAACCTGTCAAAACAAAAGCCTGTCCATGGGCTCCTGTTTCAAAGAGTTAAAGGGTGTTGAAACTCCAGCAGAACATCTAGATTTTGCTGACATCTAGTGGTTGACATTTTTCCCTTGCTGTTGGGTGTGGTCAGATATTCAACAGAGCATACTTATGACCACATCTGACGGCGCTGTTAGGAGCGGTCATAAATAAGCTGACGCTGTCAACACATGGATGCCCATGTAACATGCTGCTTTGGAAAAAATATATATACTTTTTCCATTTATTGTAAAATATTGTCAAACTTATTGTGAATTTTTCAGGTGGAGGAGCTGGAGGAGAAGCTGTTGGATCAGACCCAGGAGGTGGAGAGACTGCGCTCTGAGCTGGTGAGGACGGGAGCCAGGGGGGTGGGATTCGCCCAGCTAGCCCACATTCCTGGGTGGGCCTGGGAAAGCAGCGTGAAGACTGCCTCACCCATCTCAACACACACCCACACACCACCTCACTGTTGTAAGATGACTGATGCAGGACATCATCCACTTTTTCCACAGACAGAGGACGGATGTGTTTGTCCAAGTGATAAAACAGTTGAAAAAACTGATGAATAAGGAGTTGAGGAAGAAATCATACAAAGCAAGACACAACAATATGTTATGTTGTGATGGTCATATGTGGTCATTTTCTTTTTAGTAAATGAACTGGCTGAGATGCATGTCTTTGCTCTGAACCCAGACTTATCTCATGCCTTTGTGTGTGTGTGTGTGTGTGTGTGTGTGTGTGTGTGTGTGTGTGTGTGTGTGTGTGTGTGTGTGTGTGTGTGTGTGTGTGTGTGTGTGTGTGTGTATTCCTGCAGGGGGCGACAGACCTGGAGAAGCACCTGGAGCTGCTGGTGGTTGAGAATGAGCGGCTGAAGCAGGAGCTGAAGTCATGCCAGACCTCACTGCTTCACACCCAGGAATCTCCAGCCTCCTCCAGCTGCACTGACTGCCCCCATAGCCAGGTGTGTGTGTGTGCAAAATCAATGCAATAGAAATTTCTAATTTGACTCCACTGTGGCACCATACCATACTCAGCACAATGCATGTTGGAAGATACTACCGAAGAAGAAGAAAACCTCTGCGTTCACTAGCTGCTGCCAGGCCAACAGACTGTTGTGGACACAATAGTGGTGGATTAACCACAGAAATATTATAGAAATACTACTTGCAGCATTGTGTGTGTGCATTTGTCACATATCGGCATGTGGATTGGTCAGTCCAGTATCCAATCCATGAATTATGTCTGGATCTGCACCAATACCGATACTGCTAGTGGTGCTTCCCTAGTTACTTTACAGTGTATGCTTCTATGGTGCTCTCCCATGCATATATACTAGTGGTGGTAATGAACATGTCATCACAACGCCAGTTGATTTTGTGCATTCGGGGCCGATTACCTCATCCTCATTTCTAAATAGATCAATACTCAAATGATCAGTTTGTTCTCTTTCCCAGAATATTGAAAACCTGTCAGGAAAGTCAAACAGAGAGGATAATTTAGCAAACTCAGTCTCATGCCAGCCAACCAGGCTATATTAGTTATGCATTCATGAAAATGGCAGAAACAGGAACTTTTTGCTGTCAAACCAACTTTTCTTGTTTTGTCACATTTTGAAATGAAATTTGAATGTCTCCTTAAGTTATCATGCAGGAATAGTTTGCACGCAGATTTTCAAGATTACAGTGTAAAACAAAAAATACACTAACATGGTGATGAACTGGTTCCTTCAGATTTAACTGAACAAAGTTGTTTTTGATAACCTGTATTACTCCAAAGTCTCAAGTAATAGATTCTGTTTAAAAAAGTCCTTTTCTGGGGAAAAAGCACCCGCCTCCTTTGCCAAACTGTCCTGCTGTGTGAATGCATGTAGCAACACAGTGTCCAAGTACTTTAAACCCTAAATGTGACTGTCCTGTGCAGGATGTGGAAGCCCTGCGGGGGGAGGTGTCTCGCTGGGAGAGCCAGGCCCGGCAGAGGGAGCGGCGCCTGGCTGAACTGGAGCGAGAGCTGCTGGAAAAGGCTGCCAAGATCGAGAGTGTCCGCAAGCAGCTGGAGGAGACGACACAGCAGCTTGGCAAAAGCCAGAGGCAGCTGGAGGAGTCAAAGCATCAGCGGGGGGAGGTGGAGCACAAGCTTGGCCTCCAGCTCCGGGAGTGTGAGGAAGAGTTGGCCCGACAGGCAGCCACATCCTCTGTGGTTAAGGTCAGGAATTAATACCAGTAACCTTAAATTAATTTGACATTGTGGTTCAATATAGAGAAAGATATCTGCTATAATATGCTAATCAAATCATGTCAAAAAAATCAAATTAATTTCCCTTGCTTTGGACTGCATGGCAATATAAAACATGATTTAAACTTTTCAACCACCGTATTTCCTCAAATAGTGTCCGGAAAATTCATTTTCCTCAGCTGCAGAGGGTTCCAAGACTTTTCTTGGAGGCAGGCTTTTATTTGAGAAAGGACATCATTTCTAATTCCCCTTGTTTGATAAGTATATTTGCTTATATTTTAGTACAAAACAGCCTTTTGTTAGGAACCACTCCTGTTTGCCCTGTTTAAGTTTTGTTACTTTATTTAGCTGTTCATAAAAACTCAACATTTCCTGTGCCTGTTTCAAATTAAAAGGACTTTAGGTTTGAGTCGAAAGAATCCCTTCATTTCTTAACAAGGCTTTTATTGTGAAATATTTGCAGGCCCGTGTTGTTGAAAATTCAGTGACTTGTGTGACCTTATTTCAAATATAGCTACTGCTATCTTGAGGCATTTGTTTGTTACTCCTGGTTTTTAATTGAGTGCTGGCTTTTTATTTGAGGAAATATGGTAACTTATGTCAGATCAACCAGTCCAAGTGGTTTTCAGTATCACCTCACAGCAAATAGATCCTCTCATGGTCCAAAGACGTGCAAGTCAGATGGATTGGATAATCTAAATTGTCCATTGAACAGTAGCATCTGTTTATCTGCTGGCCTTTTCTAGATTCTGCCTCTATGCTTTCTACCTTCCTCTATGCACTTTATGCACTCTATACATTCCCTCCTTGCTCTGCCTTGTAGCCCTGACTTGTAGCACTTGTGTCTTTTTGACCAGTTTCATTGAACTTGATGTTGATCTCTCCTGAATAGATTTTGGCGTGTGATGCATAAAAATCTCATATGTATGTCCTCCAAATGTGAATTGAATTAGAGGTGAGCCGGATAGTTGCTGGCAAAAAAAAAAAAAAAAAAAAAAAAAAAGTGCCAAGAATCTCAGCTAGCTCTCAACATAGTCCATCACACCACTCATTTTCAACCTCAAACAGTACAGCCAGTGCAGTACAGTGCAACTGTGCAGTCAAATATGTCTTGAAATTGTCTACCCAACAAATGATTGCAAACAGTCCTTTCTAAGTTTTGTGTCACACTTATGATAATACATTACCTTATATGTGTCCACACTGTTCTGTTGCTGGATGGCTAATGCTGCATTCGTGGGAACTGGGACCTTGGAATATCCATCTTATAAATGTCTGACAAGTGAAAACAAGCAAATAGCTTTCACAGTGTCAAGTTGGGATAGATGAATGCTCTCAAGAAGTAGAAACTCTCAATTTGGCACCATGGGGAATACCAAAGCATCCATTTTCCTGAGCTGCCATGGTGAACTCCATGTTGTTGGAATTTACAAGATGGGAATGAATGAGATCTGAGTTCCCATAAACGCAGCATCAGCTGGTAGCAGCAGGATAGTGTGAATGTTCATTTGGTAGTGTCAAATGAGCTACCCCCTATCAGTGCAGACTAGAAACAGGCACCTGTTTTTCTCCACCCCTATGACATAATCAGCTCAGGTCTATCCAGAATGCATGCTGAAGTCGGCTGAAGATAGATAGATAGATAGATAGATAGATAGATAGATAGATAGATAGATAGATAGATAGATAGATACTTTATTCATCCCACAGATTACAAGATTAAATAAATAAAAAATAAAGAATAAAATATGGCACTAGAGATCTAAAGATCTAAGTACCCAATGTGCAAAAAAAACAATGCGCAAAAAAAACAATGTGCAAAAAAATCGTGTGCATAGATGTATACAATGTGCATAGATGTGGGCAATGTGCAAATTTACAGTATAAACAGATGATAAATAGCAGCAAGCAATATATACACTATAAACAAGGAATATATATAAAAATGGAAATATGAACAGTTTAAACAGCAGCGAAAAAATAACCTAAACTGAAGTAGGCTAAGACAACATTTTTTAAATATCATTACAATGCATGAAAGTAATAATTGTACCTGTACATTGTCCTTCAGTATGTAACTCAGACAGTGGAGGTACAGTCACCTGAGACTCAGAAGACGTTGGCTGAGATGCAAACCAAGAACGCCGCCCTTCAGGAACAGCTGGCAGTGCAGCGGCAGCTACTGAGAGAGTTGGAAACACAACTGCATGAGTCCCAAAGGACCTGTGCTCAGCTCCGCACACAGGTATACCTGCAGCGTTGACTTGGTTGAACTGTCTGCTCTGTTGCAGAGAGGACTCTTTCTTCTCCTCCCTAGTCCCAGTGAGTCAGTCTATGTGGTCTCTGCAGAAATTCCTACATTATCTCCAGTGGTAGAATCCAACCTGGCACTGGAAGTCAGATCTGTAAAGCCCCTCACCAAAAGATAAAGCAAAACAATGGCCATTTCCAACCTGGACCCTGTTTCCCACCCTTTTCCATCATACCAATCCAGTCAACATCTCATTAGTTGCTTACTTGTCTGGGTGTGCAGACTGAATCTTTCAGTTGAGTGGGGTCTTCAAAAATCAACCCCAAAATCAAATAAAGCATTTCTTCTTCAGCATATTATTACTTGCTCTCTAATGTGACATATTTACATTTAATTTTCAGTTTGTTCTAACGACTGCAGCTTGCTATTAATTTTGTGCAACGTGTCAAAACTGTTGAGAATGGCATGACGTAAGATAATTTTTTTCTTCTTTTACTGACTTAAAAAAGACTGGCAAAGGATGTGTTAAGCAAGTGCTGCAGGTGCTCCACTGGTGTGGTGCATAAAGGTGGAAGACAAGATTTAAGAGAGAGAGAGATGTGAATAGAAAAACATCAGAGCTTTAAATGCCATCTCAAATCAAATCATCATCACCATTATCAAAAAGATAGTGACACGACTGATTATGTCAAAATCACAGGGACTGGATTGAAGAGCCACAACAAGGAAAGTGAGGTCTCAGTAGTAGTGAAGCAGCTGATTAAATTTTCATCAGAACAATTGCTCTGTGGTTTTAAAAAAAAAAAAAAAAAAAAAAAAAAACCCACAAAAAACAAACTAGAAAAGCAGGGTCCAGACTGAAAATGCTCACCCTCCACTTCCACAGCCCTGCAGTTAACCCTTTTTCTCTGCATGCATTTGGTTGCAGCTGCTTAAGGACCGAGGCCGTCTCTATGGCCTGCTCACCAAGGCTGTCGGCAGGGGCAATGGCGAGGTCATTCGCAGGTTGTCCAAGGTTGGCCCCAACCCCTCCCTGTGATAGCGTGGATTCAGAGATCAAAGCTTAGCCTCGGCTGTTTGAGCTTGCAGGTTCCAAAGTTGCCTCATACTGAGCCCATGTCCATATTAAGCTGGGCAAATTTTGAAAACACATCTTTTTTTCTCTGTTTCAGTCCTCCATCCACACTAAGATGGCATTTTCCACCTACAAAAACTGAGCTTTATCAAAAAGGGTGTCCAAGTTATGTATAGCGGAGGTTACATAGGCCCATGCCCATGGACAGCACAGGACTTAGTTTTCTTGTGTTTCAGTGTGGAGAGCAGACTTTTGGGAGACAGTGTAAAAACACCTGTGGCACTTGAGCAGAAACACAACACAAACAGTATGCACCCTAAAAAAATTGTGTTTACAAATATACAGATTTGCCTACTAGCAAAGTGAACATTGCAGCTGGTTGTGGGTTGTGTGCAGAAGACCCACGATGCAGGAGTTGCAAATCACCAGTTTAGTTTTGTTATGGGAGCAGGAGCAGCAGGAGCAGCAGCGGTACATCCTGTGCTGGCATCCAGATGTGAGTTTCAGCACCGATATTGGATTGAATTGTTCCCAACTGTAAAAGGTGCTAGTGTGGTATAATGTGGATGGAGGATCAAAACAGCATTTTACCGGGCTTATTGTGGACGTAGCCGAGTGACAATAAGGGCTTGGCTGTCCAACAGCATGAGAAAATCTGCTTTGATCTGCTTGCAAACCTTTGGAACCTGCCAGATTTTTTAAAAAATGGCCCGGTATATGGTATGAACAGCCCTAGTAACTCCCCAAGCGTTCTCCCAGTGCTTCCTGTTTCCCTCCTGAATATCACTTCCTGTGTGTCCCTGGTATCCAAACCTTGCATACCTGTGTGGTGTTGGCTTGCCCTAGTGTTCAATAGTGATGTGGCATGTATGGGTCTTGCCCAGCATTCATAGATAGCTGACTGGATTATTAGCTGGTTTAGTAGATCCACAAATACTGTGCGACTGGTGGCCTTGTTAACCTAGTTGGTTTCTTAGGTCGCTTTCACATCTGCTGTGTTTCGTCCGGTTGAATCAAACCCTGGTGTGTTTACCCACTTGGTGCCGTTCATTTGGGTTGGTGAGAAAGCCCTGATCGAACCCTGGTATGTACTCTATTTTCAAAGTAGAGTCCATTTGAAAGAACTGGTCTTGAGTTGGTTCCGTGTGAACTCTGCAGTGAGAATACTGACAAACTGTGGGTTGAGAAAAGAATTTAGGATCTCGTGTAGCGCTTGTAACGCAGATATGAAATTGTCACACTGCTGTAGTTGGCCTTCTTCAGCCTTCTACATCAGTTCTGGGATCTGACTGGACTGATATCGCCAGCGATTGAAGTTGGATCAGTCGTTCATGCTGCGTTTTGTTAATCTTCCTTTGACATGCACACAAAAGGAGCATGACTGTCACAAACGTTACGGTCCATACTGTTGTTACTCTGCATTGAGGTGCTACCAGCAAAAGCAGAAGAATGGCCTTTTACTGTTTTGTAATCTTTATTTTCTTATGTTGACTCATGAGAAAATAACTACTTCTCTTTATTTACTTTCTTCTCTGACCAATAATAAACAAGCATGTCATTTTAGTTTGTATGTCATGGTCTGTTTGATTTTAAGCTGTGTGCACTGCAAAAACTCAAAATCTTACCAAGATTATTTGTCTTATTTCAAGTCAAAAATGTCTTATTACTAGTCAAAATATCTCATTACACTTAAAATAAGACATTATCACCTCAGAAATAACTTGTTTTTAGACAATTTTCACTTGTTTCAAGTGAAAATTTGCTTGTTTCATTGGCAAAATTTGCCAGTGGAAAAAGTGAAAATTCACTTGAAATAAGTGAAAATTAGCTAGAAACAAGAAACAAATTTTGCCAATGAAACAAGCAAATTTTCACTTGTTTCAAGCAAATTTTCACTTGAAACAAGAGACAATTGTCTAAAAACAAGTTACTTCTGAGGTGATCATGTCTTTTTTTAAGTGTAATGAGATATTTTGACTAGTAATAAGACATTTTTGACTTGAAATAAGACAAATAATCTTGGTAAGATTTTGAGTTTTTGCAGTGTGAAAGCCAGCTGAACCGAATGAAAAAAGTCACAATGTATCAAACAACTTGTTACTGCGGGCCATGCAAACGGACTGTTAGGTGTGAAAACGACCTTAGTGCCCCTGTTACCGCAGTTCCCTTTGTTTAATATTCCCACCTATCATATATTGTTTCACTGGCACCCATAAATTGGGACGTTAACGCTGGATGAAGGAAACTTGTATAGATCTGTTTGTTTTCAGTGTAGGTGGCTTGTTTTTGACTAGCTCATAGCTTCATACTTGCAGTTCTTATCCTTCCATGGGTCCAGTCTGGATCTGCTGTCCAGGCCACTTCAAGACTGGATATTCCAAACAGCTCGGTGCTCTCCTGTCACTGTAAGTCCTTGCTAAATGTCTGGTCCTGCTGTGCAGATCCTGGTGTATGAAGGGGAGATGGAGAGGGCCCAGGGCCAGCTGGAGGCTGAGATGCAGAACTTGGAGGAGGAGAAGAACCGTGTGATTGAGGAAGCCTTCATCAGAGCTGAGAGCGAGATGAAAGCTGTGCACGAGAACCTGGCAGGTCTGGATATGTTTGCTAAGGGTTCCATATTTGCAGTGTCTGTGTGAATGTACGTGTAGTGACATGAGTGTCTGCCTCTGCAGGGGTTCGTATGAACCTGCTGACCCTGCAGCCTGCTCTACGCACTCTGACCTGTGATTATAACTGTCTGAAGAGACAGGTGCAAGACTTTCCTTTCATGCTGGACAAAGCCATTGCAGAGGCAAAGCAAGAGGTGGGTCTCCATGGTAACATGGATTCTGCCCTTCAAGTTAAGTTTTTTTAGTTTGGCGCTTTATCACAGTAACAGCCTCAAAGGCTTCTCATGCCACATTTGAAAAACTAAATGAAAATCACACCTCCCCTAACATTAGAGGCTCAGTGAGAGAAGCCCCCATCATCTGTGAAATCATTTCCCTACACTAAAATAAAAAAAGAGAAAATTATTACAGTGTGTGTGTTTAATTATATTGTCTGTTTGATAGATCTGCCAGGTGATCAGTGAGGTGAGCAGTGCTAACCAGGAGCTGCTGCGGAAATACAAGAGAGAGATGAACCTGAGAAAAAAATGCCACAATGAACTGGTGCGCCTCAAAGGTCAGACCACAGTCGGTGTTTAAAATTAAATGTGTGTCCATGCACGTTGTTGTGATTCATACAGTGCTGTTAAGTTTAGTGAGCAAAGGTACGTAATGTGTAAAATGTAGTTGTTTTTTTGGTTTTTTTTTTTTTACCTGTGTGGAAAATTTGATCACTAACTCATATTATGGATAAAGTAAAGGCAGTTTCCGATGCTGCTAATAAGGTATGCAGATATATTTATGGATTTATGGATATTTTGTTATAAATATTCAGAGAAGAATAATACAAAATCTGACTGGTTCCCAAAACAAGCAGGTCATTGATTAACCCTTCAAAAGCTGAACAAATTCATTTAATATCTTTCAAAATCATGAGAAATGGTTATTAGCAAATAAGCAAAAAAAAGTACTGGTACATGAGTTAAAAAAAATTAGAAAGAATTTCAACAGAAACTTAGCAAGAAAACTGAAACGCTTGAAGAAATCACAGTAAAACTATGCTTACAGCAAATAAAATTATATATTTAAATATCAGATCAGTGACGCTGGACCGACATCAGATTTCTTGTGTATGAAGGCTTGTGAATGGGGTCCAAACTCACCTGCGTTCACAAACATTTAACCCTTTTACCCAAGAATCAGCACGAAAGTAGTAAAAAAAAAAGGAAGTGTAATAATGAAGTTCCTGTCTGTCATGTCCCAGGTAACATCAGAGTGTTCTGCCGAGTGCGGCCGGTGAGTCAGGAGGAGCAGGATTCTGCTGAGGCCAAAAACATGCTCAGCTTCGACTCCGAGGACGACGCCGTCCTCTACCTGTCCAACAAGGGCAAAATAATGACCTTTGAACTTGACAAAGTCTTCCCACCTCAGGCCACACAGGAAGAGGTCAGTGCCTGTTGACACCTGTGGAGACCAGCATCCTGCTGCAGCAGCTTAACACAAGTTTGAGGCAGAATGTAGCTCTGATGTCTTTATATTGATGGCAGTGCCAGAGGTGCCAGGTCTGCCTCTAGAGATGGACAGTATTGTAATGAAAAGTATTTGAAATGAGTGTTGTAATTGTGTTTGAGCATTTTGTTAATTGTATTTGATTGGTCTGAAAAAAAAGTAGTTTGTAATGTGTTACTCCTGGGAGCAGTATATTGTACATAAGAAAAAGCAACTGTGCTGTTGTGTTTTCATTTGAATACTGTCCCCCGAAACAGTGTTGAAACTGACACAGCGTATCATCATATGATGGCAGCGCTGTGTCATCGTATGATCATCATACGATGTTAACGCTGTGTCAGGTCAAAGTTCAGGTAGTTAACATTAGCATAAGTAGCCGATAATCACTTACTGTGTTGTCACTAACCCATCGATACTGCACATGTTCAGCTATCAACAGAAATAAGACGGGTGTAAATCATTAGCTATTTTCATCATAAACTCTGGAAAGAAAACAAAAAAATTAACTCAGAATGTCATTGATTAAATCTTTTTTTAAAAAAAAACATTTTTTAAAATCTTCTGAGTGCCATCTGATGAAGCTTGGTATTTAAAAGTCTGGTAAATTACACTGTGGCCTAGTTACTAATAAAACCTTTGGCATGAAACTTTCTGTGTATGAAAAGGCTGTGAATTCAAGTTGTGTGCTGCACTCTGTCTTCAAACGTTTCGGTATTTGCTTTCTCTTAGCAATGTGTGCTATTTTTCTAACACGGCCTGTCACTGAATTTAGAAACAGAACAATGCCCACAGTGGCCGATCTCAAATCTCATCCAATTGCACCCAGGAGATTTTAACACCTATCTAAAGTCTATATTCCTGTGTTTCCCAGCTCCTGCAAATGTGACTGCAGTAGTAGGCTATAATAATTTGCTGAAAGTTAAAAAGTGACCTCAGAATCACTTGATTTTCATTTATAGTCATATTCAAAACATTGTAATCAAACTGTTTTTCATCTATATTGGCACTGACACTAATATTATTGTTACATACAGTAAGTAAGAATGTATTTTTTTAAATATCTGAAAATATAAAATACAGGTATTATAATTAAATGCATTTTTGACACCAGTATTTTTATTGTGATAGATCTGATGAGGATGTGTTTGTAACATGTGAGGCTATGAAATATCTTTGTACATCTGTGTGTGTGTGTGTGTGTGTGTGTGTGTGTGTGTCAGCCGGCCTGTTTCTGCTGTCCGTCTGGGCTCTACATGGTCAGCTTGTTCCTCAGCTGTGGGCCAGTCTGTGTACTCTCAGTTTAGGGCCAACTTGTAGTTTACTTAGTGTTTTTATAGTGTTTTTTTTCCACAAGGTAAATATGATAATCTTTTGAATATCTCTCTCTCTCTGTTTGGACAACAGGTGTTTCAGGAAGTCCAGGCTTTGGTGACTTCGTGCATTGACGGCTTTAATGTGTGCATCTTTGCCTATGGGCAGACAGGCTCAGGGAAGACTTACACTATGGAGGTAAACTGAGCTAAGCAACACGGTGCAGTGGCCTCATGTGGCTCCACCATGTAGCTTCTGTCTTCTAATTGTCAAATCTCTTTTTTATGAGGGTGGGGGTTTGGGGCTGGTTTGCTAATATTAGACTGACTTGACACTGCTCAAGTTATTTTCAAATGAAGGTTTATTTATTTTAAAACTGGTTTTACTGAACTTTGACCCTCTCCCCTCCACAGGGAGTGGCTGAGGACCCAGGCATCAACCAGCGAGCTCTCCGCCTGCTCTTCTCCGAGGTGACGGAGAAAGCTCCTGACTGGGACTACAAGATCACAGTCAGCATGGTGGAGATTTACAATGAGACTTTACGGTGAGGATAAACACAATGCCACTCACGTTCCCTCATTTACATAATCAAATGGATGGCATCTGTGAGCGTCTGGCTCATTCATTCAATTAACCTTCATTAGCTGGGTAAGTCAATGAAGGACAGGTAAACATGTCGCCCCCCCATAACTTATGTAGGCCTCCATCAGGCCAAATCACTGCAGTGTTTTTAATTAAACCTCTGACATCCCTGAGTCCACAGGCAGGCTTTTTTACAGTCTGGAAGAATTTTATTTAACTCTGTGAGCCTTCTTAAAATATTTCAGCCAATGCAGACAAATTTTTTGCTCACAGGTTCTCATCTGAAGAACGATATCAAAAGTAAAACAAAAACAATCAGAGCTTTAAAGATTAAAAAAATGAAACTTCCTGTAGGCCTACAGGGAAGAAAATCTAATTAAGTATTTTTTTTTTGTATTTATTAAACTAGTTTTATATTTTTAAAATATTTTTTAAACCTTTTTTCTTCTTTGTAAAAACTTTTTTATATCTATATTTTATGATTATGATTTTTTAAAATGCATATTTTCCAGATGACCAAAAATAGTTTTTAATGAATGAATGAATAAAAATTGGAAAAAAAAAAGTGAAGATATTTTTGTAGAAGATGCAGATGCAGCATCCCTCCAAGTTTGTCTAAAACAGATGAATATTATCTGTCACATTTGAGTAAAAAAGAAAAAAGTTTACTTGACAGCATCCCCAGTAGGCCCAGTGGTGTGATCTGTAAGGACAGCTGTGTTGGTGCAGCAAGGTTTGTGGTTAAAATTTTGCCCTATCATTGCAGCGCCCCCACTGGGCTGCTCAGTGTAACTTTCACATTGGAGTCCAGTGTCAGGAATGGTCATCTCTTATTGAAATGGTAATACTGAGAAGACAGTATTTCCTCTGTCTGCCTGTAGCCATCTGTGACACTGAGTCTTTAATGGCAGAGAAGGATGAAATTGTCCAGCTTCCAAATGCTTAGTGCCTCATTCCAGACAAACTGGACTGAGCAAATTTTAACAGGCTAATCTAATCTGACTATAACCCAGTTTGGATGTTTGTGTGAAGAAGCAGCTTCAGTACATATAATACATTTCTATAAAAATGGGTCATATTAAATGTACACAATCAATCTGTTGAGTGCAAGTATATTTTTCTACTCCATCCATCTGTTGCATAAGCCTGAACATCTGCAGAGGCTTTGGTTCCACCCCTGATGCCAGGACACGTTGAGGCTCAGGGCTGCCAAGAACTCAGAGAAATCCTTCTTTAGTTTCCTCCTCACTCCAGATTATCATCCACAATACTGTATTTCTATTTCTCTATTCACTTCCATAGCGTGGCAAAATAGCTCCTAAAATAACAATATTAGTGCACAAACGATGGCCAGCAAAGCAAATTATGTAAAAAATAAATAAATAGATGAATAAAATAAAAAGAAACACCAGGTCCTGGTACCCATTTTTTGAGGAAATTTAAATGGCTCTTTTCTCGTGATTTTCCTATTTGAATTGGAAAGTACACTATATAGACAAAAGAATTGGGCACACCTCTTAATCACTGAATTCAGGTTCCCATTGCCACAGGTGTATAAAATCCAGCAGCTGGCCATACAGTCTGCCTTTATAAACATTTGTGGAAGAAAGGCTCGTTCTAAAGAGCTCACTGAGTTCCAGCGTGGTGCTGTAATAGTAATGTGAGAGGATGCCACCGCTGCAACAAGTCAGCTGGTGAGGTTTCTTCCCTCCTAGATATTCCACCATCAACTGGAAGTGGATTATTGCAAACTGTTTAGGAACCACAGCAACTCAGCCACCAGGTGGCAGCACCACGTAAAGTTACAGAGCGGGGTCGCTGAGCTCTGAGGCTCATAGTGCGTAAAAGTGGCCGACGCTCTGCTGCCTCAGTACCTGCAGAGCTCCAAATCTCCTCTGGCATCAACATCAGCACAGAAACTGAGTGCCGGGAGCTTCATGGCATGAGTTTCCATGGCTGAGCAGCCGCATGCAAACCTTACAATTTGGTGAAGGCCCTTTTCTGTCCCAGCATGACTGAGCCCCAGTGCACAGAGCAGCTCCATAAAGGCGTGGCCGGCTGAGTTTGGTGTGGAAGAACTTGACTGGCCCGCACAGAGCCCCGACCTCAACCCCATCCAACACCTTTAGGCCAGACCCTCTGGTCCAACATCAGTGTCTGACCTCACAAATGCTCTTCAGGATTAATATATTCCCACAGACACACACTCCAAAATCTTGTAGAAAGCCTTCCCAGAAGAGTGGAAGCTGTTGTAGCTGCAAAGGGACCAACTCCATATTAATGCCTATGGATTTAGAATGGGAGATCAGAAAAGCTCGTTAGGTGTAATGTGGAGGTGGTCCAGTACTGTTGTCAGTATAGATTAGATCTGGCAGGTCCAGGCTGCAGTTAACTGAAGCCTGGAAACCAGGCGCCAGGAAGAAACAACCTGATAGTACTTTCACACAAATAACTGTAATAACACGAAAAAAATGGGCACTGGGACTTTTTTAATATATATATGTGTATTGGTATGATCTGCTTTGGTTGCATTCATCTATGTGCTGAAAGTGCTATTTTGGGAGCTGTTTTGCCGCATTATGGAAATGAATGGAGAAATGTAAACAGTATTTTGTATTAGCAGCCTAGAGGAGCACAGAGCAAATAATGAGCCTCTGCTGCCCTCTGCCAGTGATTTGTTTATAGCTTAAATGAAAATACTCTACTAGTGTTAGAAAGCTCTGATGTAATGGAGTGATTATGGAAACAAGCAGCCTCTAGTCCATCTGTTGAACATCATATCTATGTGGATGTTTGCTGTCTCTCAGAAACCTGCTGGGTGACAACCCCAGTGAGAAACTGGACATCAAGATGAACCCGGATGGCAGCGGGCAGCTGTATGTCCCTGGACTCACTGAATTCACTGTCCAGAGCCCAGAGGACATCAACAGAGTGAGTTACCTGTGGAAACACAAAGTATCAAACCATTTAAGCCTTTTTAAAAAAAAACATGACATACTGCATGCATTGCAGCATAATTGGGGGAATGAACTTCGAAAGCACATGGCATGGCCTAGAGCAACAGATTTCACATCACGCTAGACATTAAGGCATGCAACATTAAAACTTATATTATCCTATTGACTTATTGTCCTGCTCCATCACTGATGTTGCACCTTAATGTGTGTAGCTCCAGACTGAGAGCTCCAGCTGTTGTTGGTGTCATCCACTGAAAGCCAGCGGGACCAAAATGTTTTTTAATGTTTGCTAGGTGCTTGCAGTGAGGTGGGCTTCCTGCTCTCTCCTTAAGCCCCCATCCAGAGAATGAATGGTTAAAAAGTATAGTGTAGTAAAAGTGTGGGAACAATCACCAAAGCACACAGGAGACAAAAAAGTGATTCAAACAGAGAGGGGATTAGAAGATTAGAGGGGGATATTAATCCTTTTTTAGCTAATGGTGACTCTGGCAGAAGCTGTGGTGCAGCTCCATTTTTATTCTTGCTCTTGGTGGCTAAATGTGTAACAATCAATGAAATACATAAAAAATGGTGAATACTTAGAAATGCATGTCGTGGAAATAAAGCAGCATACTAAAATATGTTAAGGCCAGAGTGTTCCCACGGGAGTGCAGAATGTGCCCATGCAGGGATTTGCTTCTGTCCGTCACATCAGGCCTACATGTCGAGTTATTGTCTCCATGTTTGTTTATGCCTCGGCATGTGTTCTGTTTGTGTGCTGCTGAATTGAGCACGGGTGTCAGCTCTTTCCAAAGCCTGTCCTCTGGACTCTCTGCCTGTCCAGGTGTTTGACCTGGGTCACATGAACCGAGCGACAGCCTGCACCAACCTGAACGAGCACAGTTCTCGCTCCCACGCACTCCTCATCATCACTGTGGCCGGCTTCAACTCTGCCACTGGACACCGCACACAAGGTACAGACACACACACACACACACACACACACACACACACACACACACAGTCCATTTATCCCTTTGAAACCCAGGAGTCTGTGCACCCCCTGGTAATTTTATGGTATCTTAATTTTAATACATAGTTTGCATGTAATATTTTCTACAACAACTCTACATTTTTCCTAATTACTTACTAATTTTCTGTTGCTGTTTTTTGTCAGTTTGTGTTTTCCTGTAACGTTTTTACTAATTTACTTTTTACTTCTTGCAAATTTTCAGGTAATTTCTTGCTGATTTGCTTATCACCTTTTTTTCCCGTGTTCTTGAAAGTAATCAGGGCTAACCCTTCGAAACGTCAGCAAATTCATATGATGAAAATTCACAAGAAATTACTGGAACTTTTAGTTGAATAAAAACAGAAAAAAACAAAATTAACAAAAACAATATTTAAGAAATGTTACAAGGCAACTGCATTTGTAATTATTAAAATGATACATCTAAACGTCAGATTGGTGATGCTGGATTGGCATCAGATCTGAATCATGCTGACACTTTTTGGAGCCGCCAGTCTTTTTGCAGTGTCAGTAGACCAGAATGCACTGCAGCCACGAGCCATGCTTTGGTTAGAGTGAAAATGTCCAAAATAAAGGCAACAGAAATGTTAGTTTCAACACTAAATCACAAAATAAATAATGTAGTGAGCCACAGAGTGCTGAGATCTGACAGTGGAAGGTGATGAGGAGTTTTTTGTAAAGTGTGCATGTGTGCGTTTGCTGCAGGGAAGCTGAACCTGGTGGACCTGGCCGGCTCCGAGCGGATCGCCAAATCTGGGGCGGAGGGCAGCCGACTGAGAGAAGCCCAGTGCATCAACAAATCACTGTCAGCCCTCGGCGACGTCATCAACGCCCTGAGGAGCAAACATTCCCATGTCCCGTTCAGGAACTCCCGCCTCACGTACCTGCTGCAGGACTCCCTGAGCGGAGACAGCAAGACGCTGATGATGGTGCAGGTGAGAAGCAGGGGAGTCTGAACCTGCTTTTAATGCCACAGACACCAGTTTGATCTTAATGGACCTCTTTTAGCAACAACATAGGATTTAGTCATATTTCCTTTGTACCAACATTTACACAATTTACACAAATTGGGATTTATCAAACATTTTGGGAGCCCAACTTGTTTGGATGTGGGCTGAATTTGAACCCAGGCCGCTGTGGCTTAGCCTTAGTATTATGTGCACATGCTCAACATGGTGAGCCACTGGAACACCTAAAATAATAGTTTGAAGTGGTACAGTGCTGGGAACCCTGCTTAACTAGTGGAACGCAAAACAACACTAATCTATGGTGGCCAAAAACACTCAAAACTATGTCAGAGCAAAACCAGAAAATGAAAAAGAAAACTCCAAAAACAGCCTGGGCGGTCTGCTGGTGAGGATGTAACACACACTCTCTTACACGTGAATGCACGTGTGTCCTCTGTGTGTCCTGTGAAGGTGTCTCCTTTGGCCAGCAACATGAGTGAGTCAGTGTGCTCGCTCAAGTTCGCCCAGCGTGTTCGCACCATCGAACTGGGCTCCTCCTCGTCCTACAGGAGGCATGAAAACTCCTCAACCTCCTCCTCACCCACTCATGACAGTGTCGAGGTAACACAGTTCACACACACACACACACACACACACACTTTAATCATTCCAGTAGAAAAAGCACAAATGCACAGATTCTGACTGTTGACCTATGACCTTTTCAGCTGGACTCTCCTCCGGTGACCCCGGTGCCGCTCCCCATCTCTCGAGCCAGCAGTGCCGGCTCCACCCTGTCCTCCACCTCCAGGACGCCCAGCACACGCAGGAGGTCCCAGTCGCAGCTTTCCACAGGTAACACTCACAACCACACGTGTTGCTCATCCTCAGGGGCTATGGAACCGTTTACTGAGATATGTTGTTTCTGTCAGTGTGAGCTCTCACACTGAACACACACAGACCGGCCAGTTTAAAGGAAGAGTCCACCTAACACTTGACAAAACTGAACTCTGGTGGAGTGTAGGGTTGTGTAGTTAGGTGGTGAAATCTCTTCATTAGCTGCTCTGTGCTCCCCTGGACTGCTAATCCACAACACTGATGTGTCTCTCCACTCCCTTCCACAGCAAAACAGCTCTCAAAATAACACTTTGAGCACATGAACAAACATGAACAAAGTGGATTATCCCAGTGTGAAAAACAAGTCCCACACTGCAAAAAGTCAAAATCTTACCAAGAGTATTTGTCTTATTTCAAGTCAAAATGTCTTATTTCTAGTCAAAATATCTCATTACACTTAAAATAAGACATGATCAGCTCAGAAATAACTTGTCTTTAGACAATTTTCACCTGTTTCAAGTGAAAATTTACTTGAAACAAGTTAAAATTTGCTAGAAACAAGAAACATATTCTGCCAATGGAACAAGCAAATTTTTACTTGTTCACTTGTGTCACAAGTAAAAATTTGCTTGTTCACTGATCATGTCTTATTTTAAGTGTAATGAGATATTTTGACTAGAAATAAGACATTTTTGCTTGAAATAAGACAAATACTCTTGGTAAGATTTTGACTTTTTGCAGTGCAGTCCCCATTTTTATCACGTAATCACAGTTACTTACTGGTGCGAGGTTCCTAGCAGGCCGGTGCTGCACTGGATTTGCAGTCCAGGGGAGCACAGAGCAACTAATGAGAGAATGTCACCAACATGTCAGCTCAAATGACACCCAGGGAACCATCCAGCCCAACACTCCACCGCAGCTCAGTTTTTTTAGACTCTGCTGTGATGTTCTTTGCATTTCAGGGTCCATTTAGTCGTCTGGTGTAATTTTCTTATTCCCATGGATAGTTGACCAAATGTAGACCACATGATGTCACTCTCAGACATTTCCAGCAGCTACAATTGAGGTTAATAGCAGAAAATGTGTCAGCTATGTAAACACATCAACAGTCATGTCAGGGTTTAATGTCAGTCTTTCACAATCAAAGATAAAGGGCTTCTTTCTAGAGCCATTTTCACATGATATTCAACAATCAGTCAGGGGAAATCCATCGTAGAAGCAGCAGGAATACAGTTTCCTTCACTCACAGTAAGGAGTAAGTTTTAGTAAGGAGTGTGGCTGCAGTCTTCACGTGCCCCAGCATTCACAAACTGTAAGTTCAGGCCTCTTCTCTGAGGGATGTGAAAGGCATTCTGGGAAATTCAATTAAAAATCCCTGACTGTAAGCGAGGCAGGTTGGGGGGAAGCAGGGGCACCACTGATGTAAATGACAACAGTGCAGCACAGGATGACTCGTGGAAAGCACTGAACATCACACTGATCACACTCGACAGCAGGTGGAAGTCTCCTTTAAATCAGGAACGGTTGGTGGGAATCTGCTTTTTCTACTGTGTCCTCATTCTGTGGTTTGATTGGTTGGTTTACAGACAGACAGGTAGACAGAGCCAGCCCATTGGTGGGGGACGGTGGGCAGGTAGGTGGGGTTTATGCTGATTGGTTGGTAGCTTGGCATGAAAAAGCTCAGCATGGCATGGTGCCCAGTGCCCACATGTCGCCTGGTCAACACCCACCTGTCTAACACTCCCCACCTCTAACCCAGAAGAGATCCACCAGCTTCTGTTTGTTGACCCGCAAAACCATGCACATGGCTGACAGAGCCCATGTGTGGCGTGGACTGTCCATGTTTGTGGCGTGTGGCTGAATGGTGGTGTCTGGTTCTTCTCTGACCCCGGCCTCTGCGCATAAGAACATTAAAGTCACAATGAAATGAACATCAGCTCAGCTCATTCTCCACATCACAGCGTACACCTGTAGCAACAAATGCCAAAAATGGACATTTTGTCTTGTATTTTTGAAAGTCTCAATAGTTTTACTTCCTGGAAAACAGTGTTGGCAGTGTTTTATCTGAACATTTTTAAAGTTACAACATGGCACAGTGTTCATCTCTGAAACCTTCGCTTTCAGCATTCAACACCGTCTTGGTGGCTGGAATCTGTGACACCTTAGGACAAAACGTTTTAAAGGGAGAGTTCACCTGTTTTCCAAAATGTGACATTATTTCACTCCGACAGTACTGTTTCTATCTTCCTCTCATTGTTACTGAGTGCTGGATACTGGCTGGATGCCCCAAATGCTAACTGTTAATCCACTCAAATTGTTATATAAAGTTTGAGTTTGATGTGTAGCATAATTTTTACACACCAAAACAAAACAAAACAACACTGGTCCTCATTACAGCAGTGACTGGCAGGTGCCTGAAAGGTGCTCAATAGAGGGGAGTTAAAATTGAAGCTAGCCACTTTACTTGCCAGCAGTTTTTTAGTGCTCTGGAGAAAGTAGATATTTTTGTCCTCCAACATTGAAGAAAACAAATGATAACAAACTCATGAATGTTCTTCTGTCTCTGTGGCGGCTGCTGCTGCTCTGGCATGAAGTGACACAGGAAGGGCAGAAGTTACCAGATCTTCCTGGATGTTGAAGTTTTTCAAAATGGGTGAATTGTCCCTTTTAAACTGTCCATCCCTGTGTTCAGTCGTGGCCCAACATGTTCTAACCTAAAAGTACCACTTGACACAAAGTCCATTTCCTTGTGACTTTAAAGTGTGCGAGTCGATGTTTGACCTTTTCTTGCTCATCTCTGCTGCTCTGTGGCCTGGCTGGGCTCTGTGGTGGTGAGCCGAGGCTTGTGGGACTTTAACACAACGGAAACCAATTAAAGCGCCACAACTCACCTGTGATACTCTTGCTCCCCTAACGCTCTGCAGGACGACTGAAACTGACCGCCTGACGTCCGCAGCGGCGCCGCCTGCATTACAGCGAAGGATGAAGCCGTCAGCCCACTTGGACTGTGTGACCGCGGGGTGTCGGCCAGCACCCTGACCCACCACCGAGGCTCTTCTTCTGGGAAGGTGCAGCGGCTCCCCCTCCTCTCTGCTTTCACCCTCCACAGCTGCTGACTGTAGCAGGACGGCAGCTGCGACGACAACGGGATGATGTGTGTCAAAGAGCGATGGGAGCTTTCCATACAGCAACTTCTAATCTCTAATAATCTCATCTCTGTCATCTCCTCTCCCCGCGCTCCCCTCACATCTGAGAGACTGGCTCATCAGTCCTTGTCCTGCTCATGCTGACGTGGGCGGCAGAGGGAACACTTCAGTAAATGACCACTTCAGCTCTCCTCACTGCCCAGAACCACCCGGACAGCCCTCCTCATGTCTGGACTGTGACCCTCATGGTTATTGGATAAACTCTGCAAACCCCAAGTGACTCAATACCATACGTAGTGTACTAACTTCTCATGATGAATCTCCTCGAGGCAGTATATACTTTCCAATCACAGTATTTTCTTTTTTCCTTTTTTTTTTTTTTGGTAAAGTTGCACTTTAAACTTAATTTTCTAACATACTTCTCAAGACATGATTGATTATAATATGCATAAACCAGTATATATTTATGTGTTTGATAGGCTTTAATCCTTATTTTGTTTTGCTTTTTTTTTTGTTTTTCAAATGGATGCTGTCTCAGTTTTTGTTTTTTTTTTTGCAGCATTCCTTTATCCAATCAGGGTACTCAGATGATACCTAGCTGGGTGTTTTCTGTCCAATAGGACATGAGCAATATAAGCAGACAAAAGCTACTCCAGTGTACATGTTTGTGTTGTAGATTAGCGTTCTCGAGCAAGGCAAGAGCACTGCATGGAAACATTTCTGTTCCCGGTGATGTCGTTCTCCCAGTCGGAGCAAATGAAGCTGCAAGACAGCAAAGTGAAGCCTCTGCAGCTCCCGATGTCACCTGACCCTTTTGTCCTCGGTGTGCTCCTGCTGTCTCCTCGTCACCTCCTGTACAGAAAACCCACGCCACCACAGGTGACCTTTGACCTCAGACACGACAAACACATGTAGCTGTTAACCTGGTGCTGAGCTGTGAAATAACACAGGAGGATCAACTAACCCCTGTTGTAAATAGGAATGCTTAGGAATACAATTGACAGTGGAATTTGCCGGTCTTCTGTGTTTAATCTCATGTTCACTCTGATCCGTGAGGAACAATAATGTGTCTGCTTGCTTGTCTTTGTTGTCGTAGATTTCTACGGTCTTGTTTTTGTATACCCTTTTTAATAAACTCTCCAAACCAAATGGACACCAGTTACTCCACGTTGTCTTAGAAAAGTAACATTTTCACATCTGGACTGCACCTTCTTTGAATGTTGTAGCAGCTTGAACAGCCAGGGCTGTTCTTTGTGTGTTTTAGAGCTCGATGTCATTTTGTCCTCCCTTTTATCCAGCCACGGGTTTCTATTCATTCCACTACAATGCGAAGCAGAGGCTGCAGAACATTATAAGGCTGATGTTTCAACCAAAAAATTTAAAATATGTGTCCAAAAAAAGAAATTTCGTATGGGTTGATTAACTAGGAGACATTACAGTATGGCTCCAATACTGTGACTCTCAAAGACAGTAACAGGATCTTGGTTGAAAAACCTAGGTCAAATTTAAATTAAAAAAAAAAAAAAAAAAAAAAAAAAAAAAGATCCAATTCTTGTTTTCACATGTGAAGTTTTTTTTTTGATATAGTATATGTTGTGAAATATAATGTAATGTGTAGGG
The DNA here is from genome assembly GCF_902150065.1 of Myripristis murdjan. Classification (NCBI taxonomy): domain Eukaryota; kingdom Metazoa; phylum Chordata; class Actinopteri; order Holocentriformes; family Holocentridae; genus Myripristis; species Myripristis murdjan. The sequence continues at coordinate 4,847,496 of NC_043982.1, forward strand.
AAATTGTTGCAAATGAGTCAAACATTTAAAATTACTGGAATGGTCCTTTAACCCACCCTCCCTGTGGGGGTCTGACAACCAGAAGTTCCATTGCTTCAAGACTCAAATCCAGAAACCAGTCTTTAGTCTGCACCAGTACTTACCAAAGCGAAACACAAATTACTAGTTAGGGTGGAACTGAATTTGAAGGTATTAAAAAAAAAAAAAAATCTTTTTTCCATCCACAAATACAGTTCAGCCATACAGGACCACACCAGTGATTTTGAATTTCCCCACATTTTACCCTGCAACAAACCATTTTGCAAATCATGCTGATATACATAAGATTTCACAACATACAGTACTCACAAAAAGTTAGGGATATTCGGCTTTCGGGTGAAATTTCAGGATGAACCTAAAATGCATTATAACCTTTACAGGTGAACTTAATGTGACCTTCTGTAAACTTTTGAATGCACATGTCCAACTGTTCAGTGTTTCAGTACTTTTTGCACAAGTTGCTGTTCTCTAACAAGGAGTTTAACGGCAAAATTCACATCAGGTGTTTGATGCTCCAGCTCATCGAGGTCGTATCATTAGGGAACGGCTGCTGGAGACTGGGGTACCTCAGATGGAGTGGCCTGCACTTTCTCAGACCTGAATCCCATAGAAAACCTATGGGATCAGCTGAGTGGCCGTGTAGAGGCTCGGAGCTCTGTACCCCAGAACCTCAATGTCCTGAGGGCCGCCCTTCAAGAAGAGTGGGATGCCATGCCTCAGCAGACAATAAGTCGACTTGTGAACAGCATGAGACGTCGTTGTTAAGCTGTAATTGATGCTCAAGGGCACAAGACAAGTTATTGACACTGACATTTTTTGTTGTGGTATATCCACCACTGTTGTTGGCTTTTGTTTCAAGAAATTGTTTGAGATGAGGAAATCACCAGTGTATGCTTCTACTTAAATGCCCTACTTTCATGATATAATATCACTGTAGCGTGAACTTTTTACATTTTCCATAAATTTCACCCAAAAGCCAAATATCCCTAACTTTTTGTGAGTAGTGTATAATCAAAATCCCTTGTTTTTTAAATATGAATTTTTGGTTGAAACACCCACCTTATAATGTTCCGCTAAAGCAAACACTTCCCCTTGACCATTTTTCTCTAGTGAAGGGACCGTTTCACTTCGGAAAACCAATGAGGACGACTATATTACGGTGATGAAATACCAGTGTGAAGAAAAATTGAAGTTTCTGAAACTTCCTTTTGATATTGTGGTAGAATGAATGGCTGGATAAAAGGTAAGAAAAGCCTCTCCGCTGTGTGTTCACTGTCTCTACTGTCATTATCAAATAAAACAGGAGGGCCAAAAAGATCTTTAAAATACAGCTGCTCATTTTGGCAAAAGATTAACAGAAATGTGAAGTAGTAACATTTTGTAAATGATGCTTAATCCATGATTGAGGCTTCAGAGAAGTCAAACTATGAGAATTGGCAGCTGCTGACAAGCAGCATGTAATATATATTTAATTTAAAAAAAAAAAAAAACACTACAAACATCCAGGATTTACGTGGAGCACTTACTCCCCACCCATGTGTATATACTGTGACATTTGGAGGGAAAACAAAAGACGGTCAGCATCACCAGAGCTGAAGAAACACTGATCTTTCTCAGTAATGGACTCGTCTCCTCCACACCACCCACTCTGCTCTGCTCCACACATTTGACCCTGGTTCATCCTGTTATGTTCACACTTGTCTTCTCATTCTTCCACTTTGTATAGCAAGGACAAGTGCTGGTGGAAAGACGGATCAAATTTCATCACAATCTGGCCATGTTAACGGTCAAGAGCTCACATTTTTATTTGTTAAAAAAACTGTTCTGTAGTGTCAATAGTACATTTAAAAGAGTGCATCTAAGTCTGTGTCAAGTAGAGAGAGTAGAAAAGGACTGGAAACATTTAAATACCATCAGAAAAATCCACCAGTGTGTCTGTCATCTAGCAACACTCGTTAGCTAGATCCTCAGTGTCTCTGTGCAATCACAACGTGCGGACTAAGTGTTTAAGGAGGAAAACCTTTCTACTCAGGCCTTCCACCTGTTGGGCTTTAGAGACAAAGTGTGTGATTTCAGGGAAAACAGCAAATCATTAAGCCCACCCGACTGTCCACATCCAAGGCACGTGACTGCTCACACACAGAGTTCTAAAGTACATCAGCAACGTGCTTCACAACCCAGCATGTGTAAGGCCTTGGAGGAAAAATATCCTACTGACATATTCACACACATCCGACTGAGTCTCAGTGGAAGAAATCAGGTCCCTCTGGCTCGGTGTGGATGGACGACGAGTGGACTCTCCCTGGGGCGGCCCCACTGGTCGCTGAGGGAAGAGGAACACACAGCAGAGGAGCTGGAGCTCGTCGGGCCACCACCTGGATGGCAGTGTGGGAGCCGGCCGGCGTCGCCGTCAGTAGTCGAGCGGGGCCATGAGCAGCTGGAGCTCTTTGAAGGCACTGCCGTGTCGACCCACTTGGTCGGCCTTGTTCTTCACTACGTTGCTCAGGTTCTTCAGCTGCTTGTAGCACGTCTTGCACTTTTGGTGTCTGGAATAACACACGATTAGTCCATTTTCTGATGAACACATTACTTGGGCAATGTCAAAAAATTAGAAATGATGACAGTGTGAAATAATTCTGTTAAGCATATCTGAATGTCAGTAGTGGACAGAGTTCTTGAACTTGCTACTCAACTAAAAGTATTGCTACTTGTGTAAAAGTACTTGTTTAAAAATCTACTAAGTACTTCTGTAAAAATCTACTCAAGTAAAAAGTTGCCCTTTTAAAATGTATTTTTAGAGAGAGAACTACACAAAAGGCAACTCAGTACAGTAACACAAGTAAATGTAATCAATTACTTAAACCAAATGAATGAATAAAACACTACTCCAAATGCATTTGTAAGAAATAACAGAAGTTCAAACTATGTGCCTCAGAACTAAGAAGTGGACAGATTCTCACCGCTCCTCTCGTGTGATGTCAACACCAACAGAAGGGGGCGCTGTGAGCGTGTCTGAGATGAGCGGCAAAAAGCGCTTCAGGATCAGCTTCAGAGACGTACAGCCTGTCTGCACATAGCTGAGAACACACAAGCACAGCCATCAGGAGCAGACTGAGCACAGGGCTGGGCTGCTGGGCCACGTCACCTGTCTTTTTAAAGGGATAGTTCACCCATTTTGAAATATTTAATCTATTTATTATTGTTCTGTAGTACAGTAGTGGTGCTCTCTTCCTCTCATTGTTACTGAGTGCTGGATACTGGCTGGATGCTCCACATGCTAACTGTTAGCCTCCTGCCATTGAGCTGGACTTCCCCCCAGCTAACAGCTGCCTCAATCCACTCAAAGAAAAAATGTTTAACATCAATTCAACTGTCATCCACATGGATGATAGTTTAGCTCAAATTGCTGCTTATAAGTGTTATCAACATCCAGAAAGATCCGGTAAATTCCTGTATTACTCCTCCCCAGAGAAGCAGCAGCCACCACAGAAATGGAAGTACACTGTTTCAGTTTGCTATGTTTTTTTGTTTTTTTTCATTAAAATAGCTATGTTGTTGCATCTTGGCTAGTTTCTGCTTTTCCTCTGTCACATGTTTCACATAGCTTTCAGGCACCTGCCAGCCACTGTAGTGACTGAGGACCATTACAGACCTTTGACTGCACAAGAAAATCGTTCTTAAAACTTTTTTTTTTTTTTTTTTTTTGCCATTTTGGGTTGTAAAAATTCTGCTACATATTATTAAACTCAAATTTTGTTTATTTAACAATACGAGTACATTAAGGGGTTTATTTTTTTCCAAATGGCTGAACTATCCCTTTTAATAAAAATACAACATGCATGTTCTGTGATGGTTGTTTCAGTGCTACATACTCGCATGCATTTTTCATGTTATTTATGTATTTGTAATTCTCTAAATGTGCACAGATAGTACAGCTAAATAAACTCGTTGGTAGCTAAACTTTCAGTTTAAACGACACCTCAGACGTCACACACTGTCCAGCACAGATGAGGTCACAGGTCACTGACCTTTCGTATTTGCTCTGCAGCAGTTCTTCTATCTGAGGAAGGATTGACGTACACAAGTCTAGTTTCCATAGTGACCTGAGACAGAAAAAACAACAAGGTCAAATGGCATGTGCAGTGGTTGGATAACACCACTTTTATTTGGTCACATGGGGTGTGTTTAAGTGTATGTGTGTGTGTGCGTGTGGCCCACTCACGGTTTCAGGTTGACAATGTTGAGAATGTCCACCACAATTGACAAGTCATTCATGGACACAGCAGTGTCCAGAGAGTTCTAGAGAAAGAGCAAGGAAATCATCACCAAGTAAGAAACTGAGCAGAGAAACAACTTCTAAAGCAGTTTGAAATGTTGACAGCCTCATTTTCAGACTGGATGACCATTCCCTTTTGTTTCTATTCAGTCTGAAGTTGCCCTCATGTCTTCTGCAGGAAGAGGGATTTGAATATCACTGACCAATCACTAGCGACTGATGTGTCCACCTGCTCTGACATAGTTTTCTGTCAACATAGCAGCAGCTTTAGCCAGTTTAGAGAACTAATTCAAATCAATTTAACTCAGCAACCTTAGCCACCTAGAGAAATGTCAGTCAGTGTTGACACTTCCTGCTGTTTACTCCAAGTCGATTTGTTGGTGAAAGGGCTCTTGCAAGAGCTCTATGTTGCCAAAAGCCAGTGAAAAACATTTGAATGAACATTCAGTGAAGTTGGGCTAATTCTAGCTCTATGTGAAGTGTGAACTGCAGAGTGTGTGTCTTGCCTTGACATCTCCGCTGCCCCACCCGGCTCGGACCGTCTCCAGGTTCTTGTGTCGGCTGCTCAGCATCACACACATGGTGTCGTGGCCCTTCTTGATCTGGGACAGAGCCTCCTCGTCACCCAGGGCACTGGAGCGGTTGTTGGGTGCAGACTGCAGAACAAAGCCGCCAGAGAGACCTCATTACTGTGTGTGTGTGTGTGTGTGTGTGTGTGTGTGTGTGTGTGTGTGTGTGTGTGCATATGTGACTGCATGTTTATATTCTCACAGGCAGGAAATCAGCTACATTGAGTCCTATTGGCTCATTTCTGGTGGCGAGGATGACAGTGGGCTGTGATTTGGCCTTTGCGGTGGCGACGGACGCCTGGGCTGGTCGCTGGGTGGCGGGTGGGGCGGGGGGGTTGGAGACGGCCGGTCGGACAGCTGAAACGGGTGCTGGGACCGTGGGGCGGGGTGCAGAAGAAACCACTGTGGGCTCCACCCTCTGGACAGGAGTTGATGAAGCCAGTGGTGGATTCTTCAAGAGGCCCGGCTGCAGTGAGACAAAGACACACACACACACACACACACACACACACACACACACACACACACAGTTCATCAGGACTTTTTTTTTACAGGTGCACAACCAGAGATTTAAAGAGAATCACTTTCCAAAGAGCGTCCACCAACCTGCAGCTTGTCAGGAGCAGGAGTCACGAAATCTTTAACCTGACTGGCTCTCACCACAAAACTCTCTGAGGAAGAGGAGAGAGGAGAGAGAAATGACTACTCCTCATTTCACAACAGATCACTGGAAAAGTGGACCCATGTCATGAACCACTCACTGAGTTTATGTGCACTTTTAGTCAGCAGCTTATTTGCCATGTACAGAGAATTATCAGATGTTTCAAATGCCATGTAAACAGAAAGCTGGTTTCCATAAGCAGGGTAAGGGATTAAGAAGAATCAGGTTAAGGCAGTTAAATTTCTTCAGGCGAAACCTAATTATGGGCAGACACCACAATATTCTGGTTTCCTGTGTGCATAAACATAGTGAATGATTAAAGCCATGCAGTTTTGGGACTCGGGCTCTGGTTCACTCACCGTCCTCCAGGGGTGCAGGGAAGGGCTCACACATCTTGGGTGGGGTTCGAGCTGGGAGGGAGAGGGAGGAAGGAGTCAGTCAGAGGTTACTGTTGTAAAATGAAACTAAGACAAAAACTTGGTGTTAAGTGAAATTAACTGAAAAGAAAATAATAAAATCAACTACCTACATATGACACTAGGGGTCATATTTACTACGTGTCAAGGGACTGCTTGTGCCTGCAGGGATAGCACTAGATCTGTGGCGCAGTCAAACCCATGTGCAATTAACTTATTTGAACAAGACTGATCCTATTTTAAGTGCAGTTTTGGACATATGTGCTACCTTTTGGAAACACAATGGCATCGCAAATGAAAGAATAGCAAAGAAAACAGGGCTGCAGTAGAGCTGGAGGTGTTGGTTGAGGAAACCAACAAACATTTGAAACTCTGCAAAGCAGAAATATAATGACAGTTGATGTGGTGTGAAAAAAAAATGCTCCATTGCATTAATAAAAAAAATATATATCCCACACATATATTCTGGGACTGCCCAAAACACGAGTTTTGATACCGAAATATCTGTATGGTGAAGGTCAGTGGTAGATTTGAGTTGTTTTGTGCCAATGGATTTCAGCACTGGACAACACTCACTACTGGTTTATTTAACCATTTTGAAATTGACCCACCCACTCTCCACCAAGGCGTTTATGCTTTTACAGGGGGAAATCTACTAATGCTTATGTATTAAGGCAAACTGCAAAAAGGTTAGTCAAAGCCTAGGAGACTTCTTTGCCCTGCCTCAGTAAATAATGACCAGCACTAAAAAAGGTTTTGAGATGTTGTAGACTATTACAACATTATTTGAAGTCAAGCAGATGTTATATGAGAGGTTGTCCTACAGATAGCATTCTTTGGCTGGAAGATCTCTTTGTAGTCTTCGGCGTTGCGGATCTCGGCAGTGGACTCCCTCTCGTCCTTCTCGTCCTCACTGCTGGGGCTCCGCCTCTCGCCTTCAGGGCTCCGCCGGTGAGCCTCTGAGCTCTGCTTCACCCTGTGGCACAAAACAACAACAACAACACAATTCCAATAACCTTCTTCTTACATTAAAAGAATATTTGCAACACTATACGGAAATTATTCTGTATGGACTGCTGCAATAAACAGATGCACAGTGATAAAGCTAATTCAATCTATTATCACAAAAAACACCTCCTGGAATCTCTTCCTTTAATATGCTCAAAGTTATGCTTGCTGACATTACTATATTCTCCATGGAGAAGATGAAGGCAGTGGGAACCAGTGTGTTGCTGATCTGTTCCCAATTAACCAGTGTCACCACGAGGCTAATGCAACTGCTAGCTAAACTAACAACTTTGCTAGCTACGTCTGCATGATTTTGTCTGAATGATTGTAACTGTGTAATTCAGCTGCCTCTTGACCAGGTCGCTTTTGTAAAAGAGATTCTTTATCTAAACAAGCCTATCTGGTTAAATAAAGGTCTAATAAATAAGAAATAATTAGCTGGTTTGGTTCTGGTCAAAAACTGCTTTAACTTAATACACTTTAAACAACTTTGACGCCGTACAGAAGACAGCTGCTGTACCTCTGACTGCTGCAGGTAGTCATGGGTCGCTCGTAGTTTCTCCACAGCATGGATCCTTTGGGAGAGGGCTCTGTGAGCGGTTGGTCATCCCGGATAACTCCCTGGATTTCAGAGCCTCCGGTCTTCTTCACCCTCGTCAGATCAACCACATAGGAGGACACGTTGGTCTGCTGGCACGACACACCAATCTAAGAGAGAGTGCAAGAAATGAAAGGTGAGAGGGCAACATCCAAGGAAGAGAAGAGATAAGAAGAGAGAAGATTAGGAAGAACATATTACACAGGTATTAACCCAAGGTGGTTCAAGCTTGCCAGTTAACTTGGATTCAATGTTTCCATCCTTTCCCATCACTGATAATTCTGAGCAGTGACACTCAAATACGGTTGCTTCAATATAGAGCTGCTTATTGTTATTATTATTATTATCATTATTATTATTATTATTATTATCATGGTATTAAAGTTTAACTGGACAAAATAAGTCAAAATGTGTTTATACAGTAGCTATTTATCTATCATGGTGCTAGCCAGCTCAACTGTGATGCTGGTTCTTCTGCCTTCTGCAAAACCAGTTTTCATACAAATACAGTTATGATACAAGAATGTAGGCTATAGTTTGATTTAGCAGGCTGACTGAGGAGTGTTCATCTATTCATTGAGCCTATATCTATTCATTTATCCACCATCAATCTTGAAGGACTGAGAAAAAAAATCTACTCAAAATAAGTCAAAGTCAAAAATGTCATTAGTTTGCACACGTCAGCTTATGACAAAACAAAACTTCCAAAATTCCCCAGCTGAACATCCCATGGAAGTTTTCCCCAGAAATTTTCTGTCCCTTTGCAACCCTACTCAGTACATACACATATATTATGTACAGAAAGGCAGACAGATCAGATATTGTTATTTCAATCAGCAAGACAAACAGTGTGGTGGAGTTTTTTTTTTCTACTAGGCTGTAGTTCTACGTTATAGCAACTGACTGATGTAGTGCTCTACTCCACAAGCACAATACATTCAAGGCTCCTCAAGAAAAATGGCTTGTAGGTTAATCCAGTAATTAACAACCAAGAAGTTCAGGCATTATAGGATGAAGCTGCCCTTGAACGCTGCTTACAGATCAGTTGTTTTGCAAGAAAGTGATGCTGACTCAATCCATTGTCAGACTAATAATTGGGGTTAATGTTGGTTGATACTCAGGTCACATCAGGCAAGTAAAAGCAAACCAGCCGTCGGACAATGAAAACATGAATCTGACTGTTAACAGGCAACTTCACCTGGGAGCTTTAATCAGCATATTCACTTACAGGGTCACAGAAAGTGTTGGAAAATAAAACAGACCTTTTTCATGGAAGCCACTTTGACATGCAATAGCAGGTAAACACAGGTGTTACTGATGACATTAATGAAGGTTCTGTTCCATTGAAGCATACCAGAGGCTTCCAGTGACTCAGCAAGAACAACAGTAGGACCCTGGCTCTGTTAGCTCTATGTGGAACAGACCTTAATTAATTTCATTAGTAACACCTGTGTTGCAGTTTGATTGTCCAGTTAACCTGCTGTCATTTTCAGAACTATGGACAGCGCTACGGATGATCCGCGGAGAAACCGCAGCTGTGAGCGTCGGCGGGTCAGGGCTCATTAGGGCCTGATGCGCAGCACCTGGATGACGCCACCGCGAGAAAGCCACCCTCGATAGACGATAGCTTTGTTCCACCTCCCCTTTCCCCTGATTTTAAAGTTGATAACTAATAGAAAATAAAAAATATATTTTTTTACTTGCAAAAACCGACTCCTCCTGATATCCGCACCTCACAACCTGCGTCTACCCTGCTACTTCATGTCAAAATGGCTGCCATGACAAATTCAATATTTAAATTCAATTTCTTGCTTATGTTGATAGCTCTAATAAGTAGTACATGTTGTCAGGTCATGATAAGCTAAAAACTAAGTACATACATAATTGTGATGTTAGCTAGCAAATTCATTTCAGGTTAAAATGAGCAGACCCCTGTTTTGCAACAGTATTAGTTCTGGCAGTGTGGGTGTCTCTACGTACCAGCTGCTGGTTACAGACAGCCATGTCTGCCACCTTGCCCCATGCCACTGGCACCACGTCGAAGCAGCGGTCCGGCTCCCACCCGTAGACCCGCAGTGACTCTGTTGCCCCACTGTACAGACAGCCACCATCTGGGCTGAACAGCACACATCTGCAACAAAAAGCAGGGTTAGGGTTAGCATTTTAGCAGCAATGTGATCATCCTGCTGTCTTTGTCAGTGGAAAAGAACAGCAGTGTGAACAAACCTGACTGCAGTGGCTTCTCCCTCTGGTGAGCCAATCAGCTTGAACTTCTCTAGATCCCACAGCTTGATTGTCCTGTAGCGTACAAAAACAGCAATACATGAGGTTAAAAAAAATAATAATAATAATGCTGTCCCCCCAAAATAAGCAGACATGCAGCTCAGTAACAAAAGATATTATCTCTTCAAGTTGAATAAAAATGATACTCATGGTAGAGCAGTGGTATATTTCCAAGTTAAATTTCTGGTCTTAAATTACAGTGTCCCCATTAGGACATCAGTTAATGTTTTTTTTAAATGCTCAAACACAATTCAAGCATCCATCATCCATCCAAGGTTAATGAAAGTCAGCCAAGTGGTGTCTAAAGTATCACACTTGATAGTCTGCCAGATAGCAAAGGGCCCCATTTCCAAATAACAACTGATCTTGGATAAGAGCATTTCTAAGAGCAATTCTATGCACGCTCTTGAATTTGTAACGATTCTTTGACATGATTCAGTTTATTAAGACACGCTTAGCCATCTGCAAGTGATCAGGAGTAATAACAGCTCTATGGCCATTTTCAAAAGTGTCTTAAGGTGTTTTGGGGAAATGCCTGGTAAGCTTAAAAAGCTTTTTAAGACGGATTCTATGATGATTTTGGTCTTAGGAGCCTTTCAGGAAACAAGGCTAGAATTTCATGGTCCTGCTCTTCATGCTGGACTGTGTCATACCTGTCTGAGCTGCCTGATGCCAGCAAGTATTCAGTAGGGTGGAACTGGACAATGTTGACAGCTGCAGTGTGTGCAGTGAATTCTGTGATCATCTTCCCCACTGTCAGGTCCCACAGCTAACAGAGACAGAGAAAAGAGAGCTATCAGAAAAGAAAGCATAACAAGATTCTTGGTCAAATACATCAACTTCATCACTTTGGCAGTATTCCTGGGGGAAAACAAAGAGTAACATCTTCTAGAACATCTCAGTAACCTTAGGCTATGTACCAAGTTTGGTGTTGATTAGTCCTGATTAGTGTTGCAAAATTCCCGGAATTTTCAAAGTTGGAAAATTTCCATGGGAATTTTTGGAAATTAATGGGAATTAACGGGAATAAACGGGAATTTGGGGGGAATTTTTGGGAATTTATATTCACTGCATTCACCCGGTCATATACATATATACATAATAAACATTTTGGTTTGTTATAAGCAGATATGCATGCAAACATGTTGCATTATAATGAATTTCCAGGGAATTTTCGAGAATTTTCCCTAGCTGAGTCAAACTGTGTTAATTCAGGCATAGGACTGTGTGCAGTACTGTTGTTAAGGTGTGCATATGAAGTGGTTCAAACTACCCATTAAAATGCATAGAAATGCAGGAAATTGAATGCTGATGCTGATGTGATGATCGTCTGTCTCAGTGGAAGAGCTGCAGCCTAGTGGAGTATAGGCTACTGATTGATGAAGATCAAATGTGCTCGAAATTATTTGCATATGTGAGTCATGGTGCACAGTTGAATTTGCATTGAATCATGCAACATATTTGTTTCCACCAAAATGCAAAGTTGACTGTTTATATTTAAGTTTTATTTTACACACTTGGGTATGGGGATGATGATTTTACAGCATGCTGGCATTGTGGCCTTTGGGTTAGAGGTGAGTCCTGAGTTCAGGAGATTAGGGTTTCCATTTCCAAAATGGTGATATTGATGTTGACATTCATTTTACTGATTATTGTTTATTTTTGCCCCATTCACCTTAAGTTAACAACAACAAAAACGAAAACAAAAAAAAAAAACGATGACAAGAAAAAAAAACGAAAATTCCCAAAATTCCTGAGCCAAATTTTCCCGGGAATTTTCGGAAAAATTGAAAAAAAAGTGACAGCAAAAATCTTCTGAAAATTTCCAATATTCCAGAGAGAAAATTCCCATGGGAATCTTCGGAAACTTTCCGGGAAATTTACCGGAAACTTTCCACCCCTTTGCAACACTAGTCCTGATGAAGCTCTCCTATTTCCTTGGACTTCTTTTTGGCTAAATAGAGATGATTTGGGGGTTTCTATTTATGCTTCTACTTAGAGATGATGAAGAGATGATGACTTCCACCTACTCTGCAGAATATGTTATCAGGAAAGGAGTGAAGGGAAAACGCAAACAGTTGGCAAAATATGGAGCTCTCAGGGGCCATATTCAATCATGCTACTGAAGAAACTTGTGTAAATCATTTTGAATGATAAACAAGTTGCATTTTCCAGTTCAAGTTCAGATGAACAGCTTGAGAGTGGGTGGGTCTTACTGTAGTCCTCTCACTTTCCACAATAATTGAGGACTTTCTTCCAGGCTTTCTACTCCTGTCTAGAGAGGAAAGCCAGGGAACGAGGTTGGTGTTGATAGGTCACCAAAATGAAAAGGACTGAGTGGAAAAATAATATTTTTCAAGAACTCAGGTGAAAATCCAGTATGATGTACATTTCTGGTCCTACACAAAAATCTACAGAGCAAGAGCGGATGGATGTGTGTGTGCCAAATTCAACTCAAATGTTATGACTTGTTCAAATGTTTATTTTTAACCTGTAATTTTAGCACCACTCTTTGGCCAATAAATATAATAAAACTAATAAATAAATAAAAAAATAAATAAAATATAATAAATAAATATAATGCTTGAAATTTGGAAATGCAGTGAGGTGATTTATCATTCGCTCCAAGTTTTGTCAAAATTGAACAAGTGGTGCCTGCAATATCATATATGACACACAACACAATCACAGACAGAGCATAGTCACAAAGTAGGTAGTAAGTAGTAAGTAGTAGTAGTAAGCAAAGAGAAAGTCCTCTTCAGTTTAACATGAATGGCTAGGCTCTTCTGACTTAGATAATACAAAGCAAATAGTTTTATTTGAGGGTATTCTTCGCCATCTTTATATGGGTCAAGTAGTCAAGCAGTACTGTTGAGAAATGAAAACGCTGGTTTGAGTTTCAGACTGGCCAGCTGTAAGAACAGATGAATGAGTTGAGGATGTTCTCCATTAATCTGACCGGTGAGTACCTTAATGGTGCTGTCGTCACTTGCTGATGCCAACCACTTGCCATCTGGACTGAAAGCCAAACACCTCACTGCTTGTGTGTGGCCCTGCAAACACAAACATGAAGAAAATGTCATCCCTGAAAGCTGTTAGAGACCTAGGTGAAAGTAAAGAGGCAGCACAATCTCTTCTGTGGTTCTAGTCTGGAGCACTTTTTGCAAATTGAGCACAACTTTTCTTTTTGTAATAATTATATTGAACACTGAGGAACAAATTCTCCTTTCATTTGATATCAACAAAAGGAGACAAATAGGTCATCTATTGACTCTTCTTCAATAACTTTCAATACAAAAGTGGAGTGACTCGTAAAAACTGACTTGACTAGGGACAGTTTAAGTCAGAATCACCAGTTCCCTAGGGTAAAGACTTTAGGTTGGTATTTCCTTCTTTTCTCCATTTTCCATCCCACTGTTAGTTGGACAGAAAAAGAGACAGACAGTTGGGCAGTTTGTGTTTGTGAGTATTTCAGGCTTAGTCTTTGATCACACACCCACACATACTCAGCTAGTGGCCAAATTAACGAATTAGCAGCTGGCCTATAACCACAGGCAATACAACCAGACACTAAATGTTTATTTCTCTTCCACCTACATCCAGAAAGATGGTAGGTATTTGGGGCATCCACTAGTATCCAGCATTCAGTAATGATGAGAGGAAGACAGCACCACTACTGTCCTACAACACTAACAGCTGGGGACTCTTACCTTATACCTGTACACACATCCTTTTCTCCGCACATCCCAGAACTGAAAAAAAAGAACCAAGGTTAAGTGGAGAAAAAAAGTAAGAAAAACTTTAAGTACACAATTAGACTTTGGAATTGGATGGAATGGTGACTCCAAAACACACCATCTCATAAACACACCTTGATGTTTGTGTCCATGGAGCCTGAGGCCAAGAACTCTCCATATGGATGAAAGCCCAGGCTGGTGATGTTGGCCTTGTGTCCCATCAGAGTTCGTAAGACTGAAGACAATAAAGACAAGATGAAAATCCTGTTTGGACTGTATCATTTCATGTAGTATTTCCCACATTAAGTCTATGTTAGCTGCATGAGCATGTAGGGTGAACTGTGTAACTGTGTCATCAACAACATGCATTAAAAAAGGTAAATCAGAGTTTTTCAGCTTCTAATAAATCAGAAAAATCTTCTTTTTCTCTCTTTGTCTTTACACACACAATAAATTCAATAATAAGAAGAATAAAGTCTCACTTTTGGCAGCCTCCAAGTCCCAGATGCGCAGTGATCCAGACTGTGATCCAGCAACTACCTGTTCCTCTGAACTACTGAAGTGTAAACACTCCACTGGATTATTGTGACCTGTCAAACTCTGAAAGAGATGCAGAAGCAAAGTGGGATTTGGCCAGGTCAGAACAATGCCATTTGATCTTAGGTGGCATAAAATAATGACTTTGAGATGCCTGAAAATGGAAATGGTTGTGGATGGCCTTAAAAGTATACAGAGGGATTTTGAAGTTGATTCTGAATTTGACCGGGAGCCAGTGAAGCTGTTGGAGGATGGGGGTGATGTGGTGAAAGGAGGGGGTTCTAGAGATGATATGGGCTGCAGAGTTCTGGACCAGTTGAAGCTTATGGAGGGATTTGTGAGTACAGGAAGTACAGGAAGCAATGCTACAATGCAAGGAATTATTGACAATAGAAAACAAATGCTGGCATCTAACAGACAGCTATTTCTCATGCTTGAAATGCCTACTGTAACAAAATAAAGTGAGGGTAAACTTAGAGTTAAGATGACGGGAAATTACTCCTGAATGTATTAAATTACAGCAAAGACAGTAGACAAGTCCATCATGTTTAGTGAAAGTTACAGGGATTGGAATCAGTTTTGTTTTGACAACACAAACTTGACTCCTGCCAAAATCTCTAACCTGGAATAATGATAGGTTAGAAAAATGGCAAAGAAGGTGCAATTTAGGGCTGAATGATATATCCTTATCTAGATATGAACATGTGTAATATTACTATCTCAAAAGGCAACAATATTGACAATATCAAATTTAGGGTTAGGGTTAGCCTTCAACAGTGATTGGTCTGTTTTGATTAAATGTTTGATTTTATTATTTTTATTTATTTTAATGCAGCCTAAGAAAGTGACTGGTCTGTTCTGATCAACATCGTACTTGGGGAAGTAACTGCATTTTCAATGTCCATTTGGTATTATTATGCTGTTTTTAAAGAATGCTTTATTTCCCATTGCTGGTACACTTACAATGTCAAATAAGCATAACCCCATAGCAATATAGAACATTGTATCTCAATCAAGATATTTAGCATAAATATCGAGGACCGAAATTTTGTCCATATTGCGCAGCCCTACTTGTGACACGTTACTTTTAGTAGCAAAGCCTGATTCAGCTGTAATTAGGTAGTGTAAACAAACCAAACACAAAAATGCAGCAAAGTCATGTTTTTCATGATGGATCAAACTGACTGACTAAAAACCAACTTCAGCTCAGTGTGTGAGTGTGGCGAGGTCTTACCATAATACAGTTTGGTTTGCTCACAGCCCAGATGTTGACTTTGCAGTCCTCCCCTCCAGTGGCCAGCAATCGGCCGGAGGTCTTCCCCAGAGCCACACAGGACACATTGCTGGAATGAGCCACAAATTCCTCTGCAAAACATCACATTAATGTCAATTTAATTTTAATTGGGGTTTTCAGCCCTGCATAACAGGATGGTGAACAGGTGCCTGTGAAAAGCAAATACTCACGCAATCGCCATGATGTCTTGGTGGTGCTGGCCGCAGCCATAATGGAAGCACCTGGAGACTCGCTGTGTTTTCACGGTTTGAACTTGACCCCTATGGAAGTATGAGCATTACACTTCACTGTTTTCACCATCAGCACCTCATGCCCACACCCCACAGACGACTCTCCACCTGCCGGGGAGAAAGACAGCGGACTTAGCTGCTAGCTGGAGGAGTTGAAAGTGGTCTCACAACATTACCTGATAGAGCTAACTAGCTAGCAACCTACAGGAGTAATAGTCCAGTAATTTTAGGCCAAAATTGGGGTCAACCTAGGACAAATTGCAAGAGAAGCAAACTCAACTGATTTTGTATCCTCAGTTTGTCCTGCATTAGGGAAAAAAAGTCCCAAGGAATCCCATTGGTGGAAAGTTTTGAAAATCACCTATTTATGACCACATATTACCAAAAAACACTGTTTTTAACACACAGGTGAAAGGGTTCAAAATTTTACTTTCAGATATCACTATAAAAATTCACAGGTTGATTACACACACAAAGACAAGAAAAAAAGTAAATTACAAGTTCTTTGAATTATTCTGTTTACACATGCATATCACACATTATCTGATTTGATATGTGCTAATTGGAATATAAGGAAGAAATGATAGAAGAGAAATTTAAACAGTGAATTAAACGGATGCTATATATATAGTAACCTTGAATTAAAAGGTTACTATGTAACAGTAAATTAAAAGGTTACTATATATATAGTAACCTTTTAATTCACTGTTTAAATGTCTCTTCTGGCATTTATTCCTTATATTCCTTATTAGCCCATATCAAATCAGATAATGTGTGATATGCATGTGTAAACAGAATAATTCAAAGAACTTGTAATTGACTTTTTTTCTTGTCTTTGTGTGTGTAATCAACTTGTGAATTTTTATAGTGATATCTGAAAGTAAAATTTTGAACCCCTTTCCCCTGTGTGTTAAAAACAGTGTTTTTTGGTAATATGTGGTCATAAATAGGTGGTTTTCAAAACTTTCCACCAATGGGATTCTTTGGGACTTTTTTCCCTCACTCAGGACAAACTGAGGATACAAAATCAGTTGAGGTCGCTTCTCTTGCAATTTGTCCTAGGTTTTTTCATAAAATGACTGGACTATAAGGCTAACTCGTTTTAACATTAACGGCTCCACAAACGTCTGCTTGAATAACATGAACGGCTGCGTTAACTGTCTTAGCTTACAACGCTACTAGCTAACTAATGTTAACATTAGGCACGGCTGAAAAATAGCTAACTAGCCAGGTTAGTCAGCATAGTTAGTTGACTTAAAAACGCACAAACACGCAGCCGTTCATGTTATTCAAGCGAACCGTAACATGCTGCGTTTCTACCGTACCTGATGTTAACATTAGTTAGCTAGTAACCTCATGAGAGATTAGGGCCATGCCGTATAAGCTTGCTAAGAGCCGAGCAGCTGGTTAAGTTAGCTATGTTAAAGGCAGGCAGTTAAAACAACTAGCTGTTATATTTGTTCATAGTAACTAGTTAGACAAGAGTGGCGAACTGACTCATGTTAGTTATCGCTAACTGTACAACAGCTAGCAACTTTAGCACCAGCTAGTTGACGGTAATGTTACTTGTCGACGCTTTATTAGGGTGTAAGTTGAGCAAAAACGCAACTCTGGTCACTTAACGAGCTCCTTTACCTGCTCTTGTCGTTCAGCGTTGTTCATGTGAGATGCAGGGGTTACAGCACACCGGTTGTCACAGGAGCTGCCACCGACTTGTTGACAGTCATGTCCTGCCGCTCCTGTCTGTCTGTCTGCAGCTTAGCAACAGCGCGACAGATGGGACACTTCCGCTGACGTCAGGCGCTCATCAGGAACTTTGGCCGGGGGTTCAGAGGAGGACGGAGCGGAGCTGTCAGCGGGTCAGGACCGGACACACACAGGCCCTGCGTTCCAATACTCATACTACCATACTATATAGTAGGGAAAAAAAATAATTAGTATGTCCCAATACATACTAAACTACATACTTTGTAAGGGCAGCTGCAGTACATACTAAAAGTAAAAAGTATAAGTATGCGATTTGGAACGCGGGGACAGGCTCTGCGTTCCAAATCGCATACTTATACTTTTTACTTTTAGTATGTACTGCAGCTGCCCTTACAAAGTATGTAGTTTAGTATGAAATATGCATGCTAATTCTTTTTTCCCCTACTAAATAGTATGGTAGTATGAGTATTGGAACGCAGGGAGGCTGTCTTGTCAGGCTGCTGGGTGGAGGGTGAAGAATGGTTTAATCTAACTCTAATTCAAGTTGGCAAACACTACATGCTATGTTTTCAGTGAACTATATGTGTATATGAATGTATATGTGTATGTATATGTATATATATGTATGAATGTGTAAATATGTGTATAAATAACTGATTATGTATAACTCCATGATAAGGATGAAAAATATTAGGATTATTATGATTAGATTATTGTGACAGTAAATAATTGATATAATTTCTGGCCATGGTTTATAACAAGTTATTTGCATATAAAGATAAATATGATTGGTAATTAGGATATAATAGCAGAACTAGTCCAAATAATGAATTAAGGTATGCTTCAGGTGGATAAGGAAGCCTAATATGTATTAATATGTAATTGACTTATGGACGAGGGGTGGGACTGGATAAGTTTTACTTCTTCCCACTCCCTTCCGGATAGGTAAAATTAAATCATTATGTGTTGTTTCATTTTTATGCTTATTTATGTTATGTTTGTTCATTATTGTGTGATTACTTTTCTTTTCTTTTTTGTTTGTTTATTTGTTTTGCTTACTCGGAATAAAGAACTACTACTACTAACTATGACATGTAAACAAATTAATATTTAACACAAACTAAACTATCGTTTCATATCAGTGTTCTTGCAACAAAACGCTTAAAATGGCCTTAATGAAAGTCTACTTGAGGGTCCGGAGCATCAGAAAGTTTAACAATTCTTGGGTTTCTGTATATTAATTCAATAGCTGACAATGTTATATAACATGCTGTGCACTGTCATCGGGAAAACCAAATACATCTGATCTTACTTTGAATATACCTTTTCATATTCAAATGCATATACAAATGCATTTCTTTTATTTTTAGTCTTTGACAGAGAACTATTACCATCTTTTTTTTTTTTACTTTAAAAACTCAATAGCTATAACGCTGGAAAATCATCATCATCAACATTATCATCATCATCATCATACGAACAACATTCTATGAGCTAATATAGCACATGAGTTTTGTTCTTAATCCTGCTCCCCACTCTTTTTTTCTTGTCTTGTCTAATTATGTGTTATTGACATATCAATATTATGTGCCTTGTGTATCTCAGCCCTTTGTCTCTCTGTATTTGCCTACATGTTGTATTGGAAAACTTGTTTAATAAATGATGAGTGAAGCGGCTGCGTTATGTCTGTGTGCCAGGCCAGCTACATAAAGTAACAGCGTTATGTCTACGGATTGAATAGCTGCCTGACATCAGCTTGGCATATGAGGTGCAGCGTCGGCCGCAGCTCAGTCACTCCTCTTGCTTTTTGTCCTCTTTGAGATCCACCCGAATAAGCAGACCGGAAGCGGAAGAGAGCCCTGTGTGATTTGTATACATACCCATAGTACATACCTAGTTGGTGCTGCTGTTAATTCTGCATAAGACTAGAATTAAAAAAAAAAATATATATATATATCCAATCAGTTGCTACGTTAGAAATAAACTGTATGACTTTGATGTGCGTCCCGGGTAACTGACTAAGTTTCTGCTGGTGGACTGACTCGAGAGCTCGCCAACATGGCAGCTGTAGACGTGGAGGACGAGAGTATTTTGGCTTCAATATTCAAAGACAGCTTTCCGGACAGCTGGAGGGACAACCCGGACTTTGCAGCCTACCTGTCCGAGCTCAGCTCGTACGGAGTGGAGAAGCTGAACCGAGAGCCGGAGCGGCTGGCGGAGGAGCGGGCTCAGATCCTGCAGCAGACCCGGGAGCTGGCCTTCTCCAACTACAAGACGTTCATCCGCACCGCCGACTGCACCGAGGACATCTACCGGGACTTCGGCCGCGTGGAGAGCAGCGTCTCCAGACTGCTGGACAAGCTACCTCGCTTTGGTGAAAAATGCAGGTGATGACATGTACCCTAGTTTTAATAAGCACTAATTGACTTGCATCGATTATAACAGTTAAAACAAGGCAGTACACGGGGTTTGGTAATACACTACTCACAAAAAAGTTAGGGATTTTTGGCTTTTGGGTGAAATTTACAGAAAATGTAAAATGTTCACGCTACAGTGATATTATATCATGAAAGTAGGGCATTTAAGTAGAAGCATGCACTGGTGATTTCCTCATCTCAAACAATTTCTTGAAACAAAAGCCAACAGCAGTGGTGGGTATACCACAACAAAAAATGTCAGTGTCAATAACTTGTCATGTGCCCTTGAGCATCAATTACAGCTTGACAACGACGTCTCATGCTGTTCACAAGTCGACTTATTGTCTGCTGAGGCATGGCATCCCACTCTTCTTGAAGGGCGGCCCTCAGGACATTGAGGTTCTGGGGTACAGAGCTCCGAGCCTCTACACGGCGACTCAGCTGATCCCATAGGTTTTCTATGGGATTCAGGTCTGAAGAAAGTGCAGGCCACTCCATCTGAGGTACCCCAGTCTCCAGCAGCCGTTCCCTAATGATACGACCTCGATGAGCTGGAGCATCAAACACCTGATGTGAATTTTGCCGTTAAACTCCTTGTTAGAGAACAGCAACTTGTGCAAAAAGTACTGAAACATTGAACAGTTGGACATGTGCATTCAAAAGTTTACAGAAGGTCACATTAAGTTCACCTGTACAGGTTAGAATGCATTTTAGGTTCATCCTGAAATTTCACCCGAAAGCCGAATATCCCTAACTTTTTGTGAGTAGTGTATGTCGATACTATATTCATACCACGATATAAGACTAGATATCGCCTGTCGTGGCTGTGCCTACAGACTGTGAGACTTCAGCAGTCTTATACGTTTATTGTAAGCCACACTGTGTAACATGGAGTTAATGATTTTGTTTAGGACATCAAGTTTGATGTATGCAGACTGTATGATGATCACACCTGATTAATCCTATTGGCTACAATGCAAGTCAACATAAAATGTTATCAGCATGCATCAGCCATCTGTGCTGCTTCAGTGGTAAACGGTGAAGCTAAGCAAGAGTTGAGCTTTGCAATAGTATTATTTATATGTCTGGACAAAAATCCAAAGAAGAAGAGGAGGAGGAGTCCTTTGCTGGAATTCGAAATATTTTGTTTTGCCAATTTTACCTCCATTATTGGGTTTAGCACCAGTGTCGTGTTGATCAGTGCCTCATTTTAAGGTGAATCAAATCTTCTTTTATCCTGCACTGGTAGGTTGGATGTGCACATATTTTTTTCTAGCCTGAATTGGTTTCCCTGGTCACCCAGTGCTGTAGGTAATGAACTCCCACTGAGTTGGGGAGCATGTCACTTGAAATGTGAAAGTGGAGGTCAGTGATTGTATTTGTTTAAATGCAGGGGCTTTATGAAGGAGGCAGAGGAGATCGGGGCCAGTCGTCGCATGAACAGTCTCACACTGAATCGTCACACTGAAATCCTGGAGATTTTGGAGATCCCTCAGCTTATGGACACCTGCGTCCGCAATGGCTACTATGAAGAGGCTCTGGAGCTGGCAGCTTATGTCAAGAGACTGGAGAAGAAGCACTCGTCACTCCCAGTAATCCAGGTAAATTTCAGCAACTTTCAGTGAAGATTCAAATGGAAGCGCTGATTTTGGCTCGGTTGAAAATTGTAACCTCTGTCAATATCTTGCATAATTATTTATACTGTAAGGTTTGTTGATGGTAACAGTCCAGTGTATCTTAAATGTGGTCCATTTAAAAAGATAATGTTGTGTTAAAAAAATTAAACTATTGTATTGGTCACAAATCGAGTTCACACTTTCAGAAGGTTTTACACCAGAGTTTTTGTTTGACATTCACTAGCATTGCCAACAAATGTTACTGGGCTTCTCAAACAACACAGTTGTGTGAAAACTTTGGGATCAGTAGGACAGCCTTTTTAAAGATGCTAACCCTCGCTTTAAAAGTACCTGTCAAAAAAAAGATTTTGATTTTGATTCTAATTCAAGTGAAAGATGTCATACATTGACTGCTGTGTCTAAAACAGGTTGTTTTTCGTATTTAAGGGCATTGTCCATGAAGTACTCCAGTCAACTCAACTCATGCTCAGCCAGCTGTTGCAGCAGCTGCGCAGCAACTCCCAGCTTCCCGTTTGCCTTCGTGTGATTGGCTACCTCCGCCGAATGGACGTGTTCATGGAAGCGGAGTTGCGGGTTAAATTTCTGCAGGCACGTGGCACCTGGCTAAACTCCATCCTAGCTGCCATCCCTGATGATGACCCCTACTTCCACATCACAAAAACCATTGAGGCCTGTCGCATCCACCTCTTCGACATTATCACCCAGTACCGGGCCATCTTCTCTGATGAGGACCCACTGGTGCCCCCTGGAGGACAAGCTATTAATGAAGGCGCCATCTTCCATGGCTGGGTGGTGCAAAAGGTGGCCGAGTTTTTGGAGACTTTGGAAAGAGATCTGCAGCGTGGGGTCGGGGGGCGCCTTGACTCCCTGCTTGGACAGTGTATGTACTTCGGGCTGTCTTTCAGCAGAGTGGGGGCAGACTTTCGCGGGCAGCTAGCACCCATGTTCCAGAGGGTGGCAGCAGACACTTTCCACAAAGCTGTTCAGGAAGCAGTGGACAAGTTCCAGGAGGACATGAACTTGTACACACTCATCTCTCTGCCCTCGGTGCTGGGAGGAACCATCCCGGCTGTGGCACCCAGCACTCAGCCCGGCACTTTGCAGCCTCCAATGTCTCTTCTCGACTTCCAGCCCCTGGCTTGCTTCCTCAATAACATTCTGACTGCCTTCAATGACCTCCGACTGTGTTGCCCCATTGGACTGACCCAGGAGGTCACCAAATACCTGGAAGATGCCCTCATGATGGTAAGGATGACCCAAACAGAGCCACTGGTATATGCCTACAAGCAAAGGTGGTGAAAAGATATTTCATCACCTACATGGTGGTGAAAGTTGCATGGCAAGACAGCTCCTAAAATAACACTTTTAGCAAATAAAGGAACACAAAGTAGAATATGCCATAAACAACAAGTCCTAAGGAAATGGGTACTGGGACTGGGAAGTGTTCTCTGCAAAGCAGCAATCTAAATTGGAAGAAAGCCCCATGTGTCGGGATGTGTGCATATTTTGGTGTTTTGACACTATTAATTAGTCAGGATGAAGTTTTTTGCAAGCCAAAAAGCAGTAATTGGTGATTAGACAGTCTCACTAGTTCCACACCTACCTATACTGTTCCAAATATTCTCAATGCAGGAAACCCATGCACCCCAGTGTTACTGGATTGGTGTGTACTATACTGCTAATAACAGTGTTGCGTTTTGTCTTTTTTTTTGCCTAGGTCACTAAGCTGATCCTGGTTTTCCACCGGGCGGAGGAGTCCGCCTTCAGCAGCCGAGAGAAGGAACTCTTTGTCCAGTTCTGC
This sequence comes from Myripristis murdjan, assembly GCF_902150065.1. Lineage (NCBI taxonomy): Eukaryota > Metazoa > Chordata > Actinopteri > Holocentriformes > Holocentridae > Myripristis > Myripristis murdjan. Next base: position 4,870,706 of record NC_043982.1, read on the forward strand.
TGTGCTTTCGCAGAAGATCTGGTGCCGTTTCTTAATCGGTGTTTGCAGGTCTTGTTCCCTCCAACCCAGCTGGCTCTCATTCTTGGTAAGTGTGAAAAATAAAGTTGCCCTAAAAAGTCATAAAGTGTACATGAAATTAAAAATGTGAGGGGCAGCTGTTGGTAAAAGATGTTTGATTTGGTCGTGTCCAGTCAGGCAAATTTCTTGCCCACTATGAGGAGTCAGGGGGTGTCATCCTGTTTGTTGTAAGCATGTGGGCATGTAGAGCCCTTTGAGTAATATTGGACTCTCGATAAATTTGAACTTGAACATGTCAATATCCTTCTGTTTCTGTATCTTGTAGGTGTTCCTCCAACACAAGTCCACAAGTATGGCAGCTTGGGTTGCATTGATGTCAATGCAGTTCTTGAGCCTTTGGAGTTTGTGCTTCCTAAGAAAGAGACTGAGACCGTGGCGCCAGTGGTTGATCTCAGTGCCGAGCTCAGCAGCTTAACCACAGCCGAGCCTGTCATCACTGACATCCTCGGGCCGATGCCTGAGCCACAGACTAACGAACCAGTAACAGAACCTAACCTCACTGAAGAGCCCAAACATCCTGAGCCTGTCCCCGAGGTGGACGTTCTGCTGAACGAGCCCAAATCTGGCCTACAAGACCAAACAACAATACCGAACGATGAAGTAATGGAGTAATGCCGGTGCTTTTTTGGTGGCCTTACTGACTGTTAGGATTTATGACAGCAAGGATTGTACTCTGCTTATCAGGCTGTTTACATTAGGAAATGTTAAAAAAAAAAAAAAAAATCAGTTATACCTATGGCGGTGGTTAGTTGGAATTTTGGTTGTAATTGCAATAGTCACTGCAAGTGTATATGGTCCATACAGGGAGGCACTGGTTTAATATTCTCTTCTACATGTGGTTTAGGTATTATTTGAAAATCATATTGTAAAAAAAAAAAAATGAAATGTGACATGTACATTTAAATCTTATATTTAATGTAAAACAATAATAAAAATTTGCCAGTTGTTTGTAGTCATCACTTCATCAGTATTTTTTTGTAACTGCAACACAGGTGGAGAACAACATGTTAAAAATTTATTTGGGTATTAATATAGTTTAAGTATGCTGACAAGCCGAGTCAACCCATTAGCAGGGCGTGTAATAAGTTTAACATTACACTGTACAGAAAAAAAAAAACTGGGTTTGTAGTTAAACTCTTACAATCTGTGTATCAGAATTGTCTTTAGTGAGGAGGCTGTTGCATGTAGAGTCAGTCTGCCTGCCTCATTCTGGGGTTTGAACAGAAACAAATCAAATCTTCACTTCTTCTTGACAAACTTCTTGCGGGCTGCGTTGGGGTTGGCTCTCCGCCTGCCGCCGCCGCACTGGCTGTCCCTGATCTGCAGGTTGGCGGCGCGGCTGTAGATGTCGTTGTCGCTGAAGGGCGAGGCTCCGGCCACGTAGTCGGGATCAAACACGTTTGTCTTCTGGCGGGCTTTGTGGGACAGCCTCTGCTGGGGGAAGCGCTGGTCCTCGACCAGGTGGGGGTTGTTGCCATGTTTCCCTCCTTGAGGCATGGGCAAGGAGAACTACAAGGGAGAGCAGAGTGGTCTGGTTTTACATGAGGCTTTGACTGTCTTCATTTGCTCATTAAAGAACTGTCAAATTTGACAAATGTGATATTTTTCACTCAGCTCCTAGGCATCATAATTCATACTGGATTTTTCTGAATTTGACTGGTGATGATTTCTTGGCAGTACGGGTTCCAGTATGGAATACACTTAACAATTAATGGAAAACAGCACAATGGCTTACAGTTGCTACTTGGGCTGAACGATATGGTAAAAAAAACATTGTGATAATCTGCAGATATTGAGATTTGATAAAAGATTTTAGTAGGAATGATCATTTTTGCATAATAATTTTAATAGAAGGCTGGTTTTCTTACATCTGGAAATTACAACCTATAGGCCAGGGCATCTCTGTAGCACCACAACACTTTATTTACAACAATGTACTTCATCAAAACTCACAGCTCCTGTAATTTGAATATTGCTCTTGGCCATACTGCGATTTCAATTATATTTTCATGGATTGTTCAGCCCTAGTTGCTATACACACACAATTTAAACGCTCATGAAGACCGGTGTATTATTTTATATTGTCTCTGTTTTCCTCTTACTCTCAGTCCCTTTGGGTTGAGCACTTTGGGGTTCCTGGAAAAGTGCATCTGCATGCTGCCATCCTCTGTAATGGTCACGGCGATCTTTTTCAGTGTCTTGTTGCCACAGTGAGAGCAGAAAACCTTGTTCATGTTGGTTGTGGTCCTGAAATGAAAAGAAATTTAGCACTAATACCAATCAACATTTTCACAGTAAATCCCTGCTTAAGTTGACGTGATTGTACTTACTTAAAACAGGCGTGGCATCGCAGAATGTAGTTTCTTGTTTGTTTTATTAGCATACCACTGACAGAGAGAACGTGGAGTCCGATCTGAATGAGAACGTTCTGCAAAGAGAACATCTGTCTTTAGTCAAGGTTGTTAGCTTCAGACTCCATGTTGGGTCAATCCACGGGAATTCAACAAGTGCCTCCCACCTGACCCCCCCTCAGAATCAGCTGATCTTTTGGCCCAAGACAATATACATGTGATTTCCTAACACCTCTGAACAGCCTGTCCACATGTTATTGTATTTCCCGGCCCACATCACGGTTGAACCAGTGATCTGTTGAATTACGGTGGCAAGTCACCATGGAGATGTTTCTATGTGACTTCAGTGACACAGGAGGTGGTGAGGCTGTCTCTTACCTGCATAGCAAAGTCAGTTGTCAGACATCCCACTTTGACATCCGCTGGAGCTGCTCCGTCACCAGATTCCATCTTAACCTGCTGGATGTTGCTGGGAGTGATCCAGCCACCACCATCATCCTCATCATCCTCCTCCTCCTCTACCTCCTCTTCCTCCTCCTCGTCAGTCTCCTCTCCTGCTTGGTCCTCAGACTCTCTGTGCTCCTCGGTCAGCGGAAGCATCTCCACCTCTGATCTGCTGTCTGACACAGTGATGCCATCCACGTTCTAGAAGCAAACAGACTTCTTATTAGGGTTTGGCAATATGGATGAAATCAATTTCACATAGGTTTTTCCCCCTAGTGTCAAGAATATGGCTTAAGCTGCAAACTCTAATGTTACACAATCTAAATGATGTATGGTTAAGTGTGATGTCAAACAAAACAATGACGTTTTCAAATTACATTCCTCGGCTCTACCAAAAAAAAAACAAAAAAAAAACAGTAAATGGTAATATTAAATTATTGCCCAGCTCAAAACAAAAGTCAAGTGTCGTTTCAGAGCTTTGATGACTCACTAGCAAGTCCAGCAGATCAGCCTCAATGGAAGGCAGCGGCGTCCTCCAGAACTGGAAGCTGTTAAACTCTGCATTTTCCGCCGGGCTGGAGGTGTGTGTCTGAGCTGGTGTCTGCCGGCCGCTTGCTGAGCTCTCCGCTGGCTTCTGCAGGCCCAGCAATGACAACAGCAACTGAACAATGTCCTGAAAAGGCTGTGAGCTGCCCTAGCAACACCACATTTGATTTTATTCTGAACCCCTTCAATCCCTGGAGCCTGTGGGCAGGCTTTTACTTTGAAAAGTTTTATTTAACCCTTTAAAAATATTCACTTAATTTCTCAATTTTTTACATTTTTTTAAGCAATTTTATGAATTAATTTGTTTTATTTTGTCTATTTTTTTTTTCTTTTTAACTTGGGTTAGAAGGAACAGTTTGGACATTTTAAGGTGCTGCTGTACTCTTATTTGCATTTTATATTATTCATTTATTTATTTATTTTACAAAAAATTCTGGGTGAATTTGATGGTAATTTCCTTGTAATTTAATTTTAAATATGTACTATAATAATTATAAGTAGTTTTCTTGTGATACATCTTAAAAATATATTTTTTGATAATTTTCCAGAATATTTTTCTAATTTTCTTGTAACCTTTTATGTATGTCTTGCTAATTTGCTCAACGTCTTTTTCCCCACATTTTTGAAAGAAATCAAGTGAATTTGCTCAGGCTTCAAATGGTTGGAACCAGAGTACAGCTTCATGTTACTGAGAGTCTTTCAAAGGCATTAAACGCAACATACCAGCATCAATGATGTTTTTTTTGTTGTTTTTTTTTCTCTAATTTTTCACTTGTGTTTCAGTCATTTTTAGTTTATATGCTAATCACCTTTTCCTCATGTTTTTGGGGTAAAAAAATGAAGTGAATTAACTCAGGTTTCAAAGTGTTAAGCAAGCTGTTTCCAAGATGTCATGGATAAGTACGAGCCACTGGTATTACCTTGGAGGGAAAGTGGAATCCTGCAACATTAACGGGAGCCTCTGGATGGCGCTGTGTGCCACGAATTTCAACCTGAAATACAAAAACAAACAAACAAAGATCAAAGTGAATAATGTGATAAAAACATTTTCAGCTGATTAAATTAAGACTCTAAGAGATAAGGGGCAGAGGATTCGGTATCTAAGTGCTTGTTTGCTGAGGATCTAAGCAGATTTTGTTCTACAATGAAAGCTGAGCCACAGTGTGTCAGTGCAGTTTATGGTTATCTGTGACAGCGAGTAATTATTTTAACTGATTCATCTAATGATTTTTGATTAACTGATTTATAATTTAGTCTTTTAAAGTGTGAAAACAATTACGAATACTCATGGGAGGTTAACCAAGCCCAGAGTGATTTCTTCAAAATTGCTTCCTTAGTCTGACCAGCAGCCAATCAAAAACGTTTTCATTTTATATTGACAATTACAGAGAAAAAGTGTAGCATCTTAACTATCTTTGTGAAGTGCATGGCTTTTTTTTATTTGTAAATTACTATAACAATCCAAAGTTTAAATGGAATTTTCTGTCAGCTGATCAACGAATCAGCAAACCCCTTCAGCTCGACAGTCATGTCTATCATTCACTGGGTACCTTGACGTCTGGCTCTTTTTTCAGGTGACTGGCTCCGACGTGTTCCAGCTCCAGCTGGTAGGTCAGAGCCAGGACTTTGATGTCTGTGGCTGACAGGCTGGGGTAGTCTCCGGTCTTCTTGGAGAACTCTGTCACTGAACACAGAAGAGAAACAGGCAAGAACTTAACAGCCTTTTCCACCAACAGGGAACTGGTTCATGAACCTAATTTTGGAGCGTTCTGAGCATGTTGACCAAAAACAAATTGGCTTGGAATCAAAAAAGTTTGTTCCCAGGTGGAACCGAATGTGGGCATGTATTATTCTGTGAGGAAAGATGGAGATTAGACAAATCATAGTACACCAGTCTGCCAAAGACACAAAACCACTGCTTTCAATTTGGATATCTCCTGGATTTCAGGAAGAGATGGAAGAGAGTACTAGAAAAGTACACTGTATCTCAAAATTGCTAGAGACCTGGAACCAATGACCAAATTATCAACAAGTTTAAACATTAAATGAGTACAGAGACTCCAAAAAGGACTTTGTGAAATGTGGTGCTAGACAGGCTAATATGGAAGAGTATTATGAAGTCCTGGACAACATGCTGGGTCTTAGAGCAGCAAACCAGCAGACTGGGGCTGAACTCAGCCACTGCAGTGCTGGAGTCAGAGGCCAGCGACCTGCTCACACCTCTGTCAACATGACTCCACAAACTCTGTCGTGATGGTTCCACTCCAAACTGATGCAAATGTGGGTCAGTTTGTTAGTTAGCACCTTGGTTCCTAGAATCCCGAACAGCGCGATTCAATAACGAGAACTGTTTTGATCGAAAAGAGGTATCGGATGACCTGTTGACGATGAAGCAAACGCCGTCGTGGCAGTGTGTCGTTTACCTTGTCTGATGTGTTCAGGGTGAGGCTCTTTAAAGATGAGCTGGTACGGCAGGAAGGCCAGACTCCTCCTGGTGGGCTTGTCCCGGATCTCATCAACCACATCTTTCAACGTGTAGATATTCTTTCCAATGTCCTATTCAGATCAACACAAATGATTGGGATAGTTTTTAAAGTCAGTCCAGGTTGCTTCTCTGGTGTCTGCACACCGTCAGCATAGCTGGAGACATCGAGGCTCTATTTCCCTCAGAGGAAGCTGTTTGTTGCCATTCATTCTTACACAACTTCCACAGAGTGAGATAATCTATCACAGTAAAGATGACACTTTACCTTCGTTTGGTCTGATTTTCTGCTTTTGCTTTATTTCAGCATGCTGTCAAAAGGGCTTCACAGTCCCGATGAAAGAATTTGCTGTTGTCCTTGATGCAATACCCTCAGCCTTATTAAGACTTATTCAAAGATATCATCATAGATGTAGAGAACACACTACTTCAGTGTCATCAGTGGATTAGTAAATGCAAAAGCAGAAAAACCTGGATGACTGTGAATGTGTGTGTGTGTGTGCGTGTGTGTGTCATCAGTGGATTAGTAAATGCAAAAGCAGAAAAACCTGGATGACTGTGAATGTGTGTGTGTGCGTGTGCGTGTGTGTCTTATGTGATATAGCCTCGGCTCACAGCTTGATGCACTTGCACATAAGCACTGATGCTTATGTACAACTATGTATTACATTTGCCATATACATTAAAAAGCAGTCTGGTGATAACACACACAGACACACACACACACACAAAAAAAAAAAAAAAAAAAAAAAAAAAAAAAAGACAAGAGGTTCTTTAAAAAGCGTGCAGTTTAACTGTCTCCACAGTGACAGCCTCTGTTTGTATTCAGGGTATTTTTATTAGCTTTGAACAGAAATTCATTTCAAACTACATGTGACAGCAGAAAGTTTGCAAATCAACGAGTTTGTCACAAGCACCCACGGTTGGAGAAAAGGTAAACTAAACGAAGACAAAAGTAAAATGACAAAGATTTTGCCTTCGCACATGACTTTTACTCTGCTCGGAGTGAGCACAGCCGCCTGGCGTGGCCCCTGCTGACGCCTGTCAACACAGAGGGATTACTGGCTCCACTATCAAGTACAGCCACATTTCGGGATTACTGAGATTATACTATGCTGGCAGCAGTTCAAACGTGGACAAAATCTCACCTGAAGAGGTGCTTTCTTCAAAAATGCCCCTGCATCAGCCACAACATGCTCCACCACGGTAGTAGCCATCTTGGATCGAGGACCAACTCGATCAACCAATCACAGTCAGCATAACAACCTGCTGCAGAGAGTACCAAAGCGAAGCAAGAGGCTGACTCGTGACTACTTCCGCTTTCGCTTTCTCCACGCCTGAAAAATGAGGAGGTTTTTGGGGGTGCTGCAGTTAAAGACGTTTATCCAGATTTTTACTCTCTCCACCTCTGGTCTAACATTAGGTGCGACGTCTTTAAGCGTATCCTAATGTGTTAGAGTTATGAAACATGACAGCAAATGAACGCAGAGACGTTCACGGTGCGGCACAAGAGTCACGACAGACCCGCGGTCAAGTTTTAATCTACCACGTTTGCCAGGGGCAGGGTTGCCAAGTCCGCGTTTTTTCCGCCAAATTGGGCTACTTTTTAAGCGTTGCCACAGGTAACAAATTTTGTCCGGGTTGGGCTTGCGCAGACATGAATAAAGATTCATATTTTGAATGACCAATGTTTATACCCAAATCCTGTCAAACTGACTCCGGGCCAGATCAGCATATAAACTATCCACATATGTCACATGCTCCACAGACAAATAATATGCCAATGCTGTGTGAGGCCACTCAGCACATGACCAATCACATCGTCAGCACCACTCGTGCCCAGTGCCTGTCAGCTGAAGTAAGGTATCCCATATTATATTTTAAGTTCTGATATACTGTGAATTAAATAGGTGAAAGAACTGTTTCGGGAAATTGCCTTTAATGTTTATGGTGTTATTTTATAGATATTATAGTGCATTTTGCAATTATAGCAATGTTGTTGGACTTTAAAAGCAACATATATGGATTTTTATGGGCATATTTTGAGTTTTGATATTGGGCTGATTTTTGGGCCCTTTTTATACCAGGTTGGGCGGGTTTTGGGCTGGTTTTGAGTTGCTGTTTGGCTGCTTTTGTCTCACAGACCTGGCAACCCTGGTCAGGGGTTTGCTTAGATCACGTGACATTTTGTTGACGTTTGTGGGAGAAAGATGGCGGCCCGCTGGAGCAGCGAGACTGTTGTGGTTGAATTTCGTGATGCACAGGTATTTAAGAGTATCACCGAGCTTTAAAATTAATGTACGACACACGGCAAACGGTGAAAGCTGCATTAAGTAGTGTAAACCCAGCAGAAAGTGGTAAGAGTGTCCGGTAGAACCGCAAAACCCACAACTTCAAAGTTGTGCATTAGTCTAGTAGTTAGCATACATTTAACCTCCTCAGTTTCAAATTAATTATGTGGAAATTCATCACGTTTTAATTGCAGCACAACACACCGACCCAGTATTTCAACACGCATATTGTATTGCTGTCGCTTTTTTGGAACTGCACCTTTACCTGCTTTGTGCTTCCAGGCCACCGCCATGTCTGTGGACTGCTGGGGTTACCATGCCGTGCTGTCTGGGTGAGTGAACCCAGCATGTGGATAACTGAGTCAGCTGGATTAGTTTGTTGTGAGGAAGATTTAGTTCCACTCTTTTGCATACTTCTCAGAATATCAGATCAAAATCTCAGAAACGTTTTAAATATCTTGGAACATGTTGAGTTAACTTAGAAGGACTGGGACAATACGCTTATCTCCCGATTTGATAGTATTACAATACTTGGGTGTCGATTCGATATGTATTGCAATCCAATATTATGATTTATTGTGATTTTTCTTGAATTCTCCTCTAGTTTGTGGATGAGGGTCTAAGGACAGAGGATGTTGTATTTTTCTGTAAAGCCCTTTGGGACACATTTGTAATTTGTGATTCTGGGCTATACAAATAAATAAAATTGAATTGAATTAAAAATTGAATGTAAAGTTTCATGAGGCTGTCATTATCCAAAGGTCACTACAGGTCATTTTATACAGTGATGTCAAGTTTCAAAAAATGGTCTCACTACAATGAAATGGCTATTATGGACACTAACATCATCACACATGAATCAAATGTGGCTCATTGAATCCACAAGAGTCTCAGCTTTCCAGTCAAAGCCAACTGATACTGTTAGCTCCCGATTCTTTTGTTGAAAGCCCAAGAACAGACCTGCTGTGTCTGTCCTCTGCTTAGCAGCCAAGCTGCCCTGAACTATGTAATACATTGGATAATGCAAGAAACATTGAACTATACGGCCAATTGTAACAACACGACTCCAAGACTGTTTAGGCCCCAGTCTGCACAAACACACCATTTTACAAACAGGCCACAAGAACACATTTGGACTGCATGGTTTGTGGCCCAAACTGCATGGGATTAGCAGAAGGTGGGCATGTCTGCAAAGGGGAGAGCCGTGGCTGCCCGGAGAACCCAGTTTCATTCGCACATCTGGAGGTCAGAGGTCAAGAGACCCCACTGAAAATGGCAGACTTTCTCTCGCCAAAATGTAAAAGATTAAAAAATTATTTAAAAAAAAAAAAAAAAAAAAAAAAAAAGAATCACCATACTTAATCAAATTGATTTTTCCCCCACCCCTTTAACTTAACCTTATTCAAACCAAAGGAAACAGTCATACCTTACAGGCATGTTGAGACAGCCAAGCAAATCAACTGTGTCATCAACAAATATCACCTATATTGAAGTAATTCACACAAAAAACATCAGGAGATAAGTAACTACGAGTTCTAACTAATTCAGATTCTGTTGCTGCTTGATGCAGTTGAACTTCAGAGCTTCGAAGTGACTTCATGCACACATGCTGGATCATTTCAGCAGATATGCTGCAGTGTTTGTTCCTGATTGCCACCACTGATCTGGAATATAATATAATACTACATTAAATATGAAGAAAAAATGTTTTTAAAGGAGCGCTTCATGGACTCATTGTTTAGTGCGAGGTGCTCTTTGGAGAGGGATATATGTGGTGCAAAAACTACATTAAATATATTTGACTATATTTCACAGATTTGGCTTGTGTCTTCGCCATAGTAATGATCAATGAGGCTCATGACATAGTTAGAGTCATTTGTCATACCGAACTGATAGAAAAATGTGATTGCTCAGAAATGAAGTGTAAATGTTTGGAAGCAATGGCCATAATGTGACTCCTGTAGCATGGTTTATTTGTGCAGCGGGCTCCTGTCATTCTGTGATGAATACTACATTATGAACACTATGCCATCAAAAGTAACATTCCAAATGGGGAAAATATTTTAGTAAGCTGTGGCTCCTCTCACTTCTGTTTTTCTTTTCTGTTTGGTGTTGGTATTTTTTCCTTTTATTTTGTCTGTAGCATCTTATCTTGATTTTATATACATAAACATCGATGTTTTTGTATGCAATTTTAAATAATTAAAATGAATGATAAATGAAAGTACAGAGCAGCTGTTTTGTGTTCTTGTTTCAGACGGCGCTTTCTATACATGGTGAATTTGGAAGCCCCTTCTGAGGCCCCTCGCAAAATCGGACGCCAGAGCAAATGGGATGTGGGGACTGTACAGTGGAATCCACATAAATCAGAGTCCCACATCTTTGCTGCTTCCGTGAGTCTCCATTACATACATAAAAAGTAAAAAGTCTTATTTGAAAATGTCTTGGACTACTCTACCGAGTGCTACAGAAAAATCCACCTTAAAATTTGGATCGTTACCCATATGGTTGTATTTGTTGTTCTATGCGAGTGAATTACATCCACCAAGTTTGGTCCATTAAATGTGTCCCTGTCATGAGAACCCGAGTTTCACTGCGAGTATACTGCTCCAAGGTGGGTGCAGTGTGCTTGTTGCAAAAGCAACAAATACCTTTATATGGGTAAGAATCCAAACTGTCACTTTGAGACAATTGAATTTTGGAATTTCAAAAAGGACCATACCAGTGATTTTTTTTTTTTTTTTTTTTTTACATGTTTAGCCCAATAACTACAAAATATATTAACTTCATGTTTCTGCTAATCTTTTCCCAAAGCAAGCAGTTGTATTTAACAACTCTGATATAGTTTTCCTACTTTCCATCCGGCCATTGGTCTGCATTCATTCATCTATGATATGAAAAGTTTCAAAGACTTCAAACTTTCTTCACACCAGTATTCATCACCGTAATAAAGTCCTTCACATTAGTTTTCATAAAAGCAGCAGCACTGGTGTGTTTTGATGACTTGAAATTGTACAGAGTGCCAGAAAATAGTCCCCAGGGAAAATTTTGGTTTACACAGCCAATTTATTATCAGTTCTGTGGTTTATGAATGGTGGCGACTTTGTTAGCGGCAGAAGCAGAGCATTATATGGTAGGTGTTTCAACCAACAATTCAAATTTGAAAATCAGGCGATTGTGATTATATGTAGTGCAATCTTTATTACACCTACATGATTTTCAGAATGGTGTGTTGCAATATAAAATGTGGGCAAACTGTAGTAAATGACTCAGATGTTCATAATCACCGGTGTGGTCCTTTTGGTGACGCTTTTGGTGTCACATCTTAGATATTCCTCAAGTGTTGTTCTTAATTTGAAGGAAAATCAACACCTCTGCTTAATGAACCTTGCTGAGTCTTGTGTGTTTGCAGAGCAACCAGCGTGTTGACCTTTATTTATGGAAAGATGGCTGTGGAGAGGTCCATACGTCACTGCAGGGACACACGCGAGTCATCAGGTAACACTCCCATGACATGTCAAATGTTCCTAAAACCAGAACTATAGCTGTAATAGATATCAGAATAGTTTGAATTCACACAAGCTCTGTTGACTTCAGTGACTTGGACTGGTCCTGGTTTGAGCCCGAGTACCTCGTCACGAGTTCAGTGGACACCTACATCTACATCTGGGATACCAGGTGAGAGCGCAGTGTGCTGAGAGAGCTTGACAAGAAGGCAGATGACATTATGTAGCAGGGCCACAAATATTCTGTGCTGTGTCTTTTTATTGAGGGAGCTTTAATCTGTTTGTCTGTCTTTCACAGAGACACACGGAAACCCACAGTGGCCCTGTCTGCTGTCGGTGAGTATGCAGGCGATGCTGAATCTCACGCTCACTGTGTTTTGGACTCACATCCTCTTCATCCAGCCGTCTGCATCACTTGTCGCTCTGTTTGTTTTTTTTCCCAGCTGGAGCTTCTCAGGTCAAATGGAACAGAAGGAACCAGTATGTCCTTGCTTCCAGTCATGATGGGGATGTTCGAATCTGGGATAAAAGGGTGAGTGGTTTACTTGGTTATTAGTCAGAGGGAATGGGAAATTGTGTTCATTCCAATCACTGATTTAAGTAAAAATTAAAATGAAAACTGAGTCCTGTTGCTTTTTTTTTTTTTTCTTTTCCCGGGTTAGGGATGGGGATGGAGTAGGTTGAGGGGAGGGGGGGACTGCAACAGGGGACACATACCAAGGGTAACTTATCTTATCCGCCATGTACTGTAACATCTACTGCCCCCTGTGGAAAATCTCTTAATAAAAAATTGGTCAAAAAAAAAAAAAAAAATGAAAACTGAGTGTGAACACTATTTGTCCTTATCATCAGTAGCCTGTTATAGTAATTAAGACAGATTTTGTCCAGTATTTCAGAAATTGAATATATGGCTTTTGTGGTGTTACTTAATGCTCATCTTTAGTTAAACAATAAATAAATATTAATTTTCTGAAACTTGTCATGTGCAAGCGTCTTGTGCTTTTGGTTTGATGTTTTTCTATGTTCTTTTTCTGTTTGGTGTCACTAGAAACCGAACACAGCGATGGAATATGTAGCAGCTCACCTGTCTAAGATCCACGGTCTGGACTGGCATCCGGATAACGAATTCATCTTTGCCACGTCCAGCCAGGACAACTCAGTCAGGGTGAGAGCGCCTCCCCTCGCTGCAGGGCTGCACTATGACTAGAGGGTCCCTAAGTCAGGGTTACAGGATGACAAGCTGCTCACTCTTGCAAAATACTTTACAGAATTCTTGATCAGTCAGTTCTGACTTGACAGTGAAGGCATTCTGACGCGTGTTATTTTGCAGACTCCTTTCAAGTCTAATCATATCACTCTGCGCACTAAATGTGTTGACCCCTTTTTTTAAAAAATTTCTGATCAAATTAACTGGCACCAAAAAAGCTATTTCTTACTGTAGACAGTGTATCCAGTGACTGAAGTTAGAAAGGGAAGATTTGTATAAAATTACTTTGAATTCATTGAAAGTATTGATTTGAGGTTGAACAGCAATGACTGATTTGGTTACACTGTTATGGTCCCTGTTCTGCTATAGTGTGGCCATGCATAGAGCTATGAATGTTTCTATGGTTACAGTTCTGCTGCAGTGTAGCCGTGGACATTTCTATAGCTACCACACCAAAGATGCTAGCCACAGATAACTACAACCAGAAATCTCAAAAATCAGTGATTCTCTGCTGTGACGACTCAGTAATGTTTTGAGAACTGAAAGAGAAATAACAGCCACCAGAATGTTTCTCTTTAGCAAACAGAACTGAGTATTCAAAAAAACCTTGTAACTACCTGGAGTAGTAAGTATAAAATTGCCACTAGTGCTGGACAATAAAGACAATCAATTACCGCAATATCTTAAACCTAATACCTCAACAGTGATATTCTGACTATACTGTAGCGATGACTATTGGTTCTTCTATAAGATGTTATTTATGCATAGCAGATTTTGATAAACAATCATTAGTCAGGCATATATGATGACCAAGAAGTTAGAAGCAAATAAAAGAACAGCTAAAACAAAATAATAAGTTTTAATTGCATCCCTCTTCTGTAATGCACCCTTTAAAACACGGAAAAATAAACACTTATGCCATATCACAATATTCAAAATCTTTTCACTCACGATCCTGCCTTTGACATTCCCAGCATTCTGTTTTTAATCTGTTTTTGTAGTTTTGGGATTACAGACAACCCAGGAAATGCCTCAACATCCTGTCCTGTCAGGTGCCGGTGTGGAAGGCCAGATACACAGTGAGTCTTCATCTACTACTGTTATCAGAGTTACAGCTATTTACTTAAAGTCCCAATGAAATGAACTCCCATTGTTTTAGTAAGTTGTTAAAAAACAATGTGGTCCCACCCAGAAACAGTATGCAGAATATTACAATGAGGGAGAAATGTCAAAACTGAAGAAACGGGTATTTGAGAATTTGTAGCGGTCTACATGACATCATATTCACATCAGGTAGTCCACAGAAGACCATACACACTCTGCAGCATGTAAATTAGCATGTGTGTGTGTTTGTGCCTGTGTTTACTTGTGCCTCTGTGCGCTCAGCCCTTTTCCAACGGCCTGGTGACAGTGATGGTCCCCCAGCTGCGGAGAGAGAACAGCCTGCTGCTGTGGAGCACCTTAGATCTCAACAGTCCCGTCCACGCCTTCGTTGGACACGATGACGTGGTGCTGGAGTTCCAGTGGCGACCGCTCAAAGAAGGTCACCCCGCTCCAGATGATATTATTTCACCCCTGCCCCCAGCTGTTATATAGTACAATAGTGGTGCTATCTTCCTGTCGTTGCTACTGAGTGCTGGAGAAATTGCCATCAGCTGTTGGTGAACAAACACTCAATTAAAAATTGACAAGATTTGCTTTATCATTTTTCTCATTGCTGGAACCTGTAACAGTCCCCTCAGAGGACTTTATTCCCGACTAGTCCATCTTCACCCTCCTGTTTTTCTTTTCTTTCTTACTTTTTTAATGATATTGGTTTTATTTATTTATTTATTTATTTATTTGTCGATGCAGTGGTTTGTGTCGGCTGTCATTTTCTTCTGCTGCTGGCTGCGTGGTGCCAGCACTTTCTGCTGCCAACTCGCTTTCATTCTGATCAGAAGCAGAACACAGTGGAAAGATTTTACTCTGTCACTGAAGATGAATATGATGGCTCAGGGAAAAAAAATCTGGAAAAGGGTTGAAAAACAATGAGATTTGGGAATAGGCCACAGCACAGGACGGCTCATAGATAGCTGCGTGCTGTTTAGTTCTGACTGTTTTTTTTTCCTGTCTGCTGATCTCGCAGGCTCCAAGGATTACCAGCTGGTTACGTGGTCCAGAGACCAGACACTGAGGATATGGCGGGTGGATTCACAGCTGCAGAAGGTTAAGTCCAGATTAGGCACATCCTCAAACATAGAAATGAATTGAATTAAATGAATTCATTTTTCATGGAATGTGTTCTCACACTGATGTGTGTGTTGTTTAGCTGTGTGCTAATGACATCGTGGAGGAGCTGATGGAGGGGATGACTCTGACCATGGAGGCGGAGAAGACTCTGTCCTCCCAGGAGCCTGAGCATCAACACAACACCAGCATCCCAACAGAAGACCTGCAGGGTGAGAGCAGCTGGCCGCACTGGCTCTATACATGCCACATGGTACTTACAGAGGGCTTTCAGATGACGTAAAGCATACCTCTGGCAGCCATACTGGAGGTCCTCATCTCTTCGTTAGCAGTGACTCTGACAGCTGATTGTGTTTCTTAACATACAGCTTGTCCTCCTCAGCAGAACTGAGCAGACATGGTTCATTTTCTATTGTTTTTGACTTGGAACTCATTGTCCCATCACTGATACGTTGGATTCATACATTTCATTTTGTTTAAATAATGGCACCTTGTCAGCTTGCTAAAAGGCTGACATTTTAATATCAGCCAACCATCACTGTCTTGTTGTGATTAGCACTAATGCATCTAGTAAAAGCTCTGCTTTGGCCAGTGGTCACATGTTCCCCCTTTAAAACCTGAGCAAAGTCCCTTGATTTCTTTCAAAAACATGGGAAAAAGTGCAATTAGCGAACATCCTTTGAAATCAGAGCACTTCACTTTTCTTTCATTAACAGGGAAAAAAGTTAGCAAATTTGCAAGAAATTTGAAATTGAAATTAGTAAGAAGTTACAAATGGATAAGGGCTAAAACTGAAGACATTTTCTTTATATTTTTACTTTTTGTTTTTGTAAGTACACAGTATTTTTCCAGTTGGGTTTCATTTCACTTAACTAAAATCTTTTTTTCCACACCTAGTTTTAGGTTTTGATCCAAACACCTCTTGTTTTGTTCTTCATGTGTTTCTAACATGTGGTATTGATGTGTCTCCCCGTGGTCCAGCAGACCACGACGGTGTTCAGTCTGCTCTGAGCTCCAGCGGCCGGCAGGAGGCCCTGGGGCCCGGCCTGCCCCAGACCCTGCAGCAGGAGTTCTCCCTGGTCAACCTGCAGATCAGGAATGTAAATGTAGAGGTGAGACAAAAGACAGTATGTCATTTAACATAAGTCACTTTAACTGCCTTCTGTCCAAACTGACTTGTAGTAAAAACATTTTGCAGTTGCAGTTTGGAGTTTTCATACCAGCTGTGTATCAGTCTTCATCAGCTAAGATCTCAAAAAGAATAGATTTTTTTATTAACCTCCACTAATGGAATTGGTAGAGTGGGGGTGTGGCTTCACATAAAAAGGCATGTCCCTTCCTGATGAATTCATGCAGCATTATGACTGCATTCAGCCTCGATGAAACACAGATATCCACATTGTTTTTCTACTTTACTTTTTTTCACAGAGCAAAAATAAGAAAAAGTCAATGAAAGGTGTGTTTTTGTCAGGGTTATATTTTTTATCTGATGGCAAAAGCATTCTCAATACAGGAGAGCTCTTCAAACAGCTGAGCATTAAGGCGGGACTGGATCATCATTTAAAACGATCATATATAGTTTTTATATGGGGTCATATTACGATAAAACAATAATTTAATAACATAGAGATAACCCATTCTGTTGTCCAAACTATGTGTATACATAAATGCAGTGAAATATTACGTATTTTAGGGAGTATTATTTGAACTATATATTTTACCATGCAGTGCACTGTAAGGGTCCTCAGGTGATTTATTTAGCATGTGATCTCACATACTTCAGCAGATATCATGGTCTACAGTTTATTATTGTAAAAAAACACCTTTACTTCTTCCGAATCACCTCACCCCACACCAAGGCTGGTATCTACTCCTGCAGGAGGACACTTTCACAGTTTCAGGCTTTCTAGTGTTAAGTGTCTAGTGTGTGTGTGTGTGTGTGTGTGTGATCTAGATGGATGCAGTGAATCGGAGCTGCGTGGTGTCGGCCCACTTTGGGAGTCATCAGGTCCGCTTGGTGGTCAAGTTCCCCACCCACTACCCCAACAACGCTGCCCCTTCCTTTCAGTTCGTCTCCCCCACCACCATCCCTTCTGCCATGAAGACCAAGATACAAAAGGTAACTCTGCTGAGAAATACACAGAAACCCTTCAAATCACATATCATCTCTTCAGTGTCGTCTGCCTCCTATATGATGGGGGCACAGCGCTAGAAGAACAGACCTGAAAACATGACATCACATTTTATTTTCACATTTTCTTTTTTTTAATTTATTTCTTCAGTCATGTTTATTGTGAATGAATTCCCTGTTTAAAGGTAAAGATGTATCCCAGAGGGGACTGTCTCTTTCTCCCAGAAAACTCTCCCACAATTTTTGTTCTCAAATTCCCGGACAGTTCTTTGCTCGTCTTTCTTTTCTCCATGCTCAGTGTGGCGCACACAGACACCAAGGTTGAGTCCACTTTTCTCCATTTTAACTGGTTGCAAGTGTGATTTCTATATCGCCAGCAACTGTTACTTGAAATCCAATTATTTTTTTACAATTTTGAAAAGGTGTCAATAATTTTGTGCAGTCCATTTTTTGGAGTTCTTAGTTTGGAGCTTGTGCATGTCCCTCATGCGCCTCTTCATATATGACATGACAAGCTCTTCAGCATGTTGTTTTTAGCATTCAGTATGAAGTGTGACCAACAAGGACTGGAGGTCTTTAGGGTGTGTGTGCTGGCTGCCAGGGTGTTTTTAGGTGGTTGCTAGTGTCTGTTAGGTGGTTGTTGTTGTGGTGCATTAGATCATTCTGGGCATTGCTAATTGGTTGAAGTGGTAGTAGTACTTATGATAGTAGTGATAGAAGCACCAACAGCAGTGGTAAAATTTGTTTCAAAGATACAGCAAAGATTCAGCGATGCATCAGATAACACAGGAAATGAATATGGGTCATTTTTGACCCCAGTTGTATGTTCATTCACAAAAAGGGTTTCTTTCCAAAAGAAAAAATGAGAAGGATTGTTGATCATCAAAAACAAGCTAATTGACAAATTCATGGAATACTGAATATTAAGATTAATTAGTTGCAAAGATATGTGAAGGAACACTCACATTTGAGCCACGTTATGTATCAGAGGGTTAATGTGTTCATATTGGACAAAAAAGCTTCTCACTGCCTTGCTCAGGTCAAAAAGGCTACCAAGGCAAGTACATAAATTGTGATGATGATGATGATGATGATGATGATGATGATGACAGGATGAATTATTGCTGAAGAGACCTGACTGTGTGTTTCCTCTTGGTAGATCCTGACAGATACATCACTCCAGAAGGTGAAGAGGAACCAGAACTGTTTGGAGCCGTGCGTTCGGCAGCTGGTCTCCTGTCTGGAGTCAGACATGGTGGGAATGACATGCACACATACACACACACATACATTATGTATATCTGTTTTAAATTAATATATTTGCTCACTCAGTTTACTTTCCAAGTTTACATTGCAGCAACCTAATTTTCTCATATGTATCGACAAAGTTTTATCTTTTACTGCATCCTTCTCATGACAGCTAGTGTCTCTTGTTTCCTCCTTACCTTCAGACTCAGGAGGACGGCCCGGCCCCCAGCCCGTATGTCCTGTCCAACCCCGTCACACCGGCCCTGCCAGCTTTCCCCAGAGTCACCAACACTTACGGCTCTTACCAGGTGAAACATATTCACATGTTATACAGGGAAACACCATCCTAAAACACGATAGCACTTAAACTAATGGTGATGTACCTTGCATTTCTTAGCCCACACCAAATACACCAAACAACAAAATGTTTGGTGTATTCTTTTCATTCATGTACATGATACTCGGACTACATGATCAGGGTTCCCACGCATCCTGGAAAATCTGGGAAGCCTTGAAATTTGTTGGCTAGTTTTTCCATTATGACAAACACCTGGAAAATTCCCAAATTGTTAAAATGTCCTGGAAATATGAGTGATATCCTTGAAAATTATAAAGTTTGGCTTAGATGACATATTAGATGTTTTGCTCAGCTCATGTTACACCTTTTTAGCCACTGACACCCTGCACAGCCTGGTCATATCCAACTGTTGTGTGTTGGCATTGTGCTGTGTCACATGTATGGAAGCCCAAACAGGCCATAAACATGCGGACTGACACTTTTATCAACACAGCGTTTGTGCAGCGCATTGTTTGGATGTTGTCAACACATTTGTATGTTGTTAACATAACTCTATTACATGTAAACAATTTGAACATTTGAAATTTTAAGATGACTTTTCTGGCATTTACATAAGTTATTGAATATATCCTTGAAAAATCTTTGGAAAAGATTTCCTTAAAAGATTGGGAACCCTGATGATGTTATGTCCAGATGTTTCAGCAGCTGCAACATCAGTGTCAGACATCAGGTTTTGGTGTCAGTCCCTCACAATCAAACAGCAAGGGCTCCTTTCTGAAGTTATCGTTTTGCGCCAACATACAATAGACTGGAGAAAAGGCAGAGATAACAGTTTAACACAGTTTAACAGTAATTTAACAGTAGCAGTTTAACAGTAATCCTAATAGGCCTGAATGCAATGCCACAAGACATGTTGAGTTCAGAATGTGGGGCAAGTTCATAACCATAAACATTGTTCAGTAACTAGTTGGTAAGCTGACTATATTTATATGCCCATATTCCCACATTTTATCGAAATTACAACTTTATGTCCATTCTCTGAGGGTGTTGAAATACATTCTGTTCCCCTTAAGACATCAGATTATGTTTTTGGCAATTTTCTTCCCAGGATGCAAACATCCCCTTCCCTCGGACGTCAGGAGCTCGTTTCTGTGGCGCCGGCTGTCTGGTCTATTTCACCCGGCCCATCACCATGCACCGCTCTGCCCCTCCCACCGAGCCCACACCCAGGTGAAATGCTGTGGTTAATGAAGGGAGGGGAAACACAAGTGATGAGTGAAATAATATCTGGGCGTTGTTTGAGGTTGAAGACAGTGATACTAGCTGTCACTGTGCTGCCGTATATGAGCGCAGGTAAACACCTTGATATAGTGTTGTACTTTAGTTGGACTCATAATCCAGATTCCACATGTAGATACTGTCAAACTTGGAGAGTGGAACATCCAGTTTCCAATAGCTGTGCGATAACTCACCAAAGAGTCTGATCTAAGTTTTTCCTGCCCTGTTCAAGACATTTGCTTGAATCTATTCTACAATTCTACAGTTTCAGCTCAACCATCAAAAACCAACCAATCTGATCGGGAATTCCAGGGATCTTACCGCTTCTGGTCTGTCCATCCATCCATCCATTGGACAAACATTATGTATTCCCGTGCTCCACCATTTAAAAAATATACTTCATGTGAATCTGTTAGGAGGTATCAAAAAAGATGAAAAAAGCCCGCACACACATTTTGCTCCAGAAAATGTTTTACTTAAACAACGTTTCGAGCGTGTCCGCTCTTCATCAGGTCATTTCCAAAATGATGACATGTCCAAAATGACCTGATGAAGAGCGGACACGCTCGAAACGCTGTTTAAGTAAAACATTTTTGGAGCAAAATGTGAGTGTGTGGGCTTTTTTTCATATTTTTCGATATGTTCCACTGAGCCCAGCATCTTAAGTATGTGATGTGCGTATATATCTACAAAATCTGTTAGGAGGCGCAATGGATCATAAAACCCAGGGCTTGGGTTGTATCTTTTCTTTGAGCCACTGATCAGATCTTTTTTTTGAATGAGTAAATAAAAAAAACAACAACAACAACAAAAAATGTCGCTCTCCCTTTATTCTTTAAAACATTTAAATCAAGGAACCTAAGGTCATGTCATGCACCCTAGCCACAAGACGGAGCTTATGGTTTTATGTAGGAATAAAGTACTATTAAAATATTGCAGATGTACATTCTGCTTTTGTGTAAATCTAAAAGATTGACTGGTGGTCTTTTTTTGCTGACAACACATGGCATCACAGAGCCGCCTCTTTAGCATTATGAATCATTCAAGACTGGTGGAGTGCTCTGTTTGGGATTTAGGGAATTAATACTTTAAAATCAAATCAGAAGTGCAGATCGTGGATCAGCTACGTTCAGTTACACCCCTAGAGAATATGTAATGTTAGTTAATCGAGACATCCTGGAGTTTGAGCTTTATTGTCTTCACCTTTTTGTCAACCTAAACATTTTTTCTTAAATACTGATTTTGTTTTTGCATTTGTTTGTGTTTGTGTGTGTGTGTGTGTGTGTGTGTGTGTGTGTGTGTGTGTGTGTGTGTGTGTGTGTGTGTGTGTGTGTGTGTGTGCTTCAGGTCGCTGTCAGCCCTGTCTGCCTACCACAGTGGCGTACTGACACCTATGAAGATGCGCACAGAGTCTCAGAGCACGCTGAGGCTGTACAGCGGCAGCCCGACTCGCTCCGACAAAGACACCGTCTCCATCTCTTCTTTTTACTACAAAGAACGGGTGAGAAACACACACCACTGTACCTCAGCAGTGGAGAAAGTCACCACATCACGTTGCATAGTGTGAATGTAGGGCAGAAAATCATGCATGGTGTCAGGCTTACATATTACATGGTTTTGTCGCATACTCACTTCTGATTGGCCAATGAATACTTTCACAGCGATATTATTTCATTGCCAGCTACCAGCTACCTTAACTAGGCTTGTTTTTAGCTATAGTTGAGCTACGATGCTTCAGGCTTCCATGTAGGAGGAACTTAGTAAGCACATGAATTTCCTGTCCCTGTAACTTCTGAACTCTTAAGTCTTAGTAGCATGATTTTTTTTTTTTTTTTTTTTTATCCCGGATGCCCTGGGTCAAGACGCATCTGTCCATGTAAGCCACACCTGTGTCCACCTGGGTAGATTTTCTGCTGTTTTGTGTTTTGTCTAAATTATCTTCAGCCAGTCTTTCTTTAAGTCTAACTAAATACAAATGATACCTATACTACCTAGATGATGTCTGTTAAAACGTGTAAATTGTTTAATAGGTTAAGGCAATAAAGTTGAACAAAGTATTGTTCCGTAGGCGTACAACATGAGTTGGACAGTCTTGAAAATGGACCCTACAATTGAGTGTAAAGATAATGTGCTTGTCTTTCTACCCAAGGGATAATGGTTTGAATCCTATCCTCCTTTGCTTTTTTCCCCTGTCCCACATGAAAATCAAGGCTGAGACTGAAGTATTGTTCCTATCAATCAATCAAACAGCATACATTCAAATTCTTCTGAAGTTCACATTTGGTTGAAGACTGCTTATTGTGCTTTGACCCCTATCAATTACCTCTTGTGGCAATCATTTTTGGTATTAGTCTCAGTATTATAATTACTATTACTGTTGTTGGTTCATATCTGATAATATCACTCCGTCCATTTGGTTGTTTGTTAATAAACAGCCGAGGTTAGAAACATGGAAGACCTTTACAATCTTAATCTATTCAGAGGGGCAAACTTTTGATTCCAGTTTAGAGGCTGAATACAGTCAGACTGAGTCTTATTGCTGTGGTTACAGTTCTGTGAGCTACACTACTGCCTTTAAATGGAGAATTAATTTACTGAAATAATTCTTCAAAACTAAAATGAATTAATAAAATGAGTAAATGAATGAACAAATAAATATGTTTGCAGACTGTTTGCAGTAGCTGAGGAGGAACCCTCATCACACAGAGGTGGACAACACTGACTGATATCTGCTATATAACGAAACGGCAGTATTTGCCAGCTTATACAGCGCTGATGTGTTCTGTCATTCATGTTATCTGTGCATATTCCCCAGCCTTGTTTCCCTGGCTGTCTGCCTGATGAGCTTTTTTGTTTGTTTTCTCTGTGTTGTTTTTGTGGTTGGGCAATCTTTTGTGCCCATGCTGCTGTGGTCCACTCTCCTTCCCATTCTCCTCCAATCAGAAGCTCCCAATCTCTGCCTCCCGCCGCTGGTCTGTACAGACCATTCATGACTGCCCGGTATTGAGCTCTCTCCTTCCTTCCCTTCATCTGCCCCTCTATTCCGCTTACCTTTGCCTATTCTACATCTTTCCATCTGTCTTTTCCATCTGTCATCCCTCCTGTGTCCACATTGTGGAATGTGGGCATTTCAGTGACACACGTGGGATTTTGCTGTTTTCTCCGTCTTGCATGTCTCTGTAATTGCGCCATAGTAACTTCCACACTAACACCGCTGTCTGACTGGTCAAATACATACATTTTCCCTGTCTGTAAATGGTGGGTTAAGCTTTTAACATACAAGTTTTGTGCATGTAACAAGCATAACAGATAAGTCTGTATGATCTCTAATGCAAAAATGTGTTCAAATTAATTTCTGTTGGTCATTTTTTTCATCATAAGTTGTTTTGTTTGATATAATTTGGTTGTTTGGGCAATGCATCAGTTTCATACAAAGTAAACCAACCCATTGTTCACACTGTGAGCAGAACGTTCAACACGTCACCAGAAGTCATAATTCCAGCAGCATTGAGCGACCAACAAGCTTGCCACCATGGCTGAGCTTTTTGCCATCAGATGCACATGCTTCCCTGTCTCCCGACTAATGTGATTTTGTTTCAGGAACAATAACTCCTCTTGGCAAGTTTCACTTACCTACAGCTTTTATTTGAAAGACTGTCTCAAATAAAATGCCTGGAAAATTGGTGCGTCCATTGTTGGGGTTGATGCTCTGCTTTAAAATCATGTTAGTATTTTCTGCAAATTACCAGCAAGTGGTGGGTTAGCTGCAGTTATGTAGCCCATGTCACAGCGCTGTGATACATGCTATACTGACATGAGAACACACTTTATGTCATGTCACGTTACTACCAGGCGCCGGTAAAATCAAGGGATATTATGACCCATCGCTTGGCATCAAGACAGGCAATCACACAGTCATAAAAATATAGAAATTACCTGTGATACTGCATGATTTGCTACAGGTCACTTCATAGATGCAACCAGAGCATCTGACCCCATCCACCATTAAGTCTGAAAGGAGGAACACATTAACCAAGTTGCTCGCAGTGTGAACACCAAGTTAATTTGTCATTTAGACCACTTTTAATCAAGTGGCGCTTCACTCCTTTGGCTCTGCTGTCTTTACCCTCCTGCCTGTCCATCAGAAATCCCGAAGGTTTAAGACCAAGCGCGAGGGGACGGACTACGGCAACCGGCCCATCAAGCTAGCCGGCAAAGTCATCATCCAAGAGATTTCATGTCTGCTGCCTGTCCACAAGGCGCTGGGAGAGAGCTACATGTGAGTGGCTTCATCACCATGACTAGATTATCAGTCAAAAGCAGTCATTTTGATTGGAAGTTTTAAAGTAGCACTAAGTAGTTTAGGCACACCTTACAGCCACCTGCACACAAACAGGAAAGTGAAAGAGAGAGAGCAGTTTGCTGGCTAATTAGAGTTTACCTCCAGCAGAAGTGTGTGGCAAGAGGTAATATATCATGCCAAATACCTGAACAATCCAAAAACCAATATATTTTGCCTTTTTTTTGTTGGTGGTTCACTCCTAGCACTGTTCTCTATCAATGAGCAGAAGAAAATCTGATGTTGAATTTTTGTTCGAAAGCAAAGAACAGGTCAGAAAACCAGTTTTAAAACCAGGAATCTCACAACCCACTCCACCATTGCAGGCATATAATGTTCATTTTCTGCAAAGGAACAGGGAAAAAATGTATATACATACATGCACACATCGCCCCTTTAAAGAGAGTGAAATGTCTGCCAGATGACCTTAGCACTATGCTCTGATATTGTGCAGAATCTCTGCTAATTTGGAAGGTCGAAAAATTCCTGTAATTATTATAGTAAAACTGCAATCACAAAATAGGACTGCTAAAAACAAAACTTAGAAAAAGCTCTCACAACGTGTGTAATATTAAATTAAAAATTGCATTGATTTTTGTTAATGGAATGCAGCCCTGTTGCTCAAACAGCACATAGTTTTTAACTGTTTGTCCCTCCATATTTTGTGCCTGTGAAGTTATGTTGTTTATCTTCCACTTCAGTTTGAATGTGAATGACATCCAAGACACGTGTCAGAAGAATGCAGCAGCAGCTCTGGCAGTTGGCCGGAGGGATGTGGCAAAGGTACAGTTCTTTTTTTGTCAGCATACTTTACCAAGAGTTTGTTAGTCACAGCTGATTTGCCGTCTTTACTGTATCATGAGCGACGTTCACAATCTACCTACTTTTTTGACGTTTCTTGGCCGTTCACAGGCACAGAACAGGGTTCCCATTAGTCCTTAAAAAGTCAAAAAAAAAAAAAAAAAAACTCTTAAATTCAATAATCTGTATTTTAGGCCTGGAAATGTCTATTAAAGTCTATTAAATAGGTTTTCATTAGGGATGCACCGATATGGAAATTTTGGCCGATACCGATATCCGATATTAATATTGCTGTTATGGCCGATATCCGATATTTACCGATATCGATATGTTTTTTTTTTTTTTTTTTTTTTTTTTTTGAGTGGATGTTTACTAGTAAGCGTGACTCCAATAATTTAACAATATGTTAAATTATTATTTGTTTTAAAAATGTAAATTACTTATCAAACAGACCTAACAATTCAACTACCAATGAATGAGCAGTAGTATGCATGTGATAACACAGATTGAATATGAAAAATAAGCCGAAGTGATACCTCTTCTCTGAATAGACAAGCTAAGCCAGTGTGCTGCTGTTAGCCAGTGAAATTAGAGCAGAGTGGCACCTCTTCGCTTTGTTACACAATCTATGCCAGTGCGCTGCTGTAGCTGGAAAGTTTCTTTGCTTTTCGGCTCGTGCGGTGCCGGTGCAGTTATTATTATGTCAAATTCTGCGTTAAAAATAGATTGTTTTATTTGGCAATTCTGTCCACAATTCTGTGATCGATAAGTTATTGACCTGGCTTTTGAATTGTCCTTGGCAAATATCTTGGTTTGGTCGAGTACTTGTTGTATTGGGCTCCCAGCTGCGGCGGCGGCTGCTGCTGTTTTCGCTTTTGCCTGCTGGCTAACGTTAGCAGCATTAGCTTTCTGCCATTGGCTGTGAACTTCTGGATG